>NC_090270.1:72001813-72619313 GCF_040414725.1 Anabrus simplex | reverse complement strand
CGCTCTTTCCATTAATGTAATGGTTCCTTTGGAAGGCTGTGATGTAAGGTCCGGGGAGTAGTCTCGTAAGTAAACTTGTAGAACAAAGATGTTCTTACTTGTGATAGTACATACATCACACCCCCGAATTATATGTAGAAGGTAGAGATATTATTGTCAGTATTCGATTTATTATTATTATTATTATCGGTATTTCATTTGTATGTTTTGTCATTTATATTTATAAGCTGGAAGATATCCACATATGTAGGTATGAGTAATTTGTTTTGCACGAGTGGGAAAAGATTGCTTTAATAACTCTGGTAATTTGAATGAGTCATATGGCTACCCCAGTGTTTGTTGTGATATACTTGTGTCGGGAAATTCATGAGTCATGTATATATCCCAGCCTGATGAGATGAGCTTGTTGTTGTATTAGGAAAATTTGGTGACTCATGGAATATACCCCAGAGTTTGTTATTGTCTTGGGAGGAAGAAGTAGTTTAGGGCTTGGCCTTGAGAAGAGGACCACCCATGATTGGCTGGCAAGCACCAATCCAGACGTCTCATCTGAGAGGAGGGGGATGTTGATGTCTATAAAGGTTGATCATACGGCGGCAACAAAAAACATTGTAAGAGACATTGTAAGGGTGATTGTAAAGGAACGAGGAGGAAGAGAACTACAACTGAACTACAACTACGGGAAGGAAGTAGTGCTGATACACGGTACTGGAGTAACACGGCTGCAATGGACTGGATTTCAAACGTTCGTGGAGCGTAGTCTTGTTATGTTCGTGGAAAGTGACTGATTGTGGAGAGTGCTTGCGCATTAAGTATGGTAGCAATTGTGGCGGCCTAGCATTATATGTTGGTGAAAGCTATCTCAGACTTTCCATAAATTTATGTTGAGGATCGACAGACGTGTGTATATATCTTTACAACAAGTGTTAAAATATGTGAACACAGTAGTACAAGGTACAGTATCTGTGTGATGTGATAACTGCCGATTATGAGAATCGGCAAGTCGAATTGATATAGAGACAGTGAAGGGTATTTATCTTCATACACGTACATTGTTCATCGGACTGTCTACAAATGGTAGCTTAGTTCTCGCTTTCGTTTTCCCACGATTTTCATTATTATTGTTGTTGTTGTAAATATGGAGTCTTCCAGCAATATTTTATGTGTGTATTATATGTGTAATGCTGTATGTTGATGAGGTGCTCATGCACGGAATTTGTTAAGAATATAGTTAGCTATTTTAGAATCAGTGTTATTGATGAACCTAGGTGCAGTTTCTACCTAATTAGTCGTTTTCAGGAGGTTAGGTAAGGCCTGAAGCAGATGTACCAGTACGCAGCATTATGTACACGTCCTGGGATATAAAGTTTATCATGCTCTTATCTAAATTCGAGGGATCCATTCTGGTGAACTCTGGCGCCCACACTACGGACATTTCGGCTAATTATGCTTATTAATTTTATTAAGTTTTTGAGCAATTTAATTTATATATTTTTATTCATGATTTTATTTATTATTATCATCAAGAATAGTTACATACTATGATGTAAAATAAATTGGGAGATTCGTCTCCTTGATGATGGATTGAATGGAGCGGTAATGTTGAAGGCGCACTTGTAAATTGGGAGCTTTAGCCCTCTCATGCATGAAGTCCACTCTGGTGGACGTGTTCTGTTCAATGCTGCGTTCTTATGGCGGAAAAAGCAACTGTTGAAGCAGCAGGCGCCTTTCTTCTACAAGTGTGTGACCAAAATGGCGGGGAGAAATGATTGTTATGTACATGGTCCCACAATAACGACAAAATCCTTCTGTGGAAGATGTAAAGATAGGGTAAAATATTATAATATCTTTTATCATAGTATAAATGGTGTGAGACATTTCCTTTATCCAGAAACTTCATCACTGTATGTGTACTGCGCTATATGTTCATGTCCACTGTGGTGGACGTTATGCATGAATTGTCACAACCGTGTGCATGGCTGTATCCACTGTGGTGTATGTCATGCATGCGCAGTACTCAGGATTATTCTGATTTCTGTAGTTACTGTGGTATATCCGTGTATTTTTAATTTATTTTTAAAACCATACCTTTACTTATATCATAATAATAGCCTACCAATAGAAATATAATGAGCTTATTTGCTCACTGATTTGTAAAATCATCATTTAGTTACTTTCAACCATCATATGTTTATTATTATTATTATTATTATTATTATTATTATTATTATTATTATTATTACTATTAGTATGATTATTATTATTATTATTATCTTTATTCCAATATGAATTATAATTGAAAAAAACCGGTTGACTCTGACTGTACAATTGCTGATGAAGACTGGGAAGCAGCACCTATGATCCCCCACAGTGTCGTTATTCCCGATTCCAAAAGAAGTTGAGGAGGAGAACGAACAGCATTTTGATCCCCCTGCTACAGATACATCACAAAGGTGGGTATCCACCTATCATGAGACGAAAAATAAGCCCAGTTCCACATGGACACGGACAGACAATAAGTTTTGTGGTCCTCTTCCTCCATTTTTGGGAGAACATGGGTTGTACTAAGTAATGTGTCACTTTGTCCAGACTGCTTTGCCATTTTCCACACAAGAAAATGAAAGACAGTGAATGAAAAAGATATGCATAGGATGAATCTATTAATGCATGAAGTCCACTCCAGTGGACATGGTGTTATTTCCATGGTGTTTGTAAATTACTGAAATAAAGCTTTGGGCGATCCATTGGACCCCAGATATTACAAAAACACTGTATTTAACATTTTTATCTTCATCCCATTAATTTATGCATGCTCAGATTGTTAATTGGCAATTTGTTGATTATTCTGATTTTTCCTACATTGTACCTAAACTAACGAGCTAGTTCTATAACCGAAATCTTGTTTTCGCTTAGCGGATTGTTTGTTAAAATTTAAAACCTGAAAAGAAACAAAAAATAGCAGAGAAAGAAATATAGCACTAATTTTTGAAGTTTTAACCCTTTCAGACCGAGTACGCACAATTGTGCGGGTTCGTATTTTGTTTATCCCTGACCGTATTTGATGATTTTTCGGCGCTAGACCGGACTGCAGTGATTGTGCGGGACACGTGGCGTCTAATTCAATTGTTTTTAGTATGCGCTTGACCGCCAGGGCGAAGGAAGAAGAGTTTAAAAAGCACAGTTGATCGGCGAGATGGCGAGAAGCAGTAGTGCCAAAAGTAAGTATTTATTTATTGCGTTTATATTAATCTAGAAGCTTTACTGAATACCGGAATATATTCAATGAAGTGTGTACATTGGTTAGTGAACGTAAATTTTTAAGATACATCATCGTATGTGATACAACGAGGTTTTGAATTTTGATACGCACAATTGTGTGGGTCCTTTTTTTCGGATGTTAGTTTTTATTTTGTAAAATAAACTATCAATATGTGTATTGAGGAGCATTTTAGTCAGTTTTTGACATACAAACAAAAATTCACGCCTCCAGTTTTCTTTCAGGTCTGAAAGGGTTAAATTAATCTTCTAATTGTCTTATATCTACCTATTCATGCCCGTACCTTATTTTATCTCTCCGCTCGACAAAAACAAAGTAATAATAATAATAGTAATAATGATAAATGGAAGGCACAACCTTTGCAACTTAAGGTGGTTCGCAAGGACTTGGAAGAAGTGAGATCCAGGATATACAGGAAAGAACAACCTTTAGGAAAAAAAAATACGGGAATGAGGGATGCACCGGAGAAAATCGTCAAGCTGGAAGGAGTGAAAAGAAAAAGGTCTAAATTTGAGAGATGACCTGGTGAATTATGTAACGTGATCCATAGATGACCTTAACTAATGTAATAAATATTATTATTAATAATTAATTATGCCTTTGCTGGCAAGATATAGTGTTTACAGCGCACTGTATCTTCTGGTATGGGCTAGAATAAATTTGTTACATTCATTGTCCTGTCTCAGTCTCATCCTTGGCTTTGACAATATGAAGGTGACTGAGGTATGAGCGATGCTAGGAATACCATTCCTTATGCAGCCAGTCCCTGTTATGAATGGTGTGAAAATATTGCTCATAGTGTCGGAAGATGCATGCATTTCAGTGGGCTTGGCAGACTGATGTGTGATAGCAACTTCTGGCTCGGTGCGGAAAGCAACGGGGAAACTACCTCACTCCTCATTTCCCTAGTATGCCTCTTCAGTGACGCCTAGGCTATTTATGGCAGCTGTTGGCGGGACTGTGGAGGATCAAACCAGCCTTCGGGTTGAATACCCAATAATAATAATAATAATAATAATACTTCACTCTATCTTAAAAGCATGTGAACTCTTCCTCCAAAATTTGCCAACACGGAACGACAGCATGCTTGAAAGCAGATAGAACTCCATGGTTGATAACCTCTTTTTTCCCCTACAAATTGCTTTACGTCGCACCGACACAGGGTCTAATTGCGACTATGGGGTAGGAAAGGGATAGGAGTGGGAAGGAAGCGGACGTGGAGTTAATTAATGTACAACCCCAGCATTTGCCTGGTCTGGAAATGGGAAACCACTGAAAACCATTTTAAGCGTTGCCGATAGTGGGGTTCGAACCCACTACGTCCCGAATAAAAGCTCACAGTTGCGCGCCCCTAACCGCGCGGCCAATTCACCCGGTGGTTGTATCCTCACTATCTAAATCAACCATCTGTTGATAGGCTAAAATACACTCTCTGATTAAAACACGGCTACCTTCACGGAGAAACAGAAGGGTTCTTGATAGCAATCCAGGATAGTCATAAACACCAGTAACTGCCTCAAATACTATATCTTAAGGCTCCCTTCACACGGTCCACTTGCTTTCCACGCCACGCCACGTCACTCCACTCCACTTCTCAGACACTTGCCGTCCACTTCCGTCAACTTACCGGCAACTTCTCGTCCCCACCTCATAGTTGCGTCTCGGTTTGAATCTGGTCCATGGACGCGCACATTATCCTTGGGATTTTTATTCTTCCGAAAAGAAGGTTGAGGTGAAAGAACAGTACTAAGGTTCATTGGGTCCATCCATTGAATTCATATCGCCTAGAACGAGGAACTCATCGTTCTTCTAGATGAACGTACCAATGATCTAAAAATGTTCCCTAATTACTTTCGTATGAGTGGGAATTTGAATTGTTGTCAATCCTTGAAGCAGCGTCAGGACACCAACATGAGAAAATGTATTCCGCCGATATTTTGAAACAAAAACTTCAAACTTGTGACGCACACAATGTTGACCGTTTGAGCTACCAGTATGGCCTTGCTACCTACACCTACCTTCTATAAATAAGACTGGTAGTTCTCACGAATAAGATTTTTTTTTTTTTTTTTTTTTTTTTTACAAGTTGCTGTACGTCGCACCGACACAGATAGGTCTTATGGCGACGATGGGACAGGAAAGGGCTAGGAGTGGGAAGGAAGCGGCCGTGGCCTTAATTAAGGTACAGCCCCAGCATTTGCCTGGTTTGAAAATGGGAAACCACGGAAAACCATCTTCAGGGCTGCCGACAGTTGGGTTCGAACCCACTATCTCCCGAATACTGGATAATAGCGGCACATAAGCGACTGCGGCTATCGTGTTCGGTCCGAATAAGAAAATGTTATTATGTAATTTAATTGCAAGCAGTTCTTTTGAAATGAAGACTGCTAAAAAGCCTTGATTAATCATTTTTCAATGACCCATGTTATTGTAATATCGAAAATTGTTAACATATAACACATATAGCCTATTACTGTAGATATCAACTTCTCTCTTTGGAGTTGTCCAGTTCGGCAGAAAGTGGAATCACTTCATAGGAAACTTCATTCCACATTTGAAGCCTTTTATTTTATTTGAATAGTCTGTCGTTCGTTAATCCCACTGACAAGGCCGATTTTGTATTTCTATTATTAACTTTTCTGTATCTATGAATGGAACCGACATTTTGAAACGAAATCTTCGAACTTGTAGCTCATATGTTGACTGTCTGAACGAGCTAATCTGATTCAGTGATGAGTGAGCTTCCGGTCGCCCAGTGTGGAAGACACTTCAGGCCGGTCGACAGCAGCCTGCTGTTGACGAGAGTGGACGGAGGTTGCGCCACACGAAGTGACTCGTGTGAACGCTACCGGTCTTTTACCACACCTCTGGTGGAGTGGAGTGGAGTGGCGTGGCAAGCAGTGGATCGTGTGAAAGGAGCCTAAAGGTAGAAGTGAACGACAGATGCAGGAGAGGCGGAGGAACAGCTGTGACGGTGGAGCATACTGTGGTGCATGTTAGGGCATGGCTGATAAAGATCGGCGTGATGAGGCAGCAAAAATTATGCACCAAGAGCTGGGAATCAAGTCGGGACTTACAGATGAGAAAATCGGTTATTTTGATTACAGACCTTCTGATGTGCTCGAACATGAAAGTTTCAAGCTGTACTGGAATCGACCTTTGCAGACATACAGGACCATAAATCAAACAGGATGGACATTGTCCTTACTGACAAACATCTCAGGATTTTCTTGATGTGACGTTTCCTTCAGATCACAATGTCCACCAAGCTTATGCCAAGATTGAAAAGTACAATGACCACGCAGGACAAGTTCGAAAACTGTGGGAAATGGACCTGGCAACAGTGAGACCTTTAAGCATTTCCGCCACAAGACTTGGACACAATTAGCAGCAACAACACCTACAGGGTCCGGACATCGCCTACACACTTCCAGAAATACAGAAGGTCGTAATTCTGAATGCCTGCAGCGTGACAAATACCTTCCTATGACAGCAGTAAAGGTCAGGAGAACTTGACAACAGTCCATCTCATGATCGGTGAACTGCTACGGCGAGTGAAATGCAAATAATAATAATAATAATAATAATAATAATAATAATAATAATAATAATAATTCGTAAGGAATACAAGTGCAGCAGAGAGGGGAAAACGGCAGGACCTAGGCTACTAGATAAACGAACGCACTAAAAACTTCAAATTTTGAATAGATTTCTTAAATGATTTTTTCTTTCTTTTCTGTTTCTATTTTCTTTCTAAAGATAACAAAAACAATAATTTTGATAGATAACAACCAAAAGAAATATATTTACAAGTAGAAATACGAAAAATTTAACAATTAGAGCTCTGAAGCTTCATAATATGATCGGGGAGGATGAAGTCCCAATTTTCAAGACCAACAAGTGAATACACAACTTTGGTAAGATAATCTTTGGTATTTTACACACTGAAGAAGCTTGAGCTTCCGAGAATGTCACACTTTAGAGAGACATGAAACTCTCAACGTTTCTTTAAACGGTCGAACTGGCCTAGTACCTCTTAGTATATTTACAATTTTATCAGCTTTTATATCACATGACACTTGCAACCCTGAATTCAGAGGGAAGCAACAACACAATATACGGATCATGGGGAATTCAAAAGAAACATTAGCAGGGGCTCATACTACACGGCCAAGAATGGCATGAATAGAGATAAATAGAAAAGGCCGAAAAAAAAAATAGATTGGGATGCTGAACCCACTCAAGCAAACTCGAGTCATCATTTGCCACAGAACCTGATGGGGTAGAAGGCCTGGTGATACAGAGAATAAGCTATACTACGTTGGTGACTAAGACGGGAAATGAAATTTGTAACCAAAATGGAAGATAAAAAATTGGGTAAATTGAAAAGTTTAGTCACCAATAGAAAAGTGAACAAGGAAAACAAGGGTCCTCACTCGTACATCCTTAAGACATTACATGACACCCACTTGGGTGGTTATACTCCGTCCGAAGTCAGCCTAGAAATCTACATGTTACAAAGGGGACACGTAGACAGAAAACATGAAAAATTCACAATTTATTTTCAAATGAAATGGCGTATGGCTTTTAGTGCCGGGAGTGTCGGAAGAAACGTTCGGCTCGTCAGATGCAATTATTTTGATTTGACTCCCGTAGGCGACCTGCGCGCCGTGTTGAGGATGAATTGATGATGAAGACGACACATACACCCAGCCCCACCCCCCTGCCAGCGAAATTAACCAATTATGGTTAAAATTCCCGACGCTGCCGGGAATCGAACCCGGGACCCCTGTGACCAAAAGCCAGCACGCTAACCATTTAGCCATGGTGCCGGACACAATTTATTGTTATTGGTTTTCTTGAAGGTGTATATCAAGGAGATTATAATCCCAACATTTTACATTGAAATACGAACTACAAATGGCATTTAAAATTAAAGAATCATGCACGGTAGTATGCCACGCCTACCACTCAGCCTTTGTGACAGTAAAAGATGTCTTCTTACATAGTTCTGTCATTTAAACTGCTGGCAACAATTTATAGAAGGCCATTATATTCTTTCCTTGTTGATCAGGCAGTTGTAGAACCAAGTGGGCATGATATAGAAGGCTGTGGATGATAATAAAGGGCTTCTTTCAATAATTATTGTGTCTCTTTACATAAGTTCTATAATTAGCGTATTTCAGTGGTTTAGTGATCCCTATAAATATTTTCACAATGCCAAGGACTGGTAAAGTGTATCAGAAGTATAAAAGATCTCACATAAACAAAACAGAGTCAATAAGGCATGGTGAGGTTATGGGCAGACCTGAAATTGTGAATCTGCATTCCGACTCGTTGGCTGAATGGTCAGCGTCCTGGCCTTCGGTTCAGAGGGTCCCGCTTTCGATTCCCGGACGGCTCTGGGATTTTAATCGCTTCTAATCAATATTCTCCTGCCTCGGGGGCTGGGTGTGTATGTCCGTCCCAGCACTCTCCTCATCATATTCAGACAACATATCACACTACCAACCACCACAGAAACACGCAATAGGGCTTGCATATCTCCATATAGGGTTGGCGTCAGGAAGGGCATCCGGCCGTAAAACAGGGCCAAATCGCCACGTTCGATGCAGTTCTCACCCGCGACCCAACAGGTGTGGGAAAAGAAGAAGAAGAAGAAGAAGAAGAAGAAGAAGAAGAAGACCCCGATGGGGTAGCTTGTGTGAGCTGAATCGGGCATGTGCACTTGTCCCTATTTTACGACCGGATGCCATGCTAACGACAACCATATTTAGACAGATGTATTCCCTATTGCGTGTTTCTATAGTGGTTGGTAGTGTAGTGTTGTGTGTATGTGAAGAGCTGTGTCTTAAGACTAACACACAGTTCCCAAGACAGGGAAATTAATCGATAATCGAACCCAAGATCCTCTGAACTGAAGAACACAACGTTGACCATTCACTCTGATTAATTCTTCTGGCTCAGGGACTGGGTGTTGTGTTTGTCCCAAAACTTTCCCCTCCATACTCACACAACACATCATACTGCCAAACATCACAGAAACACACAATAGTAAATACGTCCCTCCACACAGGGTTGGCATTAGGAAGGACATCCAGCCGTAAACCAGGCCGCTACCGAGCTCGATGGCTGCAGTCGCTTAAGTGCGGCCAGTATCCAGTAATCGGGAGATAGTGGGTTCGAACCCCACTGTCGGCAGCCCTGAAGATGGTTTTCCGTGGTTTCCTATTTTCACACCAGGCAAATGCTGGGGCTGTACCTTAATTAAGGCCACGGCCACTTCCTTCTCATTCCTAGGCCTTTCCCATCCCATCGTCGCTATAAGACATATCTGTGTCGGTGCGACGTAAAGCAAATAGCGAAAAAAAAAAAAAAAAAAATCAGGGCTAAATCCACATGTGCGATAGAGTTAGCACCTGGGACGCCACAGGTGTGTGAAAAGCAGAAAAAGAAGATGATTTTGAGAATTACACCACGGTTACCAGCCCTTCCTTGACGGGGGTAGTTATTCTGATCTCTCATAGCTGGGCTCTGGGCTCAAATCTAGGCGTTTCATGAAAGACTGAATGTAAATTACCTTGGGCAACGCCAGATATTCCATCTAACCGGTAATAAGCACGTTAGAACAAACACAGTGGTAACTAAGGGTGTGGCAGTGGAGGTTTGTGTAGTCCTCTCCGTGTAAGGACGTACCCTAAGGGTGCAACCTTACCCTTTCTCCCCTGTAATATTAAGATATTGATTTATGGTTACTTTTCTTGCTGTTGGGTCTTTTTCAGTGTCGGTAACCATACAGTTTAGGGACCCTACTTGCCGATACGACGTCTTACATTTACCGTTAATCTGGCACGTTGGCAACGTTCAATCACTGCTCTAGCGTGAAGTGCGTGTTGCCACCGCATCGCCGTTGAAGTCACTAGTGATACATTTGCGAGAATATTTAAAACATATTTTCTTTTTCTGTGGGATTGTAAATCTATTTGGCTAATACCAGGTAAGTAGGATTGTGGCATGTTCGGATAATGCATTTAATAACATAGTTTGTGTGAAATGATGAAAGTGCTCAAATACGTCAGTCTCATGTCTAGATCTACCGGTACATGAAATAACTCTTGCGGGACGAAATTTTGGCAGTAGAACTTATAACATTATTATTTTCAAATCCGCAGTGAACTTGAAAGCTGACCTAAATTCCGTTCACGGAGCTTGGCACATTAGTATTCCTATATGTTTCCTGATAAGCTTGAAGATATAACCAGCCTGCAGGCTGAAAATATGCCCAATAATCTCTCTCCTTACTGGTTACCGGTATTGAAGAGAGAAGGAAATATTCGCGCAAAAGAAAGGGAAGTCATTGGATGTCTGGAACTTTCGAAAATCACACTGCAAAGACTTATTAAATAAATTGCATCGTTTAACACGCCCCTCTTTTCAAGAATATGGTTATAGCACGCCTACTGTATATCAAAATAAAGACAGATAATTTAAGTGAGAAAGTGTGTTTATTTCCTTAATTCCTCATTGAGGAGATATTCATAATTATCTTGATTTATTTCATCTTATCTTTTATCATTTACTAGGGTAGGGAAACATTCATTATCGGTGTTTACATTGAGGTTAGTTTGTTATGGTTATGTCTGATGATTTTAATATGTAACCAGGCAGGTTGGCAGCAGTGATCAGCCATTACAAAAAAGAGAAAAGAAGAGCATCGGGCGGCGATATTTACTTTCTGGGGTATTTCCTTACGTGGCAATTACTTATATAGTGAATGAGTCTGAGAGTAAAAGGTGGACTCTTCTAAGATTGAGTTTCTTCATTGCTATTGAACCTGTTATCTTGGGTGAAATCCCCTATAATACTCAAGATATTAGAGTTGAGAGCAAGAGATCATAAACAGCCCCTAATTACGGCAGTAACGACTAGTAAAATTCTTGGCAGACTTTTAACCGCCGATTACCAGACTGGATCTGTAAGTTAAGTGAAGCGCGTCGAGCAGACATTAAGATGGAGATTATATAGGTAGAACGTGCCTTGGCAAACTTTACTCAACCCATAGAAATGTCGGACTACTGCCAGTTTTTCCACTTCCTTCTTCAAAGTGCGTACACTTGTGTGGCTCGCTTAGTTTCTGACAAGTAAACCTTCCAAATTGACACCCCAGATATCGTCAGTCTCCTTGGCTGAGTGGTCAGGGCTGAGGCCTTCGGTTCAAAGGGTCCCGAGTTCGATTCCCGGCCGGTTTTGGGATTTTAACCTTTATTGCTTAATTCGTCTGGCCTGGGTGTTTGTGATGTCTTTAACATTAGACATTGTCTTAGATAGGGCTCCATCCTCACATGCAGTCGGCTATAAGAAGACCTGCACCAGGCCTCTTCGGAGGCCATACGCCATTAATTAAATATCCCAGATATGGAGATGAGCCTTTATGGATAAGAAGTACAGTTTATTTATTTGTATACAACATTTTAATTCCGGGTAACGAATAATTTCGGCACATCAAGAGAAAGGACCACAAAAGTTAAAAGTTTTAAACGCACTCGTATAACGCAATTCTTTTCGTGTTTCGTGTATGTTTGCCCTTGTTGACGAGACCTAGTTTTTAATTAATTAATTAAATTCGTGTGGCTATTTCTAGTCGGGTGCAGCCCTTGTAAGGCAGACCCTCCGATGGGAGTAGGCGGCATCTGCCATGTGTAGGTAGCTGCGTGTTATTGTGGTGGAGAATAGTGTTATGTGTGGTGTGTGAGATGCAGGGATGTTGGCGACAACACAAATACCCAGCCCCCGGGCCATTGGAATTAACCAATGAAGGTTAAAATCCCCGATCTGGCCGGGAATCGAACCCGGGACCCTCTGAACCGAAGGCCAGTGCGCTGACCATTCAGCCAACGAGTCGGACAGTCACATGCCATTTAATAGAGGAGTTTGTTGCAAGAACCACGTGACCCTAATTAAGAATTTTTCTTTTTCCTCAGCCATGTTCAAAGTGGTTTTCCGTTGTTTCCCACTTCTCCTCCAGGCAAATGCCAGGATGGTACCTAACTTAAGGCCACGGCCACTTCATTCCACGTTACTTGTCCATTCCTTCCATCTCCTCATCTCCCACAAAGCCCCTGTTCAGCATAGCAGGTGGGGCCCGCCTGGGTGAGGTACTAGCCCTCCGCCCCAGTCGTATCCCTCCAACCAAATGTCTGACGCTCCAAGACACTGCCGTTGAGTTCGGGAAAAACCAACTCTGGAGAGTAATAGTAATGGCGTATGTCCTCCGGGGAGGCCTGGTGCAGGTCTTTTTCTAGTAGACGGCCTATTAGGCGACCTGCATGTCTCTGAAGATGAGGGCCCTACTTACGATGATTTCTAATGTTGAATACGCCACATACACCCAGCTTCCGAACCATTGGAATTAACCAATGAAGGATAAAATCACCGACCCGGCCGGGAATCGAACCCGGGACCTCAGCCAACGAGTCGGACACGAGACCTAGTGAACTGTGTCTTCTAGTAAAGGCTAGATTAAATTTGTTACTGCCATTGACCTGTCTCATTCACATCCTTGGTTTGGAAAGTGACTGAGGTATGAGTGATGTTACTAATGCCGTTTCCTATGCAGCCAGTCCCTGTTATTTATGATGTGAAAATGTTGCTCATGGGGTCAGTTGGTGCTTGCATTTCAGTGTGTTTCCCGCTGAAGATGACAATATGCAACTCCTCAACACTAAAGAGGAACAAATTGCAAATGGAATGGACGGGAGAAAGAAAACAACACCGAGAAATGATGAAGTTTTGGGCAGAAAACTGTAATCAGAATCCAGTCTGGATGAAAAGCTTGGAGGGGGGTTCGCAGCGTGTTGTGTGACAAAAGGATTGCAGCCAAATTGAAAAGCAAAATACAGAAAGTAGTTATGAGTCCATCACTCATATATGGAGCAGAAACGTGGCTTGTCACTAGAAGGTTAATACGAAAGACACGAGGGCTATTATTAATTAAAGGGCGTTTGCCAATAAAATGAGAACCACTACATATTATTGATTAATCCCTTTATATGCCATTCTTCATACCTTAAGATACTTTGCCGCATAATTTCATGCTTATTTAAACATTTAAAGTAGCGCAAGACAAGTTTTTGTAGACCCTCGTCGTAGAAGTCTGCCGCCTGCGAGGTAAAACAACACTCGCTGAAAAAAGAAAAAAATAAGTTAAGCACATAGGAGAGGAGGACATGAAATGAAATTTCACCTGCTGAGAGGCTATGCGATTTTATTTTAGTGATTACAAAATCAAGTCAAATACACAATGAAGTTGGCAGGAGGAGCACACTGTTAGTCCCTTGTCAGTAGGATGTTGCACCCCGTTGGGCCTGGGTGTATGCACTAATTCATCATCATCATCATCATCATCTGTTTACCCTCCAGGTTCGGTTTTTCCCTCGGACTTAGCGAGGGATCCCACCTCTACCGCCTCAAGGGCAGTGTCCTGGAGTTTCAGACTCTTGGTCGGGGGATACAACTGGGGAGTATGACCAGTACCTCGCCCAGGCGGCCTCACCTGCTATGCTGAACAGGGGCCTTGTGGAGGGATGGGAAGATTGGAAGGGATAGACAAGGAAGAGGGAAGGAAGCGGCCGTGGCCTTAAGTTAGGTACCATCCCGGCATTCGCCTGGGGGAGAAGTGGGAAACCACGGAAAACCACTTCCAGGATGGCTGAGGTGGGAACCGAACCCACGTCTACTCAGTTGACCTCCCGAGGCTGAGTGGACCACGTTCCAGCCCTCGTACCACTTTTCAAATTTCGTGGCAGAGCCGGGAATCGAACCCGGGCCTCCGGGGGTGGCAGCTAATCGCGCTAACCACTACACCACAGAGGCGGACTGCAGTAATTCAATTGTTGTATCCTCTCCTGAGACAAGTTACCCCATAACTGTTGTAATTGGCCATTGATATCTTGGATATTGCCACTGGGAGGGAGCTGACGTCCAAGCTGATCCCACACATGTTCTATCGGGGACAGATCGGGGGATCTTGATGAGCAAGAGAGTACCTCAACATCACGTAGGCAGTTCATAGAGGCACGAGCCTTGTGTTTAGTGATTACAAAATCAAGTCAAATGCACAATGAAGTTGGCAACAGGAGCACACTGTTAGTCCCTTGTCAGTAGGATGTTGCACCCCGTCTCACTGTCTCACAAGAGGTAACACATGAGGACGCAGAATGTCCGTGAAGTATCGTTGAGCCCGTCAGTCTTCCTGAATCACTACCAGAGGTGACTTGAAGTCATAGTAAATGGTTCCCCTCGCCATGATGCCTGGGGTAACACCGGCGTGCCCCTCCTAAACATTGACAGAATTTGCCCTCTCCGCTTGCGCCGCCATACTCGCAGACGATGGTCATCTGAGGTAGTGCTGAACGGAGATTCATCGCTGAAAATGATGCGACGTCACTCGTGAGCAGTCCATGCCTTCCGGGTACAGCACCACTCCAAACGCAGCCGTATGTGTTGTGATGTTAACGGCAGTCGACGCATGGGACGGCGATTCAGTAGTCAGGCAGCTGCAAGTCTCCGACCAATTGTAGGAGATGACATGAGGTGTCGAAGCGAGTCCTTGGATGGCAGGCGTAGATGTAAAGGGGTTACGGTGTGCTTGGCGCACAATACAGCTATCCTCCCTTGGTACGGTCAGACTTGGTCGAGCGGAAGAATGATGACGCGTGTGGTTTCCCTCACGTTCCTATTCAGTACAACATCGGGCTACTGCCATATCTGAATGCCCCACATGCCTGCATTTATTGCACGATTAGACCAGCCGGCCACATGCACCCACAATGAGACAAATCTGTCATGCGCTTGTGCTACTACTACTACTACTACTACTACTACTACTACTTACTACTTACTACTACTAAATGTTTTATTCCTGCCCTGAAGGGGGAGACGAGTCTCCTAGACGGTGACGGCGTCTCTGAGGCCAGGGCCCTGTTTCATAAAACTAACTAATAATATTAGCTAATAATATTAGAACTCATAAAAATAATTATTAGTTAACCAAATTCTGTTTCATAAAGTTTTACACATGAGTAATAAAATATATTCACTAATAATATTAGTACATTAGTCAGCTGATACCAATGGAGGTTAGAATCGGTCTGTTGCATATGTTCTTGGTTTGGGTTTGTTCCTAGCAGTAGGCTAATGCTTGACTACAACTGACTATTAATACACATGTTCAAAAGGCTCACTTGATATTTTCGTTGTTGTGACTTCAATACATATGAAAATGGATAAAAGAAGTGAAAATAATGTGAGAAGAATTTTTTTTGGCGGAAAGTGATTGAGTTAAAGCGTCAACTATTCGCAGCCTTTTGCACACTATAACTCTCCTTGTTCCTTTTACTTTTTTATTTCATGTGCTCTTAAAAATCTCTGTTGAGATGGACTAGCAAAATCTTTGTTTACTGCCCCTGTTGGTGGGGGCGGTAGAATGACAGCCACGGTATCCCCTCTCTGTCGTAAGAGGCGACTAAAAGGGGTCCCAGGGCTCTCAACTTGGGAGCGTGTGTTGGCGAACATGGGGCACTGAGATGAGTCCTGCCATTGCTTCAACTTACTTCTGCCAGGCTCATTTTCATCAACCCTTCTGACCTCCCTTGTTCAACTCTTGTTCTTTTCCGACCCTGACAGTATTAGGTTGCGAGGCCGAGAGAGTCTTTCATTTTCACGCCCTTCGTGGCCCTTCTCTTTCTTTAGCCGATACCTTCATTTTTCAAAATGTCGGATCCTTTCCATTTTTCTATCTGATTAGTGTTATTATTGATGATGGTTGCCTAGTTGTAGCCTACTTCCTCTTAAAACAATAATAATCACCAGCATCATCTTGGTTTGCTGGTGATATAAGCCAAGATTTTAAAAGATACTTGAAGTGTCCGAGCAGAACTGCACTAGAGAAACACAATGATACTGTGTATCACTACCAACCGGTGGAGTGCAATGCGAAGCTGCCATTTTAAGGTTATGCTTCATTCCTTGCAGTGGAACGTTCTATTACCTACCAATTCTATCAAGCAAATACTCAAAAGTTATGTAATCTAACCTAAATCTCCCATTGTAACGGCATTCATATGTTTGTTACATGTCAGTACAGGGTGTTTTTGACGTAACATTTATTGAACGGTGAATACCTACACTCGTTCCTTATCACTATTTGAATCAGAGTCGAACATGTCAGTGATCTTCATGATTTTATGCCAAAATATTAAAATACCGCTCACCTTAGTTTCACTAATAATATGAATTATGAGTAAATACACTCATGGAAATAATCCTAATATTATGAGTGACTTTCATTAGTCATGTTGTCTATGAAACAATTTACTAATATTATTAGGAACATCTACTAATAATTTTGACTCATAAACTAATAATTAATATTATTAACTAATAATTTTATGAAACATAATACTAATATTATTAGTTAATATTATTGGTTTCTTACTAATAATATTAGTGAAAGATGTTTATGAAACAGGGCCCAGGAGATTTGTATCGAAGAAGGTGAGAGGGTTGGCGGCCGTGGTCTATACTAGGAGCTGTCCCGGCATTCTCCTTAGAGCAGGTGAATGGGAAATCACGGCAAACCATTCTCAGGACATCCCACTGTGGATACCAGCACCTCACCGTCTCCCGAATACAGAGGCGTAGACCCACGATAGAGCCATGACCGTCCCTTCTCTGCTCGGTTGACCGGTCAGAGAGTAGAGCTGTCGGACCACGGACCAGCCATGGCCACTTGAAGGCCGGGACCCACTCTGCATCCGCCTCCGATGTGCTGGTAACGTTGTCTCACAGAAAGCGTATCCCGTACACAATACACACAGTATATTCATATTAAGACAATTTCGTAAATGGGCAAGCCAGGCGATATCTTCCTACGAATACAGAATGCACTCAAGGTATATTATTAATATGTTTATTAATGGTGATATTAGGGTCTTGTCTTACACCATAAAATTAAAAAAAATATGATTAAAATAGATTACAAACAACAAAAGTTAATCTTAACTACCGATATCATCTTACATTGCAAATGCAACTATAACTATCGTATGTAGTCTAACTCAAAATCTTAAGAACAAATATAGCCACTCACGCAATCATCTAATATCCACTAGAATAAAGTTCCAGATTCTGGCACTCGACACTTGGAACTACCGGTTCAAGATAGTAGTTTCGTTGTTGGGATTTGCAATGGTATGAGAGCTGAAACGTGTATTACGGCCATGAAAAAAGGGAAGTGAGTTAACCAAAGACGAGAGGTAGTGGGGTTGAGATTCATTCAACAGTCAGTACTCTGGAGTAGCGCTCTGTACCTTATGTAACGCGTTGAATTTTAACCAGCCTAGTCTTTCAAAATAGGGTGCTTTCTTTAAATTTGCTTTGCGTCATACCGACACAGATAGGTTTTATGACGACGATGGTGTAGGAAAAGCCTAGGGGTGGGAAGGAATCGACTGTGGCTTTAATTAAAGTACAGCCCCAGCATTTGCCTGGTGTGAAAATGGCTAACCACGGAAAACCATCTTCAGGGCTGCCAACAGTGGCGTTCCGAGGAACATACTGCAAATTTTGATGCTCTCCAATTAGTGCTCCGAAACACAGCACTACACGGACGTTTGCTTCAACACGTAGACAATGAACTTCCATGTATTCACGGTGAACCCTCTTTCCTATGAAATACAGTTTTCTTGTTGGATATGATAGGCTCATCCTCTTCATCTTTTATGCCTATCCTTCCTTAGCCAGTTATTATGCTCATCCTAATTCCATATTGTTACAGGTGTGTGAGGTCCAGGATGCCCCTCATTTCCAAGCCTTTCAGGACCCCTTACTTTTCTTAAGTTAATATTTTAATTTTTATTGTGGTCGGAACTCTTTCTCGTATTGTGACTGTTAAATATATTTTTATTTGCTGTTTGAAACAAAAATCACCTTCGTATGTCCTAGCGAAACCAAAATATTCTTCAAGGTTTTGGGCACAAACCAAGTCGTAATTTGATCGTTCATGTGGACGATAGCATTCTAATTCTGTTTTGGATTGTCTGCTTATTTTTTAATTTATTTCATCATCATCATCATCATCTGTTTACCCTCCAGGTTCGGCTTTTCCCTCGGACTCAGCGAGGGATCCCACCTCTACCGCCTCAAGGGCAGTGTCCTGGAGCTTCACTCTCTTGGTCGTGGGATACAACTGGGGAGAATGACCAGTACCTCGCCCAGGCGGCCTCACCTGCTATGCTGAACAGGGGCCTTGTGGAGGGATGGGAAGATTGGAAGGGATAGGCAAGGAAGAGGGAAGGAAGCGGCCGTGGCCTTAAGTTAGGTACCATCCCGGCATTCGCCTGGAGGAGAAGTGGGAAACCACGGAAAACCACTTCCAGGATGGCTGAGGTGGGAATCGAACCCACCTCTACTCAGTTGACCTCCCGAGGCTGAGTGGACCCCGTTCCAGCCCTCGTACCACTTTTCAAATTTCGTGGCAGAGCCGGGAATCGAACCCGGACCTCCGGGGGTGGCAGCTAATCACGCTAACCACTACACCACAGAGGCGGACTTTTAATTTATTTACTTATTTTAATTTATTTATTTATTTATTTATTTATTCATTTTTCATTTATTTATTTTATTGGTTATGTTTTATTTATTTATTTATTTATTTATTTATTTATTTATTTATTTATTTATTTAGACATTGATAGACCATGACTTTACAATGTAAAATTTTGACAAATTAAAGCACAAACGCCAAGATATGAAAATAGATTAAGTCAAAATATCAATGTTCGGAAAATAAAAACAAATGTATTCCATCTTACATTTGTAACGTCAAAGATACCTAGGTAGGGAAAAGTGGGGCAAAACGGGGTATTTAATGTTTGGACCTGGTTATTTGTCATCAAATAAACTAAAAGTATTATTTCTATTGCATATATGCATTTATTACATTGTCATAAAGTACAAAATATGTCTAAAATGAACATAGCCCTTTCAACTCTTAAAATAAATACATTATCAAAAAAATGTTTTTGCCCCGTTCTGCCCCTTATGTGGGGCAAAATGGGAGTACGTTTATCTTTTATGAGTTCAATATCAAATATACCTTCTTTTTTTTTTTTGCTAGGGGCTTTACGTCGCACCGACACAGATAGGTCTTATGGCGACGATGGGATAGGAAAGGCCTAGGAGTTGGAAGGAAGCGGCCGCGGCCTTAATTAAGGTACAGCCCCAGCATTTGCCTGGTGTGAAAATGGGAAACCACGGAAAACCATCTTCAGGGCTGCCGATAGTGGGATTCGAACCTACTATCTCCCGGATGCAAGCTCACAGCAGCGCGCCTCTACACGCACGGCCAACTCGCCCAGTTCAAATATACCTTACAAGAAAATGTAAATTGAATGCACAGTTCTATTCACATAACGCACAAATGTGTGTGGCATCCTCGTCGTCTGTATCGACACCTGCACATGAACTATGGGCCCATTTCTTGCATAGAGCCATTCACAACAGCCTGAACGGCTTATTCCATGGATACAGTGCTCCACTTTTGCCTTTCCGTCTTCCTTTTATATGTTCTTACCATTCCGAAACATAGAACCGAAAGAGGAATCCATAAGAATAAGTAAAATGTTAACAAAGACGAAGTGGAGCAGAACGTGGTACTACCCCATTATGCCCCACCCTGTTTTGCTCCACAAGCACTTTTTTACAGTTATGAGATCTAGACAGCAAAAGTAATTCAAATAGTTTAAGTAATATAATGGAATAAGAAGCTCATAATAATATAACGTGTTATCTGAATGTATATCATTTCTACTTACTTGAGGTGAAAGAATGCTGACCAGTTGCAAAGCAATGGCAGAATACTAGACAGTGGCCAAAATAGCACAGACACACGCAAGGAATGGTAGCAGGTAACCACGTGATGTCGATGCTCTGTAAGATTCCGACAGATTGCACCACTTACCGTGGAGATAAGAGCTATACCCCGTTCTGCCCCGCTAACCCATCTTACCCCACCTTCCCTTATTTCTTATTACCACTGAAGGAGCACGGTATTTTTTTCTTTTTCTATTTGTTTTACGTCGCACCGACACAGATAGGTCTTATGACGACGATGGGATAGGAAAGACCTAGGAATGGGAAGGAAGCGGCCGTGGCCTTAATTAAGGAACAGCCCCAACATTTGCCTGGTGTAAAAATGGGAAACCACGGAAAAACCATCTTCAGGGCTGCCGACAGTGGGGTTCGAACCCACTATCTCCCGGATGCAAGTTCACAGCTGCGCGCCCCTAACCGCACGGCCAATTCGTCCCGTGAGCACGGTATTATCCCCGTGTGGGTCTTGGTAGTCAAGTCACCGACTTCTCACCGAGGACACTGCGGTTCGAACTCTGACCGTTGCGTGTGAGATTCCAACGTAACACTGTAGGTCTCGTGATTATGATCACCATATCAACACTCAAGTGGAGCTACAAGCTTGCTTCCTTTTTTTCTTTTCGTTGAATGAGGTTTGCACTGTTGTACTTCGTTAGAATGTGTAGCATAACATGACTTCCATTTTTGGACTCATAACTTTACATCTACTGATAGATGGGGTGTAATACAGTATTTTGGCAATTCATTCTCCACCCAGGATGGGGTGGGGTGTGGGGATGCAGTTACAAGAACAACACAACTTTATAGTACTTTCTACGTTAGTCATTCGTAGATGTGTAGTAGGAAATGTTGTCAGTACTGTGTATTTAAAGTTCTGCTGAAAGCTTGTAAATCTACCGACCACATGACTGAAGTATGCGAGATGCTTCAATTGCCACTGAACTGAGCCGGGATCGAATTCACCACCTTGGATTCAAAAACAACCACTGTACCGTCTAAACTACGCAGCCCGGTTGGAAACTTCTTGCAGGAAAGACGATCTGTTTCCCATGAAAGCAATATTTCATAAAATTTGAAGCGTATCCGAAAATTGTAGAAGTCCTTTATGGGATGTCAAGTCGAATACATTACCATAATTTGATTTCAGCGATTATGCACATTGTATCAAAGAGAACTGAAAGTATACAAGGTATTTGGGTTTTTTGGGTAATAAATTATGGTTCCTTATTGAGAATTTAATTGTTGATATAAAAGCCGAAGGTGGTCGTGATTATTGTTTTAAGAGGAAGTGCAACTGTAATAGGCAACCATCCTCTGTTAACACCATCAGAGAATGAGAATGGAAGGGATACAACACTTCGGAAAATGAAGGTATCAGCCAAAGGAAGGTAAGGGTCAAGAAGAGTGTGAAAATGAAAGACTCCTTAGATCTCGTAAACCTAATACCGTCGGGGTCGGAAAAGAACAAGAGTTGACCAAGGGAGGTCGGATAGGATAGATGAAAATGAAGAGGCTGGCACACGTAAGTGAAAAGAACGCCACGACTCAGCTAAGGGCCCCATGGTTGCCAACCCACGCTCCCAAGGTGGAAGCCTCTTTTGGTCGCCTCTTACGACAGGCAGGGAATACCGTAGGTATTATTCTACCACCCCAACCCATAGGGGAACAGAAGCCACAGGCACGCTGTTATACAAGTGGAGGTACATATCGCCCCTAGTGCACTTTCATAGTGTCACAACATGTGCTTAAAAGGAGGCTTGCAGTGGTGCCTCAAAGGCGTACAGCTGACCCAAATCATTATTTTTATGGAGAATAAATTAGGACAGGCCTTCTTCTAGCTATGGACTGATAGTGGCTGATGATGATGATGATGGATTTCAAAGTTTTAGCAACGGTTTTAGACTAAGTGCTGTTTGTGCACAGGGTTGGATATATTTCTCTCTCTTCTGCAGAGACATGAAACCTACCCAAAGCATTGCAAACAATTTGGTTTTACTTCAGCCTCGTTTACTCAATTTCCACCAACATAATTATTTATTTTTCTTTCCTTTCTAGACTCACATGGGCATAAAAACTGCCAGTAATTCGGACACTTGATTTTTCTTGTTTACATATTTCACCAAAAGCTCTGTTCTACGAGTAAAAACGGTTCCACCACACATAAAAAGGGTTACTCACAATTGAATATGATAAATATTTAGCCCTTTTTTACGACCAGAACATACTGAAATGTTGTTTTTACTTTTTATCAACTGTAACAAGAGGACTTTTTAAGATACTCACATTAAAGTGCATTTTTAAGAATTTTTTAAGTATTCAATACTCAATATCATTTTTAGTTCTAGTAGTATTTAAGGTGTCTTTGTGTCAATTGTTTAAGTCAACTGAGGATGGGCCATTGTAGGACTGAAACATGTACTGGAAGAAAAAACTTCCACGTGATTGAATTTAACATTATATTTGTAGTGGAAGATTTAAATTGTATTTAAAGGTAATACAAATTCTCTTAAAAGTTAGTATTTACGACCGGTCCAAAGTGTGGGCAAAATTTTACCTGGACTTTTTATCTATTATTTACTCCTCGCATTGAAGAACTGCTGTTCTATCTTCCTCACATACAATTCTATGTAGGGAGGTCATTGTGCTATCGCGTGTTTCTGAAAGTCTCACCTTCAAGAGAAGTCGCACTTTATCCCACAGTTAACTTTCTCTTGAATAATGCAATAATGTGGTTATAAAATGAGCGTGCTTCTATATAGTTCACACTTCATCTAAACACTTCTCACCTACAAATGATGCCCTCAACAGTAAAGTGTTCACATTCACGTGATTTCTACATAGTATGGTGGTGGGATTGGTGTTACAAGAAGCAAAACAATTCTGTTATCAATTTTTGTCGCAAAGTATAATCACCAGCGCCCGGATTTTGATGATATGTCATCTTTAACTGATGCTAATTGATATACAGAAAAGCGAATTTATTAAATCATTTTCTCGTAATACGAGTATTTAGACATATTATACTTTTAGGTATTTTCTTCAATTTTAGCTCATTATCTCAAAACGCGAAGATTCGTCTGGATGCTCTAACGCATGCACAACAGTACATTTTTTAAAGATACAGATGCAGGTGCTCTTCGATAATGTTTCGATACGATGATTTTTCAATTCCCACTTGCAGAGATAAACGGTGTTGAGATTTCGTCGGACTTTGTTCAAAGCTTTCCTTCACTCGAGCCATGTTTTATGATGTTCGAACTGTTTTCGGATGGTTACGGTTTATACTCGCTACAGAGCCCATTTCGCGCCATTTTGCCACTAAGTCCTGCATTGCAAACTTTGCTGGAGGTTTCGCCAAAACACTTCCAGTCTTAAACTCTTGCACAAACAGTCCCGCACAGGTTTTCCACGAATCTTGCTTCGTATAACACTCGACAATGAACACGCGCTATTATATCGTGAGCACAATTGTGTGTTGCGTTCAACTGATCACTACACACGTCTGCTCCTCCCACTCCCTCACACGTATGACACAGCGATGTACTCGGGAGATGCGCACGCGCAGACATGTGACAGCAACCGATTGGTGCACCGAAATCACGGTTTCCAGCATTTCCTGTTATAGCAGTTCTCCTGTTCATTAACAAGGGCTAATTCCATGTTAGTCTTATCAATGTTTTCAGTGCCAGTTTTATTTTGCACACTCTTTACATACATGTGCTTGTTAGTTTCGTTTGTATTTATCCGTCTGTGATTAATTTCATCTAAAGCTGCCCATTGAAGGAAAATTATTAAAACATTTTACAGATATTTTAAAAGACTTTTTGAGAAATATTCGAAATGAAAAGGGGAAGAAGACAAGAGATTAACCATTCAGCAACATGCAGATCCTTACATTCACGTGGACCGGGCGAGTTGGCCATGCGGTTAGGGGCTCGCAGTTGTGAGCTTGCATCCGGGAGATAGTGGGTTCGAACTCCACGTCGGCAGCCCTGAAGATGGTTTTTCGTGGTTACCCATTCTCACACCAGACAAAATCGAACTGTAATTAAGGCCACGACCGCTTCCTTCCCACTCCTAGGCCTCTCTTGTTCCATTGTCGCCATAAGACCTCTTTGTGTCGGTGCGAGGTAAAGCAAATAATAATCATAACAATCACGTGGCATCCAGAATATCAGTGGATTGCGGAGGCAGCATAATTATGACGTATAAACGCGCAGTAACTTACCTTGTAAGAATTGCATTTAAGAAAAAGGACTGAAATATTATTCTCTCAGAAATGTAGTCTCGTGTAGTCGATAGACTTGTAACTGTGTAGAACATCGGGTAATTATTGTAAAAGTTGCTTGTTGAAAGAAATGATTGACATGATATATGATAGCAAGAATGAAGAGGATGAAACCCGTCGCCGGCACATATGCCACTCCTCTCGAATAGCTCAAGACTTAACGTCCCGATCGGACGGACGAATCATCATCAACACCGTCATATGCCCTCACACCATATAACACCAAAAACAGCTTCCTACGCCCTGGACGTAAAATGGCTCCTTGAATATTGTGTTCTCTACCTATCTTATGTACGTTGCCTAGCGACAGCGACTCTATGCATTTAATCTTGGTGGATTGTCATATCCCAATGCACGTTTTCCGATGGTTTTTCGTTCATAACTCACCAACGAAAGCGAAAATGAAAATTCCGGCTTCGAGGTGCATTCGGACCCCTTTCCATCTACCTATGTTCAAAATTTCAGATCTCTGCGTGCTGTAGATTTTTCTGGGCATCGCGCACAGACACACACACAGACAGACAGACAGACAGACAGACAGATAGACAGACAGATAGACAGACAGACAGACAGACAGACACACAGACAAACACTTCCTTTTATAATATTAATATAGAAAATAATATAGATTATTGATGCTTATTAATTGTATTTACTCGATTACGAGTTAAAGGTGAGTTGGCCATTCAAAATATGTACTATTTGGGGTCAACATACATTTTCCCTAATATTTACGTTTTTCACACATTTTAAGTCATTTTTTTAGGATTTTATGTTATTTTACATACCATTTTCATCATTTATTAGGTCAACAAAATCCGGGCCGTGATAAATCACGCTTATGATGGCAGCGATGGTGGTGAAGCACCCGGCCGGCACAGCCCTAATATTAGTTTTAGAATGCAGCATCTTCGTGATGATTATTTATGCTTATCTCATTTCGTCCTCAAAGGTTCATAACTTGTGACTGAGTAGCAATCACGAAACCTTCTTACACCGACACGTATCTAACATCGCCTATCATTTCTCCCGTCTAACCTGTCTTGGTCAAATGTTATTTCCAATCTTGACCTCTTAGGTTGGGGAGGCCTTAAGAGGTCTTCAATTAGTTGTTACGAGGGTTTAACATAAAATTCTCGTACTTGGACTTTCAAAACGGAAATCACTATCACTAACACAAATTTCATTTTGTTCATTTATTTATTTATTTATTTATTTATAGTGTGAATTTATTTTGATTTTTTAGTTGCTTGTTTATTTGCTTACTGAATAGAGACGTTATTCGGAAACGTAGCTGAAAGTTCAGGCTTTGATTTGGAGGGTCCTGTATTCGATTCCCTGTCATCACCTTCAAAATTGGAGATATTTCTGACTATGAGAGAACAATGTTGCCCATTAATCGTGTCCAAAAGGAGAACATGAATTAATCCTTCGTAAAATAAGGCAACGGACGGGATAAGTTGCTGTCAACGGTTAGGAACATAATTCAATTTCTTCACCTACCTAAAACTAACATAGGACTTTGTTAATGAAACTGTTGCATGTCAAGAATGACTGACGTTCTTCCACCGTTTATCTAACTCACTGGAGCGTTACACACTTCACAAGAAAAAGCGGTCTGAAAATAAGGTGTTGATGGGGTATTTAATTACTATTACAGTAATTATCTCCTTTCCTTTACACAGTCACGCTCTGGTTTCATCTCCTTATATCTAGTTATCAGGTCATGCGAACTCTGTCGAAGACTGAAATACAAGTTTGTTTCCCTACCTGTACATAAGTTATCCATCAATGTTTTGAGGGCTAAAACCAAAACCACCCGCTCGATCACTGCACCAATGCCCTCATTTTCAGATATAGTTAGAAAAGTAACAAATTTACATTGTGGCATATAACCTATCCTAATCGCATGGCACTACAGTCCTAAAGGGCCTTGGCCTATCAAGCGACCGCTGCTCATCCCGAGGGCCTGCAGATTACGAGGTGTCTTGTGGTCAGCATGACGAATCCTCTCGGCTTTCTAGATCGGGGCCACTACCCTACCGTTAGATAGCTCGTCAAATCTAATCACGTACGCTGAGTGGAGCTCGAACCAGCCTTCAGATCCAGGTGAAAATCCCAGACCTGGCCGGAAATCGAACCCGAGGCACGCTACCCCTACACCACGGGACCGACATGGTGGCAAATAGGTAATAATAATCATAATAGATCGATAGTTGGGCGTATAGAATACTCGCTCTTCAGGAAACATGGGAAACTCACCGACGTTGACTTAAATAACTGCACGAAGATCTAGAGGAAACGGGCACAAACCCCAACGAATTTCAAGACGCAACCATCTTCAGGAAGGAAGTTGCGAATTTGAGGGAGAAATCAGAGAGACATTCTGCTAAACGGCGCAATATCTCAGCGGATGAATAACAGAAGAGAAACCTTTGGGTACAATGTAAAGAAAATGTGTAAGCCTCCGAAGAAAAATGGCAGGCAGCCTGCGTACCCGTAGCCCATAGCTGGCTGTATCGATGATGATGATGATGATCTGTTTACAGCTGGATGCCTCTTCTGATACAAACCCTATATGAATGGCTATATTTATAATTGCGTGTTGTATGGTGGTTGATAAATTGGTATGTTGTATGTGTATAATGTGTCTTCGGACAAACACAAATATCCAGTCCCCGAGCCTGAGGAATTAACTCAGCGTGGCGTAAATCCCTCGTACAACCGGGAATCGAACCAGATACCTTCCAAACCACCAATTTAATCAAGAAGCCGGATGAATAATAATACACTGCTAAAAAAAAACAAATTTGGTCACTTCCTTACAAGTTCCTAACTATATTGTACAAATGGGAATTGGATGGCAATAGTACTTCCTATTTGTGCTGTATAACAGAGGGCTCCACTGTCATCCGGAAGTTTGGGAGTTATCAGTGCCAGTTGAAAGAACGAGTACCTCAGTTGTGAGTGTGTGTAATGGTTGGTCTGCGAGGAGTGTAATGTTTGATTTTTTAATCTTTTGCTTTACGTCGCACCGACACAGATGTAGGATTTATGGCGACGATGGAATAGAAAAGGCGTAGGAGTGGCAAGGAACTGGCCGTGGCCTTAATTAAGGTACAGCCGCAGAATTTGCCTGGTGTGAAAGTGGGGAAAACCACGGAAAACAATCATCAGGGCTGTCGACTGTGGGGGTTCGAACCCACTATCTCCCGGGTGCAAGCTTACAGCCAGGGTTGATTGTGCGCAGTAAGGTTCATCATCGCCATCGTTGACCAACTCCACTTTCCCATTTTGTTCGGTCCATGAACCATTCTTCGTTCACAATCCTGTCTTCTCTCCTCTACATCCTTCTTCACTAAGTCTGTCCATATATCTCTAGGTCTGCCCACTGGTCTCTTTCCCCTTTATTCTCTTTCATACTCCTTTCTTGCAGACCTATTGGTACTCATTCTTTTCACATGCCCAAACCACTTCAGTTTTTCCTTTTGGATCTTCTGGAGTAAGGAGTCTTCTAGTCCTACGTCTTCTCTGACTTTTTCATTCCTGGTTTTATCCTTAGTAGTCTTCTGGATCATTGTGCGTAGGAACTTCATTTCTGATGCTTGGAGTTTCGAGTTGTCCTTTCTTGTTAATGTAGCGGTTTCCAGGCTGTATCTGAGGATAGGGGTGTAGTATGATTTATACAGTGTCGTCATGATTTTCAGTGGTACTTGTTTATCCCATAGCACCTGTCTTACTTGGAGGTAAAAATGTATTGCTTTATTGTTTACTTCATATTTAGCTAAGTCATCCTTGGACATTATATATATTTGCTATTTGGTTAACGTCGCACTAACACATCGAAGGTTTTCGGCGACGGAAGGGTGGGAAATTGGGAAGGTAGCGGCCTTGGCCTTCATTAAGGTACAGCCCCAGAATTTACCTGCTGTGAAAATGGGAAACCATGGAAAACCATCTTCAGGGCTGCCGACAGTGGGGTTCGAACCCACTATCTCCCGAATCCAAGCTCACAGCTGCGCGACCCTAAGCACATGGCCACTTGCTCGGTTGGACATTATATTACCCAAATACTTAAATTCTGTGGCACTGTCCAGCTTAGTGACATTTAGCATGATTTCTGGCTGATTGTCACCTTTCTGTACCTTCAACACCACCGTTTTAGTCTTGTTGATGTTTAATCCATATCTCTCAAACTCCTGACTCCACCCCTGCAGTCTCTCTTTCACATCTTTCCCTGAGTTACCCCAAGTTACTACATCATCTGCAAATGCAAATGCTTTTAAGTCTTGTTGCCCCTTTTCTTTTAGCGCCTTTAATATGGTATCCATTGCAATGATAAATAATAGGGGCGACAAAGCACTACCATGTTGTACACCCTTTTTTGTCTCAAACCGTAGGGATGTGGCGACCCCATCGCCCAATGGGTAACCACTGCAATCAACCTCCCGAATAATGGCGGGTAAACTACAGACTTAACTGACATGAGGAAATGCGTGTCAGGCATCGACCATCTAGTGCATAACAAAGTATCGACGCGAAGATCCATGGTAGGCCTAGCAAGCCAGTAATAGCGTCTTCGAATTGCTTTCAACAATCAAATGTGCGGTAAGGTTATTCCCTAAAATTAAAATATGGTTGCCCTAAGTATGCCTCATCAGTCATCACTGTTCTCAACTCGACTTGTTTCATATTGTTATGTGCCAGCCCTGTAATAAGACCCTTCGGTTTTCTCTGTAAGGGTTCAGCAAGCCAGGCTGGGGGACCTTCCAGCTGGCCCGATGACATGCCGCGACCTCTCATTCTATTGTAGTTTCATCTGATCTCCCCGTGCGCCTTCTCGAAGAGGAGACAAGAATGTTCCATTTCTACCCGAGCCCCGATGATTCTAGTACTCCGACAACAGCGATATAAAAGAAGGCTAGTCGCAAACAAACTGGAATGGGGAATTAAGAAAAAACACACCCACTCTCCCTCAATCAGTTTGATTGTATACATTTCCTCTCTTTATTTTGAGATACGTATTATTATTATTATAACCGTGCAAGTGGATGCACTGTTTGGGTCACATGGCTAGTAGCTTGCATTCGAGCCCCACCGTCGGCAGTGCTGACGATAGTTTTCCGTGGTTTCCCATTTTCACACCAGGAGGCAAATGCTGGGACAGTATCTTAAATAAAACCACGACCACTTCCTTTCCACTCCTATTCTATGGTCACGATAAGACCTATCAGTGTCGGTGAGACGTAAAAAAGAAATCTTAAATTGCCATTCTTAAAATGAGAGGTCTTATCTTCATGACTTATTGTGATTTCCAAAGTTCGAGAACCTACTTAGCATGCATCTTCTGTTCTGCCTTTCTTTCTTTCTTTCTTTCTTTCTTTCTTTCTTTCTTTCTTTCTTTCTTTTGATTGAATGTTGTTTTCTTTCTTTCATTATTATTCTTTATTTATTTAATGAGCAGTAAGAAAAGGAACTCTTTAAACGGATCAGGAATGGAATGAGTGATCCTGCAGCCTGGTTGTATCTTCAAGCTCACTGCATTAGGAAAACCCATGAAACGTACAGCGGCAATAATGTGCCTAACTACGTCAACAGAAATTGAGTCCGTTTTCAAGCTTACCGGGGAATTAAGAATTTGGAATTCATTATCATTCTCTTGACTGTAGAAATCCAATGCTGTAATAATATAACACACCAAATATATTACATACAAATATGTCGTACATCAATAAGAATACATAAAGGCAAAATAAGACCCATATGAAATAAAACATTACACTTTAATAACGTGGTACTGTTAGGTTTGGTGGATCACGAAAATTAAAATTTTCTTATTATATCAGAGAGAAACATATCATAGAAACAAGATAAAAATAGATTTTTACGCCACTAATTTAACAACTATTTATGCGATTACTGTATTACTGCGCTTCACATTTTCTGCTTGATCTTTGATATTAATACCTCGTGCATATGAAGGATATAGTTATAAAGTGAAGTTTTTAGATCTGATGACTTCGCTTGCCTTTTCGAATTTGCTGAACTTTATTGCAGTATTTAGAATCTACATGGGAACTGGACGAAGTAAGACCGTTGTCACGAAACTGCTCCATTCATCCTTACACCAACTACGGCATTAAATACATTATTCGTACATGCCACTATTCTACTCACCTGGTATTATCCAAATGGATTTAGACTCCTACAGAAAAAGAAAAAATCATTAATTACACTCCCAATTGCACCAGTAGTGACTTTCACAATACGGCAATGTGTCTGTTGGCAGTACAGAAGTAACAATCTTGCAAGTCATGAAAAGAAATTACCACATAATGCCAACATGCGACGTGAAAATCTGTAAGACGTCGTATCGGCAAGCAGGATCACTACACAGTATGGTTGGTAACGCAGAGTGTAACCCAGCGTTAGAAAATTAAAATCCACAGCCTATTTCCATTCATTCGACCGGGGCAGGAATGGAATTAATGAAGGCCCTATCTATCGGTGAGGATAGGAATTGTGCCGGTTGCTGAAGCCTGTCGCATTCCTCTGGGGCAATGGTTAATGACTGACAGATGAATTAAAATGATATTGGAGAGTGTTGTCTGGAATGAAAGATGACAGAGATAACCGGAGTACCCGGCAAAATCCTGTCTCACCTCCGCTTTTTTCAGCATAAATCTCACATGGAGTGACCGGGATTTGAACCACAGAACCCAGCGATCAAAGGCCGGCGAGCTGCTGCCTGAGCCACGGAGGCTCGTCCAACAGTTAGACAATAACTATGAATCACTGTGTTCGGTAGTAATGAGAGAGAAAACGTTTGGTTGTTCCCTTATGGACCAGTGACACAGTATGGCCTAGAGCCAGTTGGCCTTGCTAGAGCCAACGGGGGAAGCAGTTGTCGTCGGGTGAAACCATTCGTGCACTTGTAGCACCCTGCTTCAAGAAGGCTAGTCAAAGAGGATGTTGCCAGAATGCTAGGGGTTTTTCTGAATACGATATGTTATCGCTGGAAACGTTTCCAGAATTCTTGGCACGGACTGCTAAAGAAAACAAAAGCCCAGTTTTTTTGCGCCTAAGAGCTCTCCTGAACAAACAAGTTACAGTACTAGCACTACATCAGGCTTCTGCAACACGAGTTGGTGATATACCGTTAGAAACAGGCTTCGAGAGGCCAGTTTTAGATCCAAACGAACCCATCAGTTACATTCATTAGACAGACGACATCGTGGCAGGAGAATGCAGTTTGCTAGAGATTATCTGCTTTGGCATCTAAGACAGTGGTGTCCTGCGTTGTTCTCAGGATAATTCCATTTCGCATTATACCTGCGAGTCTGGAGAGATCTGGGGAACGATTTACTCTGACATCTGTACAAACTACCGTTGCTCGATTTGTTATAGTGTGGGCAGACTTAAGTCTTGACACGAAAAACCAATCAGCAGATCATTCGCAGTGGAACCTTAACTACTCGATGGTAGGCTACATTGATGATATCTTACTGCCATATGTGATTTCTCACGTGAGGCAACGCAGAATTCATGCATCGTAATACTATAGGGCAGGATGCAAACATCTTTGGTAGATTCTTGCAAGTGCACCATGTGCAACAAATGGAATAGCAGTACAGAAATTCCGACTTAATCCGACCGAATAAGTTTGGGAAAAACTGGCGCAACGCATTCGATCAAGAAATATACCACCCGAAACAAAACAATCCGTTGAGGACGCCCTTTCGGAAGAGATTGGACGTCTACCACAAATGAACGTGCGGTGCCTTGTCAAAGGAATGAGAAGGCGTTGTGAAGATGTTATCCATACGCGAGGTGGCAGTACCCCTTAAAGACGCCTAATTACTACGTGAGCTGGCAAACATGATCATAGACAAGAAAACAGCTTATTTAGGTCATGTTCCACGAGGTAAAAAGTACGGGCTTCTACACCTGATGTTACAAGGAATGATAAAAGACAAGCCGATATACCACCGCCATCATGGCTCCAAGACATCAAAAACTGGACTTGCATCAACAATATCGAACAACTCTTCAGGTTAGCTAAAGAAGGGGGTGTTTTCTATGGTGATCGCCAACATCTGGAGGACCGAATATGGCACTTGAAGAAGAATAAATAGAATTACTACATAGCCATTTTCGTGTATGACTATGAATCGCTGTGTTTATTACACGGCACGGAAAGGCGTCTCCTACTGAGTATCCAAAGAACGCTTTTCATTTGGATCCTAATTCTTGCGAAGAAGGTGGTTTATTATTATTGAACATATGAACAAATAAACATGGCCAAATTTATTTTTGAACAGTGTCAATTACAATACGTTTTGAGACACTGGAAGCTATCGACATGGAGTTGTCGCATTTCAGCACTCTTATATGCCATCGTCCTGAGCCAGGATTGAACCTGTTATCTTGGGAACTGATGGGCAGCTATTATTGACTGGTGTCTCTCGAAATGTATTGAAACTGAAGAAATGGGTCGTGTATCTGCAAGGTTTCTTTCCAGAGATTGTGAGTTCGACTCAGTCGGCAGGTCTGAAGATGGTTTCATTGGTTTACTATTGTCACGTTAGAAATATATTGGAACTCTGCCTTAATTGAGATCATGGCCGCGACCTTCCTAGTGCTATCCACTTTTTCCGTCCTACCGTCGCACAGTGGTCCAAATGACTCAGAAACCTGGTCACAATATGAAGATGTGCATAGAAACCTACAAGAGAAATTACCGGGATCTCAGATTAGAAAGTTGATGTCTTAATCACGATATATAAAAGGACGGATCGGAAATTGAAATAATGAATGGATTTTCGGGAAAACGGACAATGTACATTCCATGTACAAAGCAAGCTTCGTACACAGTATAATATGGTAAAAAATAGTTTATTTCGTAATAATCAATGAAAGTCAACAAAGAAGGCGGGGGTACGTTAACGATATCTACGGTGCATGCCATGCCTCCTACGTACTGCGCAGTAAAACGGTAATAAAGCAAAATCAGGCAAATAGGGGCAGATAATTCTTTCTCTGTCCGTTTAAATATCCCACAACGGGCGAGTTAGAGGCTCGCGGCTGTGAGGTTGCATCCGGGAGATAGTGGGTTCGAACCCCACTGCCGGCAGCCCTAATACGGTTTTCCGTAGTTTCCCATTTTCACACCAGGTAAATGCTGGGGCTGTACCTTAATTAAGGCCACGGCCGCTTCCTTCCTACTCCTAGCCCTTTCCTATCCCATCGTCGCCATAAGACCTATCTGTGTCAGTGCGGCGTAAAGTAGATTTTTAAAAATAATCCACAGTTCTAGCCCTTCAGGCAAACAACTCAATGTTGAAAACACCCTAGGGATAAGAGCTACGAATTTTAGGTAAATAAAATATAAGAAAGTATGAGAATATATACTTTATTTATTTCTAAAAGTTACAATCCTTTTCTTAATCATGGTTATCAGGTCGATTACATTAGCAGTTTGCCTTTTTCTATCACTACGAGTACATTGTTTCACTTAAGTACCACTACGAGCGCTAATGTGAATCAATACAGCGTTTCGCTTAAGCGCTTATAACTACAGTCCGTGTGGATATTTCTCAAAAAATGTTAAAATGCCTCTGGGTATTGAACCATGGAACACGTTACAGAATGAATTATGTAAATAAGTTAATTTGGCTTGGATTTGAATCAAAAAGAAAGCGAGTAAAGAAACAAGCGATTTTAGGCTGTTTTTCCGAAACTGCACTAAGGGCAGAAATGATTTTTCGAAATTTGTTTTTCTAGTCTAATAGAGCTATAAATGTCTCACAATTTGAAACCTTCCCGGGCCCTTCAGTCCTTCAACTTTCGGCGCAGTTGAGGAAATTGCTTAATGTTCCGTTTTTCGTAGTATGGGGCCTTATACTTTGTATGCTAAGAGCTGTTTTCAACATTAAAAGGAAGTTATATGAGGGGAGGTAACTCTTTATTTGAATGATCGCTGGTGTCTAATTAAGGTTCAAATGAAATGGAGCGTTGGAATACATAAATATCCGCTCTTCAGGAGAGATTCACACCCAGACTACAGGTCATGACGGCGAAAGTTTGTAGCGTGTCTGCAGAGAAAGAAGGGTGGTTCTCTCTAGGTCACTCGCCACTCCGGTGATGACCAAACCAAGGCCGTTGGATTAATCAGCTGGCTGATTACCAGCGAGATGAATGGAATTCCGGAATCATTGCGACCTTCTACATCAGGGCCTCTCAGGGTGCATGCGCGTGGTGCATGCACTGTGCACGGTGCAAGAGACGACTTGGCTTGGTTGACCAGATTTGAAGCAATAGCGCTTACTCTCTCTTTCCTCACGCCTGTCTCGCTCGCTCCGCCTGTCTCCCTCTGCCCCACTTGCGCCGTAGCGCTACAAATCCAAGCTGACTTGAGCCGAGCATAGGCGAGTTGAGCCGAGCTTAGCCGAGTAGCCCAGAGACGAAGCGTTGATCCGAGTCATGCCGAGCGGCAGCGATGCACAGTGCACGGAGCTCTTGCACCTCTATCTGCACGCGTGAGATTTTGGGCGTTTGAGAGGCCCTGTTCTACATGTAAAGAGCATGTCAGAGAATTCCAACTCATTCATTCTAACTAACAACAAATCACCTGCGGTATGCATACCTTAGATGTGATATCCTACATGAATAGACATTCTGCTACAAAACAAACATGAGTAGGACAGTCGCGGTTTATTTCTGACGAAATAGAGCAGGATGTTAAATGGTCAAGATTCCTAGAAGATTGACATGTTTCACCCACGAGCAAAGGACTTCAGTGTCCAAACTGAAGTGCAGTAATGCCGCACCAATCTAGATATTTATTTATTTATTTATTTATTTATTTATTTATTTATTTATTTATTTATTTATTTATTTACTTTAGCAGTGGCGAAGTTAGGGCTCGTGGCCCTCTCTTACACTTAACCACATAATTAATTTACAGATAATACATATATAAAAGAAATGTACTATTCTATTATACTGTAAAATCAAAGATAAGTTAAAAATTATAAATTTGGACAACATAAAATGAAGAAAGAAAGCAGAGTTCAACAAATAATACAGAATAAAATAATAAATTCGGAGCGTAAAGATAAAAAGAAAAAGACAAAGTCATAATGAATAAGTAAGATACAAACTGACAGATAGATAGATAGATAGATAGAGAAGCTCAGGCGGTAGAGCACTGGACTTCTGAGTTCAAATTGGCGAGCAAGATCCCGGGTCATCCCGTCGGCATATGAAGGTGCTTCTATATCACACCTTGGGAAGGAGGAGGCCACAATTGCAAAATTATATTCTGAGGTAAATGCAATGTAAGGTTTGAAAAGGTCTAGGAAATTCAGCTTTTAATGTATTTTTGATATATTTTTAAATTCTTACATTGCCATTATCTCAAAAGTAGACTATTATTAATAACATATAATAATAATAATAATAATAATAATAATATAATAATAATAATAATAATAAAATTTTTTGCGTCCAATTAACTATTTTTAACGGTTTTCGGAGACGCCTAGATGCCAGAATTTTACCCCGCAGGCACGAGGCTGGCGCATTCCAGCACCTTCGAATACCACCGGACCGACTCAGGATCGAACCTGCGATGTTGGTGTCTGAAGGCCAGCGTCTCAACCGTCTGAGCAGTTCAGCCCGGCGTCAGAAGTATCGTTTTCGCACTTATTGCCCTCTTCTTCCAGGTACGATATATCAACCTCCTGACATTAGATTGACTGGTACGTTAGAAAACTCCTGAGGGACAATATTCCGGCACCTCGGCATCTTCGAAAACCGTAAGGGTAGTTCGTGGGACGAGAAACCAGTAACATTATTATTATGCCACTCCGGCCGCATCGGTCAGGTTTTGACAATCGAAGCTGCTGTGCCCTGCAAAATCACACATTTTGTCGCGCCACATTGCACAAATTTTCGGATAACCCCCAGACATAAGACTGTTCCTTTTTTTTTCTTTTACTAGTGATTTAACGTCGCACTGGCGACACCAGCATGAGAAGGGGTTTAGATTGAGAAGGAAGCGGCCATATGCTTAATTAAGGTACAGCCCCCAGCATTTGCGTAATGTGCAAAGGGCAAAACCAGGAAAACCATCTTCAAGGCTACCGACGATGGGATTCGAACCCTCCATCTCCCGAATGCAAGCTCACAGCCACGTGACCCTAACCGCACGACCAGTTCGCTGGGTACAGCTGCTTATGTTCGTTTATGTTTCCTTCTTTGTTATTTGTTATATTTCCGAAAATACAGTAGTTGGAATAATATTATTTTCAGTTCATTAATATTAGATTTTGTCCACGACTCTACTTGCATGGAAATAATTATTCTGGCCTCATCATTTTTTTAAAAACAGAAATTCGCAAACTAATTAGGTTCACGTGGACGAAGGTGTGGAAAAATGTAGCTTATTAGTTGACGGTTTCTTTACACTCACTATGCCTTGTTTTTCCAATAGGAGGTAGAAACTAAAGACTGTAGGGTGAACTGACACGTGAGAAAGCAACATATAATAGAAAAACAGGGCGTGTTCAAATTCATGCCGGTGATTTATGGAGTCTGACCTATATCCTCGAGGCCTGGCCTTCTAACCGTTATGGGCACCAAGATCTGTAGCTCAGGCGGTAGAGCACTGGACTTCTGAGGTCAAGTTCGATCCCGGTTCAGCGCAATGGTATTTGAAGGTGCTCATTAGCGTGTCTGTAGATTCAACGTGAAATGCAAGAACACCTAAGGGACACAATTTTCATTGGGTGCGTTACGAAGGAAATTGCGTTAACGAGAGATTTTCTATTCAGTAAACGTACATGTAACAATAATAACGCCGATAACACATTATATCTAACAACTTTGCATTAAAAACAGTTACAGTATTTTTTAAAAAAAATTACGTCAAACGTTTGTTGGTAGTGGGGGAGGGGTGACTCCTGGAACAAAACAAGAAAACTCTCCCTATGAAATGAACATAGTGTGTATCCTACAGCGCGTTCATCCGAAAAAATCAATTTTCTGTTTTTGTTTGATTCTGATTTGGAATTTGATTTTGAAAAATGTTAATGTGTTTGTTGTTTTACATTAAAAAATAATATTTAAGGTTAATATTACGAAACTGGTAGTTTCAGACAAAATGGCTTTAATGTTAAGATATAATAAATATTATTATTATTATTATTATTATTATTATTATTATTATTATTATTATTATTATTATTATTACAATTGGCTTTACGTCGTGCCGGCACAGATAGATCTCACGGTGACGAAGGGACAGGAAAGGGCTAGGAGTGGGAAGGAAGTGGCCGTGGCCTTAAATAAGGTAAGCCCCAGCATTTGCGTGGTGTGAAAATGAGGAACCACGGAAAACCATCTTCCGGGCTGCCGACAGTGGGGTTCGAACGCACTATCTCCCGAATGCAAGCTCACAGCTGCGCGCCCTTAATCGTATGGCCAACTCGCTCGGTGTACTGTGTTTTAATTACAATGGTGATGAAGTGGAAGTCTCTCATGGGGATCCCTCTAAGTACCGTCACCCCCCCCCCCCCCGCCCGCCGTAGCGTAACGGTTAACACTATTAGCTTCCGTCCCCGAAGGTACGGGTTCGATTCGCGGGACTGTCTGAAATTTAAGAATGTCAGGAGGTTTGGTATGTGGTTAAAATGGCACATGCAGCTCGCCTCAATTGGGGCTGTGTCTGAAGAGATCTCCACTACCTCGGGATCAGCACACGAATTTACCTTTTACTATACTCTAAGTGGAAATGAAAATTCTCAGAATGTTTCCAGTTTCAACCAGGTCAGGAATGGAATGAATGAAGCCCCCATCCAGCGGCGAGGATTAAAAGCGTGCCAGCTGCCGAAGCCTGTTGCACTCTTCTGGGGCAATGAATAATAATACTATAATAATACTATATTATTATTATTATTATTATTATTATTATTATTATTATTATTATTATTATTATTGCTGATATATATTAACTGGTATAGAATTTAATGGAGAGGCATGATACGGACAGAAAGATCGAATAACTATAACAGCCCATAACGGAGAGCATTGTAGTGTATACAATTAACAGATAAAATTTTAGGCGTTTTCATTTATCAAAAGGGATTTTCAGAATATTATTGGAGATTTATATGAGTACAATATGGTATCTGGATGCAATCTTTGTTGTATCTTATATGTCTATATTTCATTCGCGGAGAATTACCGAAGTAATATTTTCGGGTCCAGTAATAGTAGGCCTAGCACCTACCCACATCTGCTCCGCCGTCATGGATTTCGACTCTATAACCTGTGCAGGGACCAACTCGTCAGCTCTATAGAAAAGGTAAGGTAAGAATGTATTCTGCCCGAAGGCAGGTCCGAACCTCTGCAGAGGTTTGCCTGAGCCGGAGTTTGCGTACGGTAGGGTGGCCAGTTCTTTTCCGTTTCTCCATTCCCTTACCCCACACTAACAGCGCGTGGACACCCATCCAGATCTTGACCACGCCCAATGTTGCTTAATTTGGAGATCTCAGGGAATCCGGTGTTTCAACACGGCTACGGCCGTTGGCAGCTCTATAGAGTACACCTCAAATGTCACTCACATCTTCTGAGTTCGAGCCCCGTTTCGTGTGAACAGAAGGCCAACGACTTGCTGGTACAGCTCTGTGGTTGATAAAATGCCAGATTGCATGTTTCCGACAAGTACACACTGTCATGGTCATGGCCATAAGACAGACGCATGGAAGCTTTTCTTTCTTAATCTGCTTACCCTCCAGGGTTGGGTTTTTCCCCGGACCCAGCGAGGGATCCTACCTCTACCGCCTCAAGGGCAGTGTCCTGGAGCGTGAGACATTGCGTCGAGGATACAAATGGGGAGGATGACCAGTACCTCGCCCAGGCGGCCTCACCTGCTATGCTGAACAGGGGCCTGGGTGGGGTATGGGAAGTTTGGAAAGGATAGACAAGGAAGAGGGAAGGAAGCGGCCGTGGCCTAAGTTATGTACCGTCCCGGCATTTGCCTGGAGGAGAAGTGGGAAACCACGGAAAAACTTCCAGGATGGCTGAGGTGGGAATCGAACCCACCTCTACTCATTTGACCTCCCGAGGCTGAGTGGAGCCCGTTCCAACCCTCGTACCACTTTTCAAATTTCGTGACAGAGGCGGGAACCGAACCCGGGCCTCCGGGAGTGGCAGCTAATCACACTAACCACTACACCACAGAGGCGGGCATGGAAGTTTTTCACCTGCCGTAAATGTATTTCAACAAATGTCCACGTAGAACACTAAAGACATAGAAATTAACATGACAGATGTAAAAACACATTTTCTAATAACTGGGAAAGATAGTCTCGCAAAAGAGCATAGCGATTTAATCCATTTTAGGTTAGTGAATAATTAAATTAAATCTAGATAAAATACTGCACCCGTTACGAGAAGGGATGACATAAGAATATTCGAAACCGACCAATATTAGTGTCGAATCCACAGTTTTCGAGGTCACTCAGATGAATAGTGAATAATGATACTCCGGATGTGTTAGTGTAGAAGTTCAGCCTCCATGGGCATGGGGGTGTGCCGTGAAAAAGAAAATGACCAAAAGATCCGAAGTTATTGATATATGTGTGTACGTTCCACAACAGCTCCCGGCCTAACTTGGTACACACAACTTGTGACAATAAAGTCCGGTGAATGAAGTCAGAACGGTCGGTCCGGCAACATTGGCGACACACAACGCTGCACCTGTGTAACAGCATGTTTTGACCACCTGCTCCCAACGTTGTTGAGTTGAGCATCGTATGTGTGTGCCGTGTAAGACCTGCTTGACACAGTACGTGTTTAGTGCGTTGGTTCTGAACTGCGAACAGGATTACGAACGACCAAAAGATCAATGTACAGTTTTGTTTTAAGCTTGGCAAGACACCGAAAGAAACGCATGCGATGCTGGTACGTGTTTATGAAGATCAAGCACTGTCCTTGAAGTGTGTGTACGAGTAGTTCGCCCGTTTTCGAGGAGTCCGGGAAAGTGTTTCTGGCAACCCCCGTAGCGGAAGACCGGCGACCGCCGTCAGTGACGAAAGCACTGAGAAAGTGAGGACATTAATCACGAACGATCGGCAATTAACTGTGCGCATCTTAGCGGATGAACTGCAGATTAACCGTGAATCCGTGCGACAAATCGTTACCCAGAAGTTAAGGAAGAGGAAAACGTGTTCTCGTCTTGTGCCACATCACTTGACTTGCAACTTGAACATCCCCCATACTCGCCAAATCTCAATCCTCCAGACTTCTTCCTATTCCCACGACTCAAACTCGCTTTGAAAGGAAAGAGATTTGAAGATATTCCTGACATCCAACGAAACGTGACAAGGCTTTCGAACACCATCCCAAAGGATCGCCGCTCTCAGCAGTGCATAGTTATAGGAGGGAACTATTTCGAAGGACAGTAAGGTCAATGTGGTGCATTGTTCATCTATGTTGATAGTACAGGACTATTCACCGAACTTTATTGTCGCAGGTGGTATAACTTACTGTAGGAAGATTCTGTAGGGATAAGCCACCCCTAGGAGGGGGGTGACACATAAAAATAATGGAAAACAACAAATATCAGTGTCGAATCCATAGTTCTCGGGGACATTCAGATGAATAGTGCAACTCCGCATATCGTTTAAGTCGAAGTTCAACCTCCATCGGCATGGGAGTGAGAAGGAGTAAAACTGACAGAGATTAGTGTTGAACCAACAGTTTTCGGGGCCCTTGGGCTGAGTGGTGGCAGTCCCAGTAACAGTTGTAATCGTTTAGTTCATACCTATGGCGCGACGCGTAATTACATACAGTTATCACATACTTTTATTATTTGTTTGAAAGGATCAACTCCTTCCCAGATAATCCCATCTGCCACAAGGCCACGGTTTAATTAACGCGAAACAAGGTAATCTGCACACTAAACAATTAAACACATAACATCATCATCATAGGTTGTTCTGCCATCCGGCAGATCCAATCAAGGCTGTGACCTCCGTATCTCTCGATCTTGTGCCCTTTTCTTCACTCTTGCATAATCTTCCTTTCTTTTTCTAATGCTGTCTAATAACTGATATTGTTTCCTTCCCCTTCCTCGTTTTCCTTTCATCATCCCTTCCATTACTACTTGTAGTAAAGTATTATGTCTTAGATTATGCCCTGTCCAATTTTTCTTCCTTTCTTGGATTACGCTCAGCATGCTCGTCACTTCTACCACTCTCTTCAGAACTTCCTCATTTGATATTCTATCTTCCCAGCTTACTCCTTCAATTCTTCTCCACATCCACATCTCAAACGCCTCTATTCTTCTCTGTTCTTCCTTCTTTAATATCGAAATTTCAGCGCCATATAGAGCTCTACTCCATACGCAACATCTTGCAAGTCTCTTCCTCAGATCTCTAGCAGGCCAGAAAACATTGTTTTCTTCTTGTTGAAGCTTTCCTTGGCTAAGGCAATTCGTGCTTTTATGTCTGTTATAGAGTGAAGGTCTTCATCACAATACTTCCAAGATACTTAAACTTATTCGCCTGTTCAATCATTTCTCCCCCTATCTTAATTGTCGCTCTTTCACCTTTACCTAAAAGTAACATGAATATAGGTTTTTTTTTCTATGCTCTTTCCATACTCTACACACTTTTAATTCTCTCGGCATTTTGTGGAGCTCCTTCACATTTTCAGCTATTACATAACAATAACTCTTATTCTACAAAATACTTCGTAGATCAATCAACGTCACAATAAAGAAATTATATAAATTTGCTTCAAAAATTAACAGCCAATACAAATCTTACAAGTAAGTATTCAATAAAGCACCCGGGTAACGCCGGGTTATGCAGGTAGTAAATACAGTGAACTTGCTTTATAATCTGTATCACAGTTGCCGTACTCCAATTCTGTCAAATTAATGAGGCATGAGACATCATATTGCATTATATAAGTGTGTAATAGCCACGCGCAGGCGATAAAACGCTCATTAAATATTCCCTTCAAGCTCTTATAACCTACTTCCTCCACTGCACATGTCAGTCTCTGCGTTGAAGGACTGTTACTTGATTACTATGAAGGCTGTCTTAAACTCGTTTCCTCTGCGAACCCAGGATGCCTTTAATGGACACCTCCCGCCGCGTAAGCAGTGTAACGATGACAGTTCTCTAACTTCGCTAGGAAGAGGACTCATTTTGTTTCAAGTGCAGCCTGTGAGAGAACTTAACGTTATATTCGATTCAATCAAGCAGAATGGAGCGAACACAAAATGTGTTAGTAATGGTCAGCCGTCGTAATTTACATTTAGTCTACATCGATTCGTGTCTCGGTCGACTAAATATCCAGTACTTCAGTATCTGAGTCGGTCTTGCTAGGAAACTAATTATGGGCATTTAAGTCGCGTCGACAATGAATACTTTGATAATGGCAAATGTATTATTCCGATCTTGTGATCTATCAGTACGTACATAACTTGTATGCAGAGTGAAGTGAAATTCGCGCACTCGGGCGTCGCAGTGCGACTCCTCACATGCCAGCAATCGAAAAATGTCTCTCACAAAAGTTCGTCCTGCGAGTGTATCCAGCAGAAAAAAGGACGTTGAAGAGTGGCAATCTGGCAACAGTGTAACCACATGTAGAGTAACTACCTCTGCCAGCATATGGCAGTACTGCTGTACAGGTGGTGCAGTGGATAGAGTTTTGGGTTAGCAAGCAGGAGGTCCAGGGGGCGATCCTGGGTTGAGGCGTATGTTTTTTATTTCGTAAATGTAGTCCAGGTGGTATGGTATCTGGCATTTTAATCGTCAACAGCGAATTAATTCATGCCTACGACGTGGAAAGGGCGTCTTTCAAAGCAGACCAATGAAAACGATTGTTCGTCCATTTCTAGGATCGTAGTATCTAAGTGCAAATGGGTTCTATAGGAACCGCTGCAATCGCTCTTGACAATTAAAATGTCGGATACCATACCACTTGGACTGCATTTACGAAATCAAAATTATACGCCTCAACCCAGGATCAACCCCTCGACCTCCTGCTTGCTAACCCAAATCTCTATCCACTGCACCACCTGTACAGAACGACTGACACGTGCTGGCAGAGGTAGTTACTCTACATGTGGTTACACTGTTCCCAGATTGCCACTCTTCATCGTCCTTTTTCTGCCGGATATACTCGCAGGACGAACTTTTGTGAGAGACATTTTTTTATTGCTGGTATGTGAGGAGTCGCGCTGCGACACCCGAGTGCGCTAATTTCGCTTCATCCTGTATACAGGGCCTCTCTTATAAACGCAGAACGAACGCACAGTGTTTGTACTGTGGGCTACGGCAGCTGCACTACGGGAGGCGCGCGCATAGTTCTTTACCTTGCAAGCATCCTGCACGTGTTAGACCTCGCAAGCATCAGTCGCCAGTCTGAATCTCAGCTGTTAACATGCTGAGACAGTTATCATTGCAACACCGTAAGTAACAGTTCTGGTTTCTTCTTAATGGTCGTGAGAACAATCATAGTTCTCGCTGTTGGTGTGCAGAAAAGTGTAGTGGTGTTTATGAAGTCCCTTCGGTGTTTTGTGTGCTGTTAGTGCAAGACGAATATGTTGAGAATATTTATATATTTATATATATTCATATGGCTCTGGCTGAGCCACCATCAAGCAGCGCCACCTACACACTACGTTTTCTTTGTCCATTCTGACACGTTACGATTGTAATCTCCCTGTCTATTGTTTCACTGCATCCATCCTGTGAATTACGTATGTAATAAATAGTGTCATACATACATACATACATACATACATTATCATTATAGACTGTTATGCCTTTCAGCGTTCAGTCTGCAAGCCTCTGAGAATTTACTAAACGTCGCGACAATCCACGATTTGCAACTAGTGTTGTGGCCTCATTTAGTTCTATACCTCTTATATTTAAATCGTTAGAAACCGAGTCTAACCATCGTCGTCTTGGTCTCCCTCTACTTCTCTTACCCTCCATAGCAGAGTCCATTATTCTCCTAGGTAACCTATCCTCCTCCATTCGTCACACATGACCCCACCACGGAAGCCGGTTTATGCGAACAGCTTCATCCATAGAGTTCATTCCTAAATTAGCCTTTATCTCCTCATTCCGAGTACCCTCTTGCCATTGTTCCCACCTGTTTGTACCAGCAATCATTCTTGCTACTTTCATGTCTGTTACTTCTAACTTATGAATAAGATATCCTGAGTCCACCCAGCTTTCGCTCCCGTAAATAAATAGTGTCATTTTAATATAAATCGTGCTGACCTTATTAGTTTCCGAAACATCGTGCCTTTTTCAACAGAATAATTGGGCCTATTTTTTCGAGACGACAGTAAATGCAGAGAGAGTACGAAGATGACATTTTGACACTGTTCTTCCGTCAGTTAACGGAAGAAGAAAAATCGGAATATTTGCAAACAGATTGATCACCGCTGGTCTATTTCCCCCTCCTTCTACAAATCTAACAGTGTATGGTTTTTACTTGCGGGGTGAACTGAAAGAAGACGTGTATCGAACAAATCCTCACATACTGGAGGAACTGAAAGAAAACGTGTATCGAACAAATCCTCACATACTGGAGGAACTGAAAGAAAACGTGTATCGAACAAATCCTCACATACTGGAGGAACTGAAAGAAAACGTGTATCGAACAAATCCTCACATACTGGAGGAACTGAAAGAAAACGTGTATCGAACAAATCCTCACATACTGGAGGAACTGAAAGAAAACGTGTATCGAACAAATCCTCACATACTGGAGGAACTGAAAGAAAACGTGTATCGAACAAATCCTCACACACTGGAGGAACTGAAAGAAAACGTGTATCGAACAAATCCTCACACACTGGAGGAACTGAAAGAAAACGTGTATCGAACAAATCCTCACAGACTGGAGGAACTGAAAGAAAACGTTATCGAAAAAATCCTCACAGACTGGAGGAACTGAAAAAACGTGTATCGAACAAATCCTCATATACTGGAGGAACTGAAAGAAAAAGTGTATCGAACAAATCCTCACACACTGGAGGAACTGAAAGAAAAAGTGTATCGAACAAATCCTCACACACTGGAGGAACTGAAAGAAAAAGTGTATCGAACAAATCCTCACACACTGGAGGAACTGAAAGAAAAAGTGTATCGAACAAATCCTCACATATTGGAGGAACTGAAAGAAAAAGTATATCGAACACATCCTCACACACTGGAGGAACTGAAAGAAAAAGTGTATCGAACAAATCCTCACACACTGGAGGAACTGAAAGAAAAAGTATATCGAACACATCCTCACACACTGGAGGAACTGAAAGAAAAAGTATATCGAACAAATCCTCACACACTGGAGGAACTGAAAGAAAAAGTATATCGAACACATCCTCACACACTGGAGGAACTGAAAGAAAAAGTATATCGAACACATCCTCACACACTGGAGGAACTGAAAGAAAAAGTATATCGAACACATCCTCACACACTGGAGGAACTGAAAGAAAAAGTATATCGAACACATCCTCACACACTGGAGGAACTGAAAGAAAAAGTATATCGAACACATCCTCACACACTGGAGGAACTGAAAGAAAAAGTATATCGAACACATCCTCACATACTGGAGGAACTGAAAGAAAAAGTATATCGAACACATCCTCACACACTGGAGGAACTGAAAGAAAAAGTATATCGAACACATCCTCACACACTGGAGGAACTGAAAGAAAAAGTATATCGAACAAATCCTCACACACTGGAGGAACTGAAAGAAAAAGTATATCGAACACTTCCTCACACACTGGAGGAACTGAAAGAAAACATTACAAATGAAATCAGAAATATTTACAGTGGCAGAACTCACTCACGTCAACCAGAATTTGGTTACCACATACAATGCCTGTATAACCCAGGAAGGACGACACTTCCAGCATCTTTTTATGAGGTAAAATTTCATATGAGACTGTATACAGGCTTAAAGCAGGACGGCCGCGCGTGACGTAAGTTCGTCTGAGGCAGCTGCCCTAGCGCAGAATACAAACACCGTGTGTTCGCTCTGAGTTTATATGAGAGAGCCTGTATGCCTTTGCAATCTCATACGCCAAATAAATAATAATGGTCTACTAGCAGTTTCCCGCTGGCTCCGCCCGCAATGTACAAAGTATGGTGTTGTTCGTTACTATCCGCACGGATGTATTTGGAAAGTTTCGTGTTAATGAAATAAAGTACATGATCTGCTGTGGTAATAGAATGTAATATTATGTCAGCAAAACACTTGAAAATACATCACACTAAGAAATTGAATAACACTACACGCCGAACTGTTAAAAAGTCCTTCAAAGATCTTCGTCATGGAGACAAATGTACTCATAACTTTTTTCAGAATCTAGCAATTTAAGTAGATATTACCTCAAAAGAAAGCGCTTGATCCACGGAGTGTTTTTAGACCAAAACAAACTCTTTATCTCAATTAGAACGAAAGATATGATTGCTTCAATGAGAAAAAGCGTTGAAGAAATGAGACGTCAAATTGAATGTGCACTCATAACTTTCCTCAGAATCAACTGGCACTGAGTGTTCTTAGGCCAAAACGAACTCTGTATCTCAATTAGAACCAAAGATATGATGGCTTCAAATAGACAAAAAATTGAAAAATCTAATTTGAGGAAGGCGGAAGTTAAGTGATTTATAGTACCTGATGACAAGTCTGTGCATGAATACCTTTCAGTAAAAAAATTAAAGAAATCGACCGGATAGAATGGCCGGACTGACTTTAGTTTTCATTTTTTTAATATATAGATTTGTGCAACTTTGAAATGTCTGATAAAGGTCATCGTCAGAACTCATTCATGGGTTTATGATCAGCTGATATCTTGTTAGAGGTTAGAAAGGCAGCTTTGAATGACGTGGTCGAATATTTCTCGTATACAGGGAATTGTTTATTTATGACAAAAGTCTGTACAGGGTTATCCTCCAATTACAACAGACGTTATGAATGAATGAATGAATGAATGAATGAATGAATGAATGAATGAATGAATGAATGAAGATTTCTTCCCTCCCAGTCACGGATAACCACCAACTGGGGAGAGCGCTTACAACTGTACGGAACTCCAGCAGCTGATGATTCGTTGCGATCAGGCAGCAGGTACAGTTTGTTAGTCTCAATTTTTCAGCGATGTTGAGCCTCTTCTTAAGTCCATTTCTTTCAAATACTCAATGATAGTGATGGGCGAATGATACGGAAGTTCGAGCAGGCTACAACAACTGTAACCGTACAGTGTGGTATCGAATTTATGAAGAGTAATATTGAAAGGAGGTTTTGTGTACGCCGGACCGTGCGATTAACAGCAGGCCGGGTGGTGAAAACGGGCGCAGTGTTGCCGCGTTCAGTAGTAATCACGCGCGCAACGAACACAGCTCTTCGTTTACTTTCAACCTTTAATTTTATTTCCTCTTATAAATTCCACTTCCCATCACCTTTTCTCATAAGGACTTTGGACCTTCAACGGCAGGTTTAAAAATGGTTAACTTCCTAATTTAGAAATATCACACTGTACAATTTTTACAAGAGTTATTTTTATTATTATTTACATATATTTACGTTATTTAATACTATCAATTTTCTTCGTCTGAAAAATCACTTTGCTCCGAAGAATCGGTGCTGCTCTCATTCATGTTGATTATGACTGGCTCGAAATAAGGGACATTTGCACACAGTCCATCTTTTTTTTTTTTCAGTAGTGGTCTTCAATTTTCTTCGCGTGTTTAATACATTGTTTCCAGAGTTCAGGGGTCACGGTACGTAAGGCTTCTCGGCATAAAGCGTAAATTGCTTCCATACCTCTACCATTTTATAATGTGTTAGCGATATTTGTTTTTGCTTATTTTCCCTTTTACGTAAGCACAAATGAGCTCGATTGGATTAAGCTCGCAATGGGCCACTGGTAACCAAATAATCTCTACATCTGGTCGAAGTCGTTTAGTCAGTTGTTCCAGCTTCTTTACCGGCGTTTGAAACTAAGGCCTGGCAAGGACAATCAGTTCTGATTTAGTTAATTTGTTATAATCGTCAACTCCAGGTTGTAGTGAAATATTCTTTGACGTTATCCAATGTATAATTTCACGTTTCAGTCATGACATGTTCGGGTTTTTTAGATGAAGGGTCGATCCTCGCATGATATGGAGCTTGATCTATAACGACGGCCGAACTTTGAGGAAATAAACTCAGGACTTTCTTGAACCATTCTTCATAATGAGTCGAGTTCATCTCATTCTGGTAATCACCACTACTTTTCTTGCCATTAAAACAAAGTTCTGCACCGTCAAGAAATCGTTCTTCACTTCCGATACGTAAAATTATGACCTGGATGACGTATTTCCATCATTCTCCTTTGAAGCGGCTCCTACTCTCTTCACTGACGACAGCGATAATCCAAGACAATCTGCCACCTTGTGGTACACAGGGAACCTCTTGTCCCCTACCTTTTCCCCTCACATTGAAAGAAAAAATAGCACTAGACATCATTGCAAACCGGGCGAGTTGGCCATGCGGTTACGAACGCGCAGCTGTGAGCTCGCATCCGGGAGATAGTGGGTTCGAACCTCACTGAGGGCAGCCCTGAAGATGGTTTTCCGTGGTTTCCCATTTTCACACCAGGCAAATGCTGGGGCTGTACCTTAATTAAGGCCACGGCCGCTTCCTTCCCATTCCTCGGCCTTTCCTCTCCCATCGCCGCCTTAAAACTTATCTATGTTGGTGCGACGTAAAGCAAATTAAAAAAAAAAATCATTGCAAGTTCACCCTCTGATAACGGCGGTCTCGGAGGCATCTTGAAGTGACGTGGTCAACATACAGAACATAGGAAAACTGAAAATAGCTTCCGGACAAACCAAGGTCACGGGCATTCCGTTTCACAACTGCCCGGGGCGAGTGTACTTTGTTCGTTGCGCGCGTGATTACTACTGAACAGGCAACACTGCGCCCAATTTCACCACCCGGCCTGCTGTTAATCGCACTGTCCGGCGTGGACAAAACCTCCCTTCAATATTACTCTTCATAAATTCGGTACCACTCTGTACGGTTACAGTTGTTGTAGTTTCTGATAACCATGACTGCGTGCTTCAAAATAAGCCCAAGTTTTCTGCTGTACGTTCATCCTAGGCTGAGAAAGAGTTGCTTTAGAAAAATGATAAGAACTTCTTTCAGGGTGGTTGAAAAAATTGTAACTTGAGTATTACACTATAAATGCATGTGGTTATAACATATACAAATTTCATTAGAATCAGACAAGTCGTTTTCCTTGTATATATTCCTAAGTGAGCGCTTCGTAGAGAAGAAGCCAAAAATCCGGGCAATATTCACTACAACCACAAATAAAAAATATTTAATGAACGTCGAAAACAATGCGTCTTATATACGCTAATGTAGAATTAAACAAGGAAAATATTGGTATAACTCGAATTTCCATAGGCCTATTGGTTCGTTTGTAATTAAAGCCTAAACTCGAGTGTCCATAATAAAAAATCCGACAGTAGGTACACTCCGTATATTTATGTGCGTGGGGTGGTGAATACAACGTTCTGTGAGAACGGAAAGAGCATTTGTTTAAGTCTCTCTGGCAGTACGAACAACAGATTGGTAAACGCAATTTTATGGAAAGCTATTTACAGTCGCTCGCGAAAGTATTCGTCCATGTGTCCTTTTCATATACTGAACACCAAAACTGCATTATAAGGCTTCGGATACGTTCAGAAACAAATACGCAGTGAATATGCAATGTATATGTACTATAATACCGGCAGAATATACCTATTGCACGTCAGTACTCTTTAATAATAAAGAATGAGTGTTGTTGGGCTAGGAAATGGCGACGCAAAGGTATTCGTCCGCCTTGTGCATTATCTTGTGTAACAAACACAGCATTGAGGAAGGGGGACACATCACCAAGCTCAGTCCCTCAGTGATACGGAATGTGTCGGTGAGACAACATCTAGTGCATGCCCCGAGTACGATGGGAAAGATAAGGAAACGAACTGTTGTTGAACGCCAACGAATTATCCAACTCCACATACTTGGTAATTCGTGAAGAGTAGTTGCTGAAAAACAGGAATACCGCGAACTACAGTCGCAAGTATCATTCAATGATACAAGACCAGTGCAACTTAATCAATAGAGCAAGAACTGGGCGGTCAAGGAAGATGACAACACGCAAAGAGCGAAGCATAATAAGCACCGTCCAGAAAATTCCCCATGTGTCTGCACCTGTGCTTCGAACAGAAGTACAAACCTTCACTGGGAAGAACATCAGTACCGACACCGTACAACGTGTGTTACACAGGGCTGGTTTGCAGGGGCGAACAAGCCGGAAGAAGCCCTGGATAAGTGAGGTGAACCATAAGAAGAGGCTGGCGTTCGCCAAACAGTACATTATGAAGCCACCAGCATTATGGAAACGCTTGTTGTTTACGGACGAGAGCAAATTCTGTTTATTCAATTGCTCTGGAAACCGACGTGTATGGAGAAAGAAGAATGCCGAACTCCAAAGTCAAAATCTGCAACCAACCGCAAAATATAGAGGAGGTTCCATAATGGTATGCGGGTGTATGTCGGTGGCTGTGGTAGGCAACTGCCATATAATACCTGAACGGATAGTTAAGATGGTATATTTGAGTATATTAAAGCAACAATTAACACCCAGCGTGGAAAAATTAGGTCTTAGTTGTGGGTACTTCTTCCAGCAAGATAATGACCCTAAGCACACTGCTCGTGTTGTTACGGAATGGCTACTCTACAATTCACCTCATGTGCTGCAGACACCACCCCACTCGCCAGACTTAAACCCCATACATCATTTATGGGCGGAATTAAAATGTACACTGAGCAAGCAGCGTATTCCAAATAAAAAGGCTCTGAAGCAATACTTTCTAACCGTCACCACCCTCTAGGTCCCCGGTACGACCTAGGGATGATGAGGTCAATAACCTTACCCACCAGGGTGAGAGAAGAGAGAGGAAAAAGGACAGAGAGAGAGAGAGAAAGAGAGAGATAGAGATAGATAGATATAAAGAGAGAGGTAGGTAGGGACCCTGGTGAGAAGGTTGCTAGCGTGTCCGCCCCAAAATAGGAGTTATAGCGAACACGAGGGAGAACCAAGGGCATAAGAAAAACGACAACAAAGGTCCAAGCACAATAAAATAACAAGAGACCATAGAAATAACCAAAGGATGAAGTTACCACACTTACCGGAAGCAGCGGAGGAAGACGACTTAAGGCCGTGGAAGCTAATACACAAGAAAATCGGTGACAGTGCTCCACCGAACGCGGCGAATGAAAACCAACACTTGAATAAAATTAAAGAACTTTAATTGTAAAGGTAAATTGGAGGTAACAATTTAAATCTTTAAGTTGATAAAACCTGTGTTTATTTTAAGAAGTAAAACCAAAATCAATAAATAAATTCAACGTAAAGGTGAAAAAGGGGAAAAGTAAATAACAATTAATAAAATGAATCAGACATTACCAGGTATAGTTTAAAAGAAAAATTAATTCATTAGTGATTAACAATTAAGGTAAATAAATATTCTTTAACAGATAATAAATTATAATATTATGAAAACAACAAAGAAAAGAAAAGGATGACCTCCGTACCTAATGTGATTTGAAAACAACGGAAAACCAATTGACTTCCTTACATAAATACTACCTTGAATAAGATTAAATTAAAATGTGATCGATCACGGATAATTAATTAATTAAAAATACCATACTCAGTTAACAAGGTTTTCAATTAAATTGATTTTCAACGCGGCCGCTTCTCATGATTACCAAAATTAAAACGTTCAGTTTCCAAGACATATAGAATTTTACGTAGAAATACACAGCCACCCGGGGCAAGAAAAGGTAACACAACTTTAAAGGGTGGTCAAAATTAATTAATTAACATTTCAAACAGTAAACGATACACTCAACTCAGAAATATATAATTCAAGATCCACACAGGCTCCATGCGCCAGACTACATCAAACCCGCCAACAATCCACACACCAAACCGTTGCCAAGGTAACCACAAAAACAAAAGCAACGCCTCCAAAAAACAAGGAGGTAAACAGCCTAGAGAAAAATTTAATACATAGAAAACCCCAGAAGGGGGAGGGGAGAAGAAAACATACCTAACAAGGGGAAAACAAAACACAGGAAGGCGAACAGAAACCCCGAAAGGAAGTTAAGCCCGCTACCTTGGAGACTGTACCTTGGTTCACAAGGAAAGTTACAATTTAAAGTGCCCAAAAAACTCATTTTAATTTTAAATTAAATATCCCAATTCAGTTCACATTACTGTGATTAGTTGCCGAAACTGTTTTTCAGATTTTCATAACCGCACACGCCAAAAGGTACCAATTTAACGACGAAGTTTAAATCATTATTGTTATTATTATTATTATTATTATTATTATTATTATTTTTCCTGAAATCTTCGAAAATATCAAAATCCTCTTCTGCACGACGCTTAAAATGTTTCAAACACAGGTACATACCTTTGGTGGTGAAGAAATTGTGAGAAATCCAAACCTGGCCATTGTTGAAAAGAACGCAGTCACGAGTCCAGTCACAAGACCTTGTTAGCAAGTATCCAGGAGGAATATCGTTGCAAAAATATGATCAGAGGAAATGGCAGGAGGTCTCCAACTAGTTCTACCGGGGAACATCCCCGTTAATGAAGTAATTACGGCGGTTTTCTGGTAATCCACCACCGCATAGCGTAGCACACAATCACACACACGCTCATGATGGCTGCCTCAAGCGAACTGGCTCTCGCGTCAGAAGCGAGGAGGAAGCAAGTCTCTTGGTAGCCGGCGGGCGCATGCGCAGTTACGCGCAACCACACGGAGCCAGGACAATGGCGCGCAGCATACATTAGCTTAAAACGGTATATTGGCGAACAGCCGATTGACACAGATATTCCAGGGCACAAGGCCAGTCCAAAAAGGTTATAAAGAGAGGCCCACACTATTTAATATTGTCTCAGCCCTCCCGCCCCGAAACGACGACAAAATCTCATGCATATGCCATCAATGATGTGGTGGTCACACATATACTAAATTTGGGCGAAGTAGTCCAACAGAAAACGACCACCAAGATAAACTAGTTTTAGTTAGGAGTTCACATGACCAGGTTAATAGTTTAAGACACAGTTCCATATCACGTTGTTTTTAGAAATAATTGGCGGGGTGCGATCAACATCAGTGTCCAGAAACGTTAACCGAGCACTCAGAAAATCACCAGAGTAATGTTTTTCATCAAATAGAGAGCACAATGACTAGAGTTCACCAAATATTCGGGTCCACCCGATACACTTTGGTTCAATGCATCACACAATGATATAGTTTTTGACACACGACCCAGTTCACCCTTGAAGTTTGGCAACTCTCACACTAATCGCAGATATACTGACCAAAATCAAACGAAAACCACATGATTATTAGTCCACGCATCCAGGTTATTTTCTAAAGCACGGTGGTAAATTAATTTTAATGCACGAATACCTTTACAAGTCTCCTTTGATATTAAGGAAATGCATGATCTCGTGTTGCAAAAAGGTGACAACAGGGGAAAGAAACGCACCGGAAGACCCGGATGGGGGCAAAACTACAAGAAGAGGAAGGAAAAAAGGCAAACCAGGAAATTAAAAGCAGGTGAGTATTCAGTTACAGGATCGATAGATCCGCCAATTAACTTTACATTATGCTAGTTACCAACCAACTAGCTGAAGCCCAGAGCTTTCCGCTTGGTCCGATTTAGCACCGAAGGAAAAGAAGGGTCCAATCAACGACAATTAAGAAATCAATGGGAAACTACATAAAATATACAATGTTACTCTACCACGAAGGATACTTAGCAATGACACGTAGAGAAACAATTAACAAGAACACATAGAAACATAGGGTACAAACCAACATTTAATACCAACCAGGACTAAGACAGATATCCCGATTAGATCATGAACATAACGGAAGGGAAAGCAGTAATATTACTCAAGCACAAATCACCCCATGAAAAATATATAAATAAAGGTACAGGACCACTCCAAATAATAGACGTCCTTGGAACATATGGTTTAGAATAGCAGAAGTTAAACTAAGAGGACACATGAATGACCTATCAAATTACACTTTTAGATATTGGAGTGACACACACACAACCACGGAGTGGCGAACTCGTCAATCGGTCCAAGGGTCAAGAACGAGGTGATGAGCAAAATACAAACCACACTGGAATCGGCAACTTATCCTTGTTCACCAACAAAACACAGGGAAGGACTCAAGCATAGAAAACTAATATTTTGAACAGACCAACGGAACACCATCAGAGAGAAAGGGACGCAGAGACCACTCGAGTTACAGAGAGGTAAGACAGGCAACAGTAGCATCGATGGGCAATCAGGAGACTCCTATAGGTTACCAGATGGAAAAATCGCGATCAGTCAGTCATCCATAACGGCCACATCAAGGTACAACTACAAGAAATAAATGCACGGGGCAACGTGGTACAGAATAGTAACCACAAACCTAATTCTGCGTGAGGAAGAACAAGTCGAAAATCCCAGAGCCAACAGAAAACTAAGAATTGCCCACCCGAATGTGTACCTCCACGGAGTAGTGGATACCAAACCAACAGCCAAATCTACCATGACACAGAGGTAAATTAAAGGACAAATCACATCCCAACCAAGGTGTCTTGACAGCCAAACAACGTAATCCAAACACGATTACATAAATAATGACAAGCTAGCAACACGGGTCACTCGTAGAGAGATAAAGGATAGCTATCCTCAACACGTGCTCACAGACCACAAAACAAAACAGCACAATACAAAGCAGAAATTACAACAGCAAACCCGGTACAGATTAAGGACTAGGTCCATCCCACAGAAGCACAAAGGAGAAATATCCTCAGGAAGGAAGTCCGACAGTACCACCGAAAACTCCACACGCCAACCGGTAGATAAGGAAAATTACACAACGTTACTAACGGTCCACATTTCAAAAGAATCCTAACAACTCACAACAACATTACCAAGTTACAACACAGGAGGTACAACCACAATGCTGGCAGGAGTGCACAAACCGAACGCCCACAGAAAAATCGGACACAGATTATCTGCATAACCCCAAAACGACCCCCAAAATCAAAAGGTTAGGAAGAAAAACTCAGCCCAAAAACCCATTACAGGAAAAATAATATCGAGGGTTCACGCATAGAATACCACTTTTAGAACAGCCGCGAAGAGTGCCAAAAGGAGGAGTGTCAGATCACTCAATCATGGATGAATACAAATATCAGTACCCGGAAAAGAAACACCTTTAAGACACGCGGTCCATGCAGAAGGCAAGCAGGGAACTCTTCCGACACCAATAGATCGTAACACACCACAATCAGAAATCATACAATACTAAAATGACACAAATAGCAACCCAATCATGACTACGCACCACACATCTTCAAACACACGCACACAATGAAAGGATGACAAAATGGTAAACACTCAGGGACCAGACACACTCCCTTACATTCCATCCCAAGCACACCATAGCTCAGCAATGATTAAGTCACAAGATGATCGAAGGGTTTAGCGGAAGGAATCCGATGCGGAGCCATAGAAGAAACAAGTCTTTGAAATTACATACTAAACGCCTAGAGAAAACAGAGGGACAAACAAAGCACAATTTAAGTTAGATGTCATTAGATTTCCCCGATGGAACTTCGGTAGCGCACCACATAAGCATAAGGTTAGATAACGTGGATATCTAATCCAAGGTACTAATACCACTATCGCAAGACCAATAAGGAAAACCAATTTCTAAGTACAAGGATCCACGCCGAGAAACAGTAATATATCAGGGGCACTAAATTGGAATCGCCAACACAAGGCACAGAAAGGACCAGATTGACTCGCTCGCCATCCCACAGTATGCGTGTTAAGTTCACTAACGGTGCAGCTCAGTTACCAAAGGTGCATCCATCCAGCGGAAGACGCGGTACAACTTGCCAGATCAACCGGGTTTAATTTGAGAAACATGAACGCGCCTAATTCGTTTTGCTACAGGGTCACTTACCAGAATTGAAACGGGAGACAAAAACTCCAACACAGTGCACGGGCATTGGTACCTAGGGGCAAGTTTTGCCGAAAACTTATTCACGGCCTTACTCAATGGGTAGCACTTAACATACACCAGATCACCAACATTGAATTTTGACGGTTTCCTACCTTTATCGTACTGCTTTTTGACCTTTTCGTATGACACAGCTACATTCCTTTTTGCTTCTTTCCAGATCTTTTGAACGTCATTAGGCCTAGATAGGTCTGGGAGAAGATCTTCAATACATAGAAGGTTAGACATAGGGGAGTACGGGGTATAGCCAAACATTAAAGACATAGGCGTCTTACCATGGGACTCATGAGTAGCGGAATTAAAAGCATGGGCCAACCAATGCAAACAGGAGTCCCACTTGGACTGGTTGTCATGATGATACGCTATCAACGCAGACTTTAAGTTCCGATTCAACCTCTCTGCATAAGAAGGATTTGGGTAGTAAGGAATAGTGGTGACATGAGAGATGCCCAACTCAAACAGATACCTTTTGAAAGAGTTATTGGTGAAAGAACTAGCGTTGTCAGATACTAAGAACTTGGGTGGGCCAAATGATGCGAAAATGGAATTTAGACAGGAGATAGAGGTACGTGAATTAGTGGACCTGGTGGGGAAGATCCAACAGAACCGGGAGAAGGCATCTATACAGACAAAAATGTGGGTGTTTCCCAAGGAAGATCGGGGGAGGGGACCTACGAAATCGATGAACAGTCGCTCCATGGGGCGCGAAGCTTGTGATGAAGACAATAACCCCACCCGATTATTCAAATTAGGTTTGCTGATGGCGCAAGATTTACAAGATTTGACCATGTTCCTGATATCACTATCCATTTTCTTCCAAACAAAGAATTGCCTGATTTTCAGACGAGTTTTGAAATTTCCTAGATGACCGCCAAGGGGAGAACAGTGGTAATATTTGAAAATGACAGGTACCAGAACTTTTGGAACGACAATTTTGGAATTATGGTCCTTGCGACCCTTACAACAGAGAACACCCTTAGATAAGGAGTAAGGTTTTACTTCGATCCCACTACTGATTGTGTCAATGATCCTTTTCAGATCCGGATCAGTTTTTTGATGATCTCCAATTTCTTGATACAGCAACGGGGAATCGGTGAGGATGGCACTAACTCCAACCGTATTGACAGCAAGCTCATCGACACACTGGTTGGCTTCCGCACAAGGATTACCTTCAAACATCCTGCTCAAGCCATCGGCAATGACGTTCTCTGACCCACGAATGTGGCGAACATTGAAATTAAAGGATGAGATCCGTAATGCCCATCTAGTTATCCTACCGGTCCTTTTTGGTCGGTTCAACACCCAAGAAAGAGCCTGATTATCGGTTTCCAGATCAAAGTTGACGTGTTCAATGAATGATCGAAATTTTTCCAGTGCAAACAGCACAGCTAGACACTCTAGTTCATAAATGGAGTACTTAGATTCCAGATCATTGAGGACCCTGGATACGTAGGCTACCGGTCTACGCCCATCTTCATGTTCTTGTACCAGAACGCCAGCAATAGCACGCCCGGAGGCATCAGTTTGGACAATGAAACGCTTCTCAAAATCAGGAATAGCTAATAAAGGTGCATTAGTCAATGCGACCTTCAATGAATTGAAAGCTTCCTCCTGGGCTTTACCCCAAGTAAATTTTACATTCTTTCTCCTAAGGTCGTTCAACGGGGCAGCTACCTCAGCAAAGTTAGGGATGAATTTTCTAAAGAAATTGACCATACCAATGAATCGAGCAATGCCCTTGACATCTTCGGGAGGTGGAAAATCCCTAATGGCTTGAGTTCTGGAATGATCTATGGAAACGCCTTCAGAAGAAACTACATGTCCCAAGAAGGACATGCTGGGTCTGGCGAAAGCTACCTTTGATAACTTCACTGTAAGGCCGGCTTTCCTTAACCGTAGCAATACCTCCCTAACATGCACCATATGTTCCTCAAAGGTATTCGAATAAATTACCAAATCGTCCAGGTAATTAAAGACATAGTTGAACTTAATGTCAGAGAGAATGGAATTTAACAACCTCGACAACACGGCTGCTCCACAACTGAGCCCGAACGGAAGCCTGAGGAACTCATACAAGTTCCAGTCGGTGATGAAGGCAGTGAGGGGAATTGATCTCTTCGATAAAGGCACTTGGTAATATGCCTGGTTCAAATCCAGGACAGTGAAAAATTTCGCACCTGAGAACCATCCAAAACAAGTATGAAGGTCGGGTAGAGGAATAGATTGGAGTACAATCTTACTATATAGGGCCCTATAGTCAATCACAGCACGATAACCACCAGAAGGTTTGGGTACCAAGAACACAGGGGACACATACGGGGAAGTTGAAGGTCTGATCACTCCGTCTCTCTCCATTTGCTCAATGATTTTCTTTAGTTCCAACATACGGGGTGGGGAAAGGCGGTAAGGAGGGGATCGAACAGGCTGCAGGTCAGACAACTCAATATCATACTCGAGTACGTCGGTCAAGCCTAACTTGCTAGTGAACACATCGGGAAATTCCTTGCAAAGATCACGAACTTGCCGTGCTTCGACATCTCCTAAATGATTCAGGTCAAGCTGATCAATGTCACTAGACTCATCTGACTCAGGATAACCCGCACACAAAACTTTAGGCATTTTCAAGGGAACGTTAATCAATTCAAATTTCAGGTCAGGAGAAAATTTAAAAAAGAAATTTCGACACTGAGGATCCAAAACAACACCGGCCCAAGATAGAAAATTGGTACCCAGAATAATGTCACATGATAAATTGGATGTCACCAAGCACTTGATCTTCCAAGTGAAATTCCCAATCCTCAACTTGACCTTCACAGTACCCAAAATATTTAAAAACTGACAATTAGCCGAAACACATCTTAGATTAGTGGGTTTTATTTCCGGAAGTTTACACGAGGATTTCTTTTGACAATACCAGGCATAATTCATCAAACATACTACGCTTCCAGTATCGAGAAGGGCATCTACGGTTTCATTATTGACCTCGACAAACGTGCACGTGCCAGAGGAGGGGGCATGAGCAGAAATACTATTGCACATTGGGGGACACACCGGTTTTTTACGAGATTCAGGGTTTACAAACTTAGTATGGGCAGACCTTGCCCTTTCCCTTTCTAGTCATTGAGTACCATTTCTGTCTACCAAGGGGCAATTTCTTTTAACATGCTGTCTAGAGCCACAGGAATAGCAAGCGCCTGGACCACGTCTAACGTCAGGACAGGAATTTCTTAGATGATTTCGGGACCCACAGTTGTAACATTTACGGGCATTCACTACTTTAGGTGTTGACGGAAGGACGGGACAATTGGTAGTAGTAGGGGGAGGGAAATTCACAGGTCTGGAGGCATCCCCATGTTTGACATCTTCGGCAAAGGAACAGGCCTCTTCCAATTCTTGAAAGGTAGTAGGGCAACGGGTTAAGGAAAGATAGGAGCGATACGCAGGAGATACTCCTTTTAAAATTCTAGAGACCATTTCACTTTCTGGCACAGAAATTCTAAAAACCTTGCAAAAGAATCGCAGATCTAGTACATAAGTTAACAGGTTCTCATGCAGGAACTGGGTTCGGAAACAGTGCTGGGGCACAAGACTTTGGAGAGCAAGAGAGGGAATAAATTTGGAAAGGACTAGTTCATGAAAGGTGCTAACTGATAAATATTTAGAGATAGCTTCAGAAATTTCTCTCTTTAGGATCCCTTCACAATGAGGGAAGAGGGCGCGGAAAATCCCCAAATCATCGACTGAGTACACATTACCAGTCTCAGTCAACTCCACCAGAAACCGTAGGAATCGAATACACTCATCGATAGAATTTACAGAAAAGGACTTCACTCCGCGAAAAACTTCCTTTAAACAGTTAGGCGATGACGCCGAATTTAGCTTAGAGACTAAGGTTTCCAGTAAAGGAGCAGTCACACAACACGGACCTTGGGCATGGGACGAGGACGCAATTTGGTGGGAAGGGACACTCAGGGTAGGTACAGTAGGGTTAAGTCCAGTAGAAATAGAACAATTCTCCATATCTCTGTTAATTAACAGCAAATCTAAATCAGAGGTGATGCCAGAAACCACCGTTAACAATCTAGCACATTCTGACACAAAAACAGAATCAGGCTTAATGGATAATATATCCTGAATTCGGCCCGAGTAGTGGTCAGCTCTGGCCCTTAGCCGGTTTACTTGGGCTTTGGACGGAGGCAATTCAATAAATTCTTCACGAATAATGTTAATTTCGTTAAGATTGTCACAGATTAAGTTAAGGTACACACCCACTCGACTCCTGTCAATAGAAAATACGTTAATGGGAACCTGGGAGTTGGCTGATAGCAAGGCAGCGCACTCAGCGACAGTACGGGCAGGTTCAAGGCCACGAATGGATAACTCGTACTCCAATTCGGCACGACGCAGGAAGGAGGGGTTCGTAACGGCACGCGCCATGGTAGCAAACATGGAACAAAATAATTTAAAAAATTACACAAGATCCTCGCACTCCCTTTCACAATAGTTATTGACAATAACACTTTTAGTTTCTTAGTTTTGATTTCCATCCACCAACATTCGCCACAGCACTGCACCAAGCAAGGGTAGGAGGGGAGGAAAGTTAGGCTGCACAAGGCAGAAACAACTGAGATTAGGCAGCAGAGCAACAACAACAACAACAACAGATCTGCTACCACTCAAATCGGGTTCAAAACAACAGTGGAACAACAAAACAACCACCGCTCTGATACCACTCTCAACCGTCACCACCCTCTAGGTCCCCGGTACGACCTAGGGATGATGAGGTCAATAACCTTACCCACCAGTGTGAGAGAAGAGAGAGAGGAAAAAGGACAGAGAGAGAGAGAGAGAAAGAGAGAGAAAGATAGAGATAGATAGATATAAAGAGAGAGTTAGGTAGGGACCCTGGTGAGAAGGTTGCTAGCGTGTCCGCCCCAAAATAGGAGTTATAGCGAACACGAGGGAGAACCAAGGGCACAAGAGAAACGACAACAAAGGTCCAAGCACAATAAAATAACAAGAGGCCATAGAAATAACCAAAGGATGAAGTTACCACACTTACCGGAAGCAGCGGAGGAAGACGACTTAAGGCCGTGGAAGCTAATACACAAGAAAATCGGTGACAGTGCTCCACCGAACGCGGCGAATGAAAACCAACACTTGAATAAAATTAAAGAACTTTAATTGTAAAGGTAAATTGGAGGTAACAAATTAAATCTTTAAGTTGATAAAACCTGTGTTTATTTTAAGAAGTAACACCAAAATCGATAAATAAATTCAACGTAAAGTTGAAAAAGGGGAAAAGTAAATAACAATTAATAAAATGAATCAGACATTACCAGGTATAGTTTAAAAGAAAAATTAATTCATTAGTGATTAACAATTAAGGTAAATAAATATTCTTTAACAGATAATAAATTATAATATTATGAAAACAACAAAGAAAAGAAAAGGATGACCTCCGTACCTAATGTGATTTGAAAACAACGGAAAACCAATTGACTTCCTTACATAAATACTACCTTGAATAAGATTAAATTAAAATGTGATCGATCACGGATAATTAATTAATTAAAAATACCATACTCAGTTAACAAGGTTTTCAATTAAATTGATTTTCAACGCGGCCGCTTCTCATGATTACCAAAATTAAAACGTTCAGTTTCCAAGACATATAGAATTTTACGTAGAAATACACAGCCACCCGGGGCAAGAAAAGGTAACACAACTTTAAAGGGTGGTCAAAATTAATTAATTAACATTTCAAACAGTAAACGATACACTCAACTCAGAAATATATAATTCAAGATCCACACAGGCTCCATGCGCCAGACTACATCAAACCCGCCAACAATCCACACACCAAACCGTTGCCAAGGTAACCACAAAAACAAAAGCAACGCCTCCAAAAAACAAGGAGGTAAACAGCCTAGAGAAAAATTTAATACATAGAAAACCCCAGAAGGGGGAGGGGAGAAGAAAACATACCTAACAAGGGGAAAACAAAACACAGGAAGGCGAACAGAAACCCCGAAAGGAAGTTAAGCCCGCTACCTTGGAGACTGTACCTTGGTTCACAAGGAAAGTTACAATTTAAAGTGCCCAAAAAAACTCATTTTAATTTTAAATTAAATATCCCAATTCAGTTCACATTACTGTGATTAGTTGCCGAAACTGTTTTTCAGATTTTCATAACCGCACACGCCAAAAGGTACCAATTTAACGACGAAGTTTAAATCATTATTGTTATTATTATTATTATTATTTTTCCTGAAATCTTCGAAAATATCAAAATCCTCTTCTGGACGACGCTTAAAAAGTTTCAAACACAGGTACATACCTTTGGTGGTGAAGAAATTGTGAGAAATCCAAACCTGGCCATTGTTGAAAAGAACGCAGTCACGAGTCCAGTCACAAGACCTTGTTAGCAAGTATCCAGGAGGAATATCGTTGCAAAAATATGATCAGAGGAAATGGCAGGAGGTCTCCAACTAGTTCTACCGGGGAACATCCCCGTTAATGAAGTAATTACGGCGGTTTTCTGGTAATCCACTACCGCATAGCGTAGCACACAATCACACACACGCTCATGATGGCTGCCTCAAGCGAACTGGCTCTCGCGTCAGAAGCGAGGAGGAAGCAAGTCTCTTGGTAGCCGGCGGGCGCATGTGCAGTTACGCGCAACCACACGGAGCCAGGACAATGGCGCGCAGCATACATTAGCTTAAAACGGTATATTGGCGAACAGCCGATTGACACAGATATTCCAGGGCACAAGGCCAGTCCAAAAAGGTTATAAAGAGAGGCTCACACTATTTAATATTGTCTCAACTTCATGGAAGAATGGTACGAAATAGGCCCGGAAGTGACAGAAAAACTGGTGACATCCATGCCGAAAAGCCTTCAAGCCGTGATTGGTTCCAAAGGACGTTCAACACACTACTGATATTTAGAAAACGACTGAACATTCCTTAACTTCTTATTGTGGACGAATACTTTTGCAACGTGACTTTTCTGCAAGCAATGTGATTGTTTTTTATTTGTTCCAAATGCCAATGCTTAAGGTGCTATAAATTATGTCCTCAGATGTTCAGATGGCAAATAAAACATACGATTACTTGTTTGCAATTAACTTCTTTATTATATTGGTGCTACTGGCTATTGTCCTCACATGAAGAGCGCGGACGAATAATTTTGCGAGCGGCTGTATTTCGTTAATATGTACCTTTGCATTTTATATTTTGTCCGCTCTTCATAAATGCGTTTCTGTATAACTTTGTCGTGTTTTGCAGGCTTAATGTTGTTAATCATTACTTTCAAGTACCGATAGTTAACATGTTTTTGTAAGCTACGAGTTATTATTTTCTCAATGATACTTAGTAATACAGTATTATAATAGACGACTTTGTTATTACTTAAGACAGAGCAGAGAATGGCCGGTGGTAAAAGGTCATGGACTTGGGACTACTTCGAAGAGCTTCCAGACAAACGAGTAAAATACGCACGATGTGATAAAATATTAAAACACGATAGGAAAAGTACATCGACGTCAATAAATAAATAAATAAAATAAATAATCTTCTTTCTTCGTCGGCTGACACCATTCCAAATGAGGGGGACGCACCTCCACATAAAACGATGTCGACATATGCAGGTAAAATATCCTTAATAGGCTCAGTTTTGTTTTTCATGAATAGCACAGTGGACGGGCGCTCGCATTAGACTGGTGAAAGGCTCAGAATGTCCGCCTGGACAGGGTCTACAAAGTTACTCTACTGTTGAAGTATACAGTTTATATCGATTTTACGTGCAAAAGCATTACCGTACGTTATGAAACCATCAATTTACTCATTGACTGGCAATTAGTCCACCTCTGTGGTGTGGTGGTTAGTGTGATTAGCTACCACCCCCGGAGGCCCGGGTTCGATTCCCGGTTCTGCCACGAAATTTAAAAAGTGGTACGGGGGCTGGAACGGGGTCCACTGAGCCTCTGGAGGTCAACTGAGTATAGATGGGTTCGATTCCCAGCTCACTTCCTCGAAGTGGTTTTCCGAGGTTTCCCACTTCTCCTCCAGGCTATTGCCGGCATGGTACCTAACTTAAGGCCACGGCCGCTTCCTTCTCTCTTCCTTGTCTGTCCCTTCCAAACTTCACAACCTCCCGCAGGGCCCCTGTTCAGCATAGCAGATGAGGACATCTGGGCGAGGTACTGGTCATCCTCCGCAGTTGTATCCCCGACCCAAAGTCTGATGCTCCTGGACACTGCCCTTGAGGCGGTAGAGGTGGGATCGCTCGCTGACTTCGAGGGAGAAACCTACCCTGAAGGCTAAACAGATTAAGACGAAGAAGAAAAGAAGAAGAAGATTATGGGACCGGGCGAGTTGGCCGCGCGCGTAGAGGCGCGTGGCTGTGAGCTTGCATCCGGGAGATCGTGGGTTTGAGTCCTACTGTCGGCAGCCATGAAATTGGTTTTCCGTGGTTTCCCATTTTCACACCAGGCAAATGCTGGGGCAGTACCTTAATTAAGGCCACGGCCGCTTCCTTCCAACTCCTAGGCCTTTCCTGCCCCATCGTCGCCATAAGACCTATCTGTGTCGGTGCGACGTAAAGCAACTGGCAAAAAAAAAAAGATGATAGGTGTTACCGTGGTTTGGTGGATCAGCAGAGGTGAAAGAATCTGCTGGGATGAATAGGTCTCAATCTACGAAATTAAAGTTAATTTAAAATTTAACAAGGTTATATTTTCTTTTCAAGATCAAGAAATAACAAATATAACAGGTACTTAGTAGCCTAGCAACAAATCGAGAATGTACAATTACAGTGGTTACAGGATTTGGACTCCGAGAGCCAGACACACAATTCTTGAGCTATAAGCCCAACTTTACCCATATACAAGATTCAACAAAGGGGCAGAAGACCCCAATCATGCCCAGAAGCTCTTGCTCCCAATTACACAGTAAAGCCTCCTCGAGGCACGCAGAAACAAATTTTTTGGGAAGAGCAACCCGCTCTCAAAGTTCCAGCCTATCAAAGGCCACACCAAATTCCACCTTCAAGCTGTCCTCCAAGGACATAGATACAGGGGTAAAAATACCCAACCTACTGAGGCCTATTCACCAAAGAAACAGGACAATTACATGGCCCCAAAATACAAACTTGAGTGGAGGCGTACTTTGCACTCCGAATATACTTTATTAAAAACTATTTGGCTCTAGGCCGCTTATGCAAGGGCTAATCCCATACTACAGATGTGACTTATATAAAAAAAATTATATTACATTAGGAAGGGAAGAAACGGTTGTGAAAATAAGTTCACCTCAAAGCAATAGGAGTGGGAGCTCGAGAGGGTTAAGCACTCTCTATCCCAATATGTAGTTTAGAGAGATAGAATTTTTACCAAGTGTCTTTTACATGTTAGAGGAAAGTTACATGGTAAAGGCTTCGAACCTGCCCCGAGAGTTAGACTGCTGAGCTAGCAAGAAAAGAAGTTATTAAAAGGCCATTACCTTATTGAAGAACTGCTGCCCGACGAAAGAGGCGCTTCCCGCCCCCTGCTACATAATTTACACTATGATAGATGTTACTGAAGTGGCCCGGAGACCCAAAAATCAGCAGTTTATATACCCTCGTGGAACATTCGAGACCTTTCAAGAATAAGAACACCCGCCCACAAGCCTTTTATTGGACGGCCAAAAGATTACATGTCAAAACTGAAGAAGAAAACCAGGATTGGTGGGAAATTAATTACAGAAATTTGCGATTGGCCTATTTCAAAACTGGCGGAAAGAACGGATTAACATTGCCAACTTAAACAATGACAGAAAGAAATTTAACAAAGAGCAAACTTATGACTACAAAATTTCTTCAAAGAAAAGTTCCTTCACTTTGCACTAGGGTGCACAATTGTAGTTCTTAAGTGGTGCCATCTAGAAGAGAATGTTCACACTTCTTGCTACAGAGAAAACAAATATAAATCGAAAAAGACACAGATCAGAACACTTCAAAATTTACAAGTAGGGACATCTTCTGAGAAACTTGAGAATTAACACTGTGGTTAAAGTTCAGGCTTCCTCCAGTAGAGGAGTTTCAACTGGCGCAATGTTTGAATTAGCGGCGTGGAGGTGTACCGCCCGGTACAATAGGCAATTAAAGAAAACGATGCCGAAAACCGAAAAAGTAGTTAGCGGGTCGTAAAGCCAACAACATTATTATTTTAAAAACGAACAGTGGAGTTCTGTACTTCTATGGTCATGGCCCCAAACAGGAAAAAAACACCCCTTACATCCTCGCTTTAAAGCGCTGGGGATATCGGGCTGGAAAAACATTTGGGCCAAGAAAGAATATTTTTATTGGCTTTACGTCCTACTAACAACGTTTACGTTTTTTGGAGACGCCTAGGTACCGGAAGTTAGTCCCGCAGGAGTTCCTTTGCGTGCCATTAAATCTACCGGCACGAGGCTGACGTACTTGAGCTAATGAAGGGGAAACGATACCCGTGTTCGAGCGGGATCGAGCCGACCCGATACGCGCCGGTTCGAAGCCTGTTCGAAGCAAGCTCGAGCAGTAACGTGACCATAGGCGCAGTCTGACTCGGGCTACAGCTAGTGATGGGAAACGATACCCGTGTTCGAGCGGGATCGAGCCGACCCGATACGCGCCGAGGTTCGAGCCTGTTCGAAGCAAGCTCGAGCAGTAACGTGACCGAAGGCGTAGTCTGACTCGGGCTACAGCTGGTGATTGGCAAACGATACTTGTCTTCGAGCCGACCCGATACGCGCCGCAGTTCGAGCCTGTTCGAAGCAAGCTCGAGCAGTAACGTGACCATAGGCGGAGTCTTACTCGGGCTAGCAGCTAGTGATGGGCGAACGATACCCGTGTTTGAGCGGGATCGAGCCGACCCGATACGGGCCGACGTTTGAACCTGTTCCAAGCAAGCTCGAGCAGTAACGTGACCGAAGGCGGACTCTGACTCGGGCTACAGCTAGTGGTAGGCAAACGATACCAGTGTTCGAGCCGACCCGATACGCGCCGAGGTTCGAGCCTGTTCGAAGCAAGCTCGAGCAGTAACGTGACTGAAGGCGGAGTCTGACTCGGGCTACAGCTAGTGATGGGCAAACGATACTTGTGTTCGAGCCGACCCGATACGCGCCGCGGTTCGAGCCTGTTCGAAGCAAGCTCGAGCAGTAACGTGACCGAAGGCGGAGTCTGACTCGGCCTATTGACGTCCGAAATGGGGGAGGAGCTTACGGTCAGCTGTTTCCAATATGGCGGCGAGATAGTGACGGGAAGTAAACACGACAGTGATCGGGTGTGCGTCTGTAGGATTTATTAAGTGTTCAAAATGTCTTTGATGTCGTATGCGCAACTGTTGAGAGTTGTCGGAATTTCACGCGTCCATTATTGGAAGGGGAAGAAATATTCAAGCGTAATTACTTGATATGTGTAGGTAAAAAATTTGAAAAAGAAGATGAAGCTGGTGTTGTAGCGTTATATTTACAATCATCCCACATCGATTCAAAACCCCACAAAGTTAATGTTGTCTTGAACAAAGGGGATGAAAATGTGAAGTGCAACTGTACATGTAAAGCGGGTTTTCAGAGAAATGTTACCGTTGTTACGCTAATTCACCTTAACAGTTAAGCTACTGTAATTTTCCACTATTAGAGGTTATGGAGTAATTTCTTGTTGATTTGGTCCATGCCAAAGCCTTAGCCAGGTGACGGGGGAGTTACCTGTTTTGTAAACTATAATCTTGGGGAAGAAATGAAATAATAATTCTACTAAGTAAATGTTGTAAAGCAAATAAATCCTAGGCTTTATACAGGCTTGTGTTGGAACAGTCCACATACTCTTAATGTTCTTCCATTTTTACCATCAGCACAAAAGTTAGAACTTAGAACCGACCATAATAAGTATAAAAATTATAACTACCTACAGACTATGGAGAGCAAAGTTTGAAAATTATAATTTTTAGAGTACTATAACCTCTACAGTCACAGCTGTTTGGCGTTGAAGAATACTTGGTTTGTCCAATTCTACCAAATAATTAGGTTATGGCTTCTAATTTATGATGACCGGGCGAGTTGGCCGTGCGGTTAGGAGCGTGCAGCTGTGAGCTCGCATCCGGGAGATAGTGGGTTCGAACCCCACTGTTGGCAGCCCTGAAGATGGTTTTCCGTGGTTTCACATTTTCACACCAGGAAAATGCTGGGACTGTACCTTAATTAAGGCCACGGCCGCTTCCTTCCCATTCCTAGACCTTTCCTGTCCCATCGTCGCCATAAGACCTGTCTGTGTCGGTATGACGTAAAACAAACAGCAAAAAAAGCTAATTTATAATGGCAAAATACTACATTTTTCTTTCATTGATAGAAGTATTTTATAAGCAATTTAAATGCAGTGCTTAATTACTACCAATTAAAGATATTATTCACGTGTAGATAGTTAATTTACTGTTTGCTGTTACACATATGAAGAAGTTTATAAAGAGCGGATTACATTCTATGTGCGTCACCGAAGTATTAGGCTACAAGTTTATCAGTATTTTTGATGTAGCTAAATCTTTGTGAATACAAATTAGGGTCAATAACTATCAATGAGTACAATAAACAGTACCGGTACCTACGCTGTGGGAGGAAGTCGTCTTCACGATAATGCAGACTGCACACTGTCATGTATCGCGTAACGCGTTTTCCAATTGACAGCTCGGAAACTCATCTTTTTCTCTGAACTTTTTGTACAGGAAAGTAGTGAAGAGATTTCGCATCCGTTTTATACGGTTTGCAACCGTATGCAGAGCAGTGCCTCCTCAAATTTGACAATTTTCTTTCTGTTTCCATCACGACGTCAATGCTTCGCCATGTAAATAAGCTTCACCAATCACTATGTTGCAGCTTCAACATTCTACCGCATGGCTGCGCCATCCAACTTTTCTGACGTCAATAGCTAGTGATGGACAAACGATACCCGTGTTGAGCGGGATCGAGCCGACTCGTTACGCGCCGAGGCTCGAGCCTGTTCGAAGCAAGCTCGAGCAGTCACGTGAGAGAAGGCGGAGTCTGACTCGGGCTACAGCTAGTGGTGGGCAAACGATACCCGTGTTCGAGCCGACCCGATACGCGCCGAGGTTCGAGCCTGTTCGAAGCAAGCTCGAGCAGTAACGTGACCAGTCTAGATTAAGCCAGTGAGGAGGACGGACGTGTCGTGTGGCGTGCGCCTGCTGAGTGGAGTGGATTAAGAGTGAGGAAGCGGTAAGGTCAAGCGGTCGGCAAGGAGATAGATACGATGAATTGGGTAGACGTAGAGGTTATGAGGAAAGTAGTAAGAGAAGTTATACAGGAGGTATGTCCGTTTGAACAATTAAAGAAAATGCTTCAAGAACAAGGCCAGGAGCAAGAAAAGACGAGACAGTGGATCCAGGATTATATGAAGAATACGAAGGCGATGATAGAAGGCAGCGAGAAAGAACTGGTGTCACTAAGAGAGAAAATAAAAAATATGGATGAAGAGATGGTAAACCTGAAGAAAGAAATCGAATTCTGCAGACAGGAGCGCAAGAAGAAATCCATATTTATTTATGGGGTGGAGGAAGACAAGGCAGAATCTAAAGTGGACATTATTTACAAAGTGGTAGATGTTATACAAAAAAAAAATGAAAATAAATTTCAGTGAGGTAGATATAGACAATGTGGAGAGAGTTGGCAAGGTGGGAGGGCACAGGCCCATAAAAGTGTCGCTGCTATCTTCATTGATGGCAGACATAGTGATAAGGAACGCTGGTAATCTACAGTGTGAGAACATTAGAATTAAGAGAGATTTCGGAAGAGAAGAGAGTAGAAATTTTAAAATTCTTAAGAAACATCTTGTGAAAGCAAAAATTCAGGGATTGAAAGCGTATATTAGTGGTCAGATACTCGTGGTGAGCGACAGGAATTGGACCCGTAAGTGGACAATATCGAAACTGAAATTAATGGATGAGAGTTTGAGGCAAGAAGAAACTAGCAGGGCTGACAGTTCGAGGCAAGAAGAAACTACCAGGGCTGATGTACATACTGTAAATGAAGGAACACTGAGTAGATGGGGTTCCTGGGAAGAGATCATGAAAAGAGCTGAAGAAAAAGTAAATGCAAGAAGGATGGAAGTAGTCAGGAATTTAATGGACGAATTAGTGTCGGAAGTCTGCGCGAGGGAAGAAAAAGAACCACAGGGGAAGACAAGCGGACAGAATCGGAGCGAGAATAATGGTTTGAGGGAGGAAGCAGAAGTAAGAAGTGCCGTGATCAAAGGGAGAAGCTTGAGTTTGAAGGACCTATGGGACAAAAAAGGAAAAATGGAAGGAATAATTACGAGAAGTAAAAAGTCAAGTAACAGTAGTAAGTAACATAGTTTGCCTATGATGGAGGACAGAAGCGTAGTTATGGTGGTGTTTGTATGTGTGTATTTACTCAAGTAATGGTGCCTGTATGTGTAGTATAATTGTAATTGAAGTGATGGTGTCTTTAGGTAGAAGATGGATAGACCAAGTGTATGGTATTTATTCAAGTGATGGCATGACGGAGATCGTATTGGTGAGTGATTTATTAGTTAATGATAAGAGGTATATATGTAAGGATATGGGGTATGGAATTGAAGAGAATGATTGTGGAGTGCGATGGATGGATGATAAGAGAGGTAGTGAAGCTTAGAGGGTATTTATTCAAGTGAAGAATGATAAGAGGTAGATATGTATTGATGTTTAGAAGTTGGATCAGAGTTTAGATGGATGGATGATAAGAGAGGTAGCGAAGTTTAGATGGTACTTACTCAAGTAATGATGTCTATATGTGTAGTGTAATTGTTACGAGTTTGGAGATATAAAGGAGGTTGGATGGTATCTACTGGAATTGAAGTGTTAAATATGAAAGGTGATGATAATAGATATATGATGGATGAATGATAAGAGAGGTAGCGAGGTGATAAGGTGTTTTTAAGTGTACTGTAATTGTATGGCACTTATTCATATAATGGTGTCTTGAGATATAAGATGGATGGATTGTTGAGTTCGAAGGGCATTGTAATGGTTAAAGTACGTATTAGCAGAATGTGAGTGTAACGGAAGTATGGAATCAGCAACCACGAGGGAGTCAAGTAGAGGAAATGTAGTAGGAATGGAATGTGCTAAGGTTAGCGTGTATGGGGTCTGTGACATTCATAATACCGCTGAAGCATGGAATCAGCAACCCTGAGAGAGACAAGTAGAGGAAATGTAGGAGGAATGGAATGTGCAAAGGTTTGTGTGTATGTTCAGCAGGGGCATGGTGGCGAATGGATGATAAGAAAGATAGCGAAGTTTAGTGGGTATTTATTCTAGTAAAGGTGTCTTTATGATAAGAGGTAGATATGTAATGATATGTGGCATGGAAATGAAGTGAATGATTGTTGAGTTCGATGGATGGATATTAAAAGAGATAGCGAAGTTTAGAGGGTATTTTTTCAAGTGAAGGTGTATTTATGGATATTAGGAAAGATAGCGAAGTTTAGAGGGTATTTATGCAAGTGAAGGTGTACTTATGTGTATTGAGACAGTATTGGTTTTGATTTATTAGTTAATGATAAGAGGTACTAGGATAGAATTAGTATAGATTTAATGTTATAATTAGTTATAGGCTTAATTCAGATGTAGGGGGTGCCCTAGCATGTGAGCTGGTCATCCGTCCATGTTAGAGGCAGCTTAGGATAGATTAGTATAGATTTAGAACTAGTATAGATTTAATGTTGTAATTAGTTATAGGCTTAATTTAGACGTAGGGGGTGCCCTAGCATGTGAGCTGGTCATCCGTCCATGTTAGAGGCAGCTTAAGATAGATTAGTATAGATTTAATGTTGTAATTAGTTATAGGCTTAATTTAGAGATAGGGGGTGCCCTAGCATGTGAGCCGGTCATCCGTCCATGTTAGAGGCAGCTTAACAGATTTAGTTAGGGGTGGAACCTTGCATGGTTGCCCGGTATTCCGCCTGTGTAGGGTCCACCAAGTTAGTAGTATGTAATTTGGCTTAGGCTGGACATTGTTATTTTTCTGTATAACGGATCAAATGGGTATTATTACTGTAGATCTAAAGAAAAATAATAAATCTAAATCTATAATAAATCTAAATCTACAGTAACGTGACCGAAGGCGGAGTCTGACTCGGGCTACAGCTAGTGGTGGGCAAACGATACCCGTGTTCGAGCCGACCCGATACGCGCCGCGGTTCGAGCCTGTTCGAAGCAAGCTCGAGCAGTAACGTGACCGAAGGCGGAGTCTGACTCGGGCTATAGCTAGTGATGGACAAACGATACCCGTGTTGAGCGGGATCGAGCCGACCCGATACGCGCCGAGGCTACAGCGCGAACGTGCAGATAAGCAAACAGCATAAGAAATGAGCACCGTTCACGCAGGTGTGTGTATGATATTGATAACGAAGGTACGTGCTTTCAGATATTACTACATTCAGTCATTGACGTATATCTTATGGCGAATAAAGATTGCCCATAAAATTAGAAGGCTTAGATTATGATAATATGCAATGAAAAGGACAAAGCATATATCCGTAATTTTCCCCGCGTATTAACAGAAGTATTTCATCCCAAGGTAGCACTTGTGTGCCTTGTAACAACTGTACGTTTGGCGCAACATTATGAATAAAAAACCGAACCAAACCCTATCGCGCAACATCCCCGAAGGGCCATGGCCTACCAGCATGAAGCTCTGCAGATTACGAGGTGTCGTGTGGTCAGCACGACAGATCCTCTCGTCTGTTATTCTTGGCTTTCTAGGCCGTGCAAAATTATCAATACGGTAATATTATTCTTACATTGTCATGCTTTGGGCGCCTAAGACAGCTGTGCAGCACGGCAGGCGAGGTTCTCCTTCTGTCCTCAATGTTGGGGGGTTTGAATCCACTCCTTGGGAGAGAATTACCCTTTTTGCTCGTATAGAAGAATTTGCGTAAGAAACTATTGACATCTCATCAATCGTGTACACAAATACATGTATAAATATTATTATGCAGCAGTGTTATTGTCTGGTTGCGTGAAATATATATGAAAATCAAAAGCGACTCGAGATTTCACTCTGTATCCTTTACCATAATTCAGGTCAATCGGTCCAGTAGTTTTCGAGCCCATCTGGAACAAATAAAATATGGTGTTAAAAAACCTTCCCCCGCCGGGTATCGAATCCCGGATCCCTGTGACCAAAAGCCAACACGCTAACCATTGAGCCATGCAGCCGAGCGATAAATGCGTCAACAACTGAAGACACATTTTTAGTCTTATAACCATTCAAATATGTAACTATTACGACACGTGTAAAGGTTTCCTTTTTCTGTATTTATACGGCCCAAACAACACATTTTAGTAGACAATTGGTTAATTCGGATGGAGGCATTTGTAACGAATCATCGCACAAACACAAATTTTGGCTATCTCCAATATATAGGTATGGGTCGAAATTATATTATGTACAAAAGACACGGAAATAACAGTAAAGAGGACGAACCGGTACTGTCCCGCATAATACTCTTACATATATTTTTCAAGTTTGCTGGGTGTTAGTAACAGCAAGGCGCTAGGTTGCGGCGCGTACAAAAGCTCGAACAAAGCTCGAACTTGCTCGAACTCTGACGTCATCTGTTCGAGCAGCCCGAGCCGGGCTCAAACACATCACTACTCAATGACCAGAATGCTCGAGCAGGAAGAGTCTAGGTCAGTGTCCACCACCTGGCTGACGTGTGACGACGCAAAGCCCATGTGACGTGAGAGCGCAGAGTGGTCAGGCGCTTCAGACGTACAGTGGGACGAAGGGACTGCCTCGCTTTGTTGTAGGCAGCTGCTGTACATAGTGGTGTTACTAGTGGTACAGGACACTACATAAGCATGGATGAACAGAGCACATCACAGCGCAACAAGCTATCTATGCCTCCGATCTTTATGCGAAGAAAACAACCATCACTTTCGAAGATACACCGAGAAAAACAAGTTTATTTTTATTAGAGATTAAATTGTTGTATAACTCTTATTGTACTTCATAAAATTACGTTACATTACAATGAAGTACTGTATGTGAAGAGAAATTAGTGAGTGCTACAGCAAAATTCCTAAAAGTGTTTTGATTAAGGAATTGTGAGATAAGAGCTTAAGAAAATGGCAAAGTGAATGGGATCAAACGCCGGAAGGTTCAGTAACAAAATCATTTCTTCCCAATGTAATAGACAGATTTTCCCAACATATTTATTTAACGCCAAATTTCACCACAATGGTGAAGGGTCATGGAAAAATAAGAGCTTATTTTCATCGTTTTAAATTTGTACATAGTACCATATGTCCACGTAATTAATGTCGGTGATCAAACTGTTGAGCATTTATTATTTCATTGTTAATTACTTGAGAGAGCGCGTGCGTTGTTTTGCTTAGCTCTAATACAGGATTCACTTTTGAACACCGTCAAATGCATTGTTCGGTCCTAGATCGACTGTATTCAGATTGAGAGAGAGCGCATGAGTTCCCCACGTGGCTTTGCTCCCTGGACTTCCGTATAGCACGCAGTCCTTGTAACGGTGTTACTTCAGCTCTCTGGACATGCACGTTTTCACGCCCTTCTCAACAATTGGTGCCACGCTGCCTAATTGTATCGCTCCTAACGTGGTGAATTTGGGAAATGCCCTTCATCAACGGAACCATCGTCGTTTCCGTGGCTCGGGGCTATATAGTACACCAGGTCGTACAAGAATCCGATAAATCTTTGATCTTTTTGGCTTTAGCTTGTCACAAAAGATATGATAACCGAATGGCATTGGCACTTGCTGTTCACTAACGCGGCTGCGATTTGAATCCCAGCAAATGCACACAAGATTTTTTAAATTGAAAATATTCACGTATCTCTGGTTTGGATTACACGCGAAAGTGTAAAACTACAAGTTTGCTTGCTTGATGTTCACAAAGGACACCAGTGACCCTTCTCCATTTCATCCATGCTGAGTTTATCCTTGCTGGGACGTCTCTATTTATGTCCATCTTCCAGTAAGCGAGTCCGTAAATTGTGGAATGTGTCCAACTTCAGTAAGGCAAATCCATTTCGATGGAGCATGATCATGGAACACTTTCCCGGCACTCAGTTTTCAGTAAATGTAAGCATACTTCAAACTGATTCAGTCAATTACACCATGCTTCCACCTGGCCTTGTAGACTTTCTCGGGTATTAGAAGCAATCAGCACGTCTTCAGCGTAGAGTATGGTCCATGGGACATTCCTCTGCAGGTCTTGAGTGATTGTATCTATAAAGGCAATGATATCTGGTGCACCTCTACTGTCACATGTCACATGTCCGGCTCCATGGCTAAATGATTAGCGTCCTGGCCTTTGGTCACAGGGGTTCCGGGTTCGATTCCCGGCAGGGTCGGGAATTTTAATCATCATTGGCTAATTTCGGTGGCACGGGGGCTGGGTGTATGTGTCGTCTTCATCATCACTTCATCCTCATCACGACGCGCAGGTCACTTACGGATGTCAAATCAAAAGACCTGAACCTGGCGAGCCGGACTCCCGGCACTCCATTTTTTTACTGTCGCATGAAATGATCTTACAACGGACGACTCCCACATAGTGGTGTTTGAATACAACGTCGTGACCAGCTACATGATGACCCCGGTCAGTTTCAGTGAAACCAAGCATCTACGGATGTCTCCCGATTAAGGAAGGATAGGTGAAGTTGCTTGGAGATATAGTGTATGTGTATATTTAATACTGTTCTAGAGTGTTCTAATATGAGAATCACTGCTTGTGCTGTCATCTGCTCACTAGTGTCCTGAGTCCAATAAATGATTGATGAATGAGGGTTTTGCTTTTTATTTCACCGGTCTGATGTGGTCATGTGCCCCGGTTTTCTTCTTTAAGAGCCACTTGAATGTTGTGTATGTTGGGTATTCAGCCCGAAGACTGGTTTGATCCTCCATAGCTATGCCAACAGCTGTCATAGATGGCCTAGGCATGACTGAAGAGGTGTACTAGGGAAATAAGGAGTGAGCTAGTTTCCCGTTGCTTTCCTCGCCGAGCCAGAAGTTGTTCACATATCAGTCTGACAAGCCCACTGAAATTCATGCACCAACTGACCCTATGAGTGATATTTTCACACCACTCATAACAGGGGCTGACTGCATAAGGAATGATTTTACTAACACCGTTCATACCTCAGTCACTTTCATATTGTCAAAGCCAAGGATGAGACTGAGACAAGTCAATGAAGCCACTTGAATACCCAATGTTAAATATTTGGAGTTAATTGAAACTGAGCTTGAAAACGCCTAGTAAGTTGTACATATCTGTCCCCAGATACTGTTTCTGGGTTGAATTTCATTAGGTGTTCTATTAAAAAAGTATTTAAAAAAACGGTCGTATGGGCTCAACTAATATGCTACAGGCGTTGACATTCTTGGAGTACCTGCGTGTCAAACTTGGCATTCGACTTCACTCTACAATATGGGCGTTCTATAGCTGATTTTTTTTTTTTTTTTCGAATATCAGAATATATCAAGCATGGAAAGGCGCGTGGGCGAGCAAGCAAGGTTGTAGTTTAACGTGAGTGTTAATATCATGATCATATCCGCAGGACTTCAGGTTTAACGTGCAATCCAAACCACAATCCTGGCCGCTCCTTAAGAAGCCAGAGTCAATATGCAGACATGAACATAGTGAATGTTAACTGAAAAGAAACACGAGGTCTGATTTGGTGGATGATGGGAATTTATAAATATAGGGGATGAATCAGGTAAAAGGATACAATAAGATGCTATCTCAGAGGTGAAAATAGGGAACACCCACAGTTGCTGAGATATTGTAAAGAAACCCTAACTGAGCGAGTGGCTGCACGGTTCGGGTCATGTAACTGGCAGCTTGCATTCGGGAGATAGTTTGTTCGAACCCCACTGTCGGCAGCTCTGAAGATGGTTTACCTTGATTTCCCATTTTCACACCAGGCAAATGCTGGGTTTGTACCTCAATCAAGGCCACGATTGCTTCCTTTCCTTTCCCATCGTAACCATAAGTCGGTGCGACGTAGAACAAATTGAAAAAAATTTGAAAGGTTTGAGAAAAGTATCCCGTTCTTTTTCTGATTCAGGATCTGCTCACTATCCTAGGAGAACAATAAACTTGGCCATGGAGAGTAAAAGAAGTTGTGGGAGACTAAAATGAATATTATTTAATGGTAAGGAGTGTGGAACTGAATGAGGTTAGAGAGCTAGTTACAACACGAGGGTTTTGGAGGCGCTTAATTAATTGACAGAGGTTTGCAGACAGTATACTGAAAGACATAACACTGGAAGAGTTGGCTGTGCGGTTAGGGCCGCACCGCTCTGAGCCTGCATCTGGGAGATGTGGGTTCGACACCCCAATGTCGGCAGCCGTGAAGATCGTTTCCCGTACTTTCCCATTTTCATAAACAAACACAAAGTCACCTCCGTACAGGCCATGAAGGCCTTTGGAGGAGTGGAAGGTAAAGGCTTCCACCATTGTTAACCGCGGCACATGATGGGGTGGTGGTTAGCTCTACGCCCGGCCACCTTTGCCCCCAGGAATTAACATGGTACACATTTTTGGTGTAGGCTGAGTAAACCTCAGGGCCATATGCACCTCCGGAGGTGGAAATTTCGTTTCTTAAATTTTACGACTTCCTGACGGGGATTCGAACCCACGTCCTTCCGGGCGAACCGAGCACGCCTTTACCGCGTCGTCCAGGCAGCCCCTTTCCCATTTTCATACCAGGCAAATGATTAAGGCCACGGCCGCTTCTTTCCCACTCCTAGGCCTTTCCTATCCCATCGCCACCATAAGACATATCTGTGTCGGTGCGACGTAAAGTCAGTTGTAAAAAAATATTCAAATTAAAGACAACAGTGTATAATGAAAATTTAAATTATGATTATTATTATTATTATTATTATTATTATTATTATTATTATTATTATTATTATTATTATTATTATTATTATTATTATTATTAACACTTCCTAATGGACATCAACATTACATAATTAATAATAGATTGTTCTAGAGAGCAGTCCGGCTCCATGGCTAAATAGCGTGCTGACCTTCGGTCACAGGGGTCCCGAGTTCGATTCCCGGCAGGGTCGGGAATTTTAACCATCATTGGTTCATTCCGCCGGCACGGGGGCTGGGTATATTTATCGTCTTCATCATCATTTCATCCTCATCACGACGAGCAGGTCGCCTACGGGTGTCAAATCAAAAGACCTGCACCAGGCGAGCCGAACATGTCCTCGGACATTCCCGGCACTAAAAGCCAGACGCCATTTCATTTCTAGAGAGCAGCAATGAAACTACAACACTTCAACCCGGACGAGGAGTGTCCTGTTCAACAGACCGTGAAAGTTTCAACATGAAGTTACGTAAGATGTTGCAGATCTGATAATCCTGTAATACAGACATTCTACAGTTTGCTCGAATTCACTGCTGTATTTTATTATACGTCCGCCTCTATGGTGTAGTGGTTAGCGTGATTAGCTGCCAACCCCCGGAGGTCCGGGTTCGATTCCCGGCTCTGCCACGAAATTTGAAAAGTGGTACGAGGGCTGGGACGAGGTCCACTCAACCTCGCGAGGTCAACTGAGTAGAGGCGGGTTCGATTCCCACCTCAGCCATCCTGGAAGTGGTTTTCCGTGATTTCCCACTTCTCCTCCAGGCAAATGCCGGGATGGTACCTAACTTAAGGCCACGGCCGCTTCCTTCCCTCTTCCTTGTCTATCCCTTCCAATCTTCCCATCCCTCCACCAGGCCCCTGTTCAGCATAGCAGGTGAGGCCGCCTTGGCGAGGTACTGTTCATCCTCCCCACTTGTATCCCCCGACCCAGAGTCTGAAGCTCCAGGACACTGCCCTTGAGGCGGTAGAGGTGGTATCCCTCGCTGAGTCCGAGGGAAAAACCAAACCTGGATGGTAAACAGATGATGATGATGATGATGATGATGATTTTATTATACTCGTTCATGCTTGTACATACAGTAACACCGATCGAAATAAACCTATGATAAATACGCATTGAGATGATACAAGAAGAAGTATTGGAAACCTGGATGTAGAAAGGAAAAGAAAGGGAGCTAAAATGAGACGGAGGAGGTGAAAAAGGATATGAGGAAGAAAAGGTGGAAAAAAGACGATGTCCAGAAAAGGAAAGAGTGGCGGTTATTCATCCGTCGCATGCAGACGTTAAGCCTTGAGCAGACGCCTTGGTGGTAACTCGACAGGAGTAGGCTACGCTGCGGCACCGAACTTCATCTCACGAAATCCTCTGACGAGGCTGACGTCAGGAAGGACATCCGGTCGTAAAAGCTCGCTACGGAGGTTCATCTCACTTCATACCCGACCCCGTAGAGAAACGCCTTCCTTTCATATACGCCTCTGTCGTGTAGTGGTTAGTGTGATTAGCTGCCACCCCCGAAGGCCTGGGTTCGATTCCCGGCTCTGCCACGAAAATTGAAAAGTGTTGCGAGGGCTGGAACGGGGTCCACTCAGCCTCGGGAGGTCAACTGAGTAGGGGGGGGGGGTCGATTCCCACCTGATCCATCCTCGAAATGGTTATCCATGGTTTCTCACCTCTCCTCCAGGCAAATGCCGGGATGGTACCTAACTTAAGGCCACGGCCGCTTCCTTCCCTCTACCTTATCCATTCCTTCCAATCTTCCCATCCCTCTACAAGGTCCCTGTTCAGCATAGCAGGTGAAGCCGCCTGGGAGAGGTAGTGGTCCTCCTTCCTAGTTGTATCCTCCAGGACACAGTCATTGAGGCTGTAGAGGTGGGATCCCTCGCTACGTCCGAGGGAAAATCCAACCCTGGACGGTAAACAGATGAATAATAATAATGCATTAATTTATAAGTTGTTGCTTTATTTATTTATTTATTTATTTATTTATTTATTTATTTATTTATTTATTTATTTATTTATTTATTTATTTATTTATTTATTTATTTATTTACTTTCAGGTGTGATCTCTTCTAGGAGCACGAACATCTGTGAAGTAATGTACATGAACATCATAACTGGTTCATAAGTAAGTGATACTAAAATATTACATTCATTACTTCTAGACATGCGTGTGATCCAACCTGTTCCTAATTACGGATTACTCTTCACTACTTTCACTTATGACTTGACAATTCCCTGCTAACGTACTTCCGCCATCATCGCATTATGAAGTTATTATACACTTGATTTGGTTGTTCCGTTTTTAAAAAAATCTCGTACTTCGGTAGTTTTTGCGTGTCTACTAATCGATTCGTGTTCAGGGAAGTGGAGTAAGCCATCTGGCATCACAAGTTTAGCGTCTGAATAGTCCTGTAACAACACTCTTGTCCGCCTCTGTGGTGTAGTGGTTAGCGTGATTAGCTGCCACCCCCGTAGGTCCGCGTTCGATTCCCGGCTCTGCCACGAAATTTGAAAAGTGGTACGAGGGCTGGGACGAGGTCCACTCAACTTCGCGAGGTCAACTGAGTAGAGGCGGGTTCGATTCCCACCTCAGCCATCCTCGAAGTGGTTTTCCGTGGTTTCCCACTTCTCCTCCAGGCAAATGCCAGGATGGTATGTAACTTAATGCCACGCACGACCGCTTCCTTCCCTCTTCCTTGCCTGTCCCATCCAATCTTCCCTTCCCTCCACAAGACCCCTGTTCAGCATAGCAGGTGAGGCCGCCTGGGAGAGGTACTGGTCATTCTCCCCAGTTGTATCCCCTGACCCAAAGTCTGAAGCCTCAGGACACTGCCCTTGAGGCGGTAGAGGTGGGAAAAACCGACCCTGGAGGGAAAATAGATTAAGAAGAAGAAGAATAACTCTCTTAATCCAACGTCTCAATTATTTTAAGGAGAGGTGAGGTGAAACACACTGCTATCGAGTGAGTTGCTTGCGCGCTTCAGGTCGTGTAAATGTAAGCGTACATTCGGAAGGTGGGGGTATGAACATTCTGTGAAATTCCGCCCGTTTTACTCGAGACGCAGCAGTAATATTATCTATGGGAGATGAGTGGCAGCAGAAGAGACAAATCTCATCACAACAATTATGGTCAATAACGTTATTGTTGATGTTATGAGCTTTCGATATTGTAGACCTTCACATTTACTTTCCTCCCATTCTGTGATATTAGGGTAGGGGTGCCCACCGAGCACAGAATAACATAGAGATGGCAATGTGCCGTCTGAGTTGGTTAGTGGACACAAGCGGTCGCCATGTTGCTTGTACCATAACATTGGAGACCAGTTAGTGTAAGTAAATGAGCAGTGCACCACGTGTGAAGTAAATAAAGGAAGTTTGTGTTCTGATTCTAAAATGCTTACTTGCGTAGGGTGTGGATGTGCAAACAGAGCTTCAAAGAAAATACCAGGGGTAACTTTTCATAGGTAAGCAATATGTTTTTGCGAATATTCAGTGCCGAATTGTTTTCCCCTTGCACATGCAGTATAGGTTAAGAAGCCCATTTATCATTTACAGTTTTCCTAATGATAATGAACGACGGAAGAAATGGATAAGAGCTATACGAAGGGAAAACTGGTCCCCCACACCTTTCAGCACCGTATGTTCAGTTCACTTTACTGAACGTGATTTTGATCGTACTTCACTGTGTGTCGTATGGCTGAGGGAATGGGCTGTGCCAACCGTGTTTGCTGCTTTTCCAAAGTACCTACAAATAAAATCAAAGGTTAGTTTCTCTTCATTTTAGCCCTTTGATGTGAGAAATATGTCGAAATACATATTTATAGAGTAAACCTACTATTTCTTACATTTATTTTACAGGAGAGGAGGGTACTTAAAAACACAAAGACTGTGGAAATGCCTTCATTAGACTCCTCTACAGCAGTCCAAGAAGTACCTGTTGTGGAGAAATCTATCTGTAATAAAAGTGCAGAAACGTGTTTTAGTGCTCAAATAGATCATATGAAAACCAAAGAAATTGCGTACGGAAAGAAAATAAAATAATTGCACCAGAAGAAAGAGGCGAATGAAGAAAAATGTGGTTGAACTAAGTACTGTTGTAGATAGTCTTAAAAAGAAGGCTCTGATAGATAATGAGTACTGTGAAATATTCAGTGGTTTGCCAGATACCTCTTTGTGTCTGTATAAATGACAAGATAAGGCTGCATGTAACAAAGTGCAAAAGCTGTACGATGAGAAGTTAAAAACATTTGCCATTACTCTTCATTTTCTTTCTCCAAAGGCATATTCATTTGTGAGAAACACTTTTGACACTTGTCTTCCACACCCCAGAACATTATCTCGATGGTATCAAAGTGTAGATGCAAATCATGGGTTCTGTGCTGAAGCTTTTCAGGTACTTAAATCATACACAGGCACTAAGATTTGTGCACTTTTATTTGATTCCATGGCTATAAGGAAACATTTGGAATGGGATGGCAATACATTTCATGGGTCTGTTAATGTTTGGATTAAAAATATGGATGACTCAGCACCGTTAGCTTCAGAAGCCTTAGTTTTTCACTTAGTACTTGTGCATATTTCCTGAAAGATTCCTTTAGGATATTTTTTTGTGCATGGCATAAAAGCTGTACAAAAAAGTGCTCTTACAGAACAGTGTTTGATATTGCTGCATGATTCTGGTGTGACAGTGACTTCATTGACTTGTGATGGTGCTACAACAAATATTGCTTCAGCTGAAAACCTGGGTTGTAACTTAGATGTAAATAACATGGTTACTCATTTCCTCCACCCAGTTACCAAACAGCCTGTTTATTTCTTTCTGGATGCTTACCACATGTTGAAATTGGTTAGGAATAGTTTAGGTGACAAGAAATACTTACGTAATGGGTCAGGTGAGGTACAGTAATAGAGTAGAATTTTATTGAGATGTTGAACGAGTTACAACAAAAGGAAGGTATACATCTAGGGAACAAAGTCAGGAATTCACACGTACATTATAGAAATATGAAAATGAAGGTCAAATTAGCTGCACAAGTTTTAAGTCAGTCTGTTTGTGATGCTCTACTGTATTTTACAAGTAAACATATTGAAGGTTTCCAGGGTTGTGAGGGTACAGCAGAATTTATACAGATATTTAACATTTGATGTTCTAAATTCTAGGAGTATAAGGGGTAAATACTTTAAGAGAGCTCTGAATTTACAGAATATTTCTAAAATCAAAGATTTCCTTTTGAGGGCCAAATATTACATTATGCAGCTACAGCAGGGATTTAGTGACAACCCCATGTACTTATCCACCAGAAAGACAGGATTTTTGGGGTTTCTAATTGATATGAGAGCACCATTTCAATGTGCGATTTCTTTGTTGGGGACTCATCAGAAAACTTTCCGCTGAAGTATTTTCCTCTGTATAAAGTAAGTCAAGACCATCCTGAGAGACTGTTTAGTTATATTAGATCTCAGGGTGGACATAATAATAACCCCACTGCTAGGCAATTCACTGCTGCATTTAAGAAAATATTAATTAGTTCTGAGTTACATTAATCCTGAAATGGAAACGCTCTCCCACTGGACAAAATCAGTATTTTGACCGCTCAGAACAAGTCTCCTGAGGATGTGATAAATGCATCATTCCCTAAAGCAAGAATGTTAGAGTATTCATCTGAGGTTTTGTCCCAAACATCTCTTCAACATTGTCTTCTGGGTCATGACTATGTTGTATTACCTGGAAAGACAAACTACAATAACATGACATGGGACATCTCTGAGTACATTGCAGGGTTTGTAGTCAGGAGTTTTGAAAGTAAGATTCTATGTCCAGAATGTCTCAGCATCCTTATAGACACTAGTGATAAGTTAAATAGCCTTATTTCAGTAAAGATAGGGGTGGATTAGTGAAACCATCACGAGATGTTTGCAAAATTTGTAAATTTTGTGAAATTGCATTCAGGCAAAGTATGAGTATTCGGGATGTTAAAGTTCCTTCTGCTCAGAGTTCATTTAAGGTCAAGCATCTGGTTTGTAAAGTGTTACAAGAGTGCATAGGAACTGACATTTTTTAGGATAATAAAAGCCATTTTCTTGACCAGGAATTTGAAACTAATCATTTCCTATTGCTAACTGAAGCAATTGCCAACAGATATTTGACCATAAGGTTTCACCACTTTTGTAGAAACTACAGTGATCAAATGCATCGCTCTGAAATTCGCCAACATTTTACCAAACTGGTACTGTTATCTGGACAATAGGAAAAAAAATGAATTCTTTGTCTACTGGTATGCAACGCACATACTGAAATATATTAATTAGAATGTATTTTGTGTGTTCTGACTAGTAAAATATTAGGCCTAGTCATGTGCGCATTATTTTATATAATGTGAATGTCATTGAAAGTGTAATATTTGTGGGTGTTGCATGTACCTTATTTTATCTCACTTGAAGTCCATATAGCTATGTAGTTATTTCATTACATTACAAAATAATCCTGGAGGTGAATTAATTTCATCAAGTGTACTAATGTAAAAATATTTCTCTATTTTTTTATACGATTTACTTGGCTCAACAATTCTATAATAATTAGGCCTATTTACCTCATACTTACTGCTCTTCCAGGATATCTTCATTATTGACCGTGTATTATTTTATTTATAGACCTAAAGACTGTGTATATTTTTATTGTGTATGTTACTGTGTGTGGATGTGTTATGAATACGTTATCTATATAAATATTCATGGTCCATAACCTGTCTTATTCTTTCTCTTAAATAGGTTCTTATGAAAATGTTCCATTATTTTTAGCTGCACCTTGCAAATCGGCAATTCGTTTGAGCTAAATGCAATCTGATATAATAACAGGCTATTTAAGCTCATATTTCCGAATTTTAAACTACCGGTACTGCGATTAAAACAGTGTTCTGGACTGCCCCGTGCTTATCATTATGACTAAGGCACTTTTATACTGCGTTAGATACGTTAACCAATGAAATAATGTTACAGAAATCTTTTAAAATGACAGACTCTGTTAGGAATTAACGTGACTCGGATAGGAATAAACTAGTACTGCTGGAAATGCCAACATGGCGATGCACGCAAAACTCGGCTTCAGCGAGCCAATGCATTGCGGTAAGAATTGCCATCTTTATGTTATTCTGTGCTCGGTGGGGGTGCCATATTAATAACCTAAGAAAAGAGGACTACCAACCTGAAATCATTTCTGTAGCGAATTTTACTTCATGTGTTAGAATTTCAACGAGAATCTGATTTAAATATCCGGACATTGTGTTAAAGTTTTGATTTGGCCCGGTAGTATGAGTGATGTGTACATACCATAACGTTGGCTCAACGACATGATTAGGACGTCGTCTGTACATAGCCAAGTCATACGTTAGCCATTTTTGCGAATCGACTTGAACGATGTTAGTGTCTGCACTAGTGGAAACAGATACAGGAGATATTAGCATGTACTATTTAGGCCATGTTTCGGCATAATCTTTACCAGTCAGAAGGTGCTCCCATAATAGCGTTGCATCAGTAGCGGCACGTGGAAACGTGACTAATGGAGACTGATCCCTGCTACTTAGCCGCGTGCGTTCAAGTTGGATCAACTTTCGTTTCTGTTTCTTTCTTTTCCTTTACTTTAAAATTTATTGTTCGGGTGTGCGGTATGTTTTGATAGCGCAGTGTGTCGACACTTGGTTAATTTTTGTAGGATTTACACTACGAATGCGATCTCGGTTCGTCCGCTGTTATCATATTTTAATTTAATTTAACGTCATTCACCTTATTTAGGTGAGACGTTGATCTACCGATCTCTTGTAGCTTAGTTTAAAGGGCCAAGTGTAGGCAGACAGATTTGTAATAGTAGTTGTAGTTACGCAGAAATTGAAAGTTTCCATGTTGTTTGTTTTATATTGTGGACTTGTATTTTAACGAATTTAACGACGTAATTGTTTCATAACCTGAAAGCTGGTTTAGTAAGAACACTTTTCGAGTGATTTATCACTTTTATTTAACTTCAGTGTCTGGCGTTTCTTCTAAATGCATAATGTATTCATGTTTCCTTGCATTTCGCAGTTTTGTTCCTTCAGAATGATGTAACGTAAAATTCCCATGGATCAAGTGTTGTTGATTCATTCTGAACATATGTTTGGGGTGATGCATGTTTCAGCATCGGGATTCATCTGTAACTTTAAGGGTGTCACGAGATGACAATACATGGTTGAATTTTTTTAAATATATATATATCATAAGAAGGAAGAGAATATCGTTCTTTGGTCATCCGCTGAGAACACCTCAAGACAGGTTAATACGCAGAATTTTGCAAAAGCTTTTGAAACAAAAACAATAAACTGTCTGGATAAAAGAAGTACAAGAAGACATGAAAGAATTAGACATAACACTGAAGAATTTAAAGAATAAATCAAACAAAGTAAATAAATAGTAAAATTAGATTCCTACCAAAGTGTGATAATAGAAAAACAGTCTGGCTCCATGGCTATACGGTTAGCATGCTGGCCTTTGGTCAGAGGGGTCCCGGGTTCGATTCCCGGTAGGTTTGGGAATTTTAACCATCATTGTTAATTTCGCCGGCTCGAGGACTGGGTGTATGTGTCGTCTTCATCATCATTTCATCCTCATCACGACACGCAGGTCGCCTACGGGAGTCAGATCAAAAGACCGGCACCAGGCGAGCCGAACATGTCCTCGGACACTCCCGGCACTAAAAGCCATACGCCATTTCATTTCAATAGAAAAACAACTAAAAGGGTATTTTCATAAGAAGAACGACAACGAAGATCAGATAGAATGAAGAAATACTGGAAGAACAGAAAGAAAAACTATAAAACATCGTAGGAGACCGGACAGATATTAACTACAGTGGTCCAATGCGGCCGTAAAAAGACATTAATAATAATTGCTGTTAACTTGTAATAAACACCATACTTTCAAGTAATATTTCGCAACATATCCAAAGCAACTGATAGTCAATTTGGTTAGATTAAGGATCAGTGCGGGGGATGTTATAATATCCGATAGGATAGTCGACTGGTGGATAACCTTAATTAAATGTAAATCTGGAATTCTACTTGTTGAAGGTCAGATTTTCTACGGACCGTGTGGGTTAACTCTCAGTTATCGTTTAGATCAATGTTGCCCGATTTTCAGGTTTTCTATTCTTTTCCTGGTTTTGCTGTCCACAAGTCTTACATTGTGTTCATTCTTTGGAAGACAATATTATATAAACGATTTGAAGATAATTTTACCGGTCACGTTGTGCATTGTGACTGCGTTATAACATGTTATGACAAATTTAACTGACTTTTTCTTTCCTATTTAGTACCAATTATCGTGATTTCATTGAAGAAAATTTTAATAAGCAAATTTTTCCTCTTCATTTGAAGTAGTTACGCTCTCCATTGAACCCTATCGATTGCCCAATGAAGTGACAGAAAAAAATCCCTGAATGACCCCAAGATCCGAGAATCGACATTGCTCTGTCGAAGTAGCCGAGTCAGACGACCAATAAAGGAACGGTAAGTTCCAGGGTTCAGGAGAGAGCGAGAGAGAGAGAGAGAGAGAGAGAGAGAGAGTGAGATGTGATGCAAATTAATCGTGAATATTGTGCAGTATAATTGCCAATTTATTATATGTACCGTAACATGAATCTTGAGTCCGACACCTTGGCTGAATGGTCAGCGCTGAGGCCTTCGGTTCAGAGGGTCCCGGGTTCGATTACCGGCCGGGTCGAAGATTTTAGTTGCGTCTGATTAATTCTTCTGACACGGGGGCTGGGTGTTTGTGTTTGTTCCAACACTTTCCTCTTCATATTCAGACAACACACTACACTACCAATCACCACAGAAACACGTAATAGCGATTACATATCTTTATATAGGGTTTGCGTCAGGAAGGGCATCCGGCCGTAAAACAGGGCCAAACCCACATGTGCGACGCGGTTCGCACCCGAAACCCCACAGATGTGAGGAAAGCGGTAGAAGAAGAAGAAGAAGAAGACGACGACGATGATGATGATGATGATGATGATGATGATGATGATGATGAAGAAGACCGTAACATGTATCTTGAAACCAAGGGCTAATAAGAGTTCTGACTTCGTACTCTTGTTCCTCAACCCCGTTTTCCTTAGAGCTGACTGATCTTGTCAAGGAAAGAGACACCTTTTACATTTTTGTTTACCAGTGATATTTGTCGTCAAGTAGCTCCTAGCCTGTTGAAATCTAGGACTTAGTTTTACTGACCGATGTCGAGAATAAGTACGACAGTAACAATTTTATAAGAAATAGTACCTACATTGAACTGAGTGAGAGTGAAATGGACAGACCACGTACGTAACTGCACTGTTCCAGTGGCAGCTGTTTCCTCTCCTTGCTAAGATCAATGTAGCAGATAGACATTGATTAGAGGTTGATTACACATTACGTAAGTTGTTGTGTGAAGCGTTCTGTTTGCATTGTTTCTACTGCTACAGTATCCACATACGTTTGCAAGAAGCGGATATATTGTTAATATACTAAAAAAAATGAATGTATTGCGACATATCCTCGGTAGAATACAATTACCAGCTGTGTAATACTTATTCTGTTTTCACATCGGACATTATGCTAATACAGTGACCTATTATACACGGCTGTGATCGAGCTGTTTGGTTTAATAATAGGTATAATAATAATAATAATAATAATAATAATAATAATAATAATAATAATCCGTGCCCAGTGGCTAAGATCATATGTAATGATGCTGCGACATTTGTCGGCTTATACAGAAGAACTGAACTTCTTTTGTGGCTCCCAAGGAATAATAGTGGTTGTAATTGTGGTGTTAAAAGTGAGTTAGTGTTATCTTGTGATTTTGTTGTTGTATAACAGGGTTTTTGATTATTAATATGAATTTCATGCTGTAAATGTACGCCATCTTGGTAAATACGCCAATTACTCCATAAATAACACGATCTAGAGGTCGCTTCACATATCTAATTAACATTTTTTGACGTAACTGCGCTCATTTTGTTTCTTTTGTCATCAGTTCCATAGAAACCACGAATAAGAAGCGTTGCCAAGGTCACACAGCCGGCCACTATTGTCAGCCATCTTTAAGACTGGCAATGTGACGCATATATATTGGACAGCCTGATACATTATTACCTGGTCAGCTCACGTGGGGGTTTAGTTCCGAACTAAGTACGAACTAATCATAAACCTGCGTGAGACACTGGGATGGGGCCCTCAACCCCGACACGGCGCGTCCCAATGGCTAATAGGGGAAGTCTCCTGTAGATATACAGGACAAGTGTGAATAAGACTTAGTCAAATAAACACTCGCGGATCAACTGAGGAAGCTAGAACTGTGGTCATCAGCTTCGACGGCAGAAGAGGACATATGTCTCAATGGCTGAGAGGGCGGAAGAACCAAAAATGAAATCCACCTCGCGTCTTACTCGGATCGAGCGGCAAAGTGGCCAGCGTCTGTTTACCTAGTAGGTACGGCTGTATAGTTACGTTCCAGGAACTAGCAATCTCTGGTCCTAATTTTTCAGGGTAAACACTGGACCAATCTTTGATTACAATATTGCATATGGCTTTTAGTGCCGGGAGATCCCAGGACGGGTTCAGCTCGCCAGGTGCAGGTCTTTTGATTTGACACCCGTAGACGACCTGCGCGTCGTGATGAGGATGAAATGATGACGAAGACAATACATACACCCAGCCCCCGTGCCAGGGAAATTAATCAATGATGGTTAAAATTCCCGACCCTGCCGGGAATCGAACCCGGGACCCCTGTGACCAAAGGCCAGCACGCTAAACATTTAGCCATGGAGCCGGACAGTACAAGCTATGATGAATCCTGAGAGTAAAATCAGTATTACCCCAGGTGGTAACCAATCCACCCGTCATGAGACGGCTACTGGGTATTCGGATTCTGGGGAACCCAGGCAATCACAAACACAGAGAAAGTCGGAGTTCTCTGGCAAACTAACATCCAAAACCTTCATATACATTGGCATGTTCAATGTAAATACCTTAATCTAACCTGGTAAACTGCGCAATCTTGTAACAGAACTAGATCAACAGAAAATCCAGATACTTGCCCTGCAGGAAACGAGATTCACTGATGAGGACACAACTGATTATAGAAACTGCTGGATCTTGTACTTTTGTACACAGGCAGTAAAGGAAATAACAGAGAATTCTGGAAAACAATCACAGCGCAGGAATATAAAATAACAAATTGCAATATTTTCAGATAAAAATATAATTTCGTGTGGCTATTTGTAGCCTCATGCAGCCCTTGTAAGGCAGACCTTCCACGAGGGTGGGTATGGTAAACGGCGTGTTATTGTAGAGGAGGATAATGTTGTGTGTAGTATGAGTTGCAGGGATAGTACAAACTCCCAGTCCCCGAGCTAGGGGAAATAACCATTTAAACCTATTTTGATACGTGTTACTGCACAATAATGTAGGTACACACACTACTACGCAACATATTATGTACATTTCTAACCCTCCACCATACTCATAACCCGTTAAAGAGTGTTAATGGACCCAGTATTTACACTATCGGAATAACATTTGTTGGCCTCTATACACAATGAAAACATTACCATTTGTGAACCCCTCGCGAATCGCGCCATTTTCCTCTCAATCGATAATGGCATAAAGGGGTGAGATATTGTAGTCTGCCTTGCACCGCTGTAGTCTCAAAATTCTCAACGGTATACTATGTCAGGGCATGACAAATTCCGGATGCTAGACCACCCTGGCGTTTAAAATTAGTGGACTACAGCTAGTCACAACAAATTTGCCTCAATGTGGCATAAATCGGGCGTATAGAAGACATTTTATGGTGACAAAGATGGCATTCATATTGCAATGCGCTAGTTTGGAAATCTTAATTTGCTTACACAGTAGTTTTCTACTGGATCTACTTCCTTTATTTTTTCCAGCTATTTATTTTAAGAAATAATCCAAGGTGCATAGTTTCATTTGCGATCACACTTTTCACTCGAACAAACTCTTGGACTGGTGTACGTTGCAATACGGTGGTTTTGCAGCCACGTCTTCATGTATTTATCAGGCTTACATCGGTCAACAGGTGAGGCATTTCAACGTATGAACATAAGGCTGGAGATGTAAGCAACGAACAGTGGTGAGTGAGACCTTAAATAGGAGATGGCTGATGATGTTATTTATCAAGCTGAACCTTCGATGTTCAGGATTACGAGCATTAAAACTCGCTGGCAGTGGAGAAATTAAAAATAAAAGAAATCAAAGTAGAAGGTATGTGCAACAAATCAAAGAGTGAGTGGAGGTAACCAGAAGGTGTACGGCGTATACCCTCTTATACCCTCGACTATAGCCCTGCTGCCTTCGACATATTCAATAGAACAGAGTAAGGTGAGATGGAGGTCTGCATCAAACCAGTCTATGGACTAGTAATCCAAACAAAAAAATACTGTTCCAAGTCTCTTACGTGAGGCAGTTTTGTAAATGGCGTATCGCCTCTCGGGAAGCCTAGTGCAGGACTTTCGATTTAATGCCTATCGGCGATCCGCGCGCGTCTGGGGCTAAGAAAATACACAGCCTGTTTCCAGTCACTCGACCGGGTCAGGAATGGAATGAGTGAAGCCCCCATCTAGCGGCGAAGGTAGGAATTGTACCGGCTGCCGAGGCCTGTCGCACTCCTCCGGGAAAATGAATAATGAATAACAGATGAAACGAAATTATATTGGAGAGTGTTGCTGGAATGAAATATGACAGGGAAAACCGGAGTACCCGGAGAAAAACCTGCCCCACCTCCGCTTTGTCCAGCACAAATCTCACATGGGGTGACCGGGATTTGAACCACGAAATCCAGCGGTGAGAAGCCGGCGCGCTGCCGCCTGAGCCACGGAGGCTCCCTCTGGGGCCTTACTCAGGATGAAATCTAATACTTTATGAAGACTACACAAACACCCAGTGCTTGAACCAGTGGAATCAACCAATGAAGGTTAAAACCCCGAGTCGGTCGTGAATAGAACCCGGGTCCCCTTAGACCAAAGGCCTGCTATGGGGCAGCAACAACGGGGTAAAAAAGTGAGGTAAGAAATGGCAACAATAAGTAGTCTATAATGGCCCTCAATCGCGTAATAATAATAATAATAATAATAATAATAATAATAATAATAATAATAATAATAATAATAATAATAATAATAATAATACCATATATAGGCAATTTAATTTGACACCATTTAGACTGCTTTCCCTTCAGTATTGACGTTCCGTTGTACTCTACCAGATGGCTGATTAATCTGGATCTCTGCTGGCAATCTATGGCTCGATATTAGTTAGGTTTGTCGGATAAACACCAAATGTGTCGTCAGAGATTTTTGTTTATTTTGCAATTTTCTTTACGCCGCACCGACACAGATATGTCTTATAGCTACGATGGGATAGAAAAGTGCTAAGCGTGAGAAGGAAGCGGCCGTTGCTTAATTACAGCCCCAGCACATGTCTGATGTGAAAATGGGAAACCACGGAAAACCATTTCATGGCTGCCGACAGTGGGGTTTGAACCTAATATCTCCCGAGTGCAAGCTCAGAGCTAACCACACGGCCAACTCGCTCGGTCAGAGATATTTTACATGCCGACATCGTACAATATGGACTTCTTTCTATCTTGAAATAAATCAACAATAAACTTCCACAATTGGAAAGAGGCGTCTCCAGATGAACTGACAACCGAGAGACTCCGACAGTGGTACTGCTGAAATAAGGACCAAGATCTCTAGGATGTCAATTTTTCCATCCTATTCTTACTGAGAAACTTGTAAAACAAAATGTACCCAGTAATCGTGAGATAGTGGGTTCGAACCCCACTGTCGGCAGCCCTGAAGATGGTTTTCCGTGGTTTCCCATTTTCACACCAGGCAAATGCTGGGACTGTATCTTAATTAAGGCCACGGCCGCTTCCTTCCCATTCGTAGGCCTTTCCTATCCCATTGTCGCCATAAGACCTGTCTGTGTCGGTGCAACGTAAAGCAAATAGCAAAAAAAAAAAAAAAAAAGTTTATGGTTGATTGTGAATAAGTTGCAACACGTAAGTAGTCAGAGGAAGTATTTTACCTGTCGACATTACTAAGACAGGAGTATGAAAAAAGAAATGCCGCCACAGTGGGCAGTGTTAAGGCCATGAAATGAACCAACTCACTTTCACTTCCATACTACACGCAGGCAGCACCCACAGTTAATGCACGGGTGTGTCCTAGTTATTTGTTATTTTTTTTATAAACTCTTGATGTCATGCGCGAGTTATTTTTCAAACAGTATTCTCTCTTACAAGAAGTGTCTACAGTACGTCGGACAAAGATTTTATCGAGGTTAATGTAATACATGGGTTGATAACCAACACCTATTTGGAAATTCTGCCAATGGGCTTTAATTTTCGAGATTTCCATGATTCAGTTTTCAAACATGTAGTAGACAAGAACCTCGTTTATCCGGATTAGTGGGACCGGAGCTGATCCGGATTATCGAAAATCCGGACAATCCGAAAACTAAAAAACAAATACAGTACATATTACATAATCTAATAATATAACTTGCACAGTAATACCTTTTTCCAATTGTACAAAGACATATAGCAACACTTTTCTTACATTTACGACTCTCTTTTATGCACTAAAATAATGTGTGAGCTTTTTCTGTTTTATATTTGTACAGCGTTTGCGAGCAGCACGATCATGAAGATATTTTACTAACAACAGTTCTGCCGGTGTGGTTCTGGTCAAGGATTCTAAAGAGGCCATCAGTTTGTCCAGCTGCATTGTTGCCTCTCCATGAGTCATTGTTTCTTCTGATGCAGTGCTGGTTTCATTTTCGAATTCGCCATCAGTGAATTAATAGTGCGTTGCATTCAAAAGAGCGTGGGTTCTAATCCCACCCCGGCCGTCCGGGGAATGGTTTTCCACGGTTTTCCATTCTCAATTCCAGGAGAACACCGGAACGGTACCTTTGATAGACCGTGGCCGAGTTACTTCCAATTCCTGACCTTAACTATCGTTGGCGGAAAAGACATTCAAGAAGAGTCGACGCCGTAAAAGAAATACTGAACAAGTAAAAACATTTTATTATTATTTTCGATCAGGATAAACCGGAGTTGCGGATTAATGAGGGCCGGATAAACGAGGTTCTTGTGCACATGTATTCTTCATGTCTTAATCTGTTTACCCTCGAGGGTTGGCTTTTCTCTCGGACTGAATGAGGGATCTCACCTCTACCATATATATATATAATAAGAGTTTTGTCTGTACATTGCCCAGAATTTGTAAGAAAAGGTATTTCTGCGTCGATCATGCCCACAGTAACGAGGAAATCCATTTTTTACTTTTCCGTAATGTCTGTCTGCCTGTCTGTCTGTACACGTATCACTAGAAAACGGCTGAAGAGAATTTCATGAAAATCGGTATGTAAAGTCGGGGGATGAGCTACTACAATCTAGGCTATAAATTATTTTATTCACACTGAGTGAAATGGTAATTTAGGGGAAACCCTAACATTCAATTCTCAAATATTTATATTATTAGCGGTCCTATCGATAAATACTACATAAATCAAGTTACATAGAATTAAATTTCCGATCATTTATGTCTTATACATTTTTACCGTACCGGCTACGATAACCGACATAGTCATGAATTTCGATTTCTGTTGCTAAGTCCACATAAACGCCGAGCCACGAGGAAGTGGGTGAACAGAGTTTAATGAAAATCGGTATATAGATTCGGGGAAGAAGAAACTATAGTCTAAGCTATAAACAATTTTACTGACCCTGGATGAAATCGTAGTTTAGGGGTAGCGCCTAAAATTTAATTTTTGAATACACTACCTATGTTATTGGTCCTATAGAAAAATACTACATAACAAAAGTTATAGAGAATACAATTTCCGATTATGTTTTATTCCGTTTTACCGTACCGACTATGATAAGAGTAGTATATCAGAGTCGGAAGAAATCTAAATATGAAGGCCTACAATATCGAAAGCGCATAACATTGATCAACAATAACATTACATTGACCATTGTTGTGATGTTCTTTGCCTCTTATGGTGCCCTCAACTCCGATAAATGGGATTACTGTTGCGTACCGAGTATAACAGCCTGACTGAATATTGGCGGGAAATATCTGGTGACTTAGGAAACTTTTTTCTTTAGCATGCCATTTCTCTGATTCATACATTGATACTGCTGGTACGTAACACACTGTTTCATCATAATATTCCAGCTATTCGATCCTTACTCCGATGCGGTGTATTGAATGAGCAGTGTGCACATTTGGCAGAGGCTCGCTTAGTAATAGTAGTATGACCTGGACTAGAATTGCAATTTAGGCCTATTCCAAATTATAGCACTACAATTCACTAAATAAATCAAAATTCAACCCTGAAAAGAGCCGTTTCTTAAGCTTCTTCCTCCTCACTTTTATTATATTCTACATTCATTTTATTCCAAATTAGCAGTGAAGAGGAGTTTTCTCTTCTGGCGGAGGAAAATTTTGCCCCAAGTCAGATTTTTCCGCCGCCAGTGTGGTGAAATGAGATTTTCCGACTCATCGGGTACTCCATGAAACAGATTAGTAAAAGGACACAGATTTGCACTGAGACTCTCCACTATTCGACCCCAACGTCCCGCCGAAAAAACACGAACCAGTTTTTACGGATCACGGCTGTGTGCGGCTTGGTTTTTCCACCTCTGGAACTTTGGACTGTTACATCGACAGCGTAGTACTATTCGTTGAACCACGAACCTGCTACGCAGGCGTAGCAGGGGGAGAGGTAATACTCCCACGTGGCGCGTCCCAGCTGGCGGATAGGGGGTCCTAACCGGCCTGCCGGCGGACTTGAGGAAAATAAAATACCTCTCGCAGACCAAACACACTACCCCCTGCGGGTGGGGGACGCACATGTAGAATACACCCGCGGTATCCCCTGCCTGTCGTAAGAGGCGACTACAAGGGGCGACTAAGGGATGATTGAATTAGAACCATGAAACTACTTTTGATTCGTACCATCATGCGGGGAACACCATGGGTTGCATGTACTTGCGAGTAGTATCACTAAATTGGTACGAAATAGGTTTGTGATTAGTTGCAGTAAAAAGCCTGGCCTGGTGGATTCCAGTGCACGTGCGTTGTACCCATGTGAGCAACACCGCGGGTCTGGGCGTAGCCTGTGAGTTGTACCGCTATAGCGGCACCATGGGTCAGTGTTGCCTGTGATTGGTACCCACTATGTGAGGAACACCACGGGAATACCGGCGCCCGTGACTAGTGCACCTAGGTGAGGAACCTTACCGGTTTGCGTTGGCTATGAGTGGCGCCATTGTGTGAGAAACACCATAGGTCTGCGTTCCCTGTACGAATTGCAATACTTGTGAGTAGTACCATCTTGTGTGGACCACCGTGAGTCTTCGGTACTTTTAATCAGTACCCCAAAATGACAAATACCATGGTTCTGCTTTACTCGCGACATGTACCTTTCTGTGGGGCCTTAGACGTGAAATTAGCACCCCTTCAGACATCAAGCATCATTGTGCATTATAAATGGTCCCTTGGTCAGTAATACTCTAATTAACTACCTCCTTTTTGAGTCTGATCCACTGTTTTTTTGTTTTTTTGTTTTTTGTAGGGTTCATGTCCATTTTTTATTTTATTTTAATCCGTGGATGAATTTGAATTTTTTGTTATTTCATTTCGTACCATTAGGGGCCGATGACCTCGATGTTAGGCCCCTTTAAACAACAAGCATAATCATGATCTATTCGTTGAAAGTGAGGAAATGCATGGTTTTTCATTTGATCGAGTATTTCATATTGCTTTTAATCGCGCCATTTCTACTGACGTCATTGTAATGGCATTCATTTCACTTGGGAAAACTACTATGACAGTCTTTCTGAGGATGTAAAAAAATCAGGTGCAGAGTGAATGTCTGCCATTATAATGAAAACTCTCCAACCTGATTGTGGCTGATGGTAGGCAAGCGGGCCTACCATTACAATGAAAATTCCCTAACCCTGTCTTCAAATGAGACAACACGTTTGGTGACTTCCCCGTCACGTTTCTAGGGTAACGTTAAGAGCTATGCAATATAATACAATCTTGGTCACAAGGCGTACACTACCTAACCTAGGATTCTGTATACAATGTATAATTCCGTAGCGAAGCACGGGTACATCAGCTAGTCATATCTAATTGTAAATATTGGTCTAGGAAACATTTCGTGGGTACAAGAGGTTCACCCTTTTTGTTTTCACTAGAACTTTATATTTACTTTTAGAATTGTTGTAAATAAATAATACTATGTACAAGAACGGCGTCCCGTCTGTTTTGCTTGCTGAAATTACCTTCTAGGCGTAGGCAGACAATTATAAAAGTTCGTTTTGCTCTACCGACTTAATTCTAACCTTGGTAATTACTTTATTCCATATCTTTCATTAACAACAATTTCCCTCGTTACTGCCGCCTTTGTAATGTGTAATGCGAACGCCTGGGGTGAGGTCATTCCTTTGTACCAAGGGCACGATTTGCATTCGCGAAGTGGGTCAGTTCTGGCACGAGGCGACCATTAGAGTTGCAAGTGACTGTCCTTTGAATTAATGACCAAGATTTGCTCTTTGTCATCAAATAATACTTACTCTCAAGTAAAATTGCCAGCCCTAGCGGTTTAGAGGTAGCATGTCTGCTTCTCACACCGAAGTCTTGAGTTCCGTCCCTGGCCACATCAGGGATTTTTACCCGGACTTGAGGTTTGGCTCGAGGTCCACTCAAGCCTACGTGATTACAAGTAAGGAACTATCTGACGGTCTAGAAAAACCAATAATAATGGCCGAGAGGATTCGTCGCACTAACCATACGCCACCTCGTAACCTGCAGGTCGCTTGGTAGGCCAAGGCTAAGACTGTAGCGCCATGTGTTGGGGGTCACGTAAACTTGGTTCCAGCCCGTCATCGAAGATCAGAACTGGAATACAAATACACTACGAAAAACGAATAAAGAAGAGGGAAATTTTATTGACCTACTCTACAGGACGCATACAACACACGGTCATATCGTCAGAGCCATTCGTGGCTGAGTACAGTCGACAGGGCGTGCGCAATGTCAGCGCTAGTATCGTGTATATCCTCCTTTTGCAGCAATGCAGGCTGCAATTCTCCCATGGATACGCATGTAGTCTTGCGGAATAGCCTGAAGTACAATTTCTACCTGGTGCCTCATTTGGGCCAGACTTCGTGCCGTTCGTGCAGACCGCGCAAGATGATGTTTCATCCGGTCCCAAGCATGCTCAATGGGGGACAAATCTGGGGATTGTGCTAACCAGGGTAGTTGACGTACACCTTACGTTGGGTAACACGGGATACATGTGGACGTGCCTTGTCCTGTTGGAAAAGGACATCGCCTTGTTTGTGCATGAACGGTAGCACGACGGTTTGAATGTTGGTTTCGATGTACCGTGCATTGTTCAATGTTACCTCGACGATCACAAGAGGATGACGGATCCCCACACCATGAAGCTGGGTGTTGGCACTGTGTACCTCTGTTGTATGCACTCCAGACCGTGGCGTTCACCTGCATGACACCACACACACGTACGACCATCATTGGCACCAAGACAGAAGTGACTCTCATCACTGAAGAAGACACGTTTCTATTCGTTCTTCCATAAGCGTCTATCGCGACACCGCCGAAGGTGGGCTGCACGATGTTGGGGCGTGAGTGGAAGACGCCCTAACGGCACGCAGGGTCACCGCCCTGCTTCATGGAGACGGTTGCGAATAGTCGTGCTGATACACCCAGAGCAACAGTGTCCCTAATTTGCTGTGAAGTCGTGGTGCTGTCCAATCCGCCACTTCGTAAGATGCGACGGTTTTGGCGAGCTTCTGTGCGTCGCCGCTATCCGGACACAGTCCAACTAGCATGCGCACCTTCTACTGACCACTGTCGACAACATCGATGCAATGTGGAGACCTCTCGCCGCACGTGTTGCGCAATTCTGCGGTACGACACCCGGCCTCCCGCAGGGCTACAATACGCCCTCGCGCAAACTCCATCGATTGCACAAACGGTTCACGTACACGCTGTCGCGGCATACTAACAATGTTGCAGACACAGACGGAGCTCCATATGCCACAGCAAACTGGCTGCCACTGGCTCAGGCGGTGACCAACTGTTGGGCAGCTTGCAACATTCCACGGCTGACAGCGCGAATCCTGGTGTGTCCGCAGCGTTGCGAGTTTGATCATCGCTGACCTCTCGTAGTGTCCCGTGCAAGTATGGCAAGCCTTATTCACTTGCGTCAGGTGTTCTTCTTTTATTTTCCCAGAGTGTTTAAAGAGAGAAACCTGAAAAAATCATATTTATGAAATTAGGTGCGAAAAATTACCCCATACCTTAATTCCAGGCCAGGTACCGTGGTTCCATAAGCATAGTAATAGCATAGATTTATTTATATGAAGGCGACAGTCGACATTTTTATAGTTTGTGGTTTTCCGGACGTGGTGAAAGTACGCATGTCTGTGTAGAGGTTTCCTACACGCACCAAAATGTGCCTTAGTAAATTATCATTCCTAATTGAATTCAGATTTGTAACAGGGAAATTTGAAGAGCGCTAGAAAACTCCAAAGCTACTCAAAATGCTGGGAGAAACGACATTAAAATGAACGACTTGCGTTGATTTTTATTTTAGCATCTTAAAGCGCAATAGGAATTTGAAATTTGAACTGTGGTACATTAACTTACTTTATCTGTTTACCCTCCAGGTTTGGTTTTACCTCGGACTCAGCGAGAGATCCCACCTCTACCGCCTCAAGAGGCAGTGTCCTGGAGCGTGTGACTTTGGGTCGGGGGATACAACTGGGAAGGATGACCAGTACCTCGCCCAGGCGTCATCACCTGCTATGCTGAACAGGGGCCTTATCGGAGAAAGGGAAGATTGGAAGGGATAGGCAAGGAAGAGGGGAGGAAGCGGCCGTGGCCTTAAGTTAGGTACTATCCCGGAATATGCGTGGAAGAGAAGTGGGAAACAACGGAAAGCCACTTCGAGGATGGCTGAGGAAGGAATTGAACCCCCCTCTACTCAGTTGACCTCCCGAGGCTGAGTGGACCACATTCCAGCCCTCGTATCAGTTTTTAAAATTTCGTGGCAGAGCAAGGAATCGAACCCGGGCCTCCAGGGGTGATGGTAGATTAAACTCTGATAAATTTGTAAAATAATGATACCAAGAACATGCCTGTAGGATTTAAAATAATGTCGATTTAAAGCGTTGCATATGGTGACAAATTTTGCCTTATCTATTTATATACTCGTATATCAAACAAGCCGCTGCCGGAGTATCGAACGAAACTATATTTACATCGGGTTAGTCACAAAACAGTACACCAAATAGTACGTTGTTCAACTCTATTACGTTGGTCTTGTCTGTCTCCATAGCGTAACAGTTATCACTATTACCTGACGTCCTCGTGGACCCGAGTTCGACTCCCAGTACTGTCAGAAATTTAAGACTGGCAGGAGGGCTGGTATTTGGTTAAATAGGTACATGCATTTCACCTCCATTCGCGGTGTGAGTTAAAACAGCTGCACAACCTCGGGAGGAGGACACGAATTTACTTGACCTAGGTAAAGTAAAGTAGTGACGAAATCAAATATATTCCTTAAGTAAGAATAGGAGTACAACTGCGTGTGAAAAACGAAAATATTATTTGAAATTAGTTTCAATAATTAGTCACAATGTAGGGGGCGTCAGCCATTTTGTTTCGAAATAGAAATTGTCGTTATGCAGTAAAACTAGAACTTGGGATACCGTGGCGCTAGTGTTGCAAGGGTCTCGATACACTTTGGCTAGTAGAACTCTAACTACCATCGGACACCAAAACTTCGTGACTATGTCAGTGAACGTCACAAACACTTGTATTGAAATCTGCGCTAAATTTCAAAAGTTTCTCAATATTTTCTGGCTAAATGTATCAGAAATCACTGAAAACGCGTTTAAGAGGATAGGAGAATTGAATAAGCCAAAGGAGTCTGTACCAGAACGTGCCAAAAATAGAGCGCGGGAAATTTGAGGCGTCCGCACAGCGGGACACCTTAGCACTTCTCAACGCGCCCGTAAAGTCTGCGGACTGGGACTCGACTATAGAGGGTTTAACAACAAAGTACGGCCAAACTTTTAGGACACATTCCTCCCACATAGAAGAAGAAAATATGTTATATGGACATGGGTAGCGGAACGATTTATTTCCATGTTAGAACTCATTTTCTACAACTCTACATAGTACTGTAATAATTTGATGACTACTTATAAATAATAATAAAATATCATCAATAAAATATATAAATATATAACTGAATAAATAAAATTGAAATAAATTAAATTAACAAAAATATTTAATCGAAATGTCTGTAGTATGGGCGCCAGAGTTCACCAGAATGGATCCCTCGAATTTTAATAGAGCATGATAATTCTTTATATTCCAGGGCGTGTACATAATGCTGCGTACAGGTACATCTGCTACAGGCCTTACCTAACCTCCTGAAAACGACTAAATAGGTACGAACTGCACCTAGGTTCATCAATAACTCCACTGATTCTAAAATAGCTAACTATAAACAAAATCCATGCATGAGCACCTCATCAACACACAAAATTATACATATAATACACACACAAAAGATTGTTGAAAGACTCCATATTTACAACAACAACAATGAAAACAGTGGGAAAACGAAAGCGAGAACTAAATTATCATTTGTAGATAGTCCAATGAACAATGTACATATATGCAGGTAAATACCCTTCACTGTCTCTGTATCAATACTACTTGCCGATTCTCATAATCGGTAGTTATCACATCACACAGATACTGTACCTTGTAATACTGTGTTCACATATTTTAACACTTGTTGTAAAGATATATACATCTGAGTAACACACGCTTGTCGATCCTGAACATAAATTATGGAAAGTCTGAGATAGCTTTCACCAACATATAATGCCAAGCCGCCACAAGTGCTACAATACTTAAGGCGTAAACACTCCACAATTTGTCGATCACCCACTTTCCGCGAACATAATAAGACTAGGTTCCACGAACGTTTGAAGTCCAGTTCATTGTAGCCGTGTCACTCCAATACCGTGTATCAGCACTACTTCCTTCCCGTACAGTCTGTCCGCACTACTTCCTTTTCGTACAGCGTCAGCACTCCTTCTTGTTCGTACCGAGTGTCTGTTGTAGTTCCCTTCCGCTGTGATGTCGCCGTATACAAAGACCTCAGGTCTCACATGATTCGCCGAGATTGATCCTTGCCAGCCAATCATGAGTGATCCTCTTGTCAAGACCATGCCCTGAACTTCTTCTTGCTCCCAAGACATAAACAAACTCTCGGGTGTTTTACATGAGTCATAGAATTTTCCTAGTACAACAACAAGCTCAACTCATCAGACTGGAATGCCCGCATGAGTCATCCAAATTACCAGAGTCCAATACAGCAATGTTTTCCCACTCGTGCAAAACAAATTACTCATACTACATATGGATACCTTCCAGCTTACAAAGATTAATGACAAAATATACAAATGAAATACTGATAAACCGAGCTCGATAGCTGCAGTAGCTTAAGTGCGACCAGTATTCGGGAGATAGTGGGTTCGTACCCCACTGTCGGCAGCCCTGAAGATGGTTTTCCGTGGTTTCCCATTTTCACACCAGGCAAATGCTGGGGCTGTACCTTAATTAAGACCGCGGCCGCTTCCTTCCCACTCCTAGCCCTTTCCTGTCCCATCGTCGCAATAAGACCTATCTGTGTCGCTGCGACGTAAAGAAACTTGCAAAAAATACTGATAATAATAATAATAATAATAATTGTTACGGAGTTTTGGTGGATCAGCAAAGGTGAAAGAAGGTGCGGGCTGGAATAGGTCTAACTACAAGTTCGAAAGATGAATTAAAATTTCAACAAAGGTTATATTTTCAAACTTAACAGTTGTGACATAGAATTTGAAAACTTAACAAGTCAACAACAAGTCAAAATCAGGTACAAAGAAATTATAAGCGTTAGGGGATAATTACAAGATCTGGGCTTCGAGCCCCACAATTACAATCCTTGAGCTATTAGCCCTACTTTACCAAGGTACAAAATTGAACAAAGTGGCAGAAAACCCCATCATGCCAAGGAGCACTTGCTCCTAATTACAATGTTAAGCCTCCTAGAGGCACACAGAGATCAAATTTAAGAAAGAGCATACCCGCTCTCAATTTTACAAGCCTATCAAAGGCCACAACAAACTTCACTCCTAACTGCCCTCAAGGCACACATATAATGGTACAGGGGTACCTCGTACCCAATCTACTGGGCCTTCGCATGAAGAAAATAAAACAAGTTAAATAAATGGCCCAAAATACAAAATTGAAAGGAGGTGATTACTTGCACTCCTACACTGAAGTTTTTGTTTTGTTTTAAAACCTATGTGGCGCAAGGCCGATAATACAGGGGCTAATCCCAGGCTAGGGAGGTGACCCGTATGAGAAAACTTTAATACATTAAGGAAGAGAAGAAACGGTTACGAAAACGTGGTCACCTTAATTTCAAAATGAAGGGGAGCTCAAGAGGGTAAAGCACTCTCTATCCCCGCTTTACAGTAAAAGTTACTTGTAGTTTTTACATAGACAGAAAAGGAATTTACATTTTAAAAGGATGGCTTACATACTAAAAGCTTCGAACCCTCCCCGAGAGTTAGACTGCTGAGCTAGCAAGAAATACAGATGTTAAAAGGCCATTACCTTGTAGAAGAACTGCTGCTTGAAGAACGAGGCGCTTCGCGCCCCCTGCTACATATTCACACACTTAGTTAGATGTTATACTAGTGGCCCCGAGACAAGAAAATCAGCAGTTTTTATACCCTCGTGGAAAATTCGAGACCTTTCAAGAATGAGTAGACACACCCGCTCAACTTTATTGGATAGCTTAGAGCAACATATCCATATCGAAGAAGACATCCATTATTGGCTGAGAATAAATTAAAGAAATTCGGGATTGACTAAATTCAAAACAGGCGGATAGAAAGGATTAATGTTGCCAACCGAGAAACCCCAGAACAAAATTTAGTAAAGACAAAACTTATGAATACAAAATTTCTTCAAGAAGGTACATTCCTTTACACCAGAGTGCATGATCATAGTTTTTTTAGAGACATCTGGTAGAGAACGTCCACACTTCTTGATCAATGACCAACAAAAACACATCAAAATTCACACAGAGCCATCTTCGGAGAAACAGTTGAGTTAATACAGTTTTTTTAAAGTTCAGGCTTTCTCCTGTAGAGGAGTTTCAATTGGCGCACTATTTGAACCAGCGGCGTGGAGGTGTACCGCCTGGTACAATAATAAATCTAATACTGACAATAATATCTCTAACTTCTACATACAGTGCGAGGGTGTGATATATGTACTATCACAGCACATAAATCATGGGAAACAGAACGCACCAGCAAAACACATTATACTTTTTCTTACATCTGAGTAATGTGTCCTGAGAATTTCACTGTACCTTATTTTTACACCCTGTAGATCAGAGGTGCTCAAGTGGGCGCCCGTTGAGGCTAGCCTAGTGCGGCCGGGCTGGCGTGACGTAGATGCGGGCAGCTTACGTAGCAAGCATACGTCACTGTGAAGCGAGAGAGCGAACACTTAACACGGAAGAGGAGCAGTGACGTTGGATTATGACTACGAGCCTCTCACCCACCACTCGGCGAAATCTTGATTGGGGCACGGTTTAAAAAAGAAACTGTAATGGCAAGAAAGTGTCCGGCTCCATGGCTAAATGGTTATCGCGCTGGTCTTTAGTCACAGGGGTCCCGGGTTCGATAATATTAACAATAATTGGTTAATTTCGCTGACACGGGGGCTGGGCTTATGCGTCGTCTTCATCATCATTTTCATCCTCATCACGTCGCGTTGATCGCCTACGGCCTTCAAATCAAAAGACCTGCATCTGTCGAGCCGAGCTTGTCCTCGGACACTCCAGACACTAAAAAATACGCCATTTCAGTTTTTCATTGCACGAGAAACGAGACCTCTTCAACATATTCCAGTTTGACTCGATATAAACAGTTTTATTTTCTTATATTTAGGCCTATACATTCAAAGAAAACTGACACGTTATAAGTTTTGTGTTACAATGCGGTGTTTAAGCGTATAAGCTTCGATTTACAATTCCTTGGATGGGAATGAGACTATTTCCATTAAGAAAAGTAAAACTCCTGTTAATAATGCAGCAAAACGTAATATCTTTACATAATTCAACAAGTGTACTGGGCTAAATAGAGATTTTATCTATAACATCGCCATTACCACACTCAAGAAGTCCATCATGATCTTCAAGAACCATGCTTGCGGACCTCAAATAAATGTTTGACATGCCTCACTCGACTGCCTACATTTAACATCATACGAACACATTATCTATTGTATCCACATCCATTATTGTTGTGAAGGTACTCTTTGTCTTTGGGCAACCTGCAGCTGTTGCAGGAAGATTGTATAATAATAATAATAATTTGCGTAGTGTTGTAGTGTTATGTGGCTTTCCCCATTCACTGAATTTCTGAATATAACCTTTTTCAGGTGTCCGATGATAATCGATATCTATATAAAAGTCATTGTATGTATGTGGGTGGCTGGGTGGGTGGGTTTGTACCACATCTCCTTCTAAACCATTGGAGCGATTTCAACCAAATTTGATACACTTGATACTTAGTATCAGGAGACAAACCGCGTGGGGGTGAGACACCTCAAACACCCTTAGGACTGGGGGGTGAGGAGGGTCATATATCAAAATAAACGAAAATAGTGTCGAATCCATACTTTTCTTGGTCGCTGAGATGAATAGTGACACTCCGATTTTTTTTTAAAGTCCAATTTCAGGCCCCTTTGGGGTGGGGGGCGAGGGGGAGTGATGTATACAAATAATCGAAAATAGTGTCGAATACATAGTTTCCGGGGTCACCAAAGTGAATAGGGACACTCCGGATTTTTGGTGTCAGGAGGCACACCACGTGGGGATAAGACACCCAGGTACCCTTAGGGGCCAGGGGCGAGGGGGGGCATATATAAAAATAAACGAAAATGGTGTCGAAACCATACTTTTTGGAGTCGCTGAGATGAATAGTGGCACTCTGAATTTTTTTAAAGCCCTGGTTGAGCCGTTTGGGGAGGGGGGCGAGGGGGGAGTGATATAAACAAATAGTCGAAAATACATAATTTTCGGGGTCGCCAAAGTGAATAGTGACACTCCGGATTTTTAGTATCATGAGACAAACCACGTGGGGGTAAGACACGCCAGGCCCCTTTAGGAGCGGCGACGGGGGGATCGAGGGGGCGTAAGTTATAAAAATAATCCAAAGTAGTGTCGAATCCATACTTTTCGGGGTCGCTGAGTTGAATAGTGACACTCCGAAATTTTTTAAAGTCCAAGTTCAGTCCCCTTTGAGGTGAGGGACGGGGAGTGTTATATATAAAAATCAATTCTAGCTTCCACAAGGACAAGTTTTACTCGAAAATTAAATAATCCAAAACTTGAAATCCGATTTATCTAAATAACTCAAAAACTACGTAATAGGTCGTAAAATCGACATCTCAAAAAATAATTCTATAAGCATTCACTTCACACTTAACTAACTGGTAATAGAAATATTAAAGGTAAACATTAAAAAACGCCGGGTACTATAGCTAGTAGCCTGTAAATGGCGTGGAATTTTCATGACGAGTGAGGACATAGGTATTTCGTATCCAAGATTAAAATTCAACAATGTAAATGCATTTACCAAATAGATATACAGCATGTCTTCAAATAACCTAACTGATGCTATTCCCGTTAAGCATGATTGAATTGATGCTGAATTTATCAGATAATTTAAACTCAAGCAACCACAGGCCATCGATTGTCCACATTAACTCCGTATTATATTAGAAATGTTTTAAAATATAATATTGAAAAAGTTGTAATTCATTACGAACAGTACAAAACTAATTGAGGTTGTGTGCCTAACTCTTTATTGTATTCGTTCGAAATACATAAACTCCAATGAACAGAAATAACTTATTTCTTACAAAGTCAACTGAAAATGACGTGGATTTCTGTCTCCATTTCGAACTCGGGTATTGCCGCAGTGGTCGAGAGTGGCTGAGAGAACTTCGCGCAACGTGCGCGACCTGTGACGTAGCCAAAACGTCATTGTGGCTGAATAGCATACACTCATCGCCTGCCAGTCCGCCCGCTTAAGGCCGGCTCTCACCTAGTGGAATGGAATCAAATCGAACCGAACAGAACTTCTTTTTAACATGTGTTTAAACGGGAAATACTGATGGCGGTCGCCACGAGTCGAATCGAATCGAACCGAAAGGAACAGGATTCTCTGCCAAGAATATTTCTCGACTACCGGAGCGGAATCGAACAGAATTATCAAGATTCGTGCAACTTCGTAGACGGTCGGGTCGAGATCTTTCGGACGACCATTTGGCGGCAAATGTGTATCAGCTTCAGCTGGAAAGTCGGCTGTTTCTTGGATACTGTCGGGAATGTTCTGTTTTGTGATAAATAACTAACTTATTAATACTAGACACGAAAAAACTTATCAGTTTAGTTCAAGAATATAATTTCCTCTACAAAAAGACCCACGAGCATTACTGCAACAACGTAGAAAAACAATGCCTGGGAGGAAATAAGAAAGGCTATGAAAAACCAAACTTACTAGAATATTCAATTACGTGGTAGGTTACTGTAGTCTATAGACAATTTATTTCATAACTTTTGTCGACTTTATCACAAAATCATGTTATGTTGGAGTCCACATACAGTATATCAGTACGATAATTGACATCACATCTCACATGGTATGTATCTTTAAGTGTTCATTATATTTATAGAGAACGATTTCGTGAGTGGTATTCTCTAGATTTCAAACTGCTGTATACGTGTTCCTAACCAATAGTACACGAAACTGCTCTGTTGTGGACAGTAAATACACTTCACAGTCTTTAATTAATGTTACCGGGAGTTGGCCGTGCGATTAGGATGACGTAGGTGTGAGTTTTCATTCGGGAGACAGTCACTTGGAGACCCACTGCCGGCAGCTCTGAAGATGGTTTTCCGTGGTTTCCTATCCCATCATCGCCATAAGACCTATCTGTGTCGGTGTGACGTAAAGCTACTTGCAAAAAAAGAAAAAATGGTGTGACAGTTTTAACATAGTTGTGACTGTCCGGTACTTAAAAAGAAACCACTTCAAAATACGTCACATACACACACACACAAGAAATATATGGTGACATCATGAAATAAATAAAAGCACTTTTCCCTTTGCCACCATCCATCAACGACGGCTAATTTCAGATTACCACTAGCCATAAGACATAGTCTGCACGGTTCCTAGGGTTACACTTCCGTCACACTAACTTCCGTAACGAAAATTTTCAAAAGATCCCAGTCATAAGACATATTTATGTCAAAAGAGGACAACATTGACGGACTTTACAACCATCCTAGAACAAATAGAGCTTTGACATTGTGGTGAGTGAGGCAGATGAGGAAATAAACAACTCCACCCTCGTGTCTCCCAACAGAGCTAAATGAAACCTGTACTAATAAGCGTTATGATTAATGCCCGGATTTTTAAGCAGTAACAGGTTAGATTGCAAACCAATTTGGTTAGTAGGAAGTGTCGGCCATCCGCTCTTCTATAGTGTAGCAAGAGTAACATATATCATAGGGGTTCTGATGAGTCGTACCCCTAATATTTATGCAAACGTCCCTGAAAAACTCCTAGTTCTGAGAAATATCAAGCCTGAGGGAGGCGGCAGCGTGGCGGCCTCTCATCGCTGGGTTCCATTGTTCAAATCCCCTGTTACTCCATCTGAGATTTATACTAGAGAAAGCGGAGGAGGGACAGGTTTTTCTCCGGGTACTCCGGTTTTCCCTATCATATTTCATTCCCGCAACACTCTCCAATATCATTTCATTTAGTCTGTCAGGACCGTGTTCACCAACGCGAATAAAAGCTTTTATCTTGGCTTAAAGCTAAGAAAACCGAGGTAACATTTACATTTGTAACAACATTATCTCCGACAATGTGTATTATCTCGGTGTAAACTTTTACTGGAGGAAGATTGGCCGGTAAGGTAGGAAATCATAACTGTTACTCAGAGTGGAGTACAGTCTCAAAGCGGGATAATTGCTTATTAAATCATACAGTCAATTATTCTACAGACAAATTTATCTGATAAAAATCATGTTCCGGAAACTGATCACAGGTATGTAAGGAAAAAAAAAGAAAGAAAGAAAGAAAGACTATTGACTTTCGAGATGGCAGCTCGTAGATGGCTGGAATATTTAACTGAAAGAGAAAATCACAGCGATGAAGAATATCTCCAAGATTATGCAATAAAACGTCCTAGGCGAAAAATAAGAGCGCGCTACATACTTTGAGGACCACGATGACACTGATTTTGAAACACATTTCATGTTACTTAAGCTTCGACACTGTCAGTCTTATCCTTGACCGAACATAACCCGGAAATCCCAAAACATAGACAGGCCTAAGATGAATTCTCGATTATATCGTGTATGGTACACGATTGTGTATAATTTATTAATGAAGAACTAAGAAATATTACCCTATTTTTGACTGAAATATTAGTTTTTCTGGTCAATTATCATCATCAGTTGGTTTACTCATTGCTGAGCGTCGTGACCTCATTTCTTAACTTCATTAGTAACTGCATCCTTAACGACATCTTTCCATCCTGAGCGGTCTTCAGCTCTACTTAAGATATTGTGAAGGGGTAGACCGGTGATCTTCTTTGCTTGGTCTCTAACCATCTGCTTGTTGTTCTGCCTCTTGGTCTGGTGCCTTCAATTTTCCCTTGCTGAATGGTCTTTTCTAAATTGTCCTCTTCTCTCCTCAAAATGTGTCCCAGGAACTGGAGGTAACTTTCACTAACGCGCCGAGATAAACGTTTTGTGATGCTCGGTTCTTCTTATAATGGAGGCATTTGTTCTTTTTTCTGTCCATGGTATACGGAGCATTTTCCGCCAACACCACATCTCAAAGGCATCTATTCAGATCTAGCTTTCACAGTCCAGGTCTCACAACCATACAGGAAAACAGAAAACACTAGTGATCCCACCAATCGTATTTTCCCTGTTTCGGATAATGTCCGGTTCTGCCAGATCTTTGAAGTTTAACCATTGCGGCACGACCTAGGACGACAATCCGTCGTTTTATTTCTTTATCACAATTTCCCGTGTTACTGATTTTGGAGCCCAGATATTTGTTTCCATGCGTCAGCTTGAAAAAATTCAAGTTCAAGTTCAGATTGAATGGGAGACTTAGTTTTGGTAAACCTAATACATTCTGTGGCGTTATCTGAGTTGTGGAAATCTAAGATAACAGCAAATGTAACTGGCATGGGTGAATACAGGTCTCAGTCATTAATCATTGCCCCAGAGCAGTACATCAGGCTTCGGCAGCCGGTACACTTCCTATCCTTGCCGCTTTTAATTCCTGACCTGGTCGAATGATTGGAGACAGGCTGTGGAGTTTCATTTTCATTAAGCCTGAGGAGGTGAACCACATGGCCGTGTTAATAGTCAAAGCAAGTGGCAATGATACTGTTTAAGAAGGAAACCTCGTAGTGTATCTAGTTATTACAACATAGAGAAAGCTAGTCAGTGTGCGTGTGTGTGTGTATCTATGTGAGCAGCTGGGCAACAACCACGCTCCATTGATCTAGTATAATCTATTAGAGAACTGTTACTCAGAGTGGAGTACAGTCTCAGAGCGAGATAATTGCTTTTTAATGCACTCAGTCAATTAATCTACAGAAAAACTTACCTGATAAAAACATGTCCCGGAAAGTGACCACAGATAAATTAGGAAAAAATAACATATAGAACATATGGAAAGCCAATAACATAAGAGGAAACCCCACTGGCATTGTACTTTCTGCAATTTACATGAAACTTTATGGGGTTAGGAGAGTAAGAGGAAAATCATCCACTATTCAATACAATATTAAAATGAAATGACTATAAATTATAACATTTCATGTTTATGGAATCTGTTTCGGCCCTCTCTTTTAATTCATTGTCATTTAATTTTAGTATTGTATTGCATTTTGGATGATTTCCCCGTTACTCTCCTAAAACAGTATCAACACGGATCGAATGTTACATATGACTATGGGTTAATTAAGAAAACATTATTTTTAAAATAGAGTTAACATATATATTTATAAAAACATGATGTTTAAAAATTATTTATTTTCAAAATTTAGCAGGTTGGACAATTTTAAGTTTATTATTTTCAGTGTGTTGAAAACATTTCTTAGCAGACAAAGCATACGACGAAAAACGTAAAATTAAGCAATTTCCACAATTGTGCCGAAAGTTGAAAGGCTAAAGTAGCCGGAAAGGTTTCAAGTTGTGAGTCTTGGATAGCTCTATCTAACTAAAATGAAACAAGTTTCGTAAATCACTTCCGACCGGGCGAGTTGGCCGTGCGCGTAGAGGCGCGCGGCTGTGAGCTTGCATCCGGGAGATAGTAGGTTCGAATCCCACTATCGGCAGCCCTGAAAATGGTTTTCCGTGGTTTCCCATTTTCACACCAGGCAAATTCTGGGGCTGTACCTTAATTAAGGCCACGGCCACTTCCTTCCAACTCCCAGGCCTTTCCTATCCCATCGTCGCCATAAGACCTATCTGTGTCGGTGCGACGTAAAGCCCCTAGCAAAAAAAATCACTTCCGGCCTAAATGCAATTCCGGAAAAGCAGCCTAAAATCGCTTGTTTCTTTACTCTTTTATTTTTTGATCAAAATCCTAGCCAAACGAACTTATTTACATAATTATTTCTGTGATATGTTCCTTTGCTCAACAAATTAACATCCATCTTAAAAGATTTCCAACTTAACATTAATGTAAATAAAACTAATGTTATGGTTGTAAGCAAATCTTAAATGAAGCCAGAGGCACAGCTCAGAATTGGAAATATTTTAATAAAACAGGTGAACAAGTTCTGCTACTTAGGATCAGTTATTACCGATGACAGCAGATGCACTGTGGAAATAAAAAGAATTATTTCCCTGTGTAAGAAAGCCTTTGAGGAGAAGAAGCAGCTCTTAACTAATAAATCCTTAAATACTGAACAAAAGAAATTATTTATCAAAACGTTCATTTGAAGTGTGCTGCTATACGGCTGTGAAGGATGGGGTCTCTTGAAGGAGGACGTAAAACGACTAGAGGCAGTGGAAATGTGGCTATGGAGGAAGATGACAAGAACCAGCTGGATTGAGAAGAAAACTAATGAAGCAGTGCTTAGAGAAATAAACAACCAGAGACATTTAATAACAACGATAAAAAGGAGAAAAGCGTCAGTTTTCGGCCACATTTTCCGGCATAATAACTTCATAAAGAACTTGTTCGAAGGCAAGGTGATGGAAAAGAAAGGCAGCGGGAAACCACGGAAGAAGATCATTGAAGAGGTAGTTGAGATGATTGGATGCCAAGGTTATGGAGAGATGAAAAGGATCGCAGAGAGAAGAGATCAATGGTTGCAGCGACAAGGCGAAGCCTTTAGATGATGATGATGATGATGATATGTTCCTCGGGTGTTTTTTATTTTTTGAAAAATGTCCACACCATAATAAAGGCTTAAGTTAAACAATGCATTGACTCACATTAGCGCTCGTAGTGGTAGAACAAGGCAAACTGCTATTCTAATCGACCAGATAACGATGATTAAGAAAAAGAGTGTACATTTTCGGAATAAATAAACAATCAATATATTCTTATACTTTGTTATATTTTATTTTCCTGAATTTCGTAGATCATATCCCTAGGATGTTTTCAACATTGAATTGTTTGCCTGAAGGGCTAGAACTGTGGATTTGTTTTGCTATGTTCTACGTCGCACCGACACAGGTAGCTTTTATGGCGACGATGTGAGAGGAAAGGGCTAGGAATTGGAAGGAAGCGACTGTGGCCTTAATTAAGGAGTAGCTCCAGCATTTTCCAGGTGTAGAAATTTTCAGGGCTGCGGACAGTAAAGTTCGAACCCCGAATGCAAAGTTAGTTATTTAGGTTAAAGGAGTTAAAGTGTAGTATTATTTCTGATTGTTTCAGTGCTATGTTACAAAATCTATGGCTTTTTCAAAATGTTATCGTTATTCAGCCATCGTCGCCCCACAGAGAACAAATAACGTGTATACGGATACGACTGGTAAACACGTCAAGAGCCTGCTTCTCAGCGTGCTGAACTGACCTCGTGGGAACATTTAATGATTGTACGTACTTAGGTTAAAGTTCATTCACTCTCAGTAAACGAAGATCAGATTATGTGGGGTGTGGCCCGAAATTGCTGCGATATTAATCGTGATAGCAGACCACTGCTTACCAGTAACCTACCTGTACTCCGCTCTGGGGGCTTCTGTCCCTATTTGTTGTTTACCTAGTCTTTTCTTAAATTATTACAAATAATTTGGAAATATTTTGAACGTTTCCATTGGTAAATTATTTCAATCTCTAACTTTCCTTCGTATAAACGAATATTTCGCAAAATGTGTCCTCTTGAATTCCAACTTTATCTTCATATTGTCATCTGTTCTACTTTTAAAAACGCCCGTCAAGCGTATTCGTATACTAATGTCAAACCACGCTTTCTCTCCACTGACAGGTAGGAACATATCACTTAGTCGAGGAGCTCGTCTCCTTTCCCCCAATTAGACCCAGCCCAAATTTAGCAACATTTTCATAACGCTTCTTCTGTCGGAAATCACCCAGAACAAATCGGGCTGCTTTTGTTCGGATTTTTTCCAGTTGTCGAATTAAGTAATCCTGGTGAAGGTCCGATACACCGGAACCATAGGCCTATTCTAGTTGGAGTCTTACCATAGACTTATATGTCCTCTCCTTTGAATCCTTACTACAAACCCTAAATACCCTCATAACCATGCACAGAGATCTGTACCCTTCATTTACAATCCCATTTATGTGATTGCCCCAATGAAGATCTGTCACACGACTGCCACTGAAATTTCCCCGCTTTTTCACTGTGCCGGAGAAAGGTATAGAACAAAAATTCTAAACAAATGCTGCCATGAGATATTTTCGTGTAAATCCAACCGTAGGAGGGATGCTTCTAGCTTATGCTTTAGGCCTCGTCTTAAGCAATCCCTCTTGCAGGGACTTTTTGAACAACTAATAGCTGAGATTCTACTCGATCTTATTCTAAAGTGAAATACCATGTTTCATTAAAATCCACGCATCCGGTTTCCCGTGATGCTGTAATACATACCGGGCGAGGTAGCCCTGCGGTTAAGGGTGCGCAGCTGTGAGCTTGCATGCGGGAGGTAGTGGGTTCCGTCTCCACTGGCGGCTGCCCTGAAGATGGTCTTCCGGGCTTTCCCATTTTCACTGCAGGCAAACTACCTTCATTAGGGCCACGGCCGCTTCATTCCTACTCTTAGCTCTTTCCTATGCCATCGTCGCCGTAAGACGTTGCAACGAAAAGCAATTTTTTTAATACTGTAGTACAAAGACAAAAACTGAACTCGAGATAGGTCATTCTCGAGGAGCAAGCCATGGAAGTACCACATTATGGTTCCCTCAAGACAACCGCCGATAGATACATCCAATTCTCGCCACAAGCTCAGTTCGAATCCTAACCAATCGGATGGCATTTGGGGGGGGGGGGGGAGTCTTCGTACCTCTGCTGGTTTTTGATATTAAAGATGCATTGGTAGCTTGGATGTAGTAGCATCAGGGTATGCGAGAACTTGAGCCAGCCCCGTGGTGTAGGGGTAGCGTTCCTGCCTCTTACCCGGAGGCACCGGGTTTTATTCCTGGCCAGATCAGGGATTTTACCCAGATCTGAGGACTGGTTCGAGGTCCACTCAGCCTACGTGATTAGAATTAAAGAGCTAGCTGACGGTGCGATAGCGGCCCCAGTCTGGAAAACCAAGAATAACGGCCGAGAGGATTCGTCGTGCTGACCACACGAAACCTGGTAATCTGCAGTCCTTCGGGCAGAGCAGCGGTCACTATGTAGGCCAAGGTCCTTCAGAGCTGTAGTGCCATGGGGTTAGTTTAGTTAGTTTATGTGAGAGCTTGGGGACAGCCATCTTTTGACTTCTTAAGAACTCTCTACAGTGTTCCCTGGACCTGGTTCGGATGATATAAAATGCTCCTTGACACTTTCCACCTTTCTACCGGAATAAACTACTTTTTTATTTTTCTTGGAACTTTACACCTTTCTACTGAAGAGTATGCTTTCTTTCTTTCTTTCTTTCTTTCTTTCTTTCTTTCTTTCTTTCTTAATTCGTTTACTCTCCAGGGTTGGTTTTCCCCTCAGACTCAGTGAGGGATCCCACCCCTACCGCCTCAAGGGCAGTGTCCTGGAGCATGAGACTTTGGGTTGGGGGTTAGAACTATGGACAGGACCAGTACCTCGCCCAGGAGGCCACACCTGCTATGCTATGTCGGTACGGGTAGATTGGAAGGGGTAGACAAGGAAGAAGGAAGGAAGCGGCGTTGGCCTTGCCTGGTGGAGAAGTGGGAAACAAGGAAGAACCACTCCGAAGATGGCTGAGGAGGGGATCGAGACACTCCCCCCCCCCCCCCGCTTCTACTCAGTTGACCTCCCGAGGCTGAGTGGATTCCGTTCCAGCCCTCGTACAACTTTTCAAATTTCGGAACAGAGCCAGGAATCGAACCCGGGCCTCCGGGGTTGGCAGCTAATCACACTAACCACTACAGCACAGAGGTGGACCACTGACGGGTATCCAATTATGTCAATCGTCTTAACTCGTGCATAAAAATGCATTTTTACAATAACATGTTCGTCACTCCATTTGAGCAGTTCTGCCATGCCAAAGCAGTAATTGCCTCAGTATTTGCAGTCTCCAAAACACAGTTACATAACTGCATCCTAAACTAGTATTCACATAACGGAGCATATTAAAAAGTAATTGGATTATATATTTATTAATTCAAATTATTAAGACCTAACAAAGAGTTATACAAAGAGACTGAAGGAATGAAGAAGAGGCGAATACAATTTTTAGTCATCTCCTACGTATGAATCGAGAAATGTTGACTCAAAAGCTCCGTACATATTTCGAAGGAAATAAAGATTGTTCCTAGGAGTTTATGGAGATAAATACTGATATGAGGAGAATGGGTATTATTCAGGAAGACATTCAAAACTAGAACCACTTGGGACAGTTACTTTCAGACTTAAGCTACCGAGGTGAAGAAAATAAATATTCATAAGTGTTTTTTCAGAGGAAAGAAAGGAGGAGACAAGCTAAAAAATTACATCTGTATTGGCAGGAGATCAAAGCCAGTGGTGGGAAAAGATGATCGAGGATATCGTAGTTGTTACTCCGTGGTCGATAGTGGCCAAAATCGAACAGATGAAAAAGAAAAGATTAATCACATGCAACAGAAAAAAATGTGCAACGTCTTCAGCTTATAGGCTAAATCTAACCCCTCTTTCGAGATATTTTTGTAACATAAGAGTCTCTTTGTTTACAAAACATGGGCCCGTCTGTCTCATTTTCGAAGGTCGAGAATTTTCATGTATTCAGTGTGAATGCCTGTGCTTCACAAACGGGGAATATAATGAATCGCACTTCGTTACACAATTACGGACGTGAGATCCCAGGGACCACACTGTTACAGGAGTCACCTCCAGAAAACAGTGGCAGCTTTGGTCGCGGTGGGAACACGGAAAGACTGAACGTTAGGAAGCTATTCTCCGGACCACCTTTTGGGCAGACTAAAGCGGAAGTGAGTGTATAGACCAGGGGATGGCGCGGGCGACAGGGGCAGCGCCTAGGTGTTGTAACACGGTTGGGGAGGGGGCAAGGGGGGTGCGCTACTCAGAGCGAGTTTTGGCAATGGTGCAGTCAATGCGTAGCTGCCATACTTACTCACTCGGTGGATGTCCTGAACACGTGGGTGCAGTTCTAAACATAGTCTGTTTAAAACAGCAGTGGCAGAATTTCATCAATGTGCTTTGCTTTTACAAAAACAGTGTATGTGCGTATTGTGTGCTAATTCATAATTCTTGTAGTCTCTTGTACGTTTGTAGGTTTCTTCTTACTCGTTACTGGATATTATTGTGCAATGGATCCGAACAAAAATTCACCAGACTGTTATCAGTTGAAGAAGAAACGCAAAATTTTTACGCCCGACGAGAGAAATATGATTCTGTCTATTTATAAGCATTTCCGAGCGAATAGTATTGACGGCGGGATTAGTTTACCTCGTGTACTGAGACAGAGAGAGAGATTTTCAAGATCCCTGATGCAGGGGAAGGGGTGGATAATTAGGGGACTTCACGCCTTTGGTTTAGGGTTAAATCTTTTCGTACCGGGAGAGTTGCCCGTGGGGTTAGAGGTGCACGGCTGTGAGCTTACATCCGGGAGATAGTGGGTTCGAATCCCTCTCCCGGCAGCCCTGAAGATGGTTTTCCGTGGTTTCCCATTGTCACACCAGGCAAATGCTGGGGATGTACCTTAATTAAGGCCACGGCCGCTTCCTTCCCACTCCTAGCCCTGCCCTGTCCCATCGTCTACATAAGACCTATCTGTGTCGGTGCGACGTAAAGCCACTAGCAAAAAAAAAAAAAAAAAAAAAAAAAATCTTTTCGGCTTCTTCCTGACCCTAATCTCAGTTGACTGGGATCGGCGCCGACATAGATTTGGTCCAGTTTTACGGCCGGGTGCCCTTCCTGACGCCAGTCCTATGCGGAGGGATATATTCACTATTGCATGTATCCGTGGCCGTTAGTAGTGTACTGTGATGTGTTGAATGTGTATTAAGACTAACACAAATAACCAGTCCCCTAAACAAAGGAGTTAACCACACGCAGTTAAAATCCTAGACACGGCCGGAAATCGAACCCGGGGCCCTGTGAAGTGTGACCATTGATCTGAGGAGCTGGACGACCAGGTTATTAAATACATAATATACGTATTCCGACGAGAGTACAGTGAATCGTATAATTATTCGGACAGACTTGGTTTGATTATATTTTCCTTTGTATTTTGATTTCATAATAATAAAGCACCGATATAAATTAAATACAAGTTTCTGTAAGAATATAAAAACTAAATGTCTATCAAAATGTAATAATTAAAAAAACAGCAAAATCAAAACCGAAACCAATATTGCACAAAATTATTCGGATACTTTCCTTTTATACTTATGATCATATAGATTCATTAAGTGGCTGGCTTTCCTGTCATTCGATTTACTTCCCTAAGTCGACTTGGCATGCTCTCCACAAATTTCCGGGTAAATAATTTCGTGTGGCTATTTCTAGCCGAGTGCAGCCCTTGTAAGGCAGACCTTCCGACGAGAGTGGGCGGCATCTGCCATGTGTAGGTAACTGCGTGTTATTGTGGTGGAGGATAGTGTTATGTGTGGTGTGCGAGTTGCAGGGATGTTCGGGACAACACAAATACCCAGCCCCCGGGCCATGGGAATTAACCAATGAAGGTTAAAATCCCCGACCCGGCCTGGAATCGAACCCGGGACCCTCTGAACCGAAGGCCAGTACGCTGACCATTCAGCCAACGTGTCGGACAATTTCCGGGTGTAAACGGGGGATATCTTTTGCCACTCTTCTTGAAGTCGGTTCTTTAGCTGTTCTCTAGATGTGATTGTTGTTATTCTTATTTCTTTATCAAGTTTGTCCCAAAGATTCTCAGTCACACTGAAGTTTGGTGATTGAGGGGTAAGATGAAGCATTCTGGAAAAATAAACAATAACCACATCCTTACATTCCAGTCCATATGCTTTAGGTCGTTATCTTGATAAAACTTAAAATGTTCACCAATCACCATCATTTCGGCACTCTTTTTCATATTGTCCCTCAATATTCTAAGGTATTGAACGTGGACAGTTTTGCCCTAAATAAAAAAACAATTCACCAACTCCATTCACCAACATACACCCTCACATCATTATATGTCCACCGCCATGCTTCACAGTTGCTTCCAGATTTTTGTCTTGAAGCTGAGTATTAGGACGCCGCCAAACTGTTATTCTCCCATCAGACTGAAATATGTTTAATTTACTCCCATCAGCAAATATAACGTCATTCCACCACTCATTGTCTTCTCTTGCTCTTTGGCAAACGATATTCTCTTTCTTCGATTTATTTGATTTATGAAGGGCTTCCTTCTTGCAATACGGCCGTGGAAGTTACTTACTCCGAGCACTCTCCGTATTGTTTTGGTGTCAGTGGCAATCTCCGTAGCGAGTTTTTCAGCTCCTAACCTGGGTTCCTTTTTGTTTGTGTGATGATATACTCCACCTCTGCCACAGAAAAAGTTCTTGGACATCCCATATCCGGTAGATGTTCAATCCCATCTTCCTCCCGGAATATTGTGATAATATACGAGACTGCACTTTTCTTGATTTGCAACATTTCAGCAATTTTACGACAACTTTTACCTTTAGTATGGTGAAAAATTACTAGTTGTTTGATTGTACTCTCTTTTCTTCTGCGGCCCATTTTCACTTAATTTGTATACAGCACTGATACTTTCACACTGTCCGTGGCTCTTCTACACACGACCTCTGCACGGCAAAGGACTTGTGTCCGAATAATTTTGTTGAAGCACGTTATCTGCGTCGTGAGGTTCCAGGGTCACTGGTTCTCTCCTGTCTTCTAAAAGTATACATTTCAACGCCGTGTTGAATCTGTCAAAACTAGGTTTTATCAGAAACTAGTTTGCGCTTACAATCTTTTCTCTCAACCTTACGGCCAGTGTGTAGCAAAGGCTATAATTAACGTGTCCGAATATTTATGTGAGTCACTGTAAGTGCCGTCTGTTGTGGGAAGGAAACTGTAAGGCCTATGCTACTACGGTCATCTGACGAGAAGTCACGTGCATGCGGGGTAAGGGGTGCTGCGCATGCGCTTTCTCAAGTCTCAAGGCCTGACAATAAACATCGACTCCGTCCGCGGTGATTCTTGTGAACTAAAGTGCCTCTGTGAAGTTTCAAATTGGCAGTGCAATTGCGCTTTAGTTACATATTTACTGTAAGTACTGCGTAATAATGAACACGCATCTCTTTCAGAGAGCTCGCACTGTTTATCACGACTAATGTTTGTAGCTTATTGTAGTATCTGTAACTCGTGCCGTACCTACAAGCTGCCGAGACTTCTCATGAGACGCATATAGTAGTGTATAAGTAATAGGATTGTTCGAAGCAGAACAAATACCCACTCACGAGCCGTAGAAATCAACTATAGCTGTTAAAATGCCGTGATTTGGCCGGAAATCAAACTCAGAACCCTGCGATGCAAACACCAAAACACAGCCACTGAGTCAGACAAAATATATACTATAAGCAACTGTTCCAATTGTTCATTTTTTAATTTAGTTTTCAATTTTGCTTTATGTCGCACCGGCACACATAACGTCTTACGGCAACGATGCTTGGTGTGAAAATGGGAAACCACGCAAAACCATCTTGTGGGCTGGCGACAGTGCGGTTCGAACCCGCTATCTCCCGAGTGCAAGCTCACAACTGCGCGCCACTACCCGCACGGCCAGTTGCTGGGTACCAGTTGTTCAACGCTGTTGTAAGACAGCAGAGTGTAAACAATGAAAGCCTGTCTTGCTCTCTTAAAATACTGTACCACTCCCTTACAGAGCTGGCAGGATATGCAACAGTAAAAGTGGGTCTGTTATTTGGCCTTGCATTTTCCTGGCTTGTGTAGCATTTCCATTCTCCAGAGGTTAACACTGAGGTGTCCGTCCTTAAACTTGCGCCCAGTCACCCGGCCTTCACGCCTCTCACGCCGTGTCCGGCCCGGTCCGGTCCAATCGATTTTGCGGGTCTAGAGGTCTCGTTGAAGCGAGGTTCCGTCTCCAAGATGTCTAAACGGCTCCACCTCTAACTCATTGTCTTCTGATGGCAACCGTAATAGCAGGAAGAGCGATTATGATGTGAAGTTATTCAACTAATTACTGTATCATTATTCTTTCTAAATCCGTTGACCGTCCAGGGTTAGTTTTTCTCCCGAGTCAACGAGGGACCCCACCTCTACCACCTCAAGGGCAGTGTCCTGGTGTGTGAGACTTTGGGGTCGGGGGATACAACTGGAGAGGAGGAGCAGTACCTCACCTAGGAGGACTCACCTGCTATGCTCAACAGGGTCCTTGTGGGGGACGGGAAGATCGGAAGCAATGGACAAGGAAGAGGGAACGAAGTGGCCGTGGCCTTAAGTTAATTAAATTTAAATTTAAAAAAAAATGCTATTTGTTCAGGGCGTCGACCCATGTGGATCTTTCGCCCCTACTGGCAGGCACCAGGGGCTCTGAACTTTGGAGCGTGGGTTGGAGACCACGGGACCCTTAGCTGATTCCTAGCATTGCTTGCACTTGCTTGTGCCAGGCTCCTCACTTTCATCTATCCTATCCGACCTCTCTTGGCCAACTCTTGTTGTTTTCCGACCCCGACGGTATTACGTATGGAGGCCTAGGGAGTCTTCCTTCGGCCGATACCTTCATTTTTCGAAGTGTCGGACCCCTTCCATTTTTTTCTCTCTGATTAATGTTATATAGAGGATGGCTACCCAGTTGTTCTTCCTTTTAAAATAACCACCACCACCACCACCACCACCCCTACTGGCACCATATTGTATGAACCTGCGTGTATTTGGAATTGCGGTAGTGTGGAATGTTGTGTGTAGGAAAGGAAGGTTAAGGACGTCACAAACACCCAGTCCCCAGGCCAGCGATATTAATCATTACAATTAAAATCCCTGACCCGGCCGAGAATCGAACCGGGTGCCGCCGGGTGACAGGCGGACACTCATTATTCAATGTTTTTAATATAGCAATTGCTGGCGGTGTCGGTGATTGAGTGATTAAGCAAAAGAAAAAAGACCCGTGGTAGATACAACCCATGATTAATAATAATAATAATAATAATAATAATAATAATAATAATAATAATAATCTCTCTCCCAGGCCTGAGGGGTCGTGGGTGCGAAATGTATAGCACATATGGATTTAGCCATGTTTTACAGCCGGATGCCCTTCCTGTCGCCAATTATTTGTGAAGCTATGTGTACACGATTATTAATTTTCATTGTTAATATGTTATGCGTATATTCAGGGGGAGTACTGAGACAAAGAATAACATCCAATCTCCAAGGAAGAGGAATGAACCAGACGCGGCTTAAATCCCCAACCACATCGAGAATCGAACCCAGGACACCGTGGAACGAAACTGTGACTGACAGACAAACAGCCGGATACAGGAGCTCGTTTATATGCCGGTAAATCTGTCGATGCGAGGTTGGCGTAAATTATCACTAGGGCGAGGATTTTTAGGCTCTAAAAATAGCCAAAATAGACACTAAAACGGCTAAAATAGGCAAAAAAAAACTAACCCGAAATTACCATTTCCTTAGAATTTAAAATGACTCGTCGTACGTGAATCATACCATATCTCAGCTAAGGGTTTTACGCCAAGGAACAAGTGGTCATCAAAACCAGGAAAGGGTAAAAGTAATAATAATAATTATTATTATTCAGTCACTACTGATCTTCATTTTGGGCAGTTACCCATGTAGCAGATCCCCTATCTGTTGTTTCCCTAGCCTTTTCTTGAATGATTGCAAAGATATTGGAAATTTATTGAACATCTCCCTTGGTAAGTTATTCCAATCCCTAACCCACCTACCTTTAAATTAATATTTGCCCCAATTTGTCCTCTTGAATTCCAACTTTATCTTCATATTGTGATCTTTCCTATTTTTAAAGACACCACTCAAACTTATTCGTCTACTAATATCATTTCACACCATCCCACCACTGACAGCTCGGAACATACCACTTAGTCGAACAGCTCGTCTCCTCTCTCCCAAATCTTCCCAGCCCAAAGTTTGCAACATTTTTATAAGGTGACTCTTTTGTCGGAAATCGCCCAGAACAAATCCAGCTGCTTTCCTTTGGATTTTTTCCAGTTCTTGAATCAAGTAATCCTAGTGAGGGTCTCGTATACTGGAACCATACTCTAGTTGGGGTCTTACCAGAGACTTATATGCCCTCTCTTTTTCATCCTTGGTACATTCCCTAAACACGCTCATAACCGTGTGCAGAGATCTGTACCCTTTATTTACAATCCCATTTATGTGATTACCCCAATGAAGATGTTTCCTTATATTAACACCTAGGTACTTACAATGATCCCCATAAGGAACTTTCACCCCATCAACGCAGTAATTACTGTAAAACTGAGAGGACTTTTCCTATTTGTGGAACTGACGACCTGACTTTTAGTCCCATTGCCTACTATCCACCTCGCAACATTATCGAGGTCATTTTGCAGTTGCTCACAATCTTGTAACTTATACATACATCTATACATCATAACATAATTATTATTATGAATACAATTGAAAACATTGTTATCTCTTCCAGACAATAATTATGTCAACAGGACACTTAAATTGAATCTTAGTCAGCACATGTTACAATGGACAACCAGATATTGTTCCAAATTTTCAACAGTAAAACGTTGCCTGTTTTTTGCTTAAAAAATGTTGAATTCAGAAAATTACCTTTCCACTTCTCATGAGGTCAGGGGACAGTATGTAAGAGCAGTTAGGCATTCGAGAACGGCAGTAATGGCCAAAGCATCTTTCCAGACAGGATTTATCTGCATTATACCGTGAAATTTGGCACTGACCTCATCCCCCATCGCTCTGTTGAGGTTAATAATGGTCGTCTCTACCTCACAACAATCCCTACAGCCTTCACTAGAGGCAATTCTCTCTCTTCCAGCTGTTTTATTTTGGAAGGTAACTTGGAAGAAAAGCACGTGAGACCGATGAAAATCTTGGGGTTGGTCAGTGCGGGGTCCAGATTCAAGACCAGCTCGCTCCAAGCAGAATCAGAGGACAGAAACAAACGCTGTTATCCTTTTCATCACATTTAAGTGGCTGTCTTTGGTAGCTATCTCGAAAGAATGTCTGCTTTCAGCGAATATGTGGCAAAGAAAACTAACAAAGTAGAGATTGGTGGAACAATACGACTTTATAAATATTGCAAATATCTTCAAATAGGCACTATTGGCACTATGAAATCCAGGTAGTTCTTTCACAAATCGACTGACATATTTTAGACTTATAAACCTACAATAATTATTCTGGATTGAGGATAAAAATGTATGAATGTTGGGTATTCAGCCCGAAGGCTGGTTTGATCCTCTACAGCTCCACCAACAGCTGTCATAGATAGCCTAGGTGTCACTGAAGAGGCATACTAGGGAAGTGAGGAGTGAGGTAGTTTCCCGTTGCTTTCCTCACTGAGCCAGAAGTTGCTATTGCATATCAGTCTGCCAAGCCCACTGAAATGCATGCACCAACCGACCCTATGAGCGATATTTTCACACCATTCATAACAGGAACTGGCTGCATAAGGAATGGCATTACTGGCATCGCTCATACCCCGGTCACTTTCATGTTGTCAAAGCCAAGGATGAGACTGAGACAGGTCAATGAGAGTAACAAATTTATTCTAGCCCATACCATAAGACATAGCGCACTGTAAACACTACATTCCTGCCAGCAAAGGCATGAGGATAAAAATAGGCATTTGTTATAAAATCATTGCCTTAGTTATCACTTTCAACCTGAGCTGGGGTCAAACTCGCGCACTCTTACTCAGAAGGACAGAGTTCTGCTGTATGAACCACTCAGTCAGGCGTGTTGAGATATCTTGTGAACTGTAGATTTCTAACGTGGTTGTAAGGTGTTCATATCCGGAAGCACCACTGTGTGTGTGTGTGTGTGTGTGTGTGTGTGTGTGTGTGTGTGTGTGTGTGTGTGTGTAATATGATGACTGCGCAAGGCGAGGTGGCTACTGGCTGTCCGGTGCAGGACACACCCACCTCACCCGGAATGACGTAGACGCACTGCGGGACGTCATTTTCGAGAGATCTGATCTCCACTGAACTGGACTGGATAGCTGGTGAAAGGCCTGGAGACAGAGCAGGCAGTTGCCTCAAAATACACTGCTTAATTTTCAGAGCAACGTCAAGTTAAGCTCGGCGAGCCAGTTACTTACATGTTTTGTACAGTATACAGGTGAGAAAGAAGATCCGATAAATAAATAAATAAATAAATAAATAAATAAATAAATAAATACCCTCAAATGACACCATTCCACTTCATTCCAGCTTCAAACCTTCTTTATTTGATTGAGTTGTTAAATCGTGATGTTCCCTATTTCCCTGCTTTTTGATTCTACATATTTTTAAATGTTTGTTTGTTTTGCTTCGGGTAATTAATGCAATGAAACTTTCTGTTATTCTAAACCGTGGCTAACAATTACATAAAAATAACGCAGCTTAATTTTTTTCTAGGCTGTTAAGTTGATGAGTCTTAGAGAGCTTGATAAACCAGGATTCCTGACAATGTGGTGCAGATGTACCCTGTACAGTGCTTAGTGTGATGTGCAAAAGACATTGGGAATAAAATTGCCTTCTCTTTTGCGTGTTAATAATAATAATAACAATAATAATGTCCGACTCTGTGGTGTAGTGGTTAGTGTGATTAGCAGCCACCCCTGGAGGCCCGGGTTCGATTGCCGGCTCTGCCACGAAATTTGAAATGTGGTACGAGGGCTTGGGAGGTCAACTGAGCAGAGGGAGTTCGATTCCCTCCTCAGCCATCCTCGAAGTGGTTTTCCGTGGTTTCCCCTCTTCTCCTTCAGGCAAATGCCGGGGTGGTACCTATCATAAGGCCACGGCCAATTCCTTCCCTCTTCCTTGTCTATCCTTTCCAATCTTCCCAACCCCACACAAGGCCCCTGTTCAGCATAGCAGGCGAAGCCGCCTGGGCGAGTTCCTGGTCCTTTTCCGCAGTTGTATCCTCCGACACAAAGTCTCACACTCCAGGACACTGCCTTTGAGGTGGTAAAGGTGGGATCCATCGCTGTGTCTGAGGGAAAAACCAACCCTGGAGGGTAAACGGATTAAGAAATAATAATAATAATAATAATAATAATAATAATAAAGTAGTCCGACTCGTTGGCTGAATGGTCAGCCTACTGGCCTTAGGTTCAGAGGGTCCCGCGTTCGATTCCCGGCCTGCTCGGGGATTTTAATCGCTTCTGATTAGTTCTTCTCGCTCGGGGACTGGGTATTTGTGTCTGTCCCAACACATTCCTATTCATATTCACACAACAGACTACACTACCAACCACCACAGAAACACACAATAGTGATTACTTCCCTCCATATAGGGTTGGCGTCAGGAAGGGCATCCGGCCGCAAAACATGGCCAAATCCACATGTGCGACGCAGTTTGCACCCGCGACCTCACAGGTGTGGGAAAAGCGGTAGGGAAAGAAAGAAAAACAATAATAAAATACCGACGAAAGTGCTTCATAATAGATCCTACGATCAGATTCAAAACGTTCGAAACACAACCCAGCGAGGTTCACGAATAAAAGAAAGCAACATATGAACCAGTGATCTCATTCTATGTACAAGAGTTTGATAATATCGAAGTCATCCGATTAACGGTTGGCATTAAAGAAACCATTCCTCTCTTTTTTCCCCTCAAATTCTGCAAATCTTTTAACCTCAATCAGGCATTAATAAGCGAAGTTACATTCCAAATCCTAAAGAACCATATCTCCTAAACGTTGTAATGAAACCCCATCTGTCAACTATACTGACAAACCATTATCTAATCAACTCCTCACAATTACTTCTAAAATGTATCTTGTTTTCCTGGATACTTTGTCCTTAGGAGCAATCTCCAGTCGGAGCAATTGTCATACATACTAATCTGGGAGCGATTGCCACTGGTGCCGAGTGACATATATTCCCATTAACCACCAGTTCAGTGGTCTAGATCTCGCGTGATTATTACGTTCGAGTTGTAAAACGTAAAATGCTCAAACGAAGGGCAAGCAAGTATTTCGATTTATCCACTCATTGAGAAGGTTTGCCTGTAAGTCGACTGAAATCAGATGGGGTCAGTGAAATTACGGATAAGCGCATGAAGGTTGCTGATTGCGTTACGGCTGTGGAGGTCAATATCAATGTTGATTAGTTAAACTCGCGCATAGAAATGTTCGGCCACCACCTTGCTTTGGCGAAAATAAGTATACATCCAGAGGTTGGATAAGGAAATTTGCACCAGGTGGAATGGTTGTAACCTGTAATTGCTTATCCGGAATTACAATTTTTTTTGCTAGTTGCTTTACGTCACACCGACACAGATAGGTATTATGGCGACGATGGGATAGGAAATGGCAAGGAGTGGGAAGGAAGCGGTCGTAGTCTTAATTAAGCTACAGCCCCAGCATTTTCCTGGTGTGAAAATGGGAAACCACGGAAGACCATTATCAAGGCTGCCGACAGTGGGGTCCGAACCCATTATCTCCCGGATACAAGCTCACAGATGCGCACCCCTAACCGCACGGCCAACTCGCCCGGTGAATTACAAACAGATTTTGTCCAGGGAGTGAGAATTAATCCAAAATGAAACTACGTTTTGTTTCAACATTGGGAGAGAGATAGTTTTTGTTGTTTTTTTGTTTGAACGAGCAGTCCTTAGACTGGTTTGATGTAGCCCTCCATGCCACCCTATCCTGTGCTAACCTTTTAATTTCTACGTAACTACTCCATCCTTCATCTACTTGTACCCCCCTGTGGGTGGGGGACACAGTCGAATAATACACCGACGGTATCTCCTGGTTGTCGTAAGAGGTGACTAAAAGGGGCGATCAAGGGATGATGGAATTGGAACCATGAGATTACTTGTGATTAGTAAAATAAAGTGTGAGGAACACCATGGGTATGGGCGTTGCCTGTGATTACTACCATCGTGTGCATTCCACCGAGGCGCGGGAGCTGGCGTGCGGCATCACGACTAGTGTCCGTGCGGGAGACGCTGCCCTGCGCCGCGCAGAATTTCTTTAGTTCCTCTGTGTTCAGAAAGGGTCTGAGTTACCTGTGACTCGTGTCTTTATGTGAGGAACACCATGGTTCTGTGTCACCTGTGAGTGGTATCATAATACGTGATAGGCCTACACCACCGTGGGTCTACATTGCTTATGAGTAGTACCACAGTGTGAGCAACACCATGAATATACGTGGCCTGTGATTAGTTCCACTACGTGAGGAACACCACGGGAAAACTGGCGCCCACGATCAGTCCCACTAAGTGAGGAACACTATGGTTTTACTTTACCAGTGATTAGTATAATTATGAAGGGCCGGTGACCTGGATTTAGGGCCTCTTTGGACAAAAAGCATCGTCTCAGAATATGAGGCATTGTGACTTGGATTCACTGATTCGTTTGCATTCATGGTCATTTTTTCTTCATCATTCCTTTTATATTCTAGTCAGTGGATACATTTTGAAATTTTAATTATCGTTTCATTTCGTTTTACCTCGTACCACTAGGGGCCGATGACCTAGCTGTTAGGTCAATTTAAACAACAAACATCGTCATCATAATCTGCTTGTCATATCCATGCTGTTCTTACCGCGTTCACTTCACTAAAAAGACCAACTGAATAAGCTCTGGGTGTCTTAAAACATGTCCTATAGTTCTATCTCTTCTTCTGGTCAAATTTCGCCAAATCGTTCTCCCCTCACCAGTTCGATTCAGTATCTCTTCATTCTGTAACACCGCAATTCAAAAGCTTTTATTATCTTTCTTTGTGATATAGTTATCGTCCGTTTTTCACTTCCACACAATGTGACGCACCAGTCGAAAGTCTTCATAAACATCTTTATAATTCCTATATCAATGTTCGAAGTGAGCAAATTTCTTTTCTTAAAGATGGCCTTCCTTGCTTGTGCTAGTCCTTATTTCATGTCCTCCAAGTAACAAAATTCATCTACTTCCTTCAAAACTTCATTTCCTAAGCTAATATTTACTGCATCACCTGACTTCGTTCCATTACGTTTGTTTTGGACGTACTTATCTTCATCTTGTACTTCTTCCCCAGGACTCTGTCCTTATCCTACCTGTATTAAAGGATATCCTTGTTTGTCCTTTTAGCCTGGTTTTGAACAACATACATACCAGGTGGTCCGCCAGCTCCTTACGTTCTACTTGTAAGTGTCTCGCATGCAATAGTGACGAACGGGTTGCCTGATAACTGATTTTCAAAGGGGCACTACTGCCTGCAGGTTATTTACGGCAGAATATGAAGAGATAACAACCGGACGGCCGCTCATTGCATGTTCCTCAGCGCTAGCTGTCTAATGCGCCCCCCATGAGTTAATAAGCCTCGTTTTTGAACGCTCAGTAGTAGGCTAGTATGTGGTACAGTAACACTATAGTTGTTGTCAACATATTGACAGTGTCTGCTGTGTTAAGCAGCGACGAATGCACAGATATAATTTTAATCAATAGAGAATTTGATCGGAATGTAGCCGAAGCTCGCAGACAGTTTGCGCAGGAGTTTCCAAATACCCGCCAGGCACTTCCTGAATGTTCTGTGTCCCCACATTCTGATAGTGATTTTTTCCGTCAACGGGGCTCGAACTGGCTAACCACAGTGTCAGACCTTATAGACTTGACGCCTTAATGAACATGGACACCTGCTGAGCTACGTGGTAATTAATAATAACGCATTTTAATAATTGTTATGTTCACATTTCATCCCGAATATTATGCACGCCTTATTTGCGGAGATCAGGTTTGGAAACGACTGGAAGCATTTGAGATGTGGGTCTGGAGACGAATGGTACGGATGAAATGGATTGAAAAGAGAACAAACAAAAGCGTTCTGCAAGAAATTCAAGGGAGGAGAGAACTGATGCTAACGATACAGGGAAAGAGCTAAATGCACCGGCCACAACTTGCGACATAATACCTTCTCTACAATCTGCTGAAAGGAAAGGCCAAGGATGGCTTAGGTAATAATTCCTTGAAGACATGGCACACGGTCTTCATTATGGTTCCTATTATGAAATGAAACGAGGAGCCTTTAGAGACTGATGATGATGATGATGATTATTATTATTATTATTTGCGGAAATATGCTATTTTATGATTGTAAAATTGAAAGGAATAGAAAAATGAAATTGTTCTAATTTTCTACGAACAGGTCACATCAGTCCTGTGGCATTCTGGTAAATTTTACAGCTAAAAAACAACGGTCAAACACACTCTATGAATTTTTGTAATACGAAAATATTTTCAGTGCTTGAATTTTAATCCAGCAGTGTCTGTAACCATGATCAGATTCGTGAATTGAACAAGGGTTCACCGGTACAGCGGCTGGCAATGCAAACGGCTAGACCACGGTGACCGATACATTTTAAAGGGGGTTATCCGGATTAATTCACTTCGTCCATTGGATACTTCGATAAATGCACCTCCATCCTCTTCCCAAATATTTTTTTCTAGTGGCTTTACGTTGCACCGACACAGATAGGCCTTACGGAGACGATGGGATAGGAAAGGCCTAGGAGTTGGAAGGAAGCGGCCGTGGCCTTAATTAAGGTACAGCCCAGGCTTTTGCCTGGTGTGAAAATGGTAAACCACGGAAAACCATCTTCAGAGCTGCCAACAGTGGGATTAGAACCCACTATCTCCCGGATACAAACTCACAGCCACGCGCCCCTAACCGCACGACCAACTCGCCCGGTCCAAATAAATCATCGCAGTATCTAAAGAGGTGAAGTAAGCTTTCGGCTGGGAAGACTTGCGAGAAAGGAGACGAGTTTCACGACTAAACTGTGTGTTCCGAGCTGTAGAGCAAGGAACATACCACTCACTACGTTACTTAGTAATGTCATGCTACGTACATGTCACGCGAAACGCAAGTCTGTTTTAATTGGGTTCGAACACAGATCTGTTGGCTATCACAATACACGACTGCTGTTCGCTTGGCTCGACTCCAGACAAGGCCGATAAATCGCACAATAATATCGCGTGACTGCTTCAAACACTCAGCTACACACACACACACACACACACACACACACACACACACACACACACACTGCTCCTGTTCGCGGTGAGCCTGCTGTTATATACCTGGTAATGAGGTCCTAGAACCTTCGGGATGTGGCCAGAAAACTAAAGTTCTAGTTTCGCCTTCCAGAAAATACACGCAGACACCAGACGAAAGCACGATACAAGGACAGGCCGTTACATGCCCTCAGGGTGACCAGGAGGTCCAGAAAATATCGAAAAGGTCTGTCCGAGGATGGCACTCGCATAGGCACGTAACAGCGTGTATGTACAGTATTTATTTATTTATTTATTTATTTATTTATTTATTTATTTATTTATTTATTTATTTATTTATTTATTTATTTATTTATTTATTTATTTATTTATTTATTTATTTATTTATTTATTTATTTATTTATTTATTTATTTATTTATTTATTTATTTATTCTTTCGTATATTCTGAGTAAGGACCACGATATTCAACTGTTGCGTTTGGGATGGGTTTTGATATTTGCGCAGTAACTGCGCACCCTTTGGCTGTATTGTTCCTTTCTTTCATTTGTCCAGAGGGTACCTGTCTTCCTTCTTGGTCATCTGTCCTGGAACCTCATTTGTTTAAACATCTTCCTGACAGATGTCCGGTCTTTTAAGTCTCTTCCTGTTCCTCCCCGTTCCTGCAAATCTTTATTTACTTCCATCAACAAGGGTGACTTACTCTTCCTCTTTATCCAGTAAACGAGCAGCTGGTTGGTCAATCTAGCACTATGCATCCTGTAGACGTGTCCATACAATGCTGAACGTCTCTTCTTGGCTACGTCCGTGATTTTTTCACAGTGTGTATTTATAAAGCTCTTGGTTAGGTGGCGTTTTCTATTCGTTCCTTTCCTTGACTGGTCGTTATATCTTCCTCAATATTTTTCTCTCCTGGATTTCGAGCTTGTCCATTAGTCCCTTCATGTTGATTATTACAAATTCTGAAGCATATGAGGCTTCAGGGCAGATGACTGCCTGGTAGTGCTTTATTTAGTGTGTATTGCAAGTGTTCTTGGTCAGTTGGTATGCCAGTTCTAGCTTATTAACTCGAGTTGATAATGCTGCTCCATCGGAGAGATTGGATTCCAGTCATTCTCCCAGGTACTTAAACCAGTTGGTTCTCTTGACCGTTCCTTGCTTCAGATGCAGTGTACAAGGAAATTCACTATTGTACTGTGTTTTTTCAAGTGAAATATTTAGCCCTAATGTTGCTGCTTGTTTATATTAGGCACTTCCTCAGCTGTTCCGTCTCCTTGGCCGATTGGTCAGGGTAGTGGCGTTCGGTTCAAAGGGCCCCGGGTTCAATTCCGGGCCGTGTCGGAGATTTTGACGTTGGTTTAGCTGGAGGCGTTTGCGTTCGTATTAATACACATTTACATACAGTACATTATACTACAAACAATTACAGAAATACGCAATAGTGAATATATTCCTCATATGGATTTGGCGTTCGGAATGTCATCCGGGCGTTAAATTCGTCTACATAAAATGTGCCAACCCCAGCTAATTGAGTAAATTTCCAATAGGGAGAAGAAGAATAAAAAGAATCAGTTCCTCTGCTGTCCAGAATGGGCTGAGTGAGATCAGATACAGTCCTTAGTTCAGGATTGTGATCCGCGAACAACCCGCCAATCGAACTTGAGCCTTCCATATAAGAAATAGCAATGCTATCTCAATATCAGAGATCTGCCTGTATTTCTGAGTTTTAAGAAATGGTTTAATTATTGGCCATACGGGAAGTAGTTTTCGATGGCTTCCTTCCTCGTCTCCAGGCTAGTGTATGAATGGCACCTAGCAAAACCCACTACCACTTCCCTCTCAATCTATGCTCCAGTCGTGTACAGAAGATGCAAACACACGAGTGTAGATAACATTAATACTGTGATTCACGACATCAGATCAAATTTCTCATACACTAAGAACACTTGATCGTCGCCATAAGACCTATCTGTGTCGGTGCAACGTAAAGCCCCTAGCAAAAAAAACAAAACAAAAAACACCTGAATCACGAAAAATAACAACAGCAAGGCTGGTCTCCTTTATCTACTAGGCTGACACTAGCTCCAATTAAACTTTTACTTGTGAAGAAAGTTCGCAACTCTATCAGTAACTGAAGACAATGCACACGTGGAACTCGTAAATCAACTCAGGATTTTTCCGGAAGGACGCCAGAAAATCGAAATATTTAGAGCAAGATTTCTATGCCTGGAGCGGTATTCTACCCCGGAACTATATCAGCCTACACAGAAATGAACATCTGATTAATTCCTGGAAAGTGAAGGTGTTTGGGCACAGAGTCAAGTAAAAGTTTTCAGGTTCGATTCCAGGCTGTACCATGTCGTACGAACGAGCGAGTTGGTTGCGCAATTAATGCTTTGTAACCGTTAGCTTACATTCCTTAGATGGTAGGCTCGCGCCTCCGCAGTGGACACAGGAGGGAGATGTATCTTAATTAAGGCCTCGATCTCTACGTTCCCAATTCCTTCCCATCCTTTCGTCGCCGAAAACCTTCCATGTGTCGGTGCGAAGTTAAACCAAGTAGCAATATAATAATAATAATAATAATAATAATAATAATAATAATAATAATAATAATAATAATAATAATATTCTGGGGCTGTACCTTAATTAAGTCCACGGCCGCTTCCTTCCCACTCCTAGCCCGTTCCTGTCCCATCGTCGCCATAAGACCTATCTGTGTCAGTGCGACGTAAAACAACTTGTATAATAATAATAATAATAATAATAATAATAATAATAATAATAATAATAATGTATGCCCCTTCGTCACGGGTCGGGGGTGAGGCAGGATAAAGTTATATGGCAGACTTTTACGATTGGATGTCCTCAGTTAAGGAACGAATGAAGATGAAATTAATGATTGTGAATGACATTGGGTAAGGAGGCGGAAAGAATTGGGTGTGGCCTATGAGTAGGAACTGTGCCGGCATTTCCTAGGAAGTGATTTTTTATTGCTATTTGTTTTACGTCGCACCGCTACAGACAGATCTTATAGTGTTGGTGGGATGGGAAAGGGAAGTGACTATAACATTAATTAAGGTACAGCCCCCAGCATTTGCCTGGAGAGAAAGTGGTGAACCACGGAAAACCATCTTCAGGGCTGTCAACATTGGGGTTCGAACCCATCATCTCCAGAAAGCAAGCTAACAGCTACGTGATTCAAACCACACTGCCAACTCGATGGTAAAGCAAGTTGTAAACAACAACAACAACAACAACAACAAAAATGAAGTAGAAAAGGTGGTAGGTTCACAAATTGTAAAATTTAAATTAATGCTCTAAAATAGCTTTCTATACATACAGTATGCATAGCATTAAAAAAACTGAAATGGCGTATGGCTTTTAGTGCCGGGAATATCCGAAGATATGTTCGGCTCACCAGATGCAGGTCTTTCGATTTGACTCCCGTAGGCGACCTGCGCGTCGTGTGGAGGATGAAATGATGATGAAGACGATACATACACCCAGCCCCCGTGCCAGCGAAATTAACAATGATGGTTAAAATTCCCTAACCTGCCGGGGATCGAACCCGGGACCCCTGTAACCAAAGGCCAGCACGCTAACCACTTAGCCATGGAGCCGGACGGCATAGCATTAATTTTTCTCTACAAGAAAATCCCATTGAATCTAAAATATAATGTGATCAGACCATTGGCTCTGTAAGCCTACTACATCACAACATCAACAGACACTTTGCAAATAAAGATACTGCAGTGGTGCATTGTCTTGACTGGACTGCACCATGCGAGAAACCATGAAGTGCGGAAGAAATTCAACGTTATCTCAATCACACATCATGCGTGCGGTGGTATGAGCATGTGCTGTTCTTAGCAGCACGGACACCTCAGTTGCAAACACCGCCGTTCAACTCAAGGTGGAGTGTCACCAACCTCAAGCACTATCACAAACACGTTGTTTGGAAGAGGTAAGAGATGATACGAGCCTCACAAATCCAGATACTGTGGATCGGATCGTCTGAAGTGTAGAAAACGTTGAAAAAATGCAGACCGCACCTACGTGACGAAATGTAAGGAAGAGGATGATGATTAATTTCCGGGCTAGTTGGCCGTGCGGTTAGGAGAGCACAGCTGTGAGCTTGCATCCGGGAGATAGTGGGTTCGAATCCCACTGCCGGCAGCCCGGAAGATGATTTTCCGTGGTTTCCCATTATCACACCAGGCAAATGCTGGGGCTGTACCTTAATTAAGGCCACGGCCGCTTCCTTCCAACTCCTAGCCCTTTCCTATCCCATCGTCTCAATAAGACCTATCTGTGTCGGTGTGACGTAAAGCCACTAGCAAAAAAATATGATTAATTTCCATGTACGTTAATTGTGATCTTCGGTCAGTTAGGTTTGAGAAAGTCTGGTGGATAATTAATAGGGCCCAGATTCTTGTGTAATTAGTAATTACACATTACATTCCTTTACTAGTGGCCAGGCTGAGTGACTCAGAAGATTGAGGGGCTGGCCTTCTCACCCCAACTTGGCAGGTTTAATCCTGGCTCAGTCCGGTGGTATTTGAAGATGCTCAAATACGGCAGCCTCGTGTCGATAGATTTACTGGCACGTAAAAGAACTCTTGTGGGACAAAATTTCGGCACCTCAGCATCTCCGAAAACTGAAAACGTAGTTGGTGAGACGTAATAACAGTGTTACTGGCTTTACATTAAATTTATTTAGTAACGTTTATGTTTCATTTTGGGGGCATGAGGGCAACAGGAACTTAGCTAAAAGAATACACTGTGTAATGAACTCCACGATTTACGGTGCGCAGAATTATTTTTGAGTATGTGAAGTGTTTCGATTATGCCTTTAATACATACATACATACATACATACTGGAACCTTTCCCACCGTCCCCCATGACTCATGGGACCATGTGACAACAAACCAACCCTTTCGGGTCACGAACACATGGGACCATGCTCCACGGAAGTCGATAGTCAAGGGATCTTTTCGGTCTGTGCCGATTTCTCCTCATTGGGATTGTATACTCAATCCACTCACATGAAGAGTTATCGACCATTCGACTCAGCTAGATCACAGCTACTCTCCCGTTCCTGAGGTCTGAACACGGACTCCTCAGGGCCGAAGAACGTTCGCGGCATAAAGAGGCTATCAAACATAAGCTATCTTAAAGGCCTACAATGAACGGAAGAGGATTCTGGATGCATGTTTTCGGTATAGATAGGCATGAAATCGTTTGGAACAAATTACTACTCACTCGGTGAAATATACAAATTTATATACACTCTTGATACTTCTTACACAATTAATATGAGCAAATCACTTATTTTAGCAGCGGAAAAATCCGGGCTGCCATTGACATCGGCTGTTACCTCCACATTCCACAGACAAAATCTATGTGAAAGGCAACGTTAGCTGTTATTTTCTCTACTCCAATAAATTTTCCTTTTTGACACAGACGTAGATATCCATATCCCTCTCTACCAAAACAGAGAATAACCGAGAGGTTGTTAACATGATTTCACTTTTTCACATACTATCACTTTGAATTGCCTGTGTCATATATTGCTTACATAATTATTACATTAGTTTGGATGTATGCTACACAAATTGTTTTGTGTATTATCGCAATTGTTTTGTGCGCGTCATCACCCGGTTTAGCATAAACCACTGAGTACCCTATCATATTCACAAAACAAACAAAACAAGCTATGTTCCCCCAATGCGAGTATTCCATGGGACTGAATCCCGTATTACACATTAGACTCTATTTACACAAAGAAAAATGTCCGCCTTTGAATGGTCGGCTAACGCTAGGAATCAATGAAGTAAAGATTAAAAACATAATTAATCCGAACATTCCGACCATATCAGAAATCCGTCACTAAAACACGGAGAAAGAAAGAAAAAGGACTAAAGTCTTCCATATAAAATAAACACAGACTTGAACAACGAACTATCATTTGCAATCACTACCAGTGGACTTTCACGAAGTCTAGATTCAAATCGACATCGATTAAAAGTAACCAACAAAAACACATCCTGAAAAAGAAAATATATCAAACACATGTATCAATAAAGACGATGGCTGTAATTTAACCGTTGTAACCCGCTGTCTTAGCGAGCTGTTGATCACTGCTGTGCCCACATGAGGTTCGAACCTGAGACTCTGGTCGTCTCCATCCAGGGTACTGTAATCAAGCCCTAATTAATCTAATCGTGTATCGAACTGTCATAACAGAAATAAACATCTATATTGCTCTGTAGGTCATGGTCTACGGGGTGGCAATTAAAGCACTTGCTGTCTTTATTCTCAAAAGAAACCAGAATGTTGGTCCGAACAACCTTTCTGCTTGTATATCTTCCTCCCTGTTCCAGATTCTCCCCTCTCAGCCATAAATTCACAGCTGACACTTGTCCCACGGTCCGGAGACAAAAAAAAACACCATTCAGCCTGCTTCCCGCTAGGCCTTTTTCTCTCTGTGTCCATCAAATTAATTCATTAGAAAACTGGCACATTTTATTCAATGCTCGGACCAGCCCACATACATTCAGTACACGAGAATCATTTCTCAAATTCGACCGTTAATTCACATTTCATTCTCTCATATCTCTGGAAGTCTGGAGTTCGACTCGTGTCTTCTCTCCTTCTAAATTGCACCATCCGTTAGCCCCTGACCACAGCAACACTCCTATTTCTCCGCCTCTGAGGCGAGTGTGTGTACCTATCAGATACTACCCTATCTATCGGTATAAATCATCAATCAAATTACCTTAGGTAAAATAATAACAATACTAATAATAATAATAATAATAATACTAATAATAATAATAATAATAATAATAATAATAAGAATCTTCTAACCTTTTGCTTGAAATGTATAGTATCAAAACACTGCTCAAGTTACATTAAGAACATAATAATAATAATAATAATAATAATAATAATAATAATGAAATTCAAATTAATTTAAATTATTAAATCCTTCCAAACCACTAACAGACCTTCTACATCTAACCTCAATAGTGTAGTGGAGGACAGGGGTTCAAACCTCGGCACGTCATTCCTTGAACATCACCAGTTACAGCCAAAACTTATATTACCATGCAACAACATGCTATTCCTGACTTTACGAACATAGTGCTGATTCTAGCCCAAGTTTTTCCTTTCATACGGGCACTTGTTGATGACTCTGTCACCTCGCTAATCCCTACGTAACGTAGGCACTTGTTCAGATGAGATCTTCATTATTAATCTACATATCATTCTACTACTTTTCCCCCCCTCAATTCCTTCTCAGCACTAAATAAACAAATTATAATAACATGCAAATATATCCACTAAAAGGGGTCCCCTATTCTATACACTAACACAGGATCACTCCCTTCCCATATCTAATTAATTTATTGAAACAAAAATGAATAAAAGGATTCCCGACCATTCTTGGGCGGATTAAACCTATTTATATATGTTATTTTAACCCTATACTTCATGACTATTATTTACAAAGGGAGATACTAGCATTGGAAAGAAACATAACTTTGTACTCAACAGTTGACGTCTTCGGCCCTGTCCGGAGGATCCGGAGGCCTGCCCATGTAGGATTACTCCATGGCGCTGGATCCTGTAGTCCTGGAGTTCAGAAGTTCCATATCTTGTCTGGCGTAATCCATTTTAGTAACACACGGATCACTGAAATTAGATTGTAATTCACACAATTTATCAATTTCTTGCACACGTGTTACCGTTCACTCCTATTACTTCTTTGTCTACCCACTGCCAGTTACAAGGAGATGAATATATCGGCTACTTTCAGCTAGTCTATTACACTGTTAAACCGGGCGTTCCCAGCATTCGTATGATGCAGAATTTTCTATCCCTATCTTCTGTATGGTTTAATAGTTCAGGAACACTCCTCACTAGATTGTTAATCAGTTAATAATCTGACCTACGCTCTGTTCAGAAACAGCGTGATTTTATACAGTTCTTTGTTCTGCTCGAGAAATTCTACGTACTATCAAGTAGTTGTTATGCAAAATCCCACTTCATCTTTCACGAAGTCTTAGTCTACTTTGCAACCGATATCTTAAGTATATCTCAATACCGTAATCGTCTGTTGCCTATCACAAATTATAATTAAAAAAAACTGAAAGATTTTCCCTGCCGCTTTGTTCACATAGTATACCAAGGAGCGGTAATCCGATAGCGAAGCGACCGTCGTTTCCCGTCGAAAGCTCCTCAACGACTACTCCAGTTCCCTGGAACTGCAAAAAACTTATACTAGCCCCGGTGGTAGGGGCGGTTTAGTGACTTCATCCCCACTCTTATTTCGACTGCTCCTGGATAAACCAGCCTGTCGAAATTAGCAATACGCTAGACTGTGTGACTTGGTTATGCACAAGTACGCTATGCCATGCGGAATTGGATATGTTCGGCGGATCTGCCGTAATTAATTTATCATCTTGGAGGGGAAGTAGGGAATCCCCGAAGGCATCTGGTTTTTCACTAGGCGTCCGTACGCGACCGGAGTTATATAAGTTGTTTACCAACGCCTTTCGCTTGGAGAGTATTTTCTACCAGAACTCTTGACTTTATAATTCCACCAAAATTCAGCACACTACTCTAACGGGTGGAGTATTGTTAATTAAGCCTTATTTATGCCGAAAATGCATTAAATTTTGCCCGATCGCTTTGGCATCGCTGTACGCTGGCATATGTTTTCCAATATGGAGTCGCTAAACAGTGTTCTTTTCCTGCTTCTTCTATGACGTGTGCCTAGCTCGGGGATTCCTTAAGCCACCCAGTGGGCGGATGAAGGCGCCTCTCTGGCGGGCTTCGTATTGCGCAACCTGACGATACCCCCAGCATCCACACAAAGAAAGCTTGCAGCCAGCTTCCTTACCAAGCATATCATTTGAAATAAATACTAATTGTGCCGGTACGGTCACAATACATACATACATACATACATACATACATACATACATACATACATACATTATCATTATAGATTGTTATGCCTTTCAGCGTTCAGTCTGCAAGCCTCTGAGAATTTACTAAACGTCTCCACAATCCTCGATTTGCAACTAGTGTTGTGGCCTCATTTAGTTCTATACCTCTTGTTACGGAGATATCCGTGGTAGGTAGAGGTGAAAGAAGGTGCGGGTGTGAATGGGTTTCAAGCTACGAAATTAACGTGCAATGTAAAATTAATTTAAAATTTAACTAGGTTATATTTTCTTTTCAAAAACAAGAGATAACAATCATAACAGGTACAGAGTAGCAAAAATGTAGGTACAATATTACTGGATTCGGGCTCAGTGCCCTTACTTCATAACTCTTGGGCAATCAGCCCCGCCTTACTCCAAAAAAAATTTTAGCCAAGGGGCAGAAAACCCCATTCATGCCCAGGAGCACTGGCTCCAAACATTACACATAAAGCCTGCACGAGGCATACAGAAACAAATTTCAAAGAGCGATCCGCTCTCAAAATTGTAAGCCTATCACAAGGCCACACCAAACTCTACCTTCAAGCTGTCCTCTAAGGACGTATTCACAGGGGTAAAATACCCAACCTACTGAGGTCTATTACATGAAAAGAAGGTTGATTACATGACCTCTAAAATAACAATTTGAGAGGAGGCGATCTTGCACTCCTAATACACTTTGTTTTTAAAACCTAATCTGGCTCTGGGCCGCTAACGCAAGGGCTAATCCCATACTACAGAGGTGACTTAGAGAAGAACACTTTACATTACATAAACGAAGAATAGTTTGAGAAAATAAGTTCACCTCAAAACAAATGTGAGTGGGAGCTCGAGAGGGTTAGCACTCTCTATCCCAATATGTAGCTTTACAAGAAAAAGATGAAAAGAGTAATTACATTTTAAGAGAAGGTTACATGATGGAAATGCTTCGAACCCGCCGCGAGTGTTAAACTGCCGACCTAGCAAGAAAAGAAGTTATTAATAGGCCATTACCTGGTGTTGAACGGCTGAAGAAGAAAGAGGCGCTTCCCGCCTCCTGCTATGTACTTAATACACTGAAAGATGGAACAGAAGTGGCCCGGAGACCCCAAAATCAGCAGTTTAAATACTCTCGCGGAAGTTTCTAGGCGTTAGGGGAATGAAAACACCCGCCCACAATGTTTTTATTGGATAGGACCCCGCAATCGATTCAAGTTGGGGGAAGATACATCTGATTGGATAGAAATTAATTTAAGAAATTCGGGATTGGCTACATGCAAAACAAGGGGAAAGAGAGGGGTATACAGCCAACTTAAACAATAACAGAAAGCAATTTAGCAAAGAACAAACATTTGAAATAAAAATTTCTTCAACAAAATAGTTCTTTGACTCCGCACTAGGTTGCACTACTGTTGATCTTCAGTAGTGTCCTCTAGAAGAGAAAGTTCACACTTCTTACTTCAAGCGAAACAAAAACACATCAAAAGTGACACAGTTCAAAAACTCAAAATTTTCCACGTGGTGACATCTTCTGAGAAAGTAGAGAATTAATAGAATAGATAAAGTTCAACCTTCCTCCAGAAGAGGAGTTTCAACTGGCGCAAATTTTAAATAGACGGTGTAGAGGTGTACCGCCCGGTACAGACCTCCCCCCCCAAAAGTTCCTCCAGGGGTGACACATGAAATCAGTTTGAAACAAAGTCCAAGTAATGATGTTGATACGAAGATAGATAGCAGAAGCATTTACAAGATTTCTTAATTCAGTTTCAAAATGTTGTTGTTGCAGGTGAATGAAAGTCTTTATGTTTGTAGAATTTGAATTTCTGAAGATAAACTTTTAATACTTAAAGGTGAAGAAAAATTTTGCAATGTCCACCAAATATTGTTGTTGAATTCCCAAGTGTAGTTATTGCTTATGGTGACTGTCCATGTAGTTGATGTAGATTGAGTCGGATGGCCAGACCGGCCGTCGCAGCTTGCGTCCAACGGAGGCCGCTCGGACCCCTCAAGTACCCTGAGATACCGCTCGCCCGCACTATGAGGGGAGCAGAGGTGTTGAAGTACGCCGCGCCCGCGGTGAACAGATACAGGCTGCGGGCATGTAGCAGGTCGTGCGCCGCACATCAGCCTTGGCCGGGAGGAGAGCTCCGGCTCGCCGTGCACATGTCGTCCTCGCTGGAGAGGAGGGGGCCCATCCCCCTCCCCAGTCGCTGCACGGCGCTGCGCGGCTGCGGGGGCGCTGAAACATTAAAGCTAGGCGGCAGAATTGTGTTGGACAATCATCTTCTTTGAGGGTACAGGCTTGTGGAGAGGTTGAGGGGCCAGCGGCGTGTAGATATCCATGGCATTTACTATTATGAAGCCACAGTGTAAGGTGGAGCAGGAGACGGGAGCGTGGTAATGGCCGTGGCAAGAACAGGATGGCAGTTTAACGGGTCGGGGCAGGTTTTACACAAGGCTTACATCTAAAACCAAAATATTACAGAAGGGGCAGAATGCCTTAAAAGTGAAACTCAAAAAAATATAACCTTCATATCCTTTCAAAATAATATGAAGCAAGTTAACACAGAAATTACACCGGTTTCACCTGGGACAGGTGAACCCTAAATATCCTCTCGGTGGCTGGATTACTTAGCAATAAGGTAACCGGCGTAAGAAAATCGAGAATGATACAAGGCCCATGAAATCTGGGGGCAAGCTTGCCCGCGGGAACAAAATTTTTGACCATAACCTGGTCACCTACCTTCAAAGTGGTGGGTCTCCGTCCACGATCATACCTTTCCCTAACCTTTTCATGAGACACTTCAAGATTGGCTTTAGCCTTCTTCCAAAGATCTTTAATGTTATCCGGATCTATTGTCTCGGGTAGAATGTCATTCAAAGACCAGAGGTTAGAGAGCGGCGAGTTGGGAACAAACTTGAACATCAAAGAAGCTGGAGTAAACTTGTGAGATTCATGAACCGCCGAATTCAAAGCAAAAGCTATCCAATGCAGGGACGTGTCCCACCTGGAAGGATCTTCATGATGATAGGCAATGAGTGCGGACCTGAGATTACGGTTAACCCGTTCAGCCAGAGATGGTTGAGGGTAATAAGCAGAAGTAGTTACATGAGAGATGGACAAGTCAAAACAGAATTTACGAAATAAATTTGATGTGAACGCCTTAGCATTATCAGATACAATATATTGACACGGACCAAAAGAAGCAAAAATAGAATTTAAGCAAGTAATGGTTGACTGAGCGGTAGCCAGCTTAGTCGGAAATAACCAGGAAAATCTTGTAAAACCATCTACACACACAAAGATGAACTTGTTGGCATTGCCCTTTGACTGGGGGAAGGGTCCCACATAATCAATATACAGGCGTTCCATGGGGCGCGACGCTTGATGAGAAGACAAAAGGCCTACTTTAGTGGACATGGTGGGTTTACTGATCAAACAAGATTTACAAGCTTTTACGAGTTCCCGAATTTCACCGTCCATACCTTTCCATATGAACCTTTCACGAATCTTTTCACGAGTTTTAAAGATTCCAAGATGCCCCCCCAATGGGGTCTCATGATAGTATTTGAAGATCATAGGTACAAGAACCGCTGGAACAACAACTTTCATCAACTTATCATGCCTCGAAGGGCAACATAGAACACCATTCCTCAGAACATAAGGGACAACATGTTCCCCAGAAGAAAGGGTTTCCATTATCGGAGCCAGCGTAGGATCTTCACATTGGTATTTATCGATATCCCTAAAGAGCATGGGAGCATCGGTTAGGATGGCATTAACCTCGGATAGTATGGACTCGGAAGGTGATGAACTGTCGACCGGTTCATGGGTCTCGACCTCGTTTGAAAACATACGGCTGAGTCCATCAGCCACAATATTTTCGGTACCTCTGATATGCCTGACATCGAATTGGAAGGCGGAAATACGGATGGCCCAACGGGCTATACGACCAGTACGACGCGGTCTACCTAAGACCCAGCTTAAGGCTTGGTTATCTGTCTCCAGGTCGAATTTGACATGTTCCAGATAGAGACGGAACTTTTCTAAGGCGAATAAGACTGCCAACCCTTCGAGCTCATAGATGGAATACTTGGCTTCTTGAGCCGATAGAGTCCTAGATGCATAGGCGATGGGACGCCTCCCTAGTTCAGTCTCTTGAAGAAGGGCTGCAGCTACAGCTGACGACGACGCGTCCGTTTGGACGATGAATTTCTTCGAGAAATCAGGCATAGCAAGTACAGGGGCATTACAGAGAGCTAATTTAAGATCTTCGAAAGCGGCTTGTTGAGAAGGTCCCCACTCGAATTTGATGCCTTTCCTACGAAGAAGGTTTAAGGGCGCCGCTCTATTAGCGAAGTTAGGAATAAACTTCCTGAAGAAATTCACCATACCAATGAATCTAGCGATACCTTTGATGTCCTTAGGAGGTTTAAAATCACGGATGGCCTGTGTTCTAGAATGATCGACAGCTACCCCATCGGGTGACACAATATGCCCTAGGAATGACATAGAGGGCTTAGCAAAGGCAACCTTGGACAACTTGACAGTTAACCCAGCCTTACGAAGGCGATTCAGAACTTCTCGCAGATGATCTAGATGTTCTTCAAAAGTCTCGGAAAATACGACGACATCATCCAAGTAGTGATATAAGTACTCAAATTTGATGTCGGAAAAGACCCTATCTAGTAGCCTAGTGAGCACAGCTGCCCCCGTGGGGAGCCCGAAAGGCACGCGGTTGTATTCGTATAAGTTCCAGTCCGTGGCAAACGCTGTAAGATGTTTAGACTCTTCGGCAAGGGGAATTTGATTATAGGCCTGATTCAAGTCCAAGATGGTGAAGAACTTGGCCTTACGAAACCATGAAAAGCAAGAATGAAGGTCGGGAAGGGGCACAGATTGCAACACCACCTTCCGATTGAGAGCCCTGTAATCAATGACAGGCCTGAAGCCTCCTTGGGGTTTCGGGACTAGAAAAACAGGCGAAGAATACGCTGACTTAGAGGGCCTAATAATACCATCCTTCAACATCTGATCGATGATTTCTTTCAGAGCCTTCATTTTAGGTGGAGATAGCCTATACGGTGGAAAACGGACAGGAATCGAATCCGTGACCTCAATTTTGTATTCAATAAGGTCAGTAACACCAAGAGTATCAGAGAACACCTCGGGAAACGACTGACACAGTTTCCGAATACTATCAGCCTGCTCCTCAGGTAGATGTCTAAGGTCTAACAACATCTCATCCTGGGTAGGCGAAATAGATGAACATGATACAGAATTACACTTTAACAAGGGAATTCTACAATTGGACGCAAATTTGAATGTGCACGACCTACTCTGGAGATCGAGCACAAGACCAGTGTGAGAAATGAAGTCCGCTCCCAATATGATGGGGCAAGACAAGTGCTTAGCCACAAACAGTTTGATTTTCCATGTAAATTTAAAAATACGAATTTTGACCAGTACGGAACCTAGAATTTCTAATGGCGATGAATTAGCCGAAACATATTGAATAAGAGCTGAGACATGGTCAGGTAGTTTACAAACAGATTTCAATTTAGAATACCATTCAGCCGAAATAATCGAACAAACACTGCCTGAATCTAAGAGAGCTGTTATAGGCTCGTTATTTAACTCAATCTTAAGAAAAGGAACAGGTGCGGGGGTATCCGCCGCAATCCTAAGACATTCTTTAGGGCATTCAAAAGATGAATTTGAAGGCTGATTGTTCTCTGCATTTACAACCTGTTTACTAGGGGCTGAGTCTCGGGAAGATGGATTAGTCGACTCAGCCGATGCCACTAGTCACTTTTTATTATTGGCATAGGTGGAATTTGCACCAGAAGTTGAGCAGGAGGGGGTGCTATTTGAGTTTGGGCAATTTTTGGCGATATGTGAGAAGGCCCCACACTTAAAACAGCCTTGTGATGAACCAGCTCCATTATTTGCCCTACTAGACTTGATCAGAGGACACTTATTGCGCAGATGGTCAGGCGACCCGCAAGCATAACATTTACGAGGGGTGACTGATCGGCGAGGTGGAAGCCGAGTATTACTAAAAGAAGGCGGGGGTTCTTTTGCCACACGCAAGGAATCGGCATACCTAACTCCTTCCGCAGAGACGGCTAATGCTTCCAGTTCAGAGAAGGTTTGCGGGCACGCCGCGAAACACAAATATGACCTGTAGGGTGGTGAAATCCCTTCGATAATAGCTTGCACGATCTGATCCTCAGGGAAGTGGAGAGCAAACACCCTAGTATAAAACTTAATATCTTGGATGAAGTCTGCCAGGTTTTCATCCAAGCGCTGTACGCGATAATAGTATTTCTGAATAAGAGATGACCTCGCGCGGGCAGGAATAAAATTTGCAAGCAGATGTGCATGGAAATCTTCGATAGATGACTGTTCAGCTATGGCTCTTACTATTTTATCTGAGAGAACCCCAATAGCATAAGGATAGATAATTTGCAAAATTTGACATGGGGAAAGAGAAAACACAAGGGCATGATCCTGAAATTCCACTAGAAATCTTAAAAATGAAATTACGTCACTGGTGGTATTAACGGAAAACTTGGATATACCTCTGAGCAACATTGCCAATGGATGAGGCAAGCTGCTAAACCCGGGCGACATAGTAGGTAAAGGTTTCAATGGCAAGGAAGTTAATTCAGCACGTACATTGTTCAACGATGTGCGGCGTTCAGACTCGTTGTCCAATGGGGCAGAGATAGTTTGAGCAGCAACGGTTATCCTATTGCCTTCTCCCTTAGCAGGTTCTTCCTCACTACTTAAATTCACTATGGTGGGCTGATCAGATTTGGGAGGAACTTCCCCAGTTAACAATTGAGTGACTTTACTAGACAATTCAGAGATAGTTTCAAGGAGCGTATTAGCTTGCTTCCTCTGAACGTCATTCACCTTCAGAGACAACAGATCATTAACTCTATTTGAAAAGTGATATAATCTGCCTTGCACACGCTTAATTTGGTTAGGAGACGGATCATTTTCATCAAAAAAACTAACTACGGAAGCTAGCCCAGTAATATTCTCCGTGATCGTGGAAAGAGAGTCGTCAATTTCTTTCTCTCCCAAATTGGGGATGGAAATGGGCAAATCAAGGGACTCTCTAAGCTTGTTAGTGTCTATTGCAACCGTGCCTCCAGATTGAACGTTTCTGATAGTTAACTCTTATATCAACTCCTCTTTGCGCAAATAGTTAAGGAGGAGAACATCGCGAGGGCCGGACATGATGACAGAACAATTTAAAAAAAAACTCAAAAAATTCCAGCAACTGAGAAAATTGTTAGAGTTCGAATTAAAGCAATGTTTAGCCGTCAAAAGGGGCTAAATTGAGACCCATTCAACCACGCTCTGCTACCACTTGTTACGGAGATATCCGTGGTAGGTAGAGGTGAAAGAAGGTGCGGGTGTGAATGGGTTTCAAGCTACGAAATTAACGTGCAATGTAAAATTAATTTAAAATTTAACTAGGTTATATTTTCTTTTCAAAAACAAGAGATAACAATCATAACAGGTACAGAGTAGCAAAAATGTAGGTACAATATTACTGGATTCGGGCTCAGTGCCCTTACTTCATAACTCCTGGGCAATCAGCCCCGCCTTACTCCAAAAAAAATTTTAGCCAAGGGGCAGAAAACCCCATTCATGCCCAGGAGCACTGGCTCCAAACATTACACATAAAGCCTGCACGAGGCATACAGAAACAAATTTCAAAGAGCGATCCGCTCTCAAAATTGTAAGCCTATCACAAGGCCACACCAAACTCTACCTTCAAGCTGTCCTCTAAGGACGTATTCACAGGGGTAAAATACCCAACCTACTGAGGTCTATTACATGAAAAGAAGGTTGATTACATGACCTCTAAAATAACAATTTGAGAGGAGGCGAACTTGCACTCCTAATACACTTTGTTTTTAAAACCTAATCTGGCTCTGGGCCACTAACGCAAGGGCTAATCCCATACTACAGAGGTGACTTAGAGAAGAACACTTTACATTACATAAACGAAGAATAGTTTGAGAAAATAAGTTCACCTCAAAACAAATGTGAGTGGGAGCTCGAGAGGGTTAGCACTCTCTATCCCAATATGTAGCTTTACAAGAAAAAGATGAAAAGAGTAATTACATTTTAAGAGAAGGTTACGTGATGGAAATGCTTCGAACCCGCCGCGAGTGTTAAACTGCCGACCTAGCAAGAAAAGAAGTTATTAATAGGCCATTACCTGGTGTTGAACGGCTGAAGAAGAAAGAGGCGCTTCCCGCCTCCTGCTATGTACTTAATACACTGAAAGATGGAACAGAAGTGGCCCGGAGACCCCAAAATCAGCAGTTTAAATACTCTCGCGGAAGTTTCTAGGCGTTAGGGGAATGAAAACACCCGCCCACAATGTTTTTATTGGATAGGACCCCGCAATCGATTCAAGTTGGGGGAAGATACATCTGATTGGATAGAAATTAATTTAAGAAATTCGGGATTGGCTACATGCAAAACAAGGGGAAAGAGAGGGGTATACAGCCAACTTAAACAATAACAGAAAGCAATTTAGCAAAGAACAAACATTTGAAATAAAAATTTCTTCAACAAAATAGTTCTTTGACTCCGCACTAGGTTGCACTACTGTTGATCTTCAGTAGTGTCCTCTAGAAGAGAAAGTTCACACTTCTTACTTCAAGCGAAACAAAAACACATCAAAAGTGACACAGTTCAAAAACTCAAAATTTTCCACGTGGTGACATCTTCTGAGAAAGTAGAGAATTAATAGAATAGATAAAGTTCAACCTTCCTCCAGAAGAGGAGTTTCAACTGGCGCAACTTTTAAATAAACGGTGTAGAGGTGTACCGCCCGGTACACCTCTTATCTTCAAATCGTTAGAAACCGAGTCTAACCATCGTCATCTTGGTCTCCCTCTACTTCTCTTACCCTCCATAACAGAGTCCATTATTCTCCTAGGTAACCTATCCTCCTCCATTCGCCTCACATGACCCCACCACCGAAGCCGGTTTATGCGTACAGCTTCATCCATCGAGTTCATTCCTAAATTAGCCTTTATCTCCTCATTCCGAGTACCATCCTGCCATTGTTCCCACCTGTTTGTACCAGCAATCATTCTTGCTACTTTCATGTCTGTTACTTCTAACTTATGAATAAGATATCCCGAGTCCACCCAGCTTTCGCTCCCGTAAAGCAAAGTTGGTCTGAAAACAGACCGATGTAAAGATAGTTTCGTCTGGGAGCTGACTTCCTTCTTACAGAATACTGCTGATCACAACTGCGAGCTCACTGCATTAGCTTTACTACACCTTGATTCAATCTCACTTACTATATTACCATCCTGGGAGAACACACAACCTAAATACTTGAAATTATCGACCTGTTCTAGCTTTGTATCACCAATCTGACATTCAATTTTGTTGAATTTCTTACCTACTGACATCAATTTAGTCTTCGAGAGGCTAATTTTCATACCATACTCATTGCACCTATTTTCAAGTTCCAAGATATTAGACTGCAGGCTTTCGGCACAGTCTGCCATTAAGACCAAGTCGTCAGCATAGGCCAAACTGCTTACTACATTTCCACCTAACTGAATCCCTCCCTGCCATTTTATACCTTTCAGCAGATGATCCATGTAAACTACGAACAGCAAAGGTGAGAGATTACAGCCTTGTCTAACTCCTGTAAGTACCCTGAACCAAGAACTCATTCTACCATCAATTCTCACTGAAGCCCAATTGTCAACATAAATACCTTTGATTGATTTTGATAATCTACCTTTAATTCCATAGTCCCCCAGTATGGCGAACATCTTTTCCCTCGGTACCCTGTCATATGCTTTCTCTAGATCTACGAAACATAAACACAACTGCCTATTCCTCTCGTATCATTATTCAATTACCTGGCGCATACTGAAAATCTGATCCTGACAGCCTCTCTGTGGTCTGAAACCACACTGGTTTTCATCCAACTTCCTCTCAACGACTGATCGCACCCTCCCTTCCAAGATGCCAGTGAATACTTTGCCTGGTATACTAATCAATGCGATACCTCGATAGTTGTTGCAATCCTTCCTGTTCCCTTGCTTATAAATAGGTGCAATTACTGCTTTTGTCCAATCTGAAGGTACCTTACCAACACTCCACGCTAATTTTACTAATCTATGAAGCCATTTAATCCCTGCCTTCCCACTATACTTCACCATTTCAGGTCTAATTTCATCTATTCCTGCTGCCTTATGACAATGGAGTTTATTTACTATCCTTTCCACTTCCTCAAGCATAATTTCACCAACATCATTTTCCTCCTCCCCATGAGCTTGGCTGTTTGCAACACCACCATGATGATTTTCTTTTACATTGAGAAGATGTTCAAAATATTCCCTCCACCTCTCCAGTGATTCCCTGGGATCTATTATGAGTTCACCTGAATTACTCAAAACACTGTTCATTTCCTTTTTCCCTCCATTCCTAAGATTCTTTATTACCGTCCAGAAAGGTTTCCCTGCTGCTTGACCTAGCCTTTCCAGGTTATTACCAAAATCTTCCCACGACTTCTTTTTGGATTCAACAACTATTTGTTTCACTCTGTTTCTTTCATCTACGTACAAATCCCTGTCTGCCTCGGCTCTTGTTTGGAGCCATTTCTGATAAGCATTCTTTTTACGTTTACAGGCTGCTCTCACTTCATCATTCCACCAAGATGTTCGCCTTTTCCCATCTTTACACACAGTTGTTCCTAGGCATTTCCTTGCTGTTTCTACTACAGCATCCCTGTATGCCACCCATTCACTTTCTATATCCTGAACCTGCTTACTGTCTACTGTTCGAAACTTCTCACTAATCATATCCATGTACTTCTGTCTAATTTCCTCGTCCTGGAGATTTTCTACCCTTATTCGTTTGCAGACAGATTTCACTTTCTCTACCCTAGGCCTACAGATACTTAGTTCACTACAGATCAGATAGTGGTCTGTATCATCGAAAAATCCGCGAAAAACTCGTACATTCCTAACAGATTTCCTGAATTCAAAGTCTGTTAAGATATAGTCTATTATGGATCTGGTACCCCTAGCCTCCCATGTGTAGCGGTGAATAGCCTTATGCTTGAAGAATGTATTCGTAACAGCTAAACCCATACTAGCACAGAAGTCCAGCAAACGCTTCCCATTCCCATTAGCTTCCATATCTTCCCCACATTTACCAATCACCCATTCGTATCCTTCAGTTCTATTACCAACTCTCGCATTGAAATCGCCCATTAGCACTATTCTATCCTTGCTGTTGACCCTGACCACGATGTCACTCAATGCTTCATAAAACTTCTCAACTTCATCCTCATCTGCACCCTCACATGGTGAATACACGGACACAATTCTTGTCCTAATTCCTCCCACTGACAAATCTACCCACATCATTCGCTCATTTACGTGGCTAACAGAAACTATGTTGCGTGCAATGGTATTCCTGATAAAGAGCCCTGCCCCAGACTCTGCCCTTCCCTTTCTAACACCCGTCAAGTACACTTTATAATCTCCTATCTCTTCCTCATTATCTCCCCTTACCCGAATATCACTTACTCCTAGCACATCCAGATGCATCCTCTTTGCTGACTCAGCTAGTTCTACCTTCTTTCTTCCATAAGCCCCATTAATATTGATAGCTCCCCACCGAATTCCATTTCGTTCGCCAAGTTGTTTCCAAGGAGTCCCTCGCCTGTCAAATGGGAGTGGGACTCCATTACTCCCATAGGTTCGAGGCTTGCTTAAAGTGTTCTGAGCTCGGTAAATTCATGACGCAGGATGCTGCCCTACTTGCACATAGTCCAAGTGAGGATCTCTCCTCTAACGGGTTATGGACCACCGGTGAATTGTATAGTCCTAGCCGCCTGAGCACAAGGAGGGCCAGGACTCAGAATATGTCCGAGATGCCCACTCCCATTCCATAGCAACTGGTATCCCGACTCTCAGGACCACTTACTAGGCCACACAGCCGTTGCCCATGGTTCACGAACTAGGACGTGACTACAGTAACCCACAAACATGAACCATCCACAAACATTGATTGTTTAATACTATCAATATTAGAAAACAATAGACTCTCTAAATTATCTAAAGTAAAAACGATGACTTTGTCACAAAATATGAAGGTATTAAAACAATTGTATTGTCTCATAATCATAAGTCATAATAAAAGGAATGTTCGAACATGTTTGTAAATTTAGTGCGTTAATACTATTGTACAGATCACCATCTTCGGAGAAGTTCTCTGTATAGGGTGAGACGTGATCAGCTGCCCTTGCCGACTACACATGGCGGACTGAACCTAATTTGTGTAGATCTGAAATGTAAGGCTCGATTGGGACGGAGGATACTTATCTCACTATCAGGGTTTCACACTCGAACAGAAATGACATTTCTTCGACCACCTCAGCCTAATGTAAGTGGTGGTCGACATAGGAACATACATCCTGCTTTCCGTACCACCATTGGTATACTTGACAGCCTGCCACAGGACCGAAAATAATTTCTCTCGACGAAGAATTTCTACACTTACCTGCTGAAAGGATTACAGAGACCAATATCCAGTGAACAATAATTCCCTCAAAGAAACTGGAAAATGAAATGACGTATGGCCATTGTCCGAGGACAAGTTCGGCTCGCCAGATGCAGGTCTTTCGATCTGACTCCCATAGGCGACCTGCGCGTCGCGATGAGGATGAAATGATGATGAAGACGACACGTACACCCAGCCCCTGTGCCAGCGAAATTAGCCAATTAAGGTCTCCTGTGACCAAAGGCCAGCACGCTAACCATTTAGCCATGGAGCCGGACACAGGTAATGGAAAATGTCGTGGTCAAATGCTAACAACAAACACTTATCAAAAACGTGGAGATCATCAGTAGCAACAGACCGCTTTCGTCACAACTTGTCTGAAGTGGACACTGCGGCAAGCCCAGTACCACAGTGGACCGTGTGACATCTTGTCGGAAAGCGCGACCTGTCTTGACATGGACTGTATACAAGGTGGTCTGTCATCGTTATCGAATGAGCAGTTAATGATTGGAGAATTTCAACTGGCAGAAAAATCAAAAGTAAATGCTGTAAAACTTGGTTAATAGCAGCGGCAGTGGATTGGAATTTAACGCCGTACAATAGGAGTGGATCGATGTTCGTGGACTGTATAAGCTTAATCAAGACTCCTCGTTTGGAAATGGTAAAAAATCGCAATGTTGAGAAATTTGAGAAACATTTATTTTATTTTTAAACAATATTTTTATTTATGTATTTTACATGATGTATTGAGAATTGACAACATTGAGATGGCTTTTTGTTCTCAAAAGATCATTCTTCCAATTTTTGTATTTCTTTCTTTAAATTACAAGTTGCAATTTGTGCTTTATAATAGTCTCAACACTGTTATACAGTTATACAGGTGTGCTTATAGTTTTCATTTTTTAAAAACAATGGCACTTACTGCCCTTGAAAGGGCCTTGACCTGCCCAGCGACCGCTCCTCAGCACGAAGGCCTGCAGATTACGAGAGATCGTGTGGTCAGCACGACGCATCATCTCGGCCGTTATTCCGGGCTTTGGAGACCGGGGCCGCCATCTCACCGTCAGATAGCTCCTCAATTCTAATCATGTAGGCTGAGTGGACCTCGAACCAGCCCTCAGGTCGAGAGAAAAATTCCTGGCCTGGCCGGGAATCGAACACGGGGCCTCCGGGTGAGAGGCAAGCACGCTACCCCTACACTACGGGGCTGGCTTATAGTTTTCCGCTCATTACATTTCTTTAAACTGTTATGCTGGGGTTTGTTTTATTGATTGATTTGAAATTTATAATTTGATTTGTTCTTAATTTCTTAATCTTCTTACCCTCCAGGGTTGGCTTTTCCCTCGGACTCAGCGAGGGATCCCACGTCTACCGCCTCAAGGGCAGTGTTCTGGAGCTTCAGTTTCTGGGTCGGGGTATACAACTGGGGAGGATGACCAGTACCTCGCCCAGGCGGCCTCACCTGCTATGCTGAACAGGGGCCTTGCTGGGGGATGGGAAGATTGGAAGGGATAGACAAGAAGGAGGGAAGGAAGCGGCCGTGGCCTTAAGTTACGTACCATCCCGGCATTTGCCTGGAGGAGAAGGGGAAACCACGGAAAACCACTTCGAGGGTGGATGAGGTGGGAATCGAACCCACCTCTACTCAGTTGACCTCCCGAGGCTGAGTGGACCCCGTTCCAGCCCTCGTACCACTTTTCAAATTACCAAAATTACTTATTACAAATCAAATTGTTCGCCCCTGTGGTGTAGTGGTTCGTATGATTAGCTGCCACCCCCGGAGGTCCGGGTTCGATCCCCGGCTCTGCCACGAAATTTGAAAAGAAGGTAAACAGATTAAGAAAGAAAGAAAGAAAGAAAGAAAGAATAAGTAATTTTGTAACTTTGGAAATAACAATTAAAATTAATATTTCATATCTAATTACACTACGTTTTTATGTACATATTTCCCTCTTTGATAATGTATACAAATCCAGGCCCTAATTATCAATTAGCCACACGTTATTAATTCCGTAATCATAAAATATTCCGTCTGGTGAGCATTGCGGCATGCCTACCTTCCAAGGCTGCCCTTGGACGCATTTTTATGATTTGACTCAGACATTACTACTTGGCGGAGAACTGCCTGATAAAGCTGTCCGTTGCGTATGAATTCCTTTACGCTCTCAGGTTCCCGTCACGGTGACAGATCAGCTGACTGACGTGCTCAGCTTTCCACAAGACATTGGATGAAGTATGTGAAAATGTTCCTCACTTTCACATGCGTACACTAGTAGAATTCGATTACGAGACCTAAGTTTACATCCTCCTTGTCAAGGAATATTAACTTCTCTTCTCATTTGTGTTGCCAAGGCTGACCTCATCCTCTCGCAGTTGAACTAGTACTTAAATCCTTCCTGAGAAAAACTAGGAATCGAATAGGGACAACTGATACTAAGGGCCGGTATTATAATGAGGGTTTAAACTGAAGATTGAGTTAAACTGTAACTTGAGTTTAAACCGGTGGTGAGTCGTATAATGGTGGGCCTAAGTTAAACTGAGGTGAAGAAGGAATTATACGATCTTGGTAGCAGTGACTTGCAAGAAAAGATGACTATCGATAATGTTTTGTTTACTTGTTGTAGATAAAATGACAGATAAAAGCAATAAACGCTGTCCTAATTTCACTTGTAAGGAAATAGAATTGCTTGTGCAATTAGTACAGAAATATTTATATAATCCGTGAAACAGTGGCATTATGAATTTCTCCGAAATCTCCCATTTTAATCAACATACGACGAGAGGTATAAAACCGCAATGCTATTAGTAGCTGACTGAGGTGTTCTACAGCATGATTTCTGAAATAGAAGGAAGTTACTTTATTTTCTAAAATTTACACTTTTGACGTTCAAACAGTTCAAAAAGTCATTTTTACATCCTTACCTTTTCGTTGCATGTTTTATTCTAGCACCAATTTGCTGAAATAGGGTTATGAATGTCCGTTTTGTAAGCCAAAAACTATTTAAAAACTATTTTAATTCCATATATGAAAGTGACGTCCCCTTGCTTGGAAAACTCGTAGTGCCCGTGGTCGTTCAATAATTTGAACCACTTCTTCGTCATCGCTTAGTATTTCTTCAAACACCTCAAAAATATCTTCGAAATCCATTCGTTCTGCCATGTTCTAAGGTTATGTATTTTTAAACGAGATGAGTGGCAGTAATCTAGTTAAACTTAAGATTAAGTTTTATAATACACGACTCAGAGATAAACCGAAGTTTAAACTGAATCAACAGTTTAAACCTCTATTATAATACCAGCCCTAAAGCTATTATACTAATCGGTAGACCACGGCAGTAGCTACCCGCTGTTCAAAAGAATAGTAGTAATATGACCGAGCGAGTTGGCCCTGCGGTAAGAGTCTCATAGCTGTAAGGGCGCATTCGGAAGATGGTGGACTCGAATCTTACCGTCGGCAACTCTCAAGATGGTTTTCCGTGGTTTCCCATTCTATGCGTTAGTGCGACGATAAACCCATAGCAAATGAAAGTAATAATAATAATAATAATAATAATAATAATAATAATAATAATAATATTAATATGTTTCAGGTACACTGCCGCTCATTAATTTCAATACACCCTGGTATTTCAGATTTATAACACAAATCAAACGGTATTTCTCACAAAAGATAATTATTTTAACTTACACATATATAATACAATCACAATCATTATATTTTACTTACATCAAAGTATTCTCCTTTGGATTCAATAACTGCCTCAAAAACTCGAGGCATGCGGTCAATCAATTTTTGTAGGTATCGTGAATCTGTATGTTACCACACATCCTTAACATTATTCCAGAGATGTTCCTTGCTGGATCTGTCCACTTCATTCTAGACCATTTCAATGGGATTACAATCGGGGCTTTGGAACGGCCATTCCATATCTTTCAGTACTTTCTGTTTTTCCTTTGATGCAATGTAGTTCGTACAGTACGCCGACCGATGTTTTGGGTCATTATGCTCATGTAAGGTGAACCCTTTCCCTATTGAGCGCAATCCACTTGGTATTGCATGATACTGAAGTATGCTTCTGATCCATACATCCTTCTATTTTCACAATGTCGCCAACTCTATTTCCGGCAAAACATCCCCAAACCATAATAGAACCTCCACCGTGTTTAACTGTGGGTAGAACACACTGCTGGGCTACCATTTCCCCTACAAGTCGGCGAACACATATTCTCCTTCTGGTTCCAAAAATCTCGAACTTCGATTCATCGGTGATTAACACCTTCGTCCATTCTTTCGATGTCCAATTACGATGTTTTCTTGCCCATTCAAGTCTCTTCTGTTTATTTATGGGCCTTAGAAGGGCTATTTTTGCTGTGACACATCCTTTCAAGCTGGCTTTAATCAGTCTCCTTTTTACTGTTGCAACAGATATTGTTATCGTGTTCATTTCTACCAATTCTGCACGAATTTGGAGCGCTGTTTTGAATCTACTTCTCTTACTGGTAATTCTGATATATTTATCATCACTTTTAGTTGTTTTACGAGGTCGTCCTGGTCGTGGTATGTCCTTATTGCTCCTTGTTGTCTTCGAGCGATGAAAGGTGTATTGCACTCCCCCTATAGACACACTACGCTGTTTCGTAATTTGGCGAATGGATAAACCTGCTTGGCTAAGTGCTACAATTGCAGCACGTTTTTCTATGGATATCTCCACTCGTGGAGCCATACTAGCGATGTGCACACTTCAACTGTCACGAAGGAACTGATGCAGAAACCACATGTTATGTTTCGTAGCTATGCTTGCCGTTCGCTGCAGATATCACATCACTACAGGGAACAACACAAATGCAGCAAATGCGGCGTCCGTCGGCAAATAGATAAACAAACATATCCGATAGGTACAGGTACATAACGTTTATGTACACACCATTGTTTGTTGGATACTATTGTATCTCGATGGCCACGAACAAAAAACATGACATGTGTACAACTGTTGTACTATTCCTTTGCTTCCTCAACCGTACCCACGGTATTAGACCTTATCTACAGAGAACTAGATGTCAATTATTGGGTGCATTGAAATTAATGAGCGGTACTGTTGATTTTTTGTGACCGGGCGAATTGGCCGTCCGGTTAGGGCAGCGCAGCTGTCAGGTTGCATCAGGGAGATAGACGTTTCAAACCCCACTATCGGCAGCCCTGAAGATGGTTTCACACCAGGCAAATGTTAGGGCTGTACGTTACTTAATGTCACGGCCGCTTCCTTCCGACTCCTAGGCCTTTTCTATCCCTTCGCCACCATAAGACCTACCTATGTCGGTGCGTCATAAAGCAAATTGTTAAAAAAAAAGTGACCTATGCCTGAATTTCACTTAATTTTGTCAGGTAAACTCCAAATGGTCCACCTCTGTGGTGTAGTGGTTTGGGTGAATAGCTGCTACGACCGGGTTCGATTCCTGACTCTGCCATGAAATTGAAAACTGGTACGAGTGCTGGAACGGGGCTACTCAGCCTCGGCAGGACAACTGAGGAGAGGGGAGATCGAATCCCACCTCAGCCATCCTCGAGGTGTTTCCATTGTTTCCCAATTCTCTTCCAGGCAAATACCGAGATGGTACCTAACTTAAGGCCACGGCCGCTTCTTTCCCTCTTCTTTGTCTATCACTTCAGCCCCCTATTTACCCGGTGTAATTCAGCGAGCATACGTTTGCTAGTTGTCCCAGTTGTAGAGGCATTTAAAGGACAAGGGTTGACGACAATTCAAAAGAAAACAATTTAAAACAGGCTTGACATTTATATTAAGATATGCACAAATAAAATCAAAATTTAACAAAAATCGTGTCTTGCTGAACGTTGCCTGAATGACTCACGAATTTACTATTTCAAAAACAAATATACATTTTATAAATTCACATGGCTGTGTTTTTGTTGACTATGATATATCTGGAATATTCTGCAAAATAATAAATAATAAAAATTAGCCTTATATTTTGGATGCGAAAAATTAAATAACTGGAAGAACTCCTTCCTATCCTTAGATAATTATTGATCTGTCGTAATAATATATCCATAAATGATCATTGCGACATCTTTAAACATAATACCAGCTGCATTACTTTTTAAAATGTTGAATGTCCAACTTTTTGCATGTAGTTGATGACCATACTATCCCTAAACCTAATTTGTACACTGTTACAGAGAAACACACGATTATATCGTTGATGATTTCCTAGGCCTAATTTGGATATCATCTTAGTATCATCATAACTATTTTTAAATGAAGATAGTCTCTCAACTGACACAAGCTTTGATTATTAATTTGAATATTCGAGTCTTAAATATCCTTGGAAAATTATTATATGAATATTTAGAGTCGACTATGGCTTTAAATAAGACATACAAAATGTTATGTATATTTTACATTGCAATATTTTTCTTTGTTGTTACGTGCTCATTTTAGAAAATTGATCGATCTTATTCAGTTCAAACTAAATCATTTTATAACTGGATTAATTCTGTCACTAATCTTTGTCTTAAGAATTAAACAACAATCCACAATAAACGAAAAACAAAAACACTGGCACCGCTGGAATAATCTGGCCCACCGTTATGAACACGAGGTCAGATTAGGAACCGCATTTCAAATAAATGACACTGAAAAATATTTCTAACTACAATCAAATTCATTCCATGCACTCGAAATTTATTTACAAAGTTATATTCGAATCCTAGGCTCTATTTTTGTTCATGACGTTTATGGGGAAAAGGAGGTTGGATTTCATCGACTGATGACCTTCTATTAAATTCTATACTTTCAACACCTGACATGACTTGTGATTGAACATGAATTATCACTTAATCGGACCTTACTCTGACATTACAACGACTATATATTCCAAAATCATTTTATTATTCAGAAGACTGGGTAGAAACAAAAATATGCGTAACACCTGGGTTAAAATTGGCTCTACTCTACCACGTCGTCATTGAGTGTCTAGAAATTATTATTATTATTATTATTATTATTATTATTATTATTATTATTATTATTATTCAAATGTTGAAATACCTTTCAACACGTACTCCACTTTCATCGGAACGCATTGCTTCCTATTACTAATGCTTCCAAAAATTATCCAATTGCCCGCAGACATACCATTTCCCAGGTAAATACATCTACAGCTCCACTTATAGCAACTCTAACTTCATTTACCACTCACGACCTTTGTCTCCATTTTTAACCCTATTTCACAACTATTTTATTACTATTGATTTTTACATCTACCATAGACTTCTGAAATGAACATTTCTAGAAGATGACACAATTTGCCGTATCGCGTGGCAATGCAGTGAATGAAGCACAGCCTAGAATTTATCCCACAATGTTTCATGAGATTCTGAAATGATTCTTTAATTTCTCATTTATCCGGGGGTAATGATTATTAAAGTCTTATTTTTAGAGTTTACACTGGGGTAGTAAGATTTCAGAAGGCAAATTACTCCACTTCTAATTTAATAGAAGCCACGTTCTAGAACCCACGTTCACTCTCAAATCTGCATGTAGCTGGGTAAGAATGAAGTAAGAAAATATTCAAAACTACTCATAACTAATAGAACTACAGTTCTACTGAAGAAGATAGTTAAATTTTCTAAATAGATCGACAGATAATATTACAAAATTGTACTTATATTTAATGATGAAACTCAATTCCCTTCTGTGGTCTGCTAAGTTTCTTGCCCCTCATGTCCCTCTTTCGATGCTGGCGACGCTTACATGTTTAGTGCCACATGTTTGTAGTTGGCGATGAATCCCAAGTTGACTGAAGTGGTCCTCTTGGAATTATATATGACATTGTAAAGCTCGTACAGACATTGTAAAGCTGTTACTGTTGTTCGATCCTAGGTCTGTAGTCCTTTACCGAATGAAGTATGTATAAGCTGAAACTGACAAATTAGAATTATCAAAAGTTCGAGCCAGACCAAAATAAATATTTCACGTCTCAAGCGAAACTTAACCCCTTGGCTTTCTCGAAGAATATTTCAAGAATGTCTGGAATAAAAAGGGGAGGTTTAGACTGTTTCACTAGGGTTAAATATCCTTGAGGTTGGAGGCGTGGCTTTTAGAAACATTACATTAGTGTTTTTACTACACAATTACTTCACATAATTGTTCACTTGCTTCAGAGAATGTTCCATATCGCGCACTCTCGATGGATACAAGTTTAGCCTTGAGCCGGAACATCATATCACGTGATCTCTCACACATATTTTACTGCAGAGGGTGAAAAGGCAAATAAAACAAATGACTTGAGCTCGCCACAACGCCTGGCTGAATAAGATAAGAATCTGTTACCACTAATATCGTGAAAATAACACATATCGTGGAAATGACACTGGCTTTTAGAAGAGACATAAATATGTACGCGAAAAATACAATTTTGAAGGGGACACTTCCAATCTTCCCATCCTCCCACAAGGCATAGCAGGGGACCCGCCTGGGCTATTTACTGATCCTCCTCCTCAGTTGTATCCCCTACCCAAAGTCTCACGCTCGAGGACACTGCCCTTGAGGCGGTAGAGGTTGGACTCCTCGCTGATTCCGACGGAAAAACCTACCCTGGAGGGTAAACAGATTAAGAAAGAAAGAAAAAGAAAGAAAGAAAGAAAGAAAAAGAAAGAAAGAAAGAAAGAAAGAAAGAAAGAAAGAAAGATATCCAGTAACGTCCTTAAAAGCGATGTCGCAATGAACGGTTTCGACTGTAATTGTAGAAAAAGTTAGAAAGCAGCTTCAGAGAAGAAGAAAAGAGGATATTTTTAAATTTCTCTCACCCTTCTATTCTCACAACTAATCCAATTTTGTCGAATTGTTACGGGCTAAGTTACTTGTTTTTTAGTTTGTTTTCTTGCCACTTGTTTTAACGTCACACTAACACTTCGAAGGTTTTCGGCGACTAAAGGATGAGAAAGGGCTGGGAGTGGCAAGGTAGCCGAGGTCTTAATTAAGTTACAGCCCCAGGATTTGCCTGGGGTAAAACGGGAAACCGCGGAAAACCAAATGACTTGAGCTCACCACAACGCCTGGCTGAATAAGATAAGAATCTGTCACCACTAATATCGAGAAAATAACACATATCTGACGGTGGGATTCGAACCCACTACCTCCCAAATGCAAGCTCACAGCTGCGCGACCCTAACCGCACGACTAACTCGCTCGGTAAGAAAAGAAGAGAAAAATATGGTCCAGAATGATTGACGAGTAAGAAAACTTAATTTTTTGAACTTACTACTTTTCGTATTTCCGCTCTTCAGTTATCACTATTAGAGTACTGTCTCGCGCTGCAAGAGAGACTATTCTCAGTTTGTTCAATAGCGAGATCGAACCAGTGGCTGCGCGGTTTGTGTCACGAAGCTATCAGCTTGCATTGGCCAGACAATGGGTTCGAACCCCACTGTTGGCCACTCGGAAAATGTTTATCCGCGGTTTCCTATTTTCACACCAAGAAAATGCTGGGACTGTACCTTAATTATGACCACGGCTGCCTCCTTCCCACTCCTAGCTCCTTCCTATCCCATAGTCGCGATAAGACCTACTTGTGTCGGTGCGACGCGAAGCAAAAGTCAATAGCGAGAAAGTCACGAGCTAATACAGTTAGTTTAAAGGCAGATACTAACAACCATAATTAAATTGTCAATGCAGTCGTTAGAATAAGATCTACGGTCATACATATGCTGTACTGAAGTAATTAATAACTCCCAAGAACAATTTACACGAGCAATCTCTGCGAGCGGTCTTCAGCACTAGCCGATTTCTTGTAAAGACTCAATCATCAGACCACTTTATTCTGATTCACTGTTACACCTCTTGCAAGGTGGCAACTCGTCTCGTTGATAGACCTTCTCGAAGTAAAGAGACAGTGAAGCCACAGTTGAACTTCGATTTTGACATCTAGCTGTAATTTATCTTCTGTATAGTGTTTACCAGAGGAAATCAGTAGTTTATTTCTAACTGTATAACTAGGGCTGATTTGTTTTCCGTCCTTCGAGTCTTTTTAACTTTTGAAAACTAAGTGTACGTGCAGGTTTGTTTACATCTGCAGCATTTTTAAAGGTCTACATACTGCACCTGTTCAACATGGGACATGGTGATGATACAAGGGGAGGGTCTGACATGTCCCTCACCGATTTTTATAAAATTTTGCAGGGACGTTCTGTATAGAAAATTAAGAGATAATTGTTTCGGCGTTTTGCTACACACTCCCTTCTTCTTTCGCTACCGCTTTTTCCCCAAACCTATGGGGTCGCGGGTGCGAACTGAGTAGCACATGTGGATGTGGCCCTGTTTTACGGCCGGATGCCCTTCCTGACGCAACCCTATATGGAGTGGATGTAAACACTATTGCGTGTTTCTGTGGTGGTTGGTAGTGTAGTATGTTGTCTGAATAAGATGGGAAGAGTGTTGGGACGGACACATACACCCAGCCCCGAGCCAGAAGAATTAATCAGAACCGATTAAAATCTCCGACCCGGCCGGGAATCGAACCCGGGACCTTCTGAACCGAAGGCCAGGACGCTGACCATTCAGCCAACGAGTCGGACTTGCTAGACACTCCCCAGTTTTTGAAAAATTCGAGTTCAACGTTGATGACGGAAAATCGAATTTTGAATGTTATACATCGAAAGATTGTCTGAAAACATGTTTTATTTGTAGCCTGTAATATGGGATCCAAAGTTAATAATATTAGAGTTATTAACTTTTTTGCGTTTTCATGCTGTAGCAGGACGAGGTCGGCCTCAGACTACCGCTGGGCGTAGTATTTTTTTAGTTTTCCTCCAATATCATAATAGTTTTCTTTACCTTTTTTCGAAGTAAAAAGTGGGGAGGTGTGATTAACAATCTCCATGTAATATTCAATATTTTTGCGATATTCCTCTTGTGGAACCTTTCAAGAGATGATTTTATCGAAATTATACAATCCATGTCTCAAGGATTTTGATATATCAGAAGCATTGTATACTTACATTATAAGATTCACCGAAAGAAAATTGAATGAGAACAGAAAACAAAATAAAGCCATGCCCAAGAATCTAACACGGACCAAAGGTTTAGTAGTCTACCGCCGACCTTGCTCTGCTACAGCATGAAAACACAAAAACGTTTATAACTCTAATTTTGTTAATTTTGGACCCCATATAATATAAATAAAACATGATTTTAGACGATCTTTCGATGTATAGTGTTGAAAATACGATTTACCGTCATCAGATTTGACCTCCATTTTTTCAAAAACTAGGGAGTGTCTAGAAAAATGCCGAAACACGTATCCCTTTATCTTCGATATAGAACGTTCCTGCGAAATGTTATCAAAATCGGTGAGGCACATTTCAGACCCTCCTCTTGTAAGATTATTCTCATCTGTGAATATTCAAAAAATTGATGGAGAAATTCAACAGAATTTGGTAAATATTATAGCTCTAACATTTTTATGAATCAAAGACAAATATTCGGAAAGAATGTAATATTGTAAAAGAAAAGTTTATTCATAATGACCGAAAACAAATGTTTTAACCTCAGAATGACAGGTTTGGTCCAATAAAAATAATTCTTCATATTGTACCTCTTTTATCAATGAATCAACTACCTTAGTGTTGCATTCTCTCTGTTCCCAATGTACAAAGTTCAAACCCGAAAGGCAACTGTGGGTGCGTAAAGTGTGATAATTCTTAGTCTTGGCAGACGACGTTTAGGAACGCCTGTTGAACAAATTTCCGATACACTGGCATTTCCACATTCAGACTGGCAGTACATCGACATTAAAAATCGTTGCTTCCGCGCAGAAAAATCAAGGAAAATATTAATTATAATATAATATGTTTACCATCTCACCTACTGCTATTTCTCTATGGATGGAGTATTGTTTCGTCTGTCTCTTGGCACAGGCTAGCGCAAAATGTAGCTTCCACCGAAGTGTGAGTCTCATTTACGGCTGCTGAGATACGAGTGGAATTCAGTAATAATGACATTCGGAACAAGACTAGTCCCTCTGGATATTACTAAAAATGCTACTCAAAGGCCTGGTCATGCTGAAATAGCACATTCTGGCCCAGTGAGGAAACAATGGCAAACAACCTCATTCTTCGTGATGCTGCGAACGCCTCCTTACGATAAAGTCACCGGTTTTTGTGATTTTCCTGTAACTGCACAAACGTTGGTGGTGGTGTTTCGAGGATGTAACCAACCTCTCTGCGTTGCAGTTCTCAAACGTATTTTATGAATATTGAGACAAAACGATAAGCTTTGCATCACTAAGCGTCCTCAGGATCTCCGACGTCGAACAAGTATGAAGAGCAATCCTTAAGATAGAAGATGGTTAACTAGTCGTTCTTCTTCTTAAAACAATAACCACCACCACCACCACCACCACCACCACCACCACCAAATCCTTAAAGGATTCAAGCAAATCTGCACGCAAACCCATTTCTCGAAAGTTACAAAGACTCAAAGTTTGGGAAGCAGCTCGGTCGAAGTTATACCGTTAAGAATAAATTACTGTCTTCCTCTTGTGAACGCTGTGTAGGAAGTCCAGATCGGCGTTCAATTGTGTGTGCACAGCCGCTTTCCATCGAGAAGACCTGCCAGCGAGATATACATACCAACATTTCTACAGATATTTATTTTAAGCACTGTTTTTTGTGTACAATTTGCTTTACGTCGCACGGACACAGATAAGTCTTACGGCGACGATGGGATAGGAAAGGCCTGGGAGTGGGAGGGAAGCTGCCGTGGCCTTATCTAAGGTACAAACCCAGAATTTGCCTGCTGTGAAAATGGGAAACCAGGGAAAGCCATATTCAGGATTGCCGACAGTGGGGTTCGAACCCACTCTCTCCCGGACGCAAGCTCACAGCAGCGTACCCCATACCGCACGGCCAACTCGCCCTCTGCGAAGCACTCTCATTTGTCCTGAAATAATCATAACACTACTACTACTACTACTACTACTACTACTACTACTAATAATAATAATAATAATAATAATAATAATAATAAATAATAATAATAATAATAATAATAAATAATATACAAAGTGAGTGGGTCGTAAAGTTTGCGTTCGGGCGATGATGGTTTCAGCTGGACTGCTGTCGACGGACCTGAAGATTTTCTTGTGGTTTCACATGTTCACACCAAGACATTGCTGGAGCTATGCCTTAAGGACACGATCGCTTCGTTCTCCGCGCTAATACATTTCCTACCGTGCGAGTTGACCGTGCGGTCAGGGGCGCGCAGCTGTGAGCTTGCATCCGGGAGATAGTGGGTTCGAACCCCATGGTCGGCAGCCCTAAAGATGGTTTTCCGTGGTTTCCCATTTTCACACCAGGCAAATGCTGAGGCTGTATCTTAATTAAGGCCATGGCCGTTTCCTTCCCACTCCTAGCCCTTTCCTGTTCCATCGTCGCCATAAAAGCTATCTGTGTCGCTGCGAAGAAAAAACCAATTGTAAAAATAACCTGTACATGTTAACACAACGTTAAACACAGAATAATACAAAATGAAGAATAGCTGACCACAGTGGCGCTGTCGATTAGTCGTCTTTATCCTTTCTGTTCGGAAAGTTATAGTGGGTTGGGTTTCAGTTGATATCGGTGGTAACTTATTAGACGGTGTTCAAATTCCTACTCCAGTTCCTTGTGAAAGTGTGTTCAGTGATGCTGCAAATATTGTTATTAAGAAAACGGTCGCTCTTAGTTCTTAACTTGTCAACATAGTTCTACTGATACGAAGTCTGAAGTCCCAGTGCAAAGAAGTGTGACTGTAAGTAATTGTCATCTTCATAGTTTCAAACTTTTGTACCATTAAATTACAATATTGAAACATATTTAAAATGTTTAACTTAACTGTTTTTTTAAATTTTTTATTACATGCATACCACCAATACAATTAAAATTCAAAATAAAAAGTAGACTATGTCTTCTTTATAGCGTATAGAATTATAAAAATGTATTATGCCAGGTGTTTTTCTCAAAGTTATAGTATGTGAAATAGAATAAAATTCGATTAATTGGCCGATTAATCTATTAAAGTCATTCGGTCGAACGATTTTTTGTTGCTGTTTGCTTTACGTCGCACCGACACAGATAGGTTTTATGGGGACGATGGGATAGGAAAGGCCTAACAATGGGAAGGAAACGGCCGTGGCCTTAATTAAGGTACAGCCCCAGCATTTTCCTGGTGTGAACATGGGAAACCGCCGAAAACCACCTTCAGGGCTGCCGACAGTGGGATTCGAACCCACTATCTCCCGGATGCAAGCTCACAGCTGCGCGCTCCTAACCGCACGGCCAACTCGCCCGGTATCAAAATTTTTAATCGATCGACAGCTTTAATAACAATAATAATGATGATAAAAAAATAATAATCTTTTGGGAGATGTAGAAGAGGAAGAAGAAAGGAAAGTTGTCAGACCAAGCTAACGCGCTCTTTAAATCGGGCATAACAAAGAAAGAAAGAAAGAAAGTATATTTACGTCCTTTTTTTTTTTTTTTTTTTTTGCTATTGGCTTTACGTCGCACCGACACAGATAGGTCTTATGGCGACGATTGGGACCGGAAAGGGCTAGGAGTGGGAAGGAAGCGGCCGTGGCCTTAATTAAGGTACAGCCCCAGCATTTGCCTGGTGTGAAAATGGGAAACCACGGAAAACCATTTTCAGGGCTGCCGATAGTGGGATTCGAACCTACTATCTCCCGGATGCAAGCTCACAGCCGCGCGCCTCTACGCGCACGGCCAACTCGCCCGGTTATTTACGTCCTACTAACTACTTCAATAGTTTACAGAGATGTCGATTTGCCGGAATTTTGTCCCGCAAGAGTTCTTTTATGCGCCACTAAAGCTACTAACAAAAGGCTGACTTTCAAATATCATCAGACTGAGCCAGAAATGAATCTGGCAACTCGCCACAGGAGGCCAGTATCTTACCTTCTGAACCACTCAGCCCGGAAGAATAGCTACGAAAACCGCAATTCTCCAAATACGGACTAGATAACAAACATGCGATAGTTCGCAGAAGGAATATTAATCTGACAATCTCCAATTTGGAGTGCTTCGTTGCAAAATATTCAGCATAAAATTCAACTTCTTAGTCTTCCATTTCCAGCATGTAACGAGGCAATTGGAATGCAAGAGCTGCAGTTATTGGAGTGCGTGATGCCTCGTTATGGTAGAAAAGAATTGCCTCATTATGATGTCGAGGATGTGAAATGAGTTAAGTGATACCAAAAGATAGTTGTCCACAGCGTGGAATGCAGATTTCACACCGTACGCGAGAACAATTTTCTTTCGCTGCACTGCGCACGTACAAAAGGTGGACACTAGAACTGCCCTTGGCTTCTCAGCAGTTCCTCGTATGAGTGAGATCTTATCAGGAGTACAACCACAGTGCAGAAATAAATGTATAAATAGATGCAGCCAAAAGTAACACAATTCTAAAGGCTTGTGCAGCAAATTCTGCAACCAAACTGTTCGTTCCAAGATACCTGGAGGAATCTGCACTGGATCTTTGCGATCTGGCAGTTGTCGTTGAAAGTTTCTGGGCTCATTTTCTCTCAAACGAGTTTTCTAGGATCGGCCACATCTGCGATTACGTCCCCTAGGGGACATTACAGTATACTGATGTATATTAAATTTTATTTAGCTGAGGTAATTCCGGACGTTCGTAACTTTAAACCATCATGCCGCAGCTCGTAGCAACTTCACGCTAACGTCTTACCAGTACGCTAACACGCTTCTGCTTCAAATTTGTGGTGCCTCCGCTACAGCGCTAGTAGCTGCCTTGCGGTACGTACTGGGGGGCCTTGGAAATATGCCGACTGCCACGTGATACGTAGCGGAAAGCCTTGGAACGGCTTGGAGAAAATAAAAAATATAGGTAGTTATGTAGGAAAATTAGAAATCCTATTTTTCAGAGACACAGAAGAAGAAAAAGAAAGAAAGAAACTAAGGAAAAAGCTCCACAACAGTATTTATGCAAACAAGACACTAAAACAACTGGAGGTTGCATTTTACTTTCTAAATTAATGTGTTATGAATTATGTAGAACTTCATACTTGCTGGGGTGAGCGGCTCAGACTGTTGAGGCGCTGACCTTCTTAACCCAACTTTGCAAGTTCGATCCTGGCTCAGTCCGCTGGTATTTGAAGGTGCTCAAGTACGTCAGCCTCGTGTCGGTAGATTTACTAGCACGTAAAATAATTCCTGCGGGACTAAATTCCGGCACCTTGGCGTCTCCGAAAACCGTGACAGTAGTTGTAGTAGTTGTAGACTAGTAACATCATGTAAAGCTGACATCTAGTGGTAAACCCTGCAAACGTATCGACCCTCTTTTTTCATACGGATTAGGACTCGCATTCTCGACCTCATATATCTCGCAGGCAACGGAAAGCAATCAGCAATAAGCTGTCACCCACAATAATAGAAGAGCAAAGTGTGTTAAATTGCAGTTCCATCACGGAAATGTGAAAACAGTAGGTTCATATCGTTTCATAAGGATAGTGCGGGAATAATGAGACAATGATGGCGGAACACGAACGGAGTTTCACGACCTTTCCTACTCATGAACATCGCACCCGTATATTCGTATCATTTAGATTACTTTCACACCATTATTCGAAAGGAAGGAGAAAGTACGCGAAGTTGCCAAGTAAAAGATAAAAATAATTATTTTTTCAGCTGTCACTGAATACATTTCACTGTTCACTTATCTCAGAGTTTCGCCTGGAGGATAGCTTCTTGGCCTTTCTCTCATTTAATTGAAATCGACATTAGATATGTAAAAATCTCAGTTTTACGGCAAGCCTTTCCTGACGTCAACCCTATGTAGGGTTAACTAATTACATGTTTGTGTGATCGTTTGTGGTGTGATATGTGGTACTGCCGGGTATTAAAATCACTAACGATGGCAGAAGTAAGGAGGACCTAAAATGCAGACTAGCACAAGCAAGGAAGAGCTTTCTTAAGGAAAGAAATGTACTCATTTCGAATGTTGATATAGGAATTAGGAAGATGTTTTTGAAGACTTTCGTCTCGATCGTGGCATTGTATGGAAGTGAAACATGGACGATAACTAGCTCAGAAATAATGAGAATACAAGCTTTTGAATTATGGTGTTACATAAAAATGCTGAATGTGAGATGGGTAGATCGAACCACGTATGAAGTGATACTGACTCGAATTGGTGAGAGATCGATTTGCCTAAATTTGACGAGAAGAAGAGATAGAATGACGGGACACATCTTAAGACACCCGGGACTTGTTCATTTGGTTTCTGAGGGAAGTGTAGGTGGTAACAACGGTAGGGAAAGTCCAAAATATGAATATTTCAATCAGATTAGAGCAGATGTAGATGTAATAGCCGCGTAGATATGAAAAGGTTGGCACAGAATAGAATGGCACGGAGAGCTGTATTAAACTAGCCTAAGGACTGATGACTCAAACAACAACAAGTTGAATGTAATCAAAGATGTGTATTAAGACGAACACACACATCTGGCCCTCAAACTAGAAGAACTAACAAACATAAATAAAATCCACAGCCCAGTTCCGAATCGAACCCGGGGACATTGGTACCGGAGACCACTATGCTGACACTTAAGCTAAGGATCCGGCCTTCCCTATGTGATCATCCAGATCTATTCCCTGCTATATTTGCCTCCTAAATGCAATTTTCGAAGCTCTGATGTTTGAGGTGTCACACAATATTACCAGTAGTTTTTTAAACGTAGCAATGTCATCTCTTTACAGGCCATGAAAGCCCTTGAAAGTGTGGAAGGTAAAGGCAGGGCTGATGAAGAAAGGTTAGGAAGAAAGGAAAGATCAACTAAGAATCAATAGATAACTCAGGAGATACTAGACCTGGCTGACGAACGGCAAAAGTACAAGAATGCAAAAATGAAGAGGGCAGAAAAGAATGCAGGCGAATAAAAAGTGAAGTAGATAGAATGTGCAGGACTGCTATGGAAGAATGGCTGAAAGAGAAGTGCAAGGATGTCGAAGTTTGTATGGTCCTAGGAAGGGTAGATGCTGCATACATGAAAACTAAGGAAACCCTTCAAGAAAGGAAAACTAGATGTATGAATATTAAGAGCTCAAATGGAAACCTATCTCTAGGGAAAGAAGACAAGACTGAAAGATGGCAAGGAACACATCCATCAGTTGTATCAAGATAAAGAAGTAGAGATAAAGTTATGGAACAAGAAAAGACTGTTAATGCTGATGAAATGGAAGACCCAATCTTGAGGTCAGAGTTCGACAGAGCTTTGCGAGACCTAAATAGGAACAAGGCACCTGTAATTGATAACATACCCTCAGAATTACTGACTGCCTGAGGAGAAACCACCAAGGCGAGGTTATTCCACTTATTGTGTAAGATGTATGATACAGGAGAGGTGCCATCCGATTTTCGGCAGAATGTTGTTATACCTATTCCCAAGAAAGCAGGTGCGAAGTGTGAAACTGTCGCAATATTAGTTCAGTATCTTACGCCTGCAAACTTTTAACACGTTGAAACTAAGTTGGGCAAAAATCAATTTATCTTCAGAAGAAATGTAGGAACACACAAAGCAATTGTGACTTAACGTCTAATCTTAAATGATCGTATTAAGGACGACGAGCCCACGTACATGGTTTTCGTACATCTTGAAAAGGCATTCGTTAATATTGATTGGATCAAGTTATTCGAGATTATGAAGGTTGTCGGGATCAGACACCGAGAAAGAAGAATTATCCACAATCTGTACTAAAATCAGTCTGCAGTGATAAGAATCGAAGGCTATGAAAAAGGAGCAGCAATCCAGACAGCAGTGAGGCAAGGATGCAGTTTGTCCCGTCTCCTTTTCAATGTGTATGTAGAACAGGCAATAAAGGAAATCAAAGAGGAATTTGGAAAAGGAATCACAATTCAAGGAGAGGAAATCAAAACTCTGAGATTTGCCGATTATATTGTTATTTTATCTGAGACTGAAGATGATCTGGAGAAATGGCTGAATGGTATGGACACAGTCTTGTGAGTGAGTAAAAAAGGAAATGAAATAAATTCAAAACAAAAGTAATGGAGAGCAGTCGAATAAAGTCAAGTGATGCAGGGAATATTAGATCAGGAAATGAAGTCTTAAAAGAAGTAGATGAATATTGTTACTTGGGTAGCAGAATAACTAATGGTGACAGAATTGAGGAGGACATGCATTGCAGACTAGCACAAGCAGGGGAAGAAAAGAAATTTGCTCACTTCAAACATTGATATTAGCTTATGAATTAGAAAGACGTTTTTGAAGACTTTCTTCTGGAGCGTTGCATTGCTTGAAAGTGAAAAATGGCGATAACTAGCTCAGAAAGAAAGAGAATAGAAGCTTTCGAAATGTGGTGTTACAGAAGAATGCTGAAGGCGAGATGGATAGAGCGAACCATAAATGCAGACGTACTGAATCGAATTGGCGAGAGGAGAACAATTTGGCAAATTTTGATCAGAAAAAGAGATGAAACGAAACGTAGTATGGCTTTTAGTGCCGGAATATCCCAGGACGGGTTCGGCTTGCCAGGTGTAGGTCTTTCTGTTTGACACCCGTAGGCGACCTGCCCGTCGTGATGAGGATGAAACGATGATGAAGGCAACACATACACCCAGTCCCCCTGCCATTGGAATTAACCAATTAAGGTTAAAATCCCCGACCCGGCCGGGAATCGAACCCGGGACCCTCTGAGCCGAAGGCCAGTACGCTGACCGTTCAACCAACGAGTCAGATAGAAAAACAGATACAATGATAGGACACATCTTAAGACACCCAGGACTTGTACAGTTGGTTTTTGAACGAAGTGTTGGCGGTAAGAACGGTATGACAAACATACGAAGGATGTACTAGTTACGTGAAGGCAAACACAGGATAGGGCGCCATGGAGAGCTGCATGAAATCAGTCTATGCCCTGATGACCCGAACAACAGTCATCTTCACGCAGGCCATGAAGACCCTTGCAAAGGTGGAAGTTAACGACTTCAACTATCCGTACGCTCGGCACTTGGTGAGGTAGAGTGGTTAGCTCTACGCCCGGCCACCTTTACCCCAAGGAATTAAGCTGGTACTCATTTCTTGTGTAGGCTGACTGAACCTCAGGACCTTATGCACCTCCGGAGATGGAAATCTCGTTTCTTAAATGTTTTGAGTTCGTGACGGGAAATCGAACCCATGTCGTTCAGGATGAACCGAGCAGGCATTTACCGCCTCGACCAGGCGGCCCCTTAGTAGTTTCATTGAGTCAGACCTAACGACTCTGTTATTTATGCAACTCAGTGTGGATCATAGGTTATGATTTTCATTTCCGTGTTGACGTATAACTAATATAATAGAGTTTGAGGGATATTTCACCATTCAACACAATGTAATATATTTGAAATTTATTAAGTGAAGACCGGTTTCGGCTCCCATGGAGTTATCATCAGTTCTTTTAGATAATTAAATCAATGGGAATCTGATAACAATCATCATGGGGATTGCCTACATACATCTCCATAGATTGACAAAAAATCATGACAATATTATACACACAACGGCAATTGCCTAAAATACTTATCAGTAGGTTGTCCTAAAGCATATGACAAATTATGTACACAATGACATGAAATATTTGGCACTTTAAGAAAGATCTTGGATCTGGGTTTAAAAAAAATACTGTCGTGTTTGAAGAACACCGAACAGACTTGTCAGTCTTGTTACAATCAACTTAAAAACATGTGAACCAGTTAAAGGCCAGTAAGATTCATTATCACATTTACTTGTACAACGTTTTAAGCATACCTAACTCTAGATGTTTGCTGCTTGTAGAAATTATTAGTTGTTATAGAAAGCTTAAGTGTTTAACTTCATTTGTTTTCATATGTTCTCACCGTTTAAGCTGAATGTAAAACTAGTCGACCCGTCCTGCTCGGCTGCATTCCTTATAAATTTGTCACATAATTCGCCTTGATATCCCTGTGGCAGTCAGATTGTTTTGCCTGCTCCTTTTAATAGTTTTATGAACATATACGGCTACATAATAACTGATTCATTCGTAATTCATTTTATGGCACTTCTTTCCATACAATATTCTCCGTGCTTCGATCATTCGGCCGTATCTAGATTTTAACATTTTCAAACGATCTTGCCCGAGATAATGAAACACATTTGACCGTGACTTAATACTCGTTCGGGTAAGTAGACACCCACTTTTCGAAGAGTTTGTCCCTGCGCTTTATTAATTGTCATACAGAAGGCTAGTCGACTTGATAACCTTCCCGTTTGTACGTACGTAGACTGTTTTCTCTTAGTATCATCACCGCCTTCGTAATATACAGGCCGTACTGTAGAAAGCGCGCCCAACCAATCAGCTGATCAATTGAGGCGAGCTAAGCGAATGTTACATATTGTACTTGTGAATGTAATCCACAAGGATTGGGGGCATTCTTAGGATAATTGTGACCGTTGAGAGACAAAAAATTATATTTAAGTATACTGCGTGTTTTTTCTTTAAATTTATCACATCAGGATTTACGTAAACAGTTGCTATTAAGATGATGAAATGAAACCTCATAGTTTAGGTTAGGCATGGTATCTTCACGTGGTGAGTAATGTAAATTCAATGGATGTAATACTTCTCGTGTGATTTACTCATTTAATTGTTATCGTATACCACATTTTTGTGGAAATATAATGTGCTACAAATTTAAATACAGTGTGTGAAAGTTCGCATTTGCCACAATGCTAAGAGCGTGTGCGTACCACGGCGAAAATACAACTATACAAGTAAATAGAAATTAATATTTTCATTTTCTTCGTATGGGGGCAGGTTACCTTAATAAGAAACGAAAATCCGAACCGAAAAATATACCGGTTACGAAGAATAAAGGTGTATGTTTCACTAATTTTCCAGAGCTGATGATGATTTCCCCTTTGGACTTTCTTGTTTCACAGATTTGCAGCAGAGCGTTTTATTGTTGTTACAGAACAAGAATAAAAGTGGACAGTAACAAATGGAACCTACATATGGTTATTTCTTGCGTTCGTAATGTTGAGTTCGCGCTGCCTTTTCTCCCCAAAATTAATGCGAGTATAAACCATTCCTCGGCAGTTTCCGTGGATGTGGGAAGTAACTAATAGATCTGGCTGATCAGAGCATTAATATTTGAGAAAACATGAGCTAGCCTATTCCTAAACAAAAAATGACACAGAATGTATAGAAGATAGGGTATCGAGAAAGTCTTCGAAGGATAGTGCCAGAAGTGTCAACAACAAACCAAGAAAGCTACTGCATTTATAGCCATCTAGAGGTATGGAAGTAAAGTTTATTATTGGACGTTTGTTTTCTTATGCATAATAATTATTTGTCGGGTAATTGTCGAGTAAAACACTGAAGCTTTGACCGCGTAGATCGCACTTCAAACATACTTCTCCCAAAATTACATAGACATGACTTACGAGTTATTATGCGATTACAGGTTTTAGTGACCTCATCTGTAATATTAATACATTTGTAAATATTTCATCATTACAAAAGGTACAGACGCATCATGTCCTTGCATTACACGGGTCGGACGGAGGAAACAGTTCGCCTCTTTGTGTGACGTCATCGGAGGTACAGTACGGCCTGTACATCACGAAGGCAATGGTATCATGTATGTTATTAGGAACGTTCTGCCATCTGTTGCGTATATGCAGAAGCTGGGGAAGGTCAGAGAATGAAAGATTATCTAGCAAGGAATAATATTCCATGATCAGAGGAAGTGTAATATTCTCTGGCTTGGGAAGTAGTAATCAAACATGGCTGCATGCAATAACATTACTAAGGGTGTATTGTAAATCACGTATATCAGTACACTAGCTGTAGTACCCGGCGTTGTCCGGGTAGCTTTTGAATGTTTACCTTTAGTATTTGTATTTATTTGCTAGTGGCTTTATGTCGCACTGACACAGATAGGTCTTACGGCGACGATGGGATAGGAAAGGGCTAAAAGTGGGAAGGAAGCAGCCGTGGCCTTAATTAAGGTACAGCCCCAGCATTTGCCTGGTGTAAAACGGGAAACCACGGAAAACCATCTTCAGGGCTGCCGACAGTGGGATTCGAAACCACTATCTCCCGGATGCAAGCTCACAGCTGCGCGCCCCTAACAGCACGGCCAACTCGCCCGGTAGTGTGAAGTGGGTGCTTATTGATTTATTTTTGAGATGTTGATTTTACGACCTATTATGTAGTTTTAGAGTTATTTAGATGTATCTGATTTCAAGTTTTAGATTATTTAATTTTAGAGTCATTTGCATGTCAGCCCCTCTCACTCCCCACACCCAGCGGAGGCTGTGATTCTTCATCTCCATAGTATTTTTTCTAAGATGGTAAGTCATATGTATACCAAGTTTCGTTGAGAGCAATTCTGGAACATACACACGTGCAGTACATCCATAATATCCGTTATATTTACATTCATTTTCACCCCCTCTCAACCTCCATACTGATTGCGGCTGAAGTACGACTTAACCATCCAGAGTGTCACAGATCAACTCTGTGACCTCATAAAGAAGTTTTCCGACATTAATATCAGTAAAAAATCGTTTATTTTTATATTTCACCGTCTCCCCTAGGTGTGCTAGGGGTATTTTACCCCAACAGTATTTTTTTCAGATAGCAAGTCATATGTGTACCAATTTCATATGAGGGCTATGCTGGATGAAAAATTCATCCGTATTTTTGGTCATTTTGAACATTTTCCTTTCCATCCCTTGTAATATGCATGCCGATAAGGGCTGAACATTGACAACCGGAGTGTGATTATTCATCTCAGCGACCTCGAAATGTATGGCTGTACCTTAATTAAGGCCTCGGGCGCTTCCTTCCAATTCCTAGGCCTTTCCTATCCCATCGTCGCCATAAGACATATCTGTGTCGGTACGACGTAAAGCAAATTAGCAAACAGGATATAAATAAATAGAAATGCATGGATTCGACACAATTTTCGATTATTTTTATATATCATTCCCCCATCGTTACCCCACCCGTAAGGAGGCTAAAACTGGACATGAAAAATTTCAGGCGTGTCACTATTCATCTCAGCGACAGCAAAAAGTATGGATTCAACACTACTTTTGATGATTTTTATATCTCACTTCCTGGCCCCCTACCCCTAAGGGTAGGTTGGGTGCCTAACCCACAGGTGCTTTGTATCATGATACTAAAAATTTGGAGTGCCGCTATTCATCTCACTGACCCCGAAAAATGTGGATTCGACATTATTTTCGACAATTTTTATGTATAACTGCCCCCTCGTCCCCACCCCAGAGGAGCTGAATTTGGACTTATAAAAAATCCGGAGTCTCACTATTCATCTCAACAACCACGAAAAGTATGGATTCGACCCTTTTCAAATATTTTATGTCACCCCCTCGCCTCCCCGCCTCGATGGGTACGTGGTGGTGTCCTATCCCCACGCGGTTTGTCAAGAGAAATCCGGAGTGTCAATATTCATCTCAGCGACCCCGAAAAGGATGGATTCGACCCCATTTTCGGTTATTTTTATTTATCACTCCCCCCTCGACCCCACCCCAAAGGTGGCAGAAATTGGACTTTAAAAAATTCCGGAATGTCACTATTCATCTCAGTGACCGTAAAAAGTATGGATTCGACACTATTTTCGAAAATTTTATGTCACCCCCCTTGCACCCCCCGCCCCTATGGGTACATGGGGTGACTTACCTACACGCGGTTTGTCAAAAGAAATCCGGTGTGTCGCTATTCATCTCAGCAACCCCGAAATGGATGGATTCGACCCCATTTTCGGTTATTTTTATTTATCACTCCCCCCTCGACCCCACCCCAAAGGTGGCTGAATTTGGACTTGGAAAAATTCCGTAGTATCACTATTCATCTCAGCGAATCCGAAAACGATGGATTCGACACTATTTTAGAATATTTTTGTATGTGACACACCTCACCCCCCACCCCTATGGGTACATTGTTGCCTTACCCCACGCGGTTTGTCAAAAGAAATCCAGAGTGTCACTATTCATTTCAGCGACCCCAAAAAGGATGGATTCGACACTATTTCCTATTACTTTGATATATCACTCCCCCTCGCCCCCACCCAAAAGGCAGCTGAATTTGGGCTTGGAAAATTTTGGGAGTATCACTATTCATCTCAGCGAATCCGAAAACGATGGATTCGACACTATTTTCGTATTTTTTGATATGTGACCCCACTCCACCCCCCCCCCGCCCCTAAGGGTACTTCGACTGGGCGAGTTGGCCATACGCGTAGAGGCGCGCGGCTGTGAGCTTGCATCCGGGAGATCGTGGGTTCGAGCCCCATTATCGGTAGTCCTGAAGATGGTTTTCCGTGGTTTCCCATTTTCACACCAGGCAAATGCTGGGGCTGTACCTTAACTAAGGCCACGGCCGCTTCCTTCCAACTCCTAGGCCTTTCCCAACCCATCGTCGCCATAAGACCTATCTGTGTCGGTGCGACGTAAAGCAACTAGCAAAATAAAAAAAAAATGAATTTAAAAAATCCCACAATCATTGGCTGGATTTCGAACCATGGCCACATTGGTGAGAAATCAATGACTATCACCACTCCCACGGAGGAGTTTTAGAATGGGAACCTCAGGGTTGGAATATAAAATAGCGCAGCTATGAGCTTGCATCCGGGAGATTAGTGGGCTCCAATCCCACTGTCGACAGCCCTGAAAATGGTCTTCCGTGGTTTCCCATTTTCACACCAGGCAAATGCTGGGGCTGTACCTTAATTAAGGCCACGGTCGCTTCCTTCCAACTCCTAGCCCTTTCCTATCCCATCGTTGCCTTAATACCTATCTATGTCGGTGCGACGTAAAGCCACTAGCAAAATATATAAAAGAAAAAAATTATGAGAACTACTAGTGGACCCGTGTTGTTCCGCAGCATTCCTTATTAATAGGTCAGATAACTTGTCTTTAAATGCCTGTAGCAGTCATATTGTTTTGCTTGCCCTTTTCAATAGTTTTATGAACATTTAATACGGGTACATAATAATAATAATAATAATAATAATAATAATAATAATAATAATAATAATAATTTATTCTTAATTTAGTTTATAACGCTTCTTTCCATACCATATTATCTCTGCTTCGATCATTCGGGCGTATCTGGATCTTAACATTTTCAAACGATCTTGCCCGACATAGTGGAACATGCGATTGGCCGTGCCTGAACACTGGTTTGGGTAAGTAGACACCCCACTTTTTCAAGAGTTTCTCTCTGCGCTTTATTAATGGTCATACAGAAGGCTAGTCGACTTGATACCTTCCCGTCTGTACGTACGTAGACTGTTTCCTCTTAACAGAATGTAAGTTATTAGGAATGATGATTGTTGTTTAAAGGGGCCTAACCTCGATGTCATCGGCCCCTAATGGTACGAAATGAAATAACAAAAAATTCAAATTCATCCACTGACTAAAATAAAAAAAATGTCATGAAGAATGAATGGATGGACATGAACCCTACAAAAAAAAAAAAAAAAAAAAAAAAAAAAAAAAAAAAAAAACAGTGGATCAGACTCAAAAAGAAGGTAGTTAGAGTATTACTGACCAAGAGACCATTTATAAAGCACAATAATGCTTGATGTCTGAAGGGGTGCTAAATTCACGTCTAAGGTCCCACAGAATGGTACATGTCGCGAGTAAAGTAAAATCATGGTATTTGTCATTTTGGGGTACTGAACAAAAGTAGCGAAGACTCACGGTGGTCCACACAAGATGGTACTACTCACCAGTATTGCAATTCGTACAGGGAACGCAGACCTATGGTGTTTCTCACACAATGGCGCCACTCATAACCAACACAAACCGGTAAGGTTCCTCACCTAGGTGTACTACTCACGGGCGCCGGTATTCCCGTGGTGTTCCTCACATAGTGGGTACCAATCACAGGCAACGCTGACCCACGGTGCCGCTCATATAGCGGTACAACTCACAGGCTACGCCCAGACCCGCGGTGTTGCCCACATGGGTACAACGCACGCGTACTGGAATCCACCAGGCCAGGCTTTTTACTGCAACTAATCACAAACCTATTTCGTACCAATTTAGTGATACTACTCGCAAGTACATGCAACCCATGGTGTTCCCCGCATGATGGTACGAATCAAGAGTAGTTTCATGGTTCTAATTCAATCATCCTTTGGTCGCCCCTTGTAGTCGCCTCTTACGACAGCGAGGGGATACCGCGGGTGTATTCTACATGTGCGTCCCCCACCCGCAGGGGGTAGAGTTATTAGGAATGTTCTGCCATCTGTTGAGCATATTCAAAGGCTAGGGAAGGTCAGAGAATCAAAGATTATCTAGCAGAGAATAGTATTCTTCCATCATCAGAGGAAATGTATACTCTTTGGCTTGACAGGTAATAATCGGACAAGGATGCAAGCAGTCACATTACTAAGGACGAAAATTACATATATCAGAATATTCAAGGAAGTGTTAGTAGTTTAGTGCCTCTTACCCGGAGATCTCGGGTTCGATTCCCGGCCAGAACAGGGAATTTTACCTGGATTTTAGGGCTGGTTCGAGGTCCACTCAGCCTACTTGATTCGAATTGAGGAGCTATCTGACTGTAAGATAGCGGCCCCGGTCTAGAAAGTCAAGAAAAACGGCCGAAAGGATACGTTGTGCTGACCACACGACACCTTGTAATTTGCAGGCCATCCGGCTGACCAGCGGTCGCTTCGTTGGCAGAGGCCCTTCATGGGCTGTAGTGCCATGGGGCGGTATTGGTTAGTAGTCTAGCAACCGCTAAGTATAGAATGTATTGCGGGTTAGGGTAAGCCTTCGTCTGCAATTATTGGAGTGACCATTTAATGATTTGATTTTATGATTCCTCACATTTGGGTGAAATTAGAGACTTATTAATGTCTTATGATTCACCGGCAGGCAATTCCGGAGAAAAAAAACAACCAGAAATGAAGCGAATCGGTCCAATAGAACGGACGGACGGATTTGTCAAATCTGATTTTAGTAAACTCTTTTAATATATAGGGCCTAGATAACTTAATGAAGTAACGGGTTTTCACATGCGGTGAAGAGATGCTATGCTAACAAAGTCTTCATTCGAGTGTACTCATACTCAGGAACTGTCTTCCGTTACTAATGGAAACTATCTATTTTCAAAGGATTCCCCGCACATTTCTTGCCGAGTGAAAAAAGACCTGGCAATACACATAATCATAAATCTCGCTGCCAACAGTGTAATAGACCTAATCTTGTTCTTTGTTGAGTTGTTTTGCTTGGTCGATGCTCTCCGGAGTAAATCACGGAAGACGTCTCCACCTCCTCGTGCTCCGCTTGTCCCTGTCCCCGCACGACAGATCAATAGGCAGATGTAACGTCTTGCTGTATGATCGAGCTCAGTCGTTTAAAGGCGTTCACGCCCGTCAGGATAACAAGATACAGTGAGCTGAATGACTGGCTTAATATTCAGCTTCTCCGAACCGCAATAGCTAACGGTTATACACTGTATCATGCTTAATTGTAATTTTACAAAATGTAAAATTTTCAGGGAACACATTTTATTGATTACCTTCAGAAAGAAAAATTATGTAAAAAAATGAAAAATCAATTATAATAGAGTATTAAGACAATAGTTATTACTATAACGCACTTTTCAAAATAATTATTAACAGCTGTAGAAAAACAGGGTTGAAAATTGTGGGTTTTCTCCAGAACTCAACATTTACAGGAACAAAAGTTAAAGAAAACTATTTTCAAAGGTCATATTTCACATGTTATGTAGAACTACACCTTGAATTAGAAGATCGACTCGTTTGGATACTCAGCATAATTATTGTCCTCACTTCGCTCTGAGCAACTTTGCAACACTGCAGAATACAACAGTTATGTCTCCTCGGAAGATGAATCGAAATATTCCATAAGTTTCTTAATATTGACATGATTTGATAATTTAATAATAATAATAATAATAATAATAATAATAATAATAATAATAATAATAGTAATTTCGTGTGGCTATTTCTAGCCGAGTGCAGCCTTTGTAAGGCAGACCCTCCGATGAGGGTAGGTGGCATCTGCCATGTGCAGGTAACTGCGTATTATTGTGGTGAAGGGTAGTGTTATGTGTGGTATTGTGATTTGCAGGGATGCTGGGGACAGCACAAACACCCAGCCCCCGAGCCATTGGAATTAATTGATGAAGGTTAAAATCACCGACCGGGCCAGGAATCGAACCCGGGACCCTCTGGACCAAAGGCCAGCACGCTAACAGTTTAGCCATGGAGCCGGACGAAAATTTGATAGGCAATGAATTGTCAAGTTGGCTCTACGACTTTTAAACACCTCAACAACAATAGAATCATCAAAATAATTTGTTTTAACTTTGCACTGAACTGATTTTTTAAATCTCACATACGTTAAAACCCGCACGTAAGTCATCTTGCAGAGTAAGTTGTCTTTCAAAATCTGCCTACTTGTTGATTTCAAGTCATACACTTCCCACCTCTTCCTAAGAACAAGACGTCGTCCGTGCTGATTCAGTGTGTTGTGATATTGAGACGGGACTGATATAGTTTCCACCTTCCTCAGTCGTTCCTCAATATTACCAAAAATGTACATGGTTGCCAAAAGTTAAAAAACTCGTAAATATAAATAAAATCCAGAATGAGTTTTCATCAATTTTTATTCCTGTAGATCTGGAGTTTTGCAAAAACTCCTAACATTTGAAGCTCTCTTAGGCCCGGTTTCATCAACACATGTTAAATATATACTAACAAGTAGTTAGTTAATACGGAGTTAGAAATTTAGCATCTTGTTAGGTTTCTTGCGTTTCATCAAACTTTTCTTGTGAAATGTTAACTAATCGACTGTTAACTCTCCCAATATTGCGAACTGGTGCGAATCAAGGAAGCAGTGGTACGAACGTGCTGTTTTACAGCGCGCTCCGATGCGCTTTTGTTTGAGCACAGCTGTAAAATATGGCGCGTGAAGTGAAACGGAATCGTAGTTCTAATTTTTCCTCCTTCGAAGAAGAGTTGTTAATTGAATTAGTTAGTAAATATATATATATAAGTTATTGAGTGCAAGCGCACAGATGGCTTGACGATAAAAGAAAAGGACGAGGCGCGGGAAAAGTCCGCGAGGTTTTCAATGGGGTAAACAGATACTTTTTTTTAGCGGGTATCCGCTGTCACCTAACAAAATCAATTCGTTAATTGTCCCACTTCAAACTGTGCTCCGATATGGGAGTTATTAAATATTGTATTGTCGTGTGCAGAACCAGACCACCTAGCAAGTATATCCCTGATTTGGAGGTTAGGCTCACTAATCGCCTGAACATTAACATTAACAGAGAAATATCCCTTTCGATTACGATATATTTCGGCCCAATTGCCTCCAGGTGATTGGATTCTTACATGTGTGCAATCTATTGCATGTAGAACAAACACCAGGAAAACGGCTTATTTCATAGAAGTCGCGGATAATTTACTGACGCTCTTCTACTGAAGGGAATGTTATATACTTCCTCATGGATGCTATGGCTGCAGACACACGACAAACAACTCTATTAACAGTGGCTTTAGGAATTCCAGCATTGTCTCTGGCCATTATGTGAAAATAACCAGTAGCAAAAACTCGTAATATTATCAGTACCTGCAACATTGGAGAAAGAGGTAGGTTTCCCTTCGTAGGATATTCTAACCTCACTTGAATTTCGTCAACCACCTTAGCAACGACTGTTTTCGATAACCTGTATCTATGAAGAAATTTCGGATCCGTCAAATTTTCAAAGTCATTACGTCGCTGAACTCTTCTTCGATCAGGACTGTTTTGTAAAAGATCTAAATAGAGCAATTCCGCCTCGAAAGCGAGATTCACAGCAGCCATTTTGGAACAGGTTGCTAAATGCTAATGTTAGCCATTTAACATTGGAAATGGCTGATGTTAACTTTAATACGCAGTTTAACATTTGTTAATGTTAACATTTGTTGATGAAACGCAAATTTTCTTAAATCGTATGTTAAAATGATTTAACACCTTGTTAAGTACTAACATGTGTTGATGAAACCGGGCCTTACAGTGGTAGATGTTCAGTTTAGCTCAATTCTGAAGAGTGCAATTGATTCATCCCTTATTAAACTATACGACCCCATATATAACTCATTTTCGGAAATTTTGTAGATGTTGAGTTTTGGAAAAACGGTCCTCAATTATTGTTTGCAATTAAAGACAGTTAAAAATTAAATAATTGAAAAGGAGGTTCAACCTATTCAATACTTAAAAGAAAGAAATGCAGTAATCACATTCCTATTTAAATGGGACCGGTTTCGACCTTAGTCCAGGTCATCATCAGCCGTAAAAACATGTACAATGTTTATGAATATTGGAGGTCAGTTTCACACTCTGATAGGCACAAAGACACGACACCACATTCTGTCATGCACAAAGTCACTGCATTTCTTTCTTTTAAGTATTGAATAGGTTGAACCTCCTTTTCAATTATTTAATTTTTAACATCAATAATTTCAATACGGAACAATGAAATTTTTATCTTTAAATTAAAGACAGTATCGAGTACAGCTTCTCCCAATCACTCGCCGCTTTACAGAATCTCTAATGTGTTTAACTATGGGCTGAGGAAATACTGCTCTTGGTCTCAATGACCCCACTCAGAAACGTGCAAAATAGTTTTCAATTGTATTACGTAGGCCATAGCAGTTCAAATATATAAATATATACTGTAACATAAACATTTGTATTTCCATAATTAACATACGGGGGCTGTAAATTAATTAATCGCAATATTTAATGAACTAACAAGTACAGCTGCATTACTTTTCTTCAATGTAATCACCCGCAAAGTGTATTACGTTTTGCCAAATGTCGGGAACCCGTGGGTTACCGTTGACAAGGCGTTCTCTGTTGATGACAGCGATGGAGCGCGCTACGGCGCGGAGTACAGATGCACCTACGGATAATAGGGAACATGCATGATCCGGGGTTTTAATTAAAAATATGCTAATCTGATTCAAAATTGCATGCAGAATTAAAAAATGTGATCAGAATGTACAAATAATAACTCCAAACATGATAAAAATCTACGAAAGTGTCACGTCACGCAAGTACGCGATCTCATTGGCCTGACGTCATCGTACAGGTTGAGTGAATTAGCAGACGAAATAACACATAGTGTGCTGTGAGAAGCAGGATACACTTCGCGTATTTCTACTTTACGTTAGTGTCTAGTATGGTTAAATTCGAGGTCTATACATTGGATAATAATCTGAGTGGTATATTTTATACTTAAAATGAATCCTGCGCAGACAGTGAGGCAGAAAACTTACAAATGGTGTAGAGTTCCGATGTGCAATAGCACATCGCATACCATACCAAACAAATTGTTTATAAACGTTCCAAAGACGCTAAAACTAGGGAGAAATGGATTTTGGCGAGCTGGAGAAATGCTGGTGATATATCGGAAAAGTCTACAGTTTATTTTTTTTGAAGATTTTAACGTAAGATGAATTTGTTTGAATTTTCAAATCACTTTTCCATGTCAGCTGTTCTAGTGGTAAAACTTTAAATTTTAATGTATGATGCTTTATTTAAATGCTTCAATTACATCTTGGAATATGAAAGTAATAAACAGTGCATTAAATAATGCTGATTATTAAAGTATTCTCCAAACCTAACCTATGTTTTGGGTGATCCATGTCAAGATAATAAATCAAAGGGGTTATGAACCATTTTGACAGCTCTAATTCTACCAATATATCTTGGCATGGGACAGTCATGACATTCCTGTATTGAGCGACTAAAATGTCACCAGGACACTTTTCTTTCCTGATATGCTCAACTTGTTAAAAGCCAAATGTAATTAATGTTACTGGCTTCACGCCCCGCTAACTACTTCTACGATTTTCGGAGACGCCGCTGTGCAGGAATTTAGTCCTTCAGGAGTTATTTTACGTGCCAGTAAATCTACCGACACGAGGCTGACGTATTTGAGCACCTTCAACTACCACCGGACTGAACCAGGATCGAACCTGCCAAGTTGGGGTCAGAAGGCCAGCACCTCAACAGTCTGAACCACTCACCCCGACTTGTGAAAACTAGATGGTCATATTTATCTTTATCATGTTTAACTTTTTCCCTCCACAAAGATATTTAATTCTCTTTCATGGGCCCCGGAAGTGGGTAGGCCAGTTTTCCCAACCATAAATATATATATATTTTTTTTTGGGAATGATAGATTATAGCCCTATAGTACTATGATCTTTCTTTATTTCCTTCTTTCTTTCTTTCTTAATCAGTTTATCCTTCAGGGTTGGTTTTCTCTCGGACTCAGCGAGGGATTTCACCTCTACCACTTTGAGAATGGTGATGAAACTGGTGAGGAGGGCCATTACCTCGCCCAGGCGGCCTCACCTGTTATGCTCAACAGGGGCCTTGTTGGAGGATGGGAGGATCGGAAGGGATAGACAAGGAAGAGGGAAGGAAACGGCCGTGGCCTTAGGTGCCTGGAGGAGAAGTAGGAAAATACGAAAAACCACTTCGAGGATGGCTGAGGTGGGATTCGAAACCCTTCTACTCAGTTGACCTCCCGAGGCTGAGTAGACCCCGTTCCAGCCCTCGTACTATTTGTTTTCAACTTTCATGGCAGAGCCGGGAATCGAAACCGGGCCTCCGGGAGTGACACACATTAACCACTACACCACAGAAGCGGACTAGTACTATGATGCTACCTATATGTTTATGTTAGTGCTGAAATCCGATTTCTTACTTTACTAATGCTGAAAGCCCGAAAATGTAATGTTATTCTTTAATAGGGGAATCAGTCTAGAAGGAAATGTTGAAAGTGATGTGATATCTATCCAGGTTCGTTGTTATCCTAATACTATGTGTTATAGTACATTGCATGTATATAAAAGACGCCACTTACAAACTTGCTTGTTATCCGCGAATTTCTGCGGCCACAAAAGTCACTATTTTTCAAGAATGATGACATTTACACATGATAGATTGTCTGATTGTGCTGTTTTGAACCTTTCTTCTGTCATTTTGAAGTTATTCGCGATCATGAATAATAAACAATCGGCTTTTAGCAACGGCTGATGCACAACGGCTGGTAGAGCTCCATGCGGTACTGGATCGTGACGTCACAGCGCGCCGCTTACGTCAGAGGCCGTTTCACTCGCCTTGCGGAAAGGCACTATTAAATATTTTTTTAATGGTAGAAAACAAGGCAACATACCACAATGTAATACGTTTACGTACTATTTCATTGGTGTACTTTTCAAAAAATATATATTTGAAAATGATGCATGTTCCCAATTCCCGGACAGTCCATCGATGCTCTACGGAAACGAGACCTCTCACGATGTCAATCTGATGTTGAGGAATGGACGATAGACCTGTGCGGTGCAAGTCCACAGTCTCATTCCAACCCGCACGAAACGCTTTGACCCATCGTGCAACCATCCTTCACAGTAATGCATTCCTCGGCACACGCTTCACGTAATCCTCAATAACATTCTGATACATTTTTCCACGGTCAACCTAATTTTTAATCCACGAACACTGATCACCTTTTGAAAACAAGCTTTTGAGCGGTGAAATCGACACTCTTCACTTCAACTCCACACAGCAACACCATTCTCAACTGGATGCCCGTCAAGTGCACACTACACATCGACAACAGCGCCACCTGACCCCTCCCATATGCTATTTGCGCATGCCCGATCTACTGAGAGTGTATATAATACATGTATTAAGGGTTGCCTGGCTGAGGCGGCAAAGGCGTGCTCGACGAACTAGGAACAGCGTGGGTGCAGGTGCAAATGCAGGTGTTTGGAGTCCAAGCCCATTAGTGATATGCATTGCTATTAAGGAAGAAGGTCTGAACATGATCCCATAACTGGAAAACGTGCAAAATTTCACAAATCTCGGCAGTAAAATAACAGTCGATGGAAGAAGTGTAAGAGCCACACGAGCAAAGTGTTCAATAAGAAAAGAAAGCTCTTCACATCAAACATCAGTATTAATCTCAGTAAACGCCAGATAAGAATGTATGTGTGGAGCATACTGCTGTATGAGAGTGACATCGGATCCTAGGCTTGGTCGATAAGAGACAATTTAAAGCATTTGAGATGTGTGCTACAAAAGGATGCCGAACATATCATGGGTGGATAAAGTAACAAATGAGCGAACCCTGAAATGGATTGAAGAGAAGCCATGTTTATGGAACATGCTAAATCGGAGAGAATAAACTAGATTGGGCATGTTTTGAGACACGAAAGTCTTTTACGCAGAATACTGGAAGGCTCTGTGGAGGGGAAAAGTTGCAGAGGAAGATCACGTCGGGTGTACATGGAACAGATAATGCAGGATAAATGTTACCGCAACTACTAGGCGCTGAATAGACTATTACTGCAAGTTTTCATTCCGTCTCTGAAGGCGACGGCGGTCCTTTTAGACGGCACTGTCGACTCTCAGGTCAAGGAGATTTGATTCGGTGAAGGAGATGTTCGGAGAAGGTGAGGGGTTTTGGCGGCCGTGGTCTGTAAGGAACTGCTCCGACATTCGCCTTATTGCAGGAGAATGGAAACAAAAACATTCTCAGAGCAGCCGATGGTGAGGGGCAGCCTATGTCCGTTTCCCGAATGCAGAGTCGAAGAGCCCCGGACAAGCCGCGAACGCCCGTTCTCTGGACCTGCCGACGGCTGAAGAGAACAGTTGCTGGCTGGACATCAAGGAGACCCAATACGAACGGATTGAACACCTCAGGAGAAGGATTAATTTAAGTGTTAATCCACATAGTTTCCATGTAGGTTACAGTATGTTATACCGCCCACCTAAGATATTTTAATTAATGCTGATATTATTATCTTATGGCAGAAGAATTGCTCTTAACCACACAAAGCAAGACATGTAGCGACGGCAGCCAAGTTAGAGCTGAGGTTGTCGCATCAGTGAGGTCTTGGAATGATCCATGGTACTTCTTCACTGAGCAATCCTTCAAGAGATATTCCACTGTCTGTTCTTGAGCTCTGCAGTCACAGTCTGGAGAGCTCCAGAATCCCCATTTACACATGGACACGTTGAATCTGCTGCGGCCTGTCCCCAGCCGGTTCAGTCCAGTAAACACGTTCTTCTTCAGCTGGAAACCCCTGTAGATACCTGAAAAGATCTGAAACCCCTTGATAGTTAATTGGTGCTGAGTTATGAATCTTGCACTATTCTTCACTGATAATGAAGTCATCCCTTACACTTTGCCATAATGATTTCCTAGACTTCACCTGGCTTCAAAGATCATGGAGAACCTCCAGAATTTGGGAGTCCTGCGGATAGTTAAGATGGTGTAGTTTCTTCCATTCTCGGACCGCAGCTTTCTGTTGTCTGAGTTGAGGTGGCGAGATTGCTGATGATATGCAGCCTGCGATATGAGCAATTGATTTCAGTTCACTCATTAATTATTATTCTGATGTAGTTTATTCGTTAAGTAGACATCGATCTTCTTAGTATGGATACTGCGTTGCCATGCTGGGCCACACTATTCACCAACCGTACAGCAACGATCACAATTAATCCATATTAATGCTATACAAAAATTAAAAGAAAGGGGAAAACTGCAGCCCTACCATACGTCTTTCTGAATAGTTGCTGCTTTTTATGGTCCTCTATTCCTACTGAATTTTATTATAGAACTAAGGCACGAAAGTAAAGAAGCGCAAAAGTGACAAGAAGTAAATTGCTTGTACAGGATAATATGCTGTTCCAACATATATGTAAGATGGCTGCCTGGCCGAGGCGGTAAAGGCGTGCTCGGTTCGCCCGGAAGGACGTGGGTTCGAATCCCCGTCAGGAAGTCGTAAAATTTAAGAAACGAGATTTCCACTTCCGGAGGTGCAGCCTACACCAAAAATGAGTACCAGGTTAATTCCTGGGGGCAAAGGCGGCTGGGCATAGACCTAACCACTCTACCCCATCACGTGCCGAGGTTAACAATGGTGGAAGCCTTTACCTTCCACTCCTCCAAGGCCCTTCATGGCCAGTACGGAGGTGACTTTGCTTGTAAGGGGCTGCCTGGCCGAGGCGGTAAAGGTGTGCTCGGTTCGCTCGGAAGGACGTGGGTTCGAATCCCCGTGAGGAAGTCGTAAAATTTAAGAAACGACATTTCCATTTCCGGAGGTGCATATGGTCCTGAGGTTCACTCAGCCTACACCAGCCTATCTAATAGCGTCGGGGTCGGAAAATAACAAGAGTTGACCAAGGAAGGTAGATGACAGTGAAGAGCCTGGCACAAGTAAGTGGAAGCAATGCCAGGACTCATCTCAGAGCCCCAACCAACCCACACTCCAAAGTTCAGAGCCCCTGGGGCCCCATTCAGTAACCTCTTACGACAGGCAGGAAATACCGTGTGGTGTTATTCTACTGCTCCCGGCCTCATATTAAACAGTTATTACTTTTACATCATCTTGTAAAAATATATCTTGTGCCATGACACCCATTTGGCTTGGGTTATGTGTGTATAGAATTCATCTACGGTATCCCTACAAGTAGTAACGTTGGACATTGTACAGCTGCGCTGTCATCATTTACAACCTTTAAAATCCTCCGTCACTATTCAGTAAAAGCACTTTCCCTGGATTCAAACTCCCGTGTTCGTGAACAGCACTCAAATACCTTATCCATGTCGCCACATGAGACTGTTGACGACTCACCGCTCTGCCGTCACTCATCAAACCAAACTCGGTGAAATATTTTATTCCGTTATATTCTCGAACCAGGGAGAAGTGATACGGTGAAGAGATACTGGGAGAAGTGAGAGGGTTGGCAGCTGTGGCCTACAGTAGGGACTGTCCCGGCATTCGCCTTAGTGTAGGAGAATGGAAAACCACGGAAAACCATTCTGAGGACAGCCGACGATGGGGACAATCCCCCTCTGTCTCCCGAATGCAGAGACGTAGACACACGGCAGAGCAATGGCACCCCTTCTCATTTCGGTCGGTCGGAGTGCAGAGCTGTCTGACCAAGGACCAACCGTGGCCAAAGCCTACTCTGCATCCACCGGCCAACATGTGACGTACTGGTAACATAGTATAACTTACAAGGCAGGTCTCCAAACGTGCTGACTGCTGTTAGCAGTGTCTACGGCGTCAGAATAGGAAAACCAGCCGAGATCTCGGCGTTTGATGGAGGGCAAATTGTGATGGCATGGCGCCTTGGTACCAGCATCTCTCAAACGGCGCGGCTTGTGGAACTGCTCTCGTGCCGCCATTGTGAGCCTGTATCGAAATTCGTTCAGCGATTAACAAACAACGGCGCGTCGTCCAGCCGCATATCGATAGCAACTCATTGTTGCCAGAGGCCAACGGAGGCTGTCGCACATTCTTCGGAGCGACCGCGGGCCACTGTTTGAGAAATCGGGAACAAGTAGAAGGGTATCACCAGGCCAATGTTTCGAAGCTCAAAATTCATCGAAAACTGCTGCGCGTGGGACTGCAGAGTTGACGACCTAATTGTACCCCAGTGCTGAATGCAGCGCATGACATGATACAAAATCAGGAGCACTGGACTGTCGATGTTTGGAAAAAGGTCACCTGGTGTGTTGAAGACAGATTCCCGGTCCATCACATCGACGGCCGAGTGCGTATACGCCGATTTACATCGTAGGCTATGACACCTGGTTACACGGTCGGGTAAAGAGAGGCTGGTGGAGGTGCGAGGATCTGGTCGATATTCTCTTGTGACACACTATCTAACAACTTTCCGGTATCTGGACGTTATTGGGAACCAAGTCCATCCGTTCATTTGAACAGTGTTCCCTCACGGCGACGGCCACTTCCAGCAGGTCAATGCACCACTCCACACTACCAGGATTGTGGATGACTGATTCGAGGAACATGATAGTGAATGTGTTTAATGTCATAGTCCTCAAATAGCCCCGATATGAACCCTTATTGAACAATTATTTTCTTTTGACTTGGAGAAACGGATTCGTACTACATCACAATCGTCCAGCAATGTACGTCATCTGGAGGATCTTCTGTTGCGCTGTTGGTGCCAGATAGCGCAAGGTATCTCCCTGCACCTCGTTGAATCGATGCCTCGCATAAAGGCCGGGGTTCAGCGCGCGTAAGGTGGTCCTACATCGAATTAGGTAGGTGGGCATAACATAATAGCTCATCGGTGGATACGGAATGTCTGTATAAAAGATAATTCGTATTTAAGAAGTGAAAACAATCGTACATGTTTATGCGGACAGATAATGATTTCCTGAATATTATTTATATAAAATTAACAAATCTCGGTTTATCGGGCACAAAATACAGGAAGGTTTTCTGTCAACATTGGGATAGAATTGAATCAGTCATTCTTAACATGGGAGATGTGTCACTTTTATCAAAATTGAGATATATATGGATTCTTAACCTACGTTTAACAGACACACCTTTCAGTGAAAATATGATGTAGTTATCTTGTCACCTATCTGTGTCGGTGTGACGTAAAGCCCCTAGCAAAAAAAAAAAAGTTATCTTGTCTAGGTAACATAAAGAGAGCGCCAGAAATTATCTAGAAAGAATTTGGATATCAACCTATATTTATTGTGACTATTAAGAGAATAGGGGCGGCCTGGCCGAGGCGGTAAAGGCGTGCTCGGTTCGCCCGGAAGGACGTGGGTTCGAATCCTCGTCAGGAAGTTGTAAAATTTAAGAAATGAGATTTCCACTTCCGGAGGTGCATATGGCCCTGAGGTTCACTCAGCCTACACCAAAAATAAGTACCAGGTTAAATCTTAGGGGAAAAGGCGGCCGGGCGTAGAGCTAACGTGCCGAGGTTAACAATGGTGGAAGCCTTTACCTTCCACCCCTCCAAGGGCCTTCAGTGCCTGTACGGAGAAGACTTTGCTTTGCTATTAAGAGAATAACTACAAAATTTAAAAAGTTGGCTTCAGCTTCGTCTTCTACCGCTCTTCCTACACCAGTGGGGTCGCGGGTGGGAACTGTGTCGCACATGTGGATTTGGCTCTTCCTTCCTTCCTTCCTTCCTTCCTTCCTTCCTTCCTTCCAAGGTTGGCTTTTCCCCCAGATTCAGCGACGGATTCCACCTCCACCACCTCAAGGGCAGTGTCCTTGAGCGTGAGAGTTTGGGTCAGGGATACAACTGGGAAGGAGGACCAGTACCTCGTCCAGGCTGCCTCACCTGCTATACTGAACAGGGACATGAGGGGGATAGGAGGATTGGAAAGGATATACAAAGAATAGGGAAGGAAGCGGCCGTGGGCTTAATTTAGGTACCATCCCGGCATTTGTCTGGAGGAGAAGTGGGAAACCACGGAAAACCACTTCGAGGATAGCTGAGGTGGGAATGGAACCCTCTCTACTCAGTTGACCACCCGAGGCTGAGTGGACCCCGTTCCAGTCACCGTACCATATTTCAAATTTGGTGGCAGATACGGGAATCGAACCCGGGCCTCCAGGGGTGGCAGCCAATCAAACTAACAACTACACCACAGAGGTGGACTGCTTGAAATGAAATTGAAATTCTACGAGTAGTAATTGATATACATCGCACGGAAGCAGAAATTTGAAGAAATAAACTGTGATGGAGATAACTTTTTCACGTCTATTACAGCAGAACCAGAAGCTTCACTAATTTTGGATGAGGTAGGCGACTTCCAAAGACAGTTCAAGGACGTTCTTATTTTTTTACAAGTTGTTTTACGTCGCACCGACACAGACAGGTCTTATGGTGACGATGGGACAGGAAAGGGCTAGCAGTGGGAAGGAAGCGACCGTGACCTTAATTAAGGTACAGCCCCAACATTTGCCTGGTGTGAAAATGGGAAACGACGTAAAACCATCATCAGGGCTGCCGACAGTTGGGTTCGAACCCACTATCTCCCGAATACTGGATACTGACCGCACTTAAGCGACTGCAGCTATCGGGCTCGGTTCTTAAAATTAAGCACAGGCATTCCTTCATGTACCGTACCCCTCTACGGTGTCTTTTCACTAAATTTAAAGAACCAATTAATTTATTTGCAACGTAAAAGGAAAATAATTTCAAGCGCTAAAAGTTCTTCTGCTTTCCTGGCGGTATATGCACTTCCGAGCTCACTCCGGGTCGACTCGTCTGACTCGGAGAGAGTATGTCCGACGTTCTTGTACCAGATCTAGTGGTATTTCACTTTTCATTAAGGTAGCCTCAGCAGTTTGTTTCCATGTTGCCTTCGAACCCCCTCTTCCTCTCTCCGGCTCTTCGAAGGCAAGAGCTTTCCGTACTAAATGGTGTTTACCTCTTCTATACCAGCGGAGCTGTTTTCTCCTCCATCTTGTCGCTGATGGGCACAACTGTATAGGATTCTCGCGCATGTTCATTGCGTACTTTGTCACGCAGAGCGACTTCCGCCGACCTTTGCCCTTTAATTTGACTGGCATCCGTTTATGACACAGAACACAGTAAGAGACCGTCATTTTATCCAACCAACACTAATACGGTGCTTCATATCTGCATCGATATTACGCTAAAAGAATTAACTAAAATAAAAATTATGAGAAAAATGTAATTTCGAAAATTCCAAAGTATCATGTATAGTCTCACCTAGCGATGATAGGCACTTAATGCCTCTGTGATAAAAAAAAACAACACAAAATTAAGTAATATATTCCTCTCCCTTGCACACTTCCATGTTATTCCAGTCCCAAGCGAAAAAATCCGTGACTTCCTTACGACTAACATTCTGTAAAGGAAAACCCCATGGCACAACAGCCCTGAAGGACCATGGCCTTTGAAGTCACCGCAGCTCAGCCGAAGGCCTGCAGATTGAGGTGTCGTGTGGTCAGCACAACAAATCCTCTCGGCCGTTATTCTTGGCTTTCTAGACAGGGGCCGCCATCTCACCGTTAGATAGCTCCTCAATTGTAATCATGTAGGCTGAGTGAACCTTGAACCAGCCATCAGATCCAGGTAAAAATTCCTCACGTGGCTGCAAATCGAACCCGAGGCCTCAGGGTAAGAGGCAGGGACGCTACCCCTACACCACTGATTACATTTTGTGAAAGTAATTTGTAATCGTAATTAAGTAAAATATTTCTCCATAACTGTAATGGAGCCCAGTTACTTTTTCCTTGTACTCTTCCCATCACTGAGGAAAAATAAGAACGTACTTCTGTGATCTGGGATGACAAAGTATCGTAAAAATTGTGTGTTGTGTGAAGGATCTAAATGTAAAGACAAGAAATCTGGAGACAAAAAAATCCAAAACCTACTTTGTACAGTATGTGACCTACTCGGTCATCCCTTGTTTCTCGAGGCCCTCTACGGCCTGACAGATAACAAGAACTTGCTGTTTTTGTTTTTCTTTTTCGTAATCTGGAGCTTCGCCAACTGAGAGTACCGCAGTGGTCCCTGGAGTCGATTCACTACGGCATGTCGCCAGATGCTGCCCCACTCATATTTAAAATACGGCACGAGGTGTGATTAGAGACTTCGTTTGGAGCTTGGTTCACTTAACATTACTTCACATCTGTGCTTATTTATTTGGTTATCTTTAAGAGAACTTATTCAAAAATCTTCTAAATGTGAAAGAAAATCTATCTGCTGAAGTTCCGAATAATAGAGTTCGTAGGGAAGAGAACAATCACAGCAGTGAAATTACACTTGAGGAAATGGAAAGGATAGCAAATAGACTATTTTGTAGAAATGATAATAAGATTTTGGTCTTTTTCCATGCCAAGAAAACAAGGTGAAATTCTTTACGTTTCGCTGAGAACCTCGCTTCGCGTCTTCAGAAGTAAATCTCCACAGTTCACGAGAAAGACTTTCCAATAATAACTATTTTGTAATAAAGCATCAGGGATAGAAGAAATTCGGCCTATAATGTTAAGATCCCCTCTGGCTGGGGGTGCTAGAATAACACCCTGGCTGTCGTAAGGGGCTAATAAAAGACGCCCCCTGCGCTTTTTTTATTTCTTTTTTTTTTGCTAGTGGCTTTACGTCGCACCGACACAGATAGGTCTTATGGCGACGATGGGGCAGGAAAGGGCTAGGACTTAGAAGGAAGCGGCCGTGGCCTTAATTAAGGTACAGCCCAGGCATTTGCCTGCTGTGAAAATGGGATACCACGGAAAACTATCTTCAGGGCTGCCGACAGTGGGGTTCGAACCCACTATCTCCCGAATACTGGATACTGGCCTCACAACCCTGGGCTCTTAACATTGGGTTGGCGACCAAAAAGCACTCAGCTGAATCCTGTCATTTCTTCCGCTTACTTATGCCAGTTTCCTCACTTTCGTCTATCTTATCCAACCTCCCTTGGTCAACTTGTGATAGTACATATATCACATCCCAGAATTATATGTAGAAGTTAGAGATATTATTGTCAGTATTCGATTTTTTATTAGTATTATTATTATTATTATTATTATTATTATTATTATTATTATTATTATCAGTATTTCATTTGTATATTTTGCCATTTATTTTGGTAAGCTGGAAGATATCCACATATGTAGGTATGAGTAATTTGTTTTGCACGAGTGGGAAAACATTGCTTTAATAACTCTGGTAATTTGAATGAGTCATATGGCTGCCCCAGTGTGTCGGGAAATTCATGTGTCATGTATATATCCCAGCCTGATGAGATGAGCTTGTTGTTGTACCAGGGAAATTTGATGATTCATGTAAAACTCCCGAGAGTTTGTTACTGTCTTGGGAGGAAGAAGTAGTTCAGGGCTTGGTCTTGACTAGAGATCACTCATGATTGGCTGGCAAGCACCAATCAAGACGTCTCATCTGAGAGGAGGGGCATGTTGATGTCTATAAAGGTTGATCATACGGCGGCAACCAGGATTGTAAGAAAACATTGTAAGGGAGATTGTAAGGGTGATTGTAGAGGTGATTGTAAAGGAACGAGAAGGAAGATAACTACAACTACAACGACAACTGAGGCACTGTACGGGAAGGAAGTGGTGCTGATACACGGTACTGGAGTGATACGGCTGCAATGGACTGGACTTCAAACGTTCGTGGAGCGTAGTCTTGTTATGTTTGTGGAAAGTGCCTGATTGTGGAGAAGTGCTTGCGCATTAAGTATGGTAGCACTTGTGGCGGCCTAGCATTATATGTTGGTGAAAGCTATCTCAGACTTTCCATAATTCATGTTGAGGATCGACAAACGTGTGTATATATCTTTACAAGTGTTAAAATATGTTAACACAGTAGTACAAGGTACAGTATCTGTGTGATGTGATAACTGCCGATTATGAGAATCGGTAAGTCGAATTGATATAGAGACAGTGAAGGGTATTTATCTTCATACATGTACATTGTTCATCGGACTATTTACAAATGGTAACTTAGTTCTCGCTTTCGTTTTCCCACGATTTTCATTATTATTATTGTTGTTGTAAATATGGAGTCTTCCAGCAATATTTTATGTGTATATTATATGTATAATGTTGTATGTTGATGAGGTGCTCATGCACGGAATTTGTTAAGAATATAGTTAGCTATTTTAGAATCAGTGTTATTGATGAACCTAGGTGCAGTTCCTACCTAATTAGTCGTTTTCAGGAGGTTAGGTAAGGCCTGCAGCAGATGTACCAGTACGCAGCATTATGTACACGCCCTGGGATATACAGTTTATCATGCTCTTATCTAAATTCGAGGTTCCATTCTGGTGAACTCTGGCGCCCATACTACGGACATTTCGGTTAATTATGCTTATTAATTTTATTAAGTTTTTGAGTAATTTTATTTATATAATTTTATTATTTCTGATTTTAATTATTATTATCATCATCAAAAAAGGTTACAAACTATTACTATTTTACTAGCCCAACGCCGATATTTTTCGAAGTGCAGGATCCCTTCCGTATTTTTCTCTTCAGTGTCAATAGAGAATGGTTGCCCAGCTGTACTTCCTCTTAAACCAGTAATCACCACCTGTAATGGTCAAAACGAGGGGGATGACGGACATGCAGTGACTTCATGGAGTAGGCTTATATGATTAGCATGAAATGTGAATAAGATACCTTCTGACTGGACTAAGGCAGTAATTGTAATTGTACCCTACCTATAAGCAAACGAACAGAAAGGATTTCAACAACTAGCGAGATATTTCATTGATCGGTATAGCAGGCAAGGTATTCAGACGTTTTGAAAAGGGTGGTGCAGTCAATAGCGGTGAGTAAAAAGGAGGAATATAAGAGTGATTTCAGACCACACAGGGACGGTCAAGACCAGATTCTCAGTACGCATCAAGTAATTTAATATAACACATGATTGGACAAGGAAATGTATGTAGTAAGTTTTAAAATAGATTACAATTCAACTAGTTAACAGAATCTCTTCTCTTATCGTGTCCTTCTCGGATGCCGATTTCAGCAAGTTTGCAAGAAGTCGTTCTATTGCTTCTCTGGAAAACGGCTTGATTTTCTTCCCTTACTTAGGTGGAATACCAGAAATTAATGGGTCACAGATGACTAAGAGCCTTGATTCAGACAGCTCTGTTAAAATCTTCTCTTGAAAGTCGTTGGCTGTGTACACCAAAATATTTCTAGTTTCAGTAACTTCCTCTGACAGTTGTCCAGGAGGAAGTATAGCAAGGAAATACCACTGTGTCCGCATGTGTAAAACAGTTTTTGAAGTATAGATGGATGACATTGGGTACCAGCCATACAGTTCCACACACAGACTAGCAGTTTCTGGCGCACATTATGTAATGTTGCATGTCAATATTGTACCGAATGCACTGAGACAGTCTGTTCTCGAAAACTCCCGGCATTAAAACCCGTACGCTAGAAATACTATTTACGATTATTATTATTATTATTATTATTATTATTATTATTATTATTATTATTAGTATTATATAATTCGCTGTGGCCATCAAGGACCACGTTAAGTCTTGTTGCATTTGACACTGAACTTGGCCTTCTTTAGAGCCCAAATTTCCCTCATTCCTTGTGAGTGGGCCTGCTTACACTCGTCTGTCCAAGGGGCACCGTGTCTTCTCTTCGGTTGCTCGTCTCGGTTTAGCCCGTTCGTCAATATTTTCTTGCGGAAGAGATCTCTGTTAAGGGCGTCTTCAGCTGAGATATTTAGCATTTGCAGGTCTTCTTTGGTATTTCTAAACCAGGGAATTGTGGTTTTGGGGTTTGAATCAAAAAAGTGAAAGATTTCTTTAGTTAACTTCCTTCCGTCCATTATTTTCAGATGACCGTAAATTCGTGCCCGTCTTTTTCTGATTGTGTCGGTAATTTTCTCTATTTTGTTGTAGACTTCCTTGTTGGATCTCTTTTGATGGATTCCATTTCTGTACTTTGATCCCAAGATTCCTCTCACAATTTTGCGTTCTCTTTTCTCCAGTTCTTCAAGGAGTCCTTTGCTGGCACTTAGAGACAGGGTTTCGGCTGCATATAGAACTACTGGCTTCAGAACTGTTTCATAGTAACGTATCTTGGTGTTTTGGGAAAGGCATTTTTTTTTTTTTTTTTTTGTAGATTGTGCGGGATGTTTGGTAGGCTATTTCCAGTTTGCGTACTCGCTCCTGAAGTGCTTCTTTGTCCAGTCCATTTTTCATGATGATCTCACCCAGGTATTTGAATTTTTCTACTCGGGTGATGTCCCCGTATTTTGTATGGAGTTTTGGTGGAGCCTCTTTGATGTTAGTCATTACTTCTGTTTTCTCAAACGATATCTGCAAACCAGTTTGTTCGGCAATTTCCTTTAAAATTTCAACTTGAGCTCTAGCGGTTTCTATGTCGTTTGAGAGAACAGCAATATCATCGGCAAATGCTAAGCAGTCTGTTGCGATCCCCTTAGATTTGGTTCCTATTCAATGGACTGTAGTTGGTTTCCTGTAATCTCAGCCGCCAGGTTCTGATGATCTTTTCAAGAACACAGTTGAAGAGTATCGGGGATAGCCCATCACCTTGTCGGACTCCTGTTTTGATGTCAAAGGAATGCGAGAGACATCCGTGGAACTTCACCTTGGATTTTGTATCGGTCAGGGTGGCTCTAATTAATGCCAGCAGTTTCAAATTATTATTATTATTATTATTATTATTATTATTATTATTATTATTATTATTATTATTATTATTATTATTGTACCTGGCGGTACACCTCCGCGCCGCTAATTCAAACTTTGCGCCAGTTGAAACTCCCCTACTGGAGGAAGTCTGAACTTTATCTAAGGTGTTAATTTTCAAGTTTCTCAGAAGATGTCACTACTTGGAAATTTTGGAGTTTCTGAACTGGGTCGTTTTCGATGTATTTTTGTTTTACCTGTAGTAAGAAGTGTGAACTTTCTCTTCTAGAGGACTCTACTGAAGAACTACAATGGTGCACCCTAGTGCGAAGTGAAAGAACTGTTTTTTTTTTTTTTTTTTTTTTGGAGAAATTTTTATTTCAAAAGTTTGTTCCTTGTTAAATTTCTTTCTGTTATTGTTTAAGTTGGCTGTATAACCCTTTCTTTCCCCTGGTTTTGAATTTAGCCAATCCCGAATTTCTTTAATTAATTTCTGACCAATCAGGTGTATCTTCTCCAACTTGAATATCTTGCTTAACCCTAGCCAATAAAGTTTTTGTGGGCGGGTGTTCTCATTTCTGAAACGCCTCGAACTTTCCACGAGAGTATATAAACTGCTGATTTTCGGGTCTCTGCGCCACTTCTGTGCCAGCTTTCAAAGTGTAAAGTACGTAGCAGGGGGCGGGAAGCGCCTCTTTCTTCGGGCAGCAGTTCAACAACAAGGTAATGGCCGTTTAATAACTTCTTTTCTTGCTAGCTCAGCAGTTTAACTCTCGGGGCGGGTCCGAAGCTTTTCCACCATGTAACTTTTCCCTAAAATGTAAAGACTCTTAGCATCTATTCTCTTTTAAAGCTACATATTGGGATAGAGAGTGCTTAACCCTCTCGAGCTCCCACTCATATTGTTTTGAGGGGAACTTATTTTTCACAACCGATTCTTTCTTAACGTAATGTAAATTGTTTCTTTCTAAAGTCACCTCTTTAGTATGGGATTAGCCCTTGCATTAGCGGCCTAGAGCCAGATTAGGTTTTAAACAAAATGTATTAGGAGTGCAGATCGCCTCCTCTCAAATTGGTATTTTAGAGGCCATGTAATTAACCTTTTCTCATTTAATAGGCCTCAGTAGGTTGGGTATTTTACCCCTGTGTTTATGTCCTTAGAGGACAACTTGAAGGTGGAGTTTGGTGTGGCCTTTGATAGGCTTAAAGTCTGAGAGCGAGTGGCTCTTTCTTGAAAATTGAGTGTTGTCTGCCTCGAGGAGGCTTTTCTGTGTAATTTGGAGCAAGTGCTCCTGGGCATGAATGGGGTTTTCTGCCCCTCTGTTAAAACTTATTTTGGAGTAAAGTTGGGCTAATTGCCCGAGAATTGTGAGTTCGGGGCTCGAAGCCCAAATCCGGTAAATACTGTAATTGTACTTTTGTTGCCTTGCTACTCTGTACCTGCCATGCTTGTTATTTCCTGATTTTGAAAAGAAAATATAACCTTGTTAAATTTTAAATTAATTTTAATTTCGTAGCCTGAGACCCGTTCACCCCCGCACCTTCTTTCACCTCTGCTGTTCCACAGATACCTCGGAACAATTATTATTATTATTATTATTATTATTATTATTATTATTATTATTATTATTATTATTATTATTATACGTCGGTTCTAACCAATAAATGTTTTAACAGATGCTGGATTGTTGTAATTTATTCTCACATGGTTCCTTTACAGGTGGTGGTGGTAGTGATTATTGTTTTAAGAGGAAGTACAACTAGGCAACCATCCTCTACATAGCTCTAATCAGAGAGAAAAAATGGAAAGGATCCGACACTTCAATAAATGAAGGTATCGACCAAAGGAAGACAAGGGCCACGAAGGGCGTGAACATTAAAGACTCCCTAGGCCTCGAGTGCTCTAATACCGTCGGGGTCGGAAAAGAACAAGTGTTGACCAAGGGAGGTCGGATAGGATAGATGCAAGTGAGATTCCTGGCACAAGTGGAAGCAATTCCAGGAATCATCTGAGGGCCCCGTGGTCGCCAATCCACGCTCCCAAGTTAGGAGCCCTGGGCCCCTTTAAGTCGCCTCTTACGACAGGCAGGGTATAGCGTAGGTGTTATTCTAACTCTTAAATACCACCGACCTTAGCCGGGTTCGAATTATTTCGCTAACAGAAGGACCACCGTTATTTCTCAACGACTGCGTCACCATAGTCGAACAAACACACTCGTTTGTAGTCCGTTAGCAACTTTCAATTATTCTGCGTCGCGTAAGAATGTATGGTACAGATATTAGAGAGACTAGGAATTGCTTTTGGGGAATGAACTGTTTAAATCGAGCCGCGAATTCTAATTCCCTTCTTAAACGATCTACGAGCTCTACAGGTGCGAATAGCACTTTGCAGTAAGGAGTCGGTGATTATTATTGGTTCCCGTACTCATTACACGGAGCAGTGTTCTTGCAGAACTAGGTCGAACACTAGGGCGGTGCGCAATTCTTGTAAGAGATTCATTTCCGTATACTTCATGTAACATTACTGTGATTTATCTTTGATTCAGGTCGACTATGGATCACCTGCTGAGTGAATACCACTGCAGAGAAAAATTACTGCTGTGACAGGTATGCCAACTATGAGAGCTGTGTATAAAATAATGGCAATATCGATAAAACGCAATATTTAATGAACTACAAGTACAATTGCATTACATTGCTTCAATATAGTCACCCGCAAAGTCTATTACCTTTTGCTAAGTCGTTGGTGACCGTTGACAAGGCGTTCTCTGCTGATGACAGCGACGGGGTGCCCTACTGGACGAAGTACAGATGCCACGTCAGGATTGGCGGCCTCGGAGGGGTTCCTTCACCTTCGGAAACAGGTCGAAGTCACAAGGACTCATGTCTGGTGAGTATGGAGGGTGTTCCAAGACCCCATTCTGACCCGCCTTGACCAATCGTACAACCGTCCTATACAGTAATGCATTCTCGCCACACGCTTCAGGTCATCCTCGATAACACTCTGATGTACTTTTGCCGCGGGTAACCTCAATTTTAATCCACGAACGCTGATCACCTTTAGAAAACATGCTTTAGAACGGTTAATTCGACACTCTTCACTTCAACGCCACACAACAACAACAACAACAACACTCCCAACTGGATGCCTGTCAAATGCACATTACACATTGACAACAGCGCCACCTGACCGCGCATGCCCAATCTGCTGCGAGTGTCTGGACTACGTTGCCACTACCTATTCATAGCCTTCGTATATATTTTATTTATGGAATATAGAAATGGTTTGAGAATAATAAGTAGCCTACTTCAGACAAACATTAAAACCGTATGGTTTGAGAATAATAAGTAGCCTACTTCAGACAAACATTAAAACCGTATGGAAAACTGCAACTTATATGTATTTCGTGCGCTCTTGGACGCAAATGGCAACACCAATTCGCCGAGCAAAACTAGTCTGTGGAAGGGTTCACACGGATTTGAAGCGTCTCTACAATCAACTTGTCCAGAAGTTCGCTGATGTTCTTAGGATGCTCATGAGTCTATTTGACTCTTCATTCCAGGTGGTCCAACTGCTTTTGTATAGGATCGAATCTGGAGACTTTGCTAGCCAGAGATGATACGTGTCTTACCAAAGCAGTGACAGTTTGTGCCCGAAGCACAAAATAGTTGCCTTTTTCAAACAAACAAAAAAAGGTTGTTTTTTTGCTGAAGGCTTTACGTCGCACCGTTAGAAAAAAAAGTATTGTCTCCACAGTTCGATCCATCCAAGAAAAGGCACAACGTCCAGAGTAGCGTGCAACGCACTAACACACGTAAGCATCCTTCATAAAATGAAAAACGTTTTCACAACCCACCCGAGCATTTCGTTCAATTATCTCTCTTTTTTTTCTCGCTTGTGTTTTTACGTCGCACCGACATAAATAGGTCTCATGATGACGATGGGATAGGAAAGGCCTAGGAGTTGGAAGGATGCGGCCGTGGTTTTAATCAAGGTACAGCCTCAGCACTTGCCTGGTTTGAAAATGGGAAACCACGCAAAATCATCTTAAGGGCTGTCGACAGTGGAGTTCGAACCCACTATCTCCCGAATGCAAGCTCACAGCCTCGCGCCTCTAACCCCGGCCAACTCGCACGGTAATTCTCTCTTCTAACCTCATGACAAAAGTACTTGAGACCTTAACACAACCCTTTTTCCATTACCGATCAACGTTCACCTACTCTTTCAGGGTTTTCACATCTTGTGCGTGGAAAAAAATAATCCTGAGAATATCGGTGCTATATTAAACACTTTTATAGGAGTTCTCGTGAAACGTCTTCTTTTGGAAGTACCATATCCTCAATGGACGTTTGTGGTCAATCTGGTCCAAGCCTCCCTACTAACAGATGCTCTAAATAAGCCAGTTGATGATGAGCTGGGCCACTGGCGGAGGTTTCCCAACGAGGAAATGCATCGTCACTCAGGGTCTTTTCTTCCTTTTACTTTTCATTGAAGTATTCGTTGTTGGAGGTGATTTTTTAGTTATACATAATGTGGTCAAAGTATGCTGCCTTCCTTCCTTTGATGGTCTGTGTTATTTCTAATTAAATTATCAACGCTTCTAAGGTAAACTCAGTGCCTCACATTAAATTCATATGCAGTTACGATTCGAGTAGTCGTGTTTATTTGTTTGTTGTCCTTCTGGTTTAGTTTCGTAATTTTAAATAATTTATAATGTAATTATTATTTTGATACTTTACATAATCTTATGAACATAAAGCGAACACTTCGTGAAGTGATTTGTGTTGAGAACACTCGTGATTATGGTAGCAGCAGTAGGTGGAGTGATTACTGTTTTCAGAGGAAATACAAGCATCAAAAATTGAAAAAGAGAAGGAAAGTTGCCCGATTCCTCCATGAATGAAGAATCTGCCTAACGTGGCCACTAGTTGTTCTTCTAAAAAAATGGCCGTCAGTACAGATGATCTCTAAATTAAGATTTCAAAATTCTGGAGTCGGGGAAGATGCCTATTTTATCATATGATTAGATAGAGTGATGCCTACGGTATGTTAACACTAACATACAAATGCATTGGGTGGTTCTTTTTTGAATGCACTGTGCTGAAGAACTTTTTTTTTCATTCATTAGATTTATGATAACATATTTCAATGTGGCATGAGTTTCGAAACATTCGAAAATGTTAGTTCAGATACGAGACTGTATTGTAGCCCTACTGAAATAAGCGTAATATTAGCAGGCTTACACCGTATTCAGACATCACTACAATCAAGAACACGTTTAAACTATGAGTTCAAATGTTATCAGCTCGTTCAATCACGCCATCCCATTCTTGTTGCGGGTAATTTACAACTTTGTTTACTGGTAGGCCACAGATAAGACAGGAGGAGGAAGAAGAAGGACGGTATTTTTATTTTTCACCAGAAAAGAAAAACTACCGTACTATTTGGATTACCAGATGTGAAAAAATATCATCTTTATTACTAGTGACGGTCTCAGACACGAACAAATTACAGTATTCGGAGTGGTTATGACCGGCCGTTTAATTCAGGCCAGTTTGTGAAATGTCTGGCCGCTGATCACGGTGTGAGGAGGGGAGATTAGCACATGCTAATCGGGAGATGGGCAGTGTTGCCAACTTATATTTTCAAGATCCGCTAAATACTACTACAAATCCGCTAAAATTCCGCCAAGAAATCCGATTTCAAGTAATAATAATAATAATATTAATAATAATAATAATAATAATAATAACAAATGTCTGCACTCACCTGATCTCTGAGTTTCACTGGGATTAACCCCCTGCCTGCGAGCCGGCGAGCTAAAACTTGTAGGCGTTTCAGTGCCGGGTGCGAACTAGGTGAATCACAGAGGATGGTTGCCTAGTTGCACTTCCTCTTAAAACAATAATCACCACCACCACCCCTAGGTGAATCCCCTATCTCAAGGGCCACGCACAGAAGAGGCCAGTTCATTAAACGGTTTCCTTCATAGAATAAATATAAATGCTACTCTCTCACAGTTTCATTATCTGTCGTCATTCGTCAACTAAGAGATAAGTAACCTTTTCCCCGCGCGTTACAAATTTATGATACCACGATTTCATAACATCAAATCCAAATAACATGTTTTCGTCATGTGACTGGTAGCTCCTGACAAGAAATACAGAATAGCTCGGAGACACACTGGAGTACAAATGTAAAAAAAAAAAAAACAACGTAAAGTTGACAAAACGCTTAATTATGCTATAATAAATCTATATTTCCGCCAAAAAAATCTGTTGTCTGCTAAATGGTACATTTCTCCGCCGACAGTTTTCTAATTCCGACAAATTTAGCAGAAAATCCGCTAAGTTGGCAACACTGGAGATGGGCTGTCCGCACCGTCAGCTTTCCTGAAAATGGTAACTTATTCCGTGATTTCCCATTCTCCTGCACTAAGGCGAATGCCGGGACAGTTCCTAGTATTCGCCACGGCCAACAATTCTCTCACCTTCTCTGTACATCTCTTTCTCCGATACAGATCTCCTGGCCTGAGAAACGGCGTCACCGTCTAAGAGGCCTGCCTCCCCCTTCAGGGGAGCAACGAAAACATTTAGTAGTATTAGTAGTAGTAGTAGTAGTAGTAGAAAAATATGTATCATCGTTGTTTACTTACGTGTCTTGAGAGAACGCTATCATTGCCCGTCATTACCTCTATCTGCGAGTGCGTTATTAAATCAGTTCAAGTTGCAATTAAATGACCCCATTGTTGAGTGTGGAATCCATTGTCCAGCTCTATGGCCAAATGGTTAGCATCCTTTCCTTTTATCCAGTGGTCAGGGTTTGATTTCCGACCAGGTCGTTTTTTTAACTTTTTGTTTAATTCCCCTCGCTCGGGGGCTGGGTGTTCGTGTCATCTTCAGCATTAGAATTAACCTTAGGTAGGCCCCACCCATCCTTAGAGACGCGCAGGGCGCCTGTATGGCGTCAATCCGAAAGACCTGCACTAGACCTCTCGAGAGGTCACACGCTTCTAATGCTGCCAGCCGATAGTTGAGATTATTTTCAGCACGAAAACCTTCTTGCAATACAAAGAAACAAAAAACATTTGCTCAAATTTTGTTTTGTATATCAACAAAAGTAGAGTATTTAATTACTAGGACCAGTGCATCTGCTAAGTACGGTAGTCGTCAAAACGTCCTATTAGATGAACAGTAGCAGCACACATTTTGCTCTGCCAAACAGTCACACCGCTTCTTATTTTGCTAGAGCACGAAACAAACAATTTTGTCACATCTTTCTCTCGCTCTGCTTTTGGAATGGGCATCAAAAAACTATCCCGTTAATTTTGCTTGCAATATGACTGCAGTAATGCTGGAAAGGTGACATCCATGAAACAAGAACTCCACCAAGATATTGTAATTGTAAATAAAGTGCAGCAAGTGGAAAACAACGTGAAGCGGATATATGTGCGTTAAAGCGTTCGTCATACTGATAAATAATTTGAAAACAGTACGTCGATATCTCGTGCTGTTGTCATTTTATGAGCTGCCGAAGTTAGCCAATCAGTTCGCTTCGCGGGTGACTTCAGATGGGCTTTGTGAGGCGGAGTTGCTAAATCTGCACTTGGCTTTTGACAGGCTTGAGAGCGCCAGTAGAAGAAATAAACTTCTCCAGGGGAGGGACTTGAACAAGGATCTGATAGGTTCGGCCCATAGCAAGCACACTACGGTGGTACTAGCTGAAACCCACAATTTGTTGGTGTTTGATGCTCATTTCTCGGCAAGGCTCTCAAGCTCGACCAAGCCTCGTGCAGATTTAGCAACACCGCCTTGTAAAGTCCATTTGAATCCACCAACGCTCTAATGCTCACATGCTCGGTTTACGTTGTTTTCGACCACCCTGTACAGTACACATCTTTGCTTCCTCTCAGCGTAGATTCTTGGGACACGTGTGGTAAAGAGACGAGAGTTCTTGGACATAAATGAAGCATCTTGCAAGTTCAGTACGTTAAAAAGTAAATGTTTTCCAAAACGGTATGTCTATTGATACGTTTCCGTGACAGTCTCGTTTTGGATTGCTAAGTGTAACAGTTGTGGTGGTGGCGATCTCTTAAGATCAATCAAAGGAAAATGAGGGAGTTTCGACACTTTGCAGAATGAGGGTACCAAGGTGTGTGCTTTCATTCGGAAGACAGTGGGCTCGAACCCCAATGTCGGCAACCCCGAAGATGGTTTTCCATGGTTTCCCATTTTCACATTAGACCCACGCTGGGGCATACTTTATTAAAGGCAGCGACCGCTTCCTTCTCAGTCATAGCCTTGCCCTATTCCCTCGTTGCCATAAGACCTACATTACACAAATATCAAAAGTAAAAAAAAAAAAAAAAAAAAAAAAGAGGGCATTGGCAACGGAAAGGGAAAGACCACGAATTGCGGGACTCCTCAGGTCTCGTAAACTTAATAGCGGTCTCGGAAGGTAACAAGACTTGAACAAAGGTCGCTGGATAAGAGATACAAAGGTGAAACGAGCACAAGTAGGCCTACGTTTAGAAGGAAGAGGGAAGAGAGCAGCCGTGACGTTAAGTTAGGTACCATCCCGGCATTTGCATGAAGAATAAGTGGGAAACCGCGGAAAACCACTCCAAGGATGCCCGAGGTGGGAATTGAGCCCCCTCTACTCAGTTGATATCCCGAGGCTGAGTGGACCCCTTTCCAGTCCTCGTGTCACTTTTCAAATTTCGTTGCAGAGCCAGGAATTGGACCCAGGCCTCCGGGAATAACAGCTAATCACACTAACTACGACACCACAGAGTCGGGACCCTTGGAGAAAATACCAGACGAAATTAGTTTTTGGTACAAAGAGTTAGGCAAAACAAAGAAATTGACAACTACTGAAAAATAATGGAAATTGCCATTAAGACTCAAGAGTACGGTAAGAAACGTCTACCTTTATGTTCCCTATGTGTATCAAGTCAAGGCTACATTTATCACACAATGATATTTTGCTGTTGTTACTGAGAGGAATGTGCAGCATTGCCCTTGGCTCTCACCGCTGTTAGAAACAAGTCCATACGAAATAAATTGTTTTAAACCATTCCCTCACGATTCTGCGTTAACACGTCCGTGTTGAGGTTGATATATGATTAGGGTACCGCCTTATTCTATTAGCAACCAGCACGATAAATCCACAAAACATTACTTGAGCCCTAACTTCACCACAAATAAAGGCATTATCTATCTGTAGAAAGTACGTTCGATGTACACGCAACCTCGCAAGAATTGTCCGGCACCGGGCGGTTACCTAGCTGTGAGCTAGCATCCGGGAGATAGTGGGTTCGAACCCCACTGTCGGCAGCCCTGAAGATGTTTTCCGTGCTTTCCCATTTTCACACCAGACAAATGCTGGAGCTGTACCTTAATCAAGGCTACGGCCACTTCCTTCCCACTCCTAGCCCTTTCTTATCCCTTCGTCGCCATAACACCTATCTGTGTCCGTGCGACGTGAAGCAACTTTCAAAACAAAATTGTCTGGCAAGCAAATATTTAATTTTATCTTCTCTTCTTATTCACCTCTTCCAAGCGTTTCGTTCTTTGGCCAACATCTTCAAGTGGCAATAGGAGTGTTTGCCTTTATTTTTGTCAATAAGTTGCACTCTAGGTCTTGCTTTCGTCCTTCTACCTCCAGTTTCCCTTTCAAATAGGGTGGTACACCAGTCCGAATGACGAAGGAAGTGGCAAACGAAACTCTGTCACTCCAAGGTATTATTAGGAGTCGATGCCAGCACCACATCTCAAAGGCCTTGAGTTTCAGCCATTCCGCTTTTCGCAGGGTCCATGTTTCTTACAACACTCCATAGAAACCTGTGCAATCCGGGTGTTTACATCTCTCGTACGTTTTCTGTCAGATGTGTTCAGACTTGCTAGATATTTGAGTTCCTGTACTTGATCTAGTTTTTTCCCATCCATGAGTACACTAAGAATGGCTTCGTGTGTGCCTCTTCCCTTCCTAAATACAAACTGTTCTTCCGATATATCATCGTCTTTCTTCCTCTCTATCCGTTGGTAGATTTCGAGTTATGGTTTTAGAGGCATGGGAGAGGAGGCTCAACTTTCTATGATCTATCTGTGCTCTATACATTTTTGGGATACGAATAAGGATCCAAACCCCAAACCCCATGGCACTATAGCCCTTGAAAGGCCTTAGCCTACCAAGCGACCGCTGCTCAGCCCGAAGGCCTGCAGATTATGAGGTGTCGTGTGGTCAGCACGACGAATCCCCTCGGCCGTTATTCTTGGCTTTCTAGAACAGGGCCGCTATCTCACCGTCAGATAGCTCCTCAATTCTAATCACGTAGGCTGAGTGGACCTCGAACCAGCCCTCAGGTCCAGGTAAAAATCCCTGTCCTGGCCGGGAATCGAACCCGGGCCCTCCGGGTAAGAGGTAGGCACGCTACCCCTACACCACGCACGAATAAGGATAGTTTGCACAAAATCTCATGGAATTCCCACTGTTACGTGCATTTCATTTAAGAGCTCGTATTAATTGTATGAAAATCCACAGCCTGTTTCCAGTCATTCGACCGGGTCAGAAATGGAATGAATGAAGCCTCCATCTAGCGGCGAGGATTGGAATTGTAGCGGCTGCTGAAGCCTGTCGCACTCCTCTGGGGCAATGATTTATGACTGGCAGATGAAATTATATTGGAGAGTGTTGCTGGAATGAAAGATGACAGGGAAAACCGGAGTACACGGAGAAAAACCCCTCCTGCCTCCGTTTTGTCCACCACAAATCTCGCATGGAGTGACCGGATTTGAACCACAGAACCCAGTGGTGAGAGGCCGGCGCGCTGCCACCTATATTAACTGTATACTTTTTTCCAAATGCGAGGATATAATTTTACAATTTGGTTTACGTCGCACCGACACAGAGAGGTATTATGGCTGCGACGGGATAAGGAAGGGTTAGGAGTGGAAAGGAAGTGGCCGTGGCCTTAATTAACGTACAGTCCCAGCATTTGTCTGGTGTGAAAATGGGGAAACGACGGAAAACCATCTTCAGGGCTGCCGACAGTGGGGTTCGGACCCACTATCCGCCGAATGCAAGCTCACAGCTGCGCGACCTTAACCGCACGGCCAACTCCCACGGTGAATTATAACATTTCATCAAAGAAAAATTGCTATCCTCATTTGTTCAGATGTTATTACGACAGTGATGTGCCTTCCTTCCTTCCTTCCTTCCTTCCTTCCTTCCTTCCTTCCTTCCTTCCTTCCTTCCTTCCTTCCTTCCTTCTTAATCTGTTTACCTTCCAGGGTTGACTTTTAACTCGGACTCAGCGGGAGATCTCACCTCTACCGCCTCAAGGGCAGTGTCCTGGAGCGTGAAACATTCGGTCAGGGATAGGACCAGTACCTCACCTAGGTTGGCTCACCTGCTATGCTGAACAGGGACCTTGTGGGGGGATGGGGAGATTGGAAGACAAGGGAGAGGGAATGAAGCGGCCTTGGCCCTAAGTTAGGTACCATCCCGGCATTTGCCTGGAGGAGAAGAAGGAAACCACGGAAAACCACTTCGAGGATGGCTGAGGTGGGAACCGAACCCTCCTCTACTCAGTTGACCTCCCGGGGCTGAGTGGAACCCGTTCCAGTTCTCGTACCACTTTTCAAATTTCGTGGCAGAGCCGGGAATCGAACCCGGGCCTCCGGGGGTGTCAGCTAATCATGCTAACCACTACACCACCGTAGTAATTGGTTCATGTTCGACACTATTAGTATTAAACAATTACTATTAAGCTGGCAACAAGAAAAAGTTACCAAGATTCTGTTGAAAAATGAGTGAATCTGAAATTCCGAATGAATACTGAGGAAGCTGCGCTGTGTCCGTGCATGCCGAGTTCAGTGGCTCAGACGGTTGTGGTGCTGGCTTTCTGAGGCCAAGCTGGCTGGTTCGATCCTGACTCAGTCCAGCGGTAGTTGAAGATGCTCAGATACAACTCCCGCGGGGCGAAATTCCGGCACTTCGGCGTCTCCGAAAACCGTAAAAGTAGTTAGTGGAGCGTAAAACCAATAACTTAATCAAAAATCTCTCTGTTATGAATATTGCCCATTTTAATGAAGAGTAAAAAATGAAGAGGAGAAACATGAATTTGTCGTACTATCGCGTAAAGTAGGTGATTCTTTCTTTTTTAATCTGTTTACCCTTCAGGATTGGTTTTTCCCTCAGACTCAGCGAGGGATCCCACCTCCACCACATCAAGGGCAGTGTCCTGGAGCGTGAGACATTGGGTCGGGAGATACAACTGGGGAAAATGACCAGTACCTCGCCCAGGGGGCCCTCATCTGCTATGCTGAACAGGGGCCTTGTGGGTGGATGGGAAGATTGGAAGGGATAGATAAGGAAGGAGGAAGGAAGCAACCGTGGCCTTATGTTAGGTACCATCCCGGCATTTGCCTGGAGGAGAAGTGGGAGACAACGGAAAACCACTTTGAGGATGGCTGAGGTGGGAATCGAACCCACCTCTACTCATTTGACTTCCCGAGGCTGAGTGGATCCCGTTCCAGCCCTCGTACCACTTTAAAATGTCGTGGCAGAGCCGGGAATCGAACCCGGGCCTCCCGGGGGTGGCAGGTAATCACACTAACCACTACATCACAGAGGCGGACAAAGTAGGTGATTTCCATACTAAAATTAGAATCGAAAACTCACTCATATAACTCGGCTGTTAATAAAAAGTGGTTTGAGGGACATAAAAACAATATATTTATTTTTATCGTACTTTCCATTTCTCCTGAAATCTGGGTGTTGCTCATATTTTAGGGAACCGTGAATATCCTTATCTTCCATTTGCATAACCTTACGGGGATAGAACCAGAACAAAAACTGTTCACGACAGAGGCTATAAAAGTAACTTTGCACATTTCCAACTGAATGGCCCCCGGTTTATTTGTTCGCTGCGGGTGGTGTGTGGCCCGTAGCTGCAGATAAACGTTCGTTCTGAGATACTTCGTTTGAGTGGAAAGAAACTACCTCTTTCCTCTCTCATTTGCTCCCAAGAGAAAATCAGAATCTTGGTCATTACCCACCAGACTACGTTATCTAATAAAACGATGTTGCTAGAAGGATATTCTAAGTTTTAAATTTACCTCGATACTAATGTGTCGAAATTTCTTCGCTTACCGAAGTGTAGATGGGAAATTCACTGGAATTCTTGGATTATGAAGGCCTTAACATCATTGAATCAAATTAGTTTTAGAATTGATGTATTTCACTCGTCAGTTATTGACATTTGTAGACAACTGGTGGGTGTCTCGAGTCAAAGATTTCTGGTTTCGTATTCTGTCTATTTAGAAATTGTACATTCTAGTCCCTTCATTTCTCCTGAAGTGTTTAATGTTAATTTCTCTAATTCGGGGACTGAGTGTTTCTATTCGTCTTAATATACTCCTCATCATCTACATACAACGTAAACATAGTCAATCGTTGACGATAATGTTTGTTGTTGAAAGGGGCCTAAATGCTAGGTCATCGGTCGCTAATGGTATGAGGCGCAACTACCTGGCCAGGCGGTGTCGTCCCATTTGCGATCACTTTTATACAAACAATCAGGTTCTTATCAGTGACAGTGACAGGTTTGGCAACTCCCAGCAAGACGAGCTGCCCTGAAGTTTTATCTCCATGGCAACCGCAGTCGCCCCACCCTCGTTTCCATGGCAACCACACAGCCACTCCCTTTATCCCGCCTCGGCAGGCAGTAAACGGAACTCCCTCTAAGAAATGTCACACACCAACTCTTATTATTAGCAGTATAATCACTGGTAAAGCAGAACCATGGTGTTCCTCCTATAGTGGTACTAAACACAGGTAGCCTAATGTAGCCTTATATATACTTATTTTTATCTTGCTTTCCATTTCTCCTGAATTCTTCATGGTCTGTAGGGAATGGGTGTTGCTCATATTTTAGAGAGCCGTGAATATCCTTCTCTTCCATTTACATAACCTTACGGGGATAGAACCAGAACAAAAACTGTTCACGACAGAGGCTATAAAAATAACTGCACATTTCCAACCGAATGGCACATGGTATGTCGCACAAAATGGCACCACTACCCACAAGCAACCTGACCCATGGTGTTGCTCACGTAAGAGGTACGAATCACAGGCCACGTATGCTCATGGTGTTGCTTACGTAGTGGTACTAATCATAGGCAATGTAGACCCATGGTATATCTCACTTTATGGTACCACCCACAGGAAACACAGACTCATGGTTTTCCTCACATAATGGAACTGTTCCTAGGTAACGTAGACTCATGGTGTTCCACACATGGTGGTACTCATCACAAAAAACGTCGACTTTCCTCGCGTAATGGTACTAATCACAAGTAGTCTGATGGTTGTAAGTCTATCATCCCTTGGTCGCCCCTTTTAGTCACCTCTTACGAGAGGCAGGGGATACCCTGGGTGTATTCTTCATCTGCGTCCCCACCCATAGGATGTAGTCAATCAATCACTCAGTCAATCAATCAATAAATTATCATTGCTCTGCATTTAAGACTGTCACCCAGGTGGTAGATTGATTGATTGATTCATTCATTCATTCATTCATTCATTCATTCATTCATTCATTCATTCATTCATTCATTGATCGATCATGTGGGGATTGTAATGTCTTATTATTGTGGCCTCCATAAAAATGGACCGATCATGCCATTGTTATGCAGACCTAACTAGATATTTAGTTTTGGGTGTGTCCCTTCCATACTCATATTTATGTGGAAATTCCTTTCATACACAATGACGTGGAAAGTTCTAATTAAATCTTGGAGACATTTAAAATTATACCGAAAATTTCTCACATTAAAGCTATAATTTTTGTATGTCTCTAGCGCAGACCTGGTGCATTTCTTTTTGTTTCTTCAACACGACTGGGATATTTTGGTTGAGAAGAGCCGACTTAGATTTTCTCTTCACACAATACCGTGCTGCATGTTCAGTCACAGGAACACAATTAGGAAGATTGCTTCATGGCTTGATTAATATATCTACCTCTTGTGAAATATTTCAATTCCCATTCTGTATTATTTAATTATTTCACAGTGCGCTAAGATGGTGTGACGCGATAATTTCTTGAATTATATACTATTCACCTGTCGCCTACTTCCTGACAAGTGAAACTAGGCAACGTGACAAATTTTAGTTAAATTATTAGTATTGTTCGTTCGTTTTTTCTGCCTGTCTGGGAATAATGTTATTCATGAAAAGTTTACCTCCCAACTTCCTAACTGCTGTTTAATTACGTAATGACCACGTAAACGACGGAGAGAGTAACAACACGACCGAGGTAGATAGGTTGTCGTTACGAGGAATTTTGTTAAGAATATAGGCTTGCTTTATCAAAGAAATCTGGTGTGTACGTTTACTCGGCATTTAAAGCAAAGTTTTTTAATCATTGGCCATTTCGTTTTTTCTTCTTTCTTAGCGTTTAATTCCGCACTGGTGCAGAGTCTGCTTTTAAACATGCCATCTTCCACTTCCTGCGATCAAGAACATCAGCTTCAGTGATGCTACAAGACGCATGCCTTTCTTGATGTAGTCGAACCACTGCTTCTTGGGACGATCTCGGGGTCGAGAACCTCAGTATCAAATTGGTGAGTCTTATGTATCATTGAGTTTGCAGGGCTTCGAACGACATGACCATGCTTCTCACATCTTCTCTGGGATAGTTGCCACTCCCAGTCACCTTCGGACATCTTCATTTCTGATATGGTCCACTCATGTAAAAACCCAGTGACCACCGTAACATTTTCATCTCCATACCATGTAGAACCTGCTCATGCTTCTTAGTTGTAATCCAACATTCCGACCCATAGAGTGCCACTGGTCGGACCATGTATTTGTAGATTTTTCCTTTCAGGTGGGTGGGAATTTTGTTGCCGGATAGCACACCAGTGACATGGCGCCACTTCAACCATGTAGCATTTACTCGTGCTCGGGTGTCTGGTAATATATTTCTGTCTAAGGTGATGAGTGATCCGAGGTATTTAAATTGGTTGGCTTTTACTAGGTCTTGCCTGTCCATGCGAATACTATCAGGAGTCTGAAAGCCTGAACATACCTGAACATTCTATTCTTTATGTTAAAATTACACGCTTTTTCAAATGTATAACTGTCGGCCTCGGAAAATATCGAAATATGGATGCATTTTAATGACAGTGCAGACCTTCGTTTCGCGATAATTGGTGGCTGAACGGTAAGTCGATTCTAAAACAGATAGCACAATCGCCGTTCCATTGTTGATACGATTGTTGATAGGTTAGATAGAGCTGCAGTTCTCTATTGCAATCAGATCTCTCGAACTGGATTGTGACTTGCGTTAGGAAAGATGGCCTGTCTTATAATGAAAACTCTCCATCTCTATTGTGAACGCCAGTTGCCAAGTGAGCCTGCCGTTATAGTAGATGCTGCCGAACTCGATTGTGATTGGCGGTAGGAAATATGGCCTGCCTTATCCTTAAAACTTACCCAATGCCTTCCTTACATCGGAAACAACGTATTCTGTCCTCCCTGTTTTGTTTCTAGAATAGCGCTATGTGGCATGCAATTTAATATAATCTTACTCACTACCTGTACAGTAATTTACGAAGAAATTCGTATACAGTGTAGAATACCGTAGCGAAGTACGGGTACATTTTCTAGTTATTAATAAACTAGTGAAAAGCTTCAAAGCAACACAATGAAAATTTTGTTTTCGTTTTAACTCGCCATGTTCTTTCTCATTATTAACGCAACCGTTGTCAGCGGAATAGAAATTAAAAGAACTCGAGACTGTAATGTCGTTCCCTCGTTCCCACTTGCATTTTGAAGCCTTTGTAGAGGACGCAGGTAAAAGTGAATGTGCGGACGGTTAAGAAACACATTGAAGAGTGTATGCTGCTATGTAGCAACTGCGAGTAATTTTTGATTTATTAATACCATAATCTCCTTCTCGCTTCAACCGTTCTTCTCCTATTCCTAATGTTCTCATTTCTTGTTCGTTGATCAGCAAGATTTCCTAGAAAAATAAAAGGTAAGAAAATTTCCCGATGGCCACTCCAGGACATTATTATGAAAGAACTTGCTCTTATGGTGATTTAAACGAGGCAAGAGACACAGTTCAAAACCAGAAAATATATACAGTACTTACTGGATAAAATGACAATATCAATCAATCACTACTGATCTGCATTTAGGGCAGTCGCCCAGGTGGCAGATTCCCTATCTGTTATTTTCCTAGCCTTTTCTGAAATGATCGCAAAGAAATTGGAAAATTATTGAACATTTCCCTTGGTAAGTTATTTCAATCCCTAACTCCCCTTCCTATAAACGAATATTTGCCCCAATTTGTCCCCTTGAATTCCAACTTTATCTTCATATTGTGATGTTTCCTACTTTTATAAACGCCATTCAAACTTATTCGTCTCCTGGTGTCCTTCCAAGCCATCTCTCCACTGACAGCTCGGAACATACCACTTAATCGAGCAGCTCGTATCCTTTATCCCAAGTCTTCCCAGCTCAAACTTTACAACATTTTTGTAACGCTACTCTTTTGTCGGAAATCACCCAGAACAAATCGAGCTGCTTTTCTTTGGTTTTTTTCCAGTTCTTGAATTAAGTAATTCTGGTGAGGGTCCCATACACTGTAACCACACTCTAGTTGGGGTCTTACCAGAGATTTTTATGCCATCTCCTTTACATCCTTACTACAACCGCTAAACACCCTCATAACCATGTGCGGAGATCTGTACCCTTTATTAACAATCATATTTATATGATTACCCCAATGAAGGTCTTTTTTTATATTAACACCTAGGTACTTACAATGATCCCCAAAAGGAACTTTCACCCCCATCAACGCCGTAATTAAAACTGAGAGGACTTTTCCTATTTGTGAAACTCACAACCTGACTTTTAACCCCGTTTATCATCATACCATTGCCTGCTGTCCATCTCACAACATTTTCGAGGTCACCCTGCAGCCGCTTACAATCTTGTAACTTATTTATTACTCTGTACAAAATAACACCATCTGCAAACAGGCTTGTCTCTGATTCCACTTCTTCACACATATCATTGATGTATATAAGAAAACATAAAGGTCCAATAATACTGCCTTGAGGAATTCCCCTCTTAATTATTACAGGGTCAGATAAAGCTTCGCTTACTCTAATTCTCTGAGTTCTATTTTCTAGAAATATAGCCACCAATGAAGTCACTCTTTTTTCTAGTCCAATAGCACTCATTTTTGCCATTAGTCTTCCATGAGATGTTAGTCGCAGATTTGTAACAAACTTTATTGTAAGGATATTGATGCCCTATCGCATTTTAAAGGAAACGGTGAAGTACTAGAAAATATTAACCTTACTCTGATAGGAAACCTTTTTTTGAAAATTCGATACATCTGTACTTTTTGTGTCCGTCTCTACTTGACCAGTAACTTGTTTAGGAGTGTACGGACTCACGTTCCTTTCCTACCTTCTACCACGACCGGCACAAAACAGTGGTATGTGTGCTCCAACTTCTTGTGTATTTGGTACCCCTGAGCATAAGACAGTCTGTTGAGGTTATAAGAAATAGTTCTAATGAAAATCGGTTTTTAATAACAATGCAGTTAGCCCTGACACTACAGGGTTGAAGAACCTCCGTCGCTCAGGCGGCAGCGAACCGGCCTCTCACCCCTGGATTACGTGGGTCAAATCCCGATCACTGCATGTGAGATTTGTGCTGGACAAAATGGAGACAAGACAGGATTTTCTCCGGGTACTCCTGTCTTCCCTGTCATCTTTCATTCGGGTAACACTCTTCACTATCATTTAATTTCATGTCAGTTATTAATCATTGCGCCAGAGGAGTTTGGTAGCCGGCACAATTCCTCTCCTCGCCGCTAAATGGGGGCTTCATTCATGCCTTTCCTGACCCGATCAAATGACTGGAAACAGGCTGTTGACTTTTATTACAAGGGTTGACTCTGGTAAGAGGGTATGAATAGACAAACACTCCTCAGACAGTACGTAACGATCACGCAATGGCCTTCGCAACAAGAAATAGAATCACGCCTCCACTTCTTACAGTAATGCCATTGCACAGACAGGTAATAAATAAGCTGCATGGCGGCAGTAAGTTTCTGTCCTCAGGGTATGCTCCAGTTAATTGCGACATATTATTCATTTCCAACCCGTGCAAACTTTTTAAACTTTAGTTACAATAAGGATAAAACAACATTCCTCAATGTTTTGTTCTTAATATTATATGGGGTGTATAAGAAACTAAAAGGCACAGTAATTCTGATTACCTGAACGCGTGCTCGCACATTCAGATTGATTGCTTTGCTTGGAAGTAAAAGTTGAACTAATCATGATATCTGGTGCATAACAAGGTGGTAAAATGTTGCGCAGGAGGAGATAATGGAATAATATCTGCGGAATTTGAACAAGAAATATTGAAGTAACAAGTAGAAGCCTAATTGCGAGGATCGATTTAGCTTCTGGGGGGGGGGGGGGGGAAATGGCGAGCTGTGCTGAAGGCGTGGTCAGAAGGTTTATGGCGCAGGATACATCTTTCTGACAGACATGAAATAGGACGAACAGAAAAAACAACGAACGAATCAACTATTTATGAATAGATTTCAACAACGAAATTTCTCTTGACAGACGTAAATTAATAAGCACAGTAACTTCTGATTTAAATGCAGTAGAACCTCATTAATCCGGACCCTATTAGTCTGGAAGTCGCTTAATCCGGACAGCTGTTTAATAATAATAATAATAATAATAATAATAATAATAATAATAATAATAATCAGGAAGTACTTAATACCTAAAATTAAAAATACTGTATAAAACATTACTAAGAAGTAAAGCAGCAAACGGGATTTACAGCACATTAATACTTTTTCAAGTTCGAAGTGGACTTTTGACCTAAAATAATATCTAAAAATAAAATAAAAGTAGAAATACAGAAACAAAATAAATTAAGAATTAGTATCTACAAAGGAATAACTCTAGTCTTAAACTGACACCAGTTAAAGCAACTGATATATACAAAGATACTCTTGGAATGTAAGGCATGAAATACATATGTTTGGTAAAAGATGAGTTGTGGCAAGCAGTATCAACAGCACATTGAATCTTAAGTACAAATAGACGCTAGTAATGACAATTTGTTTGCAGTTTTCCCTTACATTTTGTTTATCTATATATATGTATATTCGTTTACGGCCGTTAGATACAACGTTAGGTAACAGTTACATGTTTCTGCAAGCCTTCTTCACAGCCCAAAACTTCAGCATCCTTTCTCTGGCAGCCTGTCTTCTTTCTTCCATCCACCCACGGTTAAGTTTTGGTTTGAGATGTCTTCTGAATTTAGTCCCACCTGTTTGAGATCCTTTCTCACCTCCCTGAACCATTTGTCCGACACTTTAGGTCTGCTGTCTAGTATTGTGAAAATCCTTTTCGTTAATGTCTTCTCAACCATTCCAAATAAATGCCCATAGAATTTAAATCTCCGTTTTTCTCATGGACTCAGCCTTTCATTGTCATGGTAAAGTTCTTCCCTTCCTCGCAACCTATACTGCCCGTCCTCAATCTTTGGACCCATTATTTTGCGAAGGATCTTTCTTTCGAATTTCTCAGCTTCTCTCAATCCCGCTTTCCCTGTCATTTGGAGACATTCACTAGCGTACAGACATTACGTTTCAATCACTGTATTGTAGTGCCTCAGTTTAGCTCGCCTGGAGATGATTTCCTTCTTGTATACAGGATATCTCCTACGAAAAGCCGCAGCCATCTTCTCCCGTCTGGTGCTGTTTGCTTCTCTTTCATTTGTTTTCAATTGCACTATTTCACCCAGGTTTTACCATGTTCTGTCTTCAGGTATCGAAGGTCTATTTTGATGTTTGTTATATATTTAGTTTCTTCGAAAGAAATCTGTAGTCCTGCTTTTCTGCTTGTAGTTTTAGTACATTCAGCTGTTCTAATGCTGTGTCAGTATTCCTAGATAGCATATTTCTGGTGTGAAAATGGGAAACCACGGAAAACCATATCGGCAGCCCTGAAGATGGTTTTCCGTGGCTTCCCATTTTCACACCAGGCAAATGCTGGGGCTGTACCTTAATTAAGGCCACGACCGCTTCCTTCCAACTCCTAGGCCTTTCCTATCCTATCGTCGCCATAAGAACTATCTGTGTCGGTGCGACGTAAAGCCCCTAGCAAAAAAAAAAAAAAAAAAAACCTGAACTAGAAGTGCCCAGCATAGTGCAACCAGAACTTTAACTGCGTGCTTCAATAATTTTACATAATAATTTTATCTAACAGCAAAGTCAAAATCAAGATCAAGAAATTTATGAACTGTGACGTTGTATGTAGTGAACATTCTGAACAGTGGTGAGCTTCTATAAAATACTGTTTGAGAAATCGGAAGAAGCAAGAGATGTCTGTGTCTTAAACTTCCTTTCCGGGTGAAAATGAAAATGAGAACCTACAACCTGTTTTCCAGCCAGTGACCGGGTCAGGGATGGAATGAATGAAGCAGATATAGGCTATTAGTTCGATGGGGTCGCCACTCCCAAAGTGATTTATTAATGACTGATAGATGCTATGAAATGATAATGGAGAGTGTTGCTGGAATGAAAGATGACAGGAAAAACCGGAGTACCCGGAGAAAAACCTGTCCCGCCTCCGCTTTGTCCAGCACAAATTTCGCATGGAGTGACCGGGATTTGAACCACGGTATCCAGCGGTGAGGGAGCTCTGGGACAGTCATGAGCCAGGGAAGGTGAAGATATTCACCAGGGTAAATTCGTGTGCAGCCTTCATTTGTACAGACTGCTATCAGAAGGGAGCTGGTATTTCTTTTCACATGTGAGTAGAAATTGAACTGTTAAAAAAAACTTTCTTTTACCATAATCGACATGAAATTTAGAATATTTAGGCTTCTTTTTCTTGTTTGCATTTTTCCAATTCATCGGGGATAATTGTTTAGAACTAAAAAGCTGTTCTGAAAAACTACATATTTTTCATACAAACTGTTTAGCGGTATTACAAATTTGATAAACCTGGGCATAGAATCCGTAAGACATGATTGATACAACTTGATAAAATCTTCTAATATTAGGGTAAAGTACTGCTTCAAATTATCAATTATTTGAAAAATGATTTATTAGTATCGTATGTCTTATTTTCTCCAATTTTTCCCACTTGCTTTATAATAAAAGAATACAATTGTTAATACGCTAGTCCATAAAAATCTGACAATATAAAGTCTAAATAAAGCTCATTACAATCTTGTCAATCCTAGTCTGCAGTAGAAAACGCTAATCAAATTAACTTTTTACTATGATATTAATCTTTATTGCTTGCAACTGCTTTACTTTCAATTTCATTTTATTTTCTTTCTGGTGTAAATCATGGTGCTCATATTAGAGAAAAATTAGAACGCACTTTCAATTTTTATGTGCTCAGATAATGTTAATTCAGAATGAGTTTGTAAAAGTAGTAATATTTAAGAATATTATGAGGAGGGTTTTACATCTTAAATGATAACATTCTTGCTTAAGCCTAACCGGGCGAGTTGGCCGTGTGGTAAGGACCGCGCAGCTTTGAACTTGCATCCGGGATATAGTGGGTTTGAACCCCACTGTCGGCAGCCCTGAAGATGGTTTTCCGTGGTTTTCCATTTTCACACCACGCAAATGCTGGGGCTGTACTTTTAATTAAGGCCACGGGCTCTTCCTTCCCATTCCTAGGCCTTTTCTATCCCACCGTCGCCATAAGACCTATCTGTGTCGGTGCGACGTAAATCCACTAGCAAAAAAAAAAAAAAACTTGCTGTAATGACTTATCGGAGACGAATCATAAGCTATTTACCTTTCATACAAAGATTTTATTTCACAGGTTTCCTTTTTTGTTGATATTGAAGATTATTGTTATCGGTGCAGGAGTTTGTAAATATTTAATTTATGTGTTCTCCAGTCTGCTGAGAGACAGGTAATTTTTATCTCACGATATGTAATCTTACTTAAGTTGTAGACCGCTTTTTGAACATGTCTTCATATTTTCAGTAAAGCTAAATAATTGTTGATCCTAGGTTTCTCAAGAGACAGATTGTCACGTGATTCTCGTCCTTTGAGTCTGGCCTTCTTGCCATACGTACAATGTTCAAACACATCAATTACAAACCTGACCCTTATGTTAAAGTGAGCGACATGATCATTTTCGAGGTACCGCTAGTGTATTTTGCAGTAGTGTATTTTTCAGTCTGCTTATTCAGTCTGCTAAAGGTTTCTTCTTTTAGGTGCGCCACCTATAGGCTATCAAAATGATTTGTGTAGATTGTACAGTATATTTTAATATTACCACAGTCTTGATATTATGCATATTTATTGCGTATGTACACGGTAGTCGGTGTAGGCTGTCATTTATTTTATAAGACAAATGTTTTCATGTGTGCGAAATGTAAGTTAAAGCATGAATTCCATACGATCTCTGCGTCAAGCTGAGGAGCACCCGCAACATGGCGGTACGCGCATGGACATGTCTTCCCCCAGTCACAGGCTTCTGCGCAGCCAGCGGTGTGGGGCCTTGGATAAATCTATGGAGGTATTTTTGATAATTTATTATACGTATATTTAATAATGAAGTGAGGTTAAATTCTTTCTGGAGATCTTTATAGTGAGTTATGCCGCTAGGGACAAACCTGTTATATTTTTTAAAGTAAAGATAATGTAAGAAATAGTTTTGAACTTTCTCCACATCGTTTTGATAAGATTTATAAAGGGGAGACCAAATTACTGACTCATAATAGATTTTTAGATTTAGATTTAGATTTATTATTTTTCTTTAGATCTACAGTAATAATACCCATTTGATCCGTTATAAAGAAAAATAACAATGTCCAGCCTAAGCCAAATTACATACTACTAACTTGGTGGACCCTACACAGGCGGAATACCGGGCAACCATGCAAGGTTCCACCCCTAACTAAATCTGTTAAGCTGCCTCTAACATGGACGGATGACCGGCTCACATGCTAGGGCACCCCCTATCTCTAAATTAAGCCTATAACTAATTACAACATTAAATCTATACTAATCTATCTTACGCTGCCTCTAACATGGACGGATGACCAGCTCACATGCTAGGGCACCCCCTACGTCTAAATTAAGCCTATAACTAATTACAACATTAAATCTATACTAGTTCTAAATCTATACTAATCTATCCTAAGCTGCCTCTAACATGGACGGATGACCAGCTCACATGCTAGGGCACCCCCTACATCTGAATTAATCCTATAACTAATTATAACATTAAATCTATACTAATTCTATCCTAGTACCTCTTATCATTAACTAATAAATCAAAACCAATACTGTCTCAATACACATAAGTACACCTTCACTTGCATAAATACCCTCTAAACTTCGCTATCTTTCCTAATATCCATAAATACACCTTCACTTGAAAAGATACCCTCTAAACTTCGCTATCTCTTTTAATATCCATCCATCGAACTCAACAATCATTCACTTCATTTCCATGCCACATATCATTACATATCTACCTCTTATCATAAAGACACCTTTACTAGAATAAATACCCACTAAACTTCGCTATCTTTCTTATCATCCATTCGCCACCATGCCCCTGCTGAACATACACACAAACCTTTGCACATTCCATTCCTCCTACATTTCCTCTACTTGTCTCTCTCAGGGTTGCTGATTCCATGCTTCAGCGGTATTATGAATGTCACAGACCCCATACACGCTAACCTTAGCACATTCCATTCCTACTACATTTCCTCTACTTGACTCCCTCGTGGTTGCTGATTCCATACTTCCGTTACACTCACATTCTGCTAATACGTACTTTAACCATTACAATGCCCTTCGAACTCAACAATCCATCTATCTTATATCTCAAGACACCATTATATGAATAAGTGCCATACAATTACAGTACACTTAAAAACACCTTATCACCTCGCTACCTCTCTTATCATTCATCCATCATATATCTATTATCATCACCTTTCATATTTAACACTTCAATTCCAGTAGATACCATCCAACCTCCTTTATATCTCCAAACTCGTAACAATTACACTACACATATAGACATCATTACTTGAGTAAGTACCATCTAAACTTCGCTACCTCTCTTATCATCCATCCATCTAAACTCTGATCCAACTTCTAAACATCAATACATATCTACCTCTTATCATTCTTCACTTGAATAAATACCCTCTAAGCTTCACTACCTCTCTTATCATCCATCCATCGCACTCCGCAATCATTCTCTTCAATTCCATACCACATATCCTTACATATATACCTCTTATCATTAACTAATAAATCACTCACCAATACGATCTCCGTCATGCCATCACTTGAATAAATACCATACACTTGGTCTATCCATCTTCTACCTAAAGACACCATCACTTCAATTACAATTATACTACACATACAGGCACCATTACTTGAGTAAATACACACATACAAACACCACCATAACTACGCTTCTGTCCTCCATCATAGGCAAACTATGTTACTTACTACTGTTACTTGACTTTTTACTTCTCGTAATTATTCCTTCCATTTTTCCTTTTTTGTCCCATAGGTCCTTCAAACTCAAGCTTCTCCCTTTGATCACGGCACTTCTTACTTCTGCTTCCTCCCTCAAACCATTATTCTCGCTCCGATTCTGTCCGCTTGTCTTCCCCTGTGGTTCTTTTTCTTCCCTCGCGCAGACTTCCGACACTAATTCGTCCATTAAATTCCTGACTACTTCCATCCTTCTTGCATTTACTTTTTCTTCAGCTCTTTTCATGATCTCTTCCCAGGAACCCCATCTACTCAGTGTTCCTTCATTTACGGTATGTACATCAGCCCTGGTAGTTTCTTCTTGCCTCAAACTCTCATCCATTAATTTCAGTTTCGATATTGTCCACTTACGGGTCCAATTCCTGTCGCTCACCACGAGTATCTGACCACTAATATACGCTTTCAATCCCTGAATTTTTGCTTTCACAAGATGTTTCTTAAGAATTTTAAAATTTCTACTCTCTTCTCTTCCGAAATCTCTCTTAATTCTAATGTTCTCACACTGTAGATTACCAGCGTTCCTTATCACTATGTCTGCCATCAATGAAGATAACAGCGACACTTTTATGGGCCTGTGCCCTCCCACCTTGCCAACTCTCTCCACATTGTCTATATCTACCTCACTGAAATTTATTTTCATTTTTTTTTGTATAACATCTACCACTTTGTAAATAATGTCCACTTTAGATTCTGCCTTGTCTTCCTCCACCCCATAAATAAATATGGATTTCTTCTTGCGCTCCTGTCTGCAGAATTCGATTTCTTTCTTCAGGTTTACCATCTCTTCATCCATATTTTTTATTTTCTCTCTTAGTGACACCAGTTCTTTCTCGCTGCCTTCTATCATCGCCTTCGTATTCTTCATATAATCCTGAATCCACTGTCTCGTCTTTTCTTGCTCCTGGCCTTGTTCTTGAAGCATTTTCTTTAATTGTTCAAACGGACATACCTCCTGTATTACTTCTCTTACTACTTTCCTCATAACCTCTACGTCTACCCAATTCATCGTATCTATCTCCTTGCCGACCGCTTGACCTTACCGCTTCCTCACTCTTAATCCACTCCACTCAGCAGGCGCACGCCGCACGAGACGTCCGTCCTCCTCACTGGCTTAAGCTAGACTGACTCATAATAATAATAATAATAATAATAATAATAATAATAATAATAATAATAATAATAATAATAATAATAATAATAATCATTACCATAGATAAATGCAGTTGGAGTATGAAGCTGAGTTACGAACGCCATGTTGTATGCTGCGCAAAGGAGGAGATCTTTGAAAGTGTGATCACTGCACAAAGGTCTGAAGCGGATGAATATGACCAGGATAAAGCTGGTGATATTATTAACCTTAAGCTAAAAATTAGTAAAATTAACGACCATCTAAACATTGCCATTAAATGCGGTCAAGATAACGACGACGAGAACATACCTGCATATTACGAACATTTTAGGCATCTGCGTGAGTTAATTATTAGAGATATTAATGTCTAAGGAAGACAACAAAAGATCAGTAGTTTCTTCATACCAGTAAGCGTGTCGAGTGTGATCAATAAAGGTGTGCTTTGATTGCCACGTTCTAATACTGTATTGCATTACATCTTCTATACTAAATCACATTTACATTAAATTTAAAATACTATACTGTGCTCGTTATTTTTACTGAACAGTGTGTTTAAATCTAGAGCCCCAGTTAGTCCTCATTAAAACCGGAGCAAAAGATCAAGCCCACTATTCCGTTTTACAAGAAAGCTAAGAGCTAAGAGCCTGCAAAAATCGAAGTTATTGGCCTCCTAGTTGTAGCCAGGGAAGCAATACCAAGGAAATTTCTTACATTCTGTCATAGTGTACAGCCTCCCAACTCTCTGCGGAATGAAGCAGTCCTAACCACTTTAAAGTCATCAATCAGCATTTCAAGCAACAACCTTCGCTGAGACGTTGTTCATTTCTTTCTAATCTCTTGTTGGCGTCGATGGCCTACGCTTTGCTGAAATCTCTTCCATACTAAATGTAACATTAACCGACTAGAGTTGAACGTCGTGTGGTGTGAGGATAAAGACGGAAACACACTAGTGTCACCTCTCATGAGTTCACGCGTATCGTGTCGCAATCTAACCTGTGCAGAAAGATGCTGAATTAAGTGGGTCCACAAAAGTACGTGTAATTTGTGAGTAAAATGTCTGGCACAGTAGAAATGTTTTCTTCACGATAATGCTGATAATTTTATCGTCCATACAATATACTGTGTGTATCAAAACTTCAAAAATGGAGTTTTGTATATATTTTGCTATTTGCTTTACGTCGCACCGACACAGATAGGTCTTATGGAGACGATGGGACAGAGAAGGGCTAGGAGTGGGAAGGAAGCGGCCGTGGCCTTAATGAAGGTACAGCCCCAGCATTTGCCTGGTGTGAAAATGGGAAACCACGGAAAACCATCTTCAGGGCTGTCGACAGTGGGGTTCGAACCTACTATCTCCCGAATACTGGATACTGGCCGCACTTAAGCGACTGCAGCTATCGAGCTCGGTTTTAATATATTTAATAAAGAAATTTATCAAGTACTTCCGCCACTTGAGGGTTGCCTAAAAGACAAAGTATAACAAAACAATGATGATATTCAAGGTATCGGCCGAAGGAAGACTCCCTATGCCTCATACGTAATACCGTCGGGGTCTGAAAAGAACAAGAGTTGACTATGGGAGGTCGGATAGGATAGATGAAAGTAAGGAGCCTGGCACAAGTAAGTGGAAGCAATGCCAGGAGTCAGCTGAGAGCCCCGTGGTCACCAACCCACGCTGCAAAGTACAGAGTCCCTGAGGACCATTTTAGTCGCCTCTTATGACAGGCAGGGGATACCGTGGGTGTTAATCAACCGCCCCCACCCAGAGGGGGAATCTAGTATTTGACTACACACTAAGAAACTAGCAGGCACTAAAGTAATTGCCAGACAGACGATTGTGCGCAGCAAGCGGGTGAATCATACCTCTGTGTGCATGACCTTGGCAAAACATATTCCCCTGCTACCCTTCTTAACAACACATGCAAAGTCTCCACTACTTGCTGTGGCCCTATATAAATCAGTTAGCCGCGACGAACGATATGTTTTGCGTATTTCCAGTAATAATTGTGTTAATAATTAAAGAAAATAAAAAAATAATTAGCTGATAAGACAACAGGGCTTGTACAAAAAGCTTCCTAGTTTCAGCCAGCTAAAATGGAATGAAAATGTACGGTAATGTTTTCTCCTCGCAGTGGGGAGGGGGGCGACTTACACCTTACGTTCAGGAGATAGCGGATTCGCACCCCACTGTCGGTAGCCCAGAAAATGGTGTTTTGTTTCATACTTTCACGCCAGGCAGATGTGGGGCTGTACCTAATTAAGGCCACGGACGCTTCCTTCCCAATTGTAGCCCCTTCCTGTCCCATCGTCACCCTAAGAACTATCCGGGACGTAAAGCGACTTTTTACAATATATATATTTTTTTAACGTGTGATTGTATTCTGTAAGCTTTCAATGAGTGAAAATTGAGATTTTTCTGTCCTCGTTACGACATGAAAATGTGTGTACATGAGGCAGGGGCATACCCTTAGGGCCTGTAGGACTTGCGGTGCAGGTGGGCCTTCAACTTCAAGTTGTGTGGTTTGATATTTTTCAAACTTTATTTCAATAGTTTTTTATTTAATTTTGTTCGTATATTTTTCTGGGTTGTAATCGAACAAATTATTATAATTGTGATTCCAGTATCGGTAACAGAGTAGTAGTTACTGAAAAATGAAACCAATTTTAAGTACGAATATCTAAGTGGTGTGCGGTTGTGTTGGCAATTCGGCAGCTTAGCCGTTAAACCTCGAAGGCAGTCAAATAAAACATACTGGAACATGATTTTTAATAAATAATAATCAATAATCCCTTTGTTAATATAATTTGACAGTGCGTTAGTTCCACTTGCTGTAATTCCATTTATGTAGTTATTCATAGGTTTTACGAATCATTTCATGGGAGGAGGCGAATTGTTTTTTGGCAGCCGGTCCCGTATCACATTCGTGATGCCCCTGATATGAGGGTTAAAGAGAATTAAGAGGGTTTTTTTTTTTGTTGTTCAACCTTTGTCCCGTTTCTCTACGGGGTCGGGTATGAGCTGAGATGAATTTGTCGTGGCGTTTTTCCATGATCGGATGCATTTCCTGACGTCATCCTCATTGAAGGAGTTAATGAGATGAAATGAATGACATGATGCATGACAGTAGAAAGGGAGACGGTGAAACCCGGCGCCGGCACATAGCCTCTTCCTGTCGAATAGCACCAAGAGGTCTGCTCAAAGCTTAACGTCTCCATCCGACAGACGAACCTCCGTCAACAGCACCTTATGCTCTCTCCCCATATGAGTACTGCGGAGGGGCTTAGAATTTTACCCAGGCTTTTGGCACATAACATTCTGATGGTGAAAATTTTCCTACCATCTGGACTCGAACCGGCTAACCTCGGTGTCAGACCGTTTAGATTTCAACGCCTTAACGATTATGGCCACCAGGCGGGCTAATGAGAATTAAGAGTGAACGAGTAAAATAAAAAGGCATAATAATGAATCTGCGGCAATTTCTTTAAATTATTACCTTTCATGCTGTATGTGACAGTTTATATATTGCTGCTTAACATTCATCATCCATGTCATTATCCACCACCATGGTACTGCAGGTTGAGGGCTTCAGTTCTTCTGTGGATCTACCTCGATTTTTTAGCAATATGGTTTATGTCGCTCAGAGATATAATGGTCTTATAGCGACGATGGGATAGGAAGGACTAAGAGGGACCTTATTTAAGGTACAGCCCCAGCATTTGCCTGGTGTGAAAATGAGAAACCACGGAGAAAGCCAGCATCTTCAGGGCTGTAGACAGTGGGATTCGAACTCACAATGTCCCGAATGCAAGCTTATAGCTTCGTGACCCAAACTGTGTGGCCATGTGGATCTAGTTGTGCCACATTCACCGCGTCCTGTACATTCATGCTGTTCCGATAGTTGCCAGCACTTACCGTAGTAATTCATAGAACGGCATAGAAGTTCCTTCTGTGCATCGGTGGTAGCATCAGCTTTTATATCCGACGGTCGCGGGTTCAGACCCTGAGGTGTCGTGTGGTCAGCACGACGAATCTTGTCGGCCGTTATTCTTGGCTTTCTAGACCAGGGCCGCTATCTCACCGTCAGATAGCTCCTCAGTTCTAAGCACAGAGGATGAGTGGACCTCGAATCAGCCCTCAGATCCTGGACGGTAAGAGGCAGGCACGCTACCCCTACGCCACGGGGACGGCCACATTTAATATTTATCCTATAATAATTAAAACTTATGCATAGATTACCTACTCTGCCATCTGGTACCGGAAAATCGTAAGTCGCAATTGACTCGCCTGTTGGTGCCTGTACGTGGTAGAATGGATATTATTATTATTATTATTATTATTATTATTATTATTATTATTATTATTATTATTATTATTATTATTATTATTATTTACGATGAGGCTTTCTACGGACCACATGTCAATATCAAATCTTAGGACCCGGATGTTTATGACCTAAAAATGTTAGAAATATGACCAAAAAAAATTTTTGGTCACATATTCAAAATCATAAAAATCTTGCCGCTGCTTAAATTAACATTATAGTGAAAATATACTTTTAAACTCTAGAATATACAAGAATTATACATTAGTAATAGTATTAATTTTATTATTGCATTTGCTCAATCCGGAGGTAACTCTCAACTCTTCACAGAATGAAATAAATCTCACATTTTGATGGGCGATCAGAAAGAATTAAATATATTTTAATGTTTTCAGATAGGAACGATCTTCTATTTTCACGCAAGATTGACTTGTAACGGGAGACCGCTCAACATCGCGGGATGTTATTGGGCTGTATCTGAAATACGTCAAGTTGGATTGAGACTCACTATTTTGTCTCTTTCTATACAGCTTACCGTCCTAATTCAAACAAATATTTCTAAGAAAGATAAGTGTGACAAATTACAGACAATAATTAGGATATGTGAAAAATCCGTCTTTGAGACGACTTGCAAGCAGGTATTATCTGCGCACTTTTTATCGATAGATTTATGTACGGGTTTGAGGAGTAAGGAAGGAGCAATTCCGGTTCCGTAAGTACTGCCAACAGAATGGAAATGAAATCTGAATTGAATCGATAATATGATCGATCGATATGAATTTTGCTAAACCTTTGTTATCTTAAGCCAACAACTTTGTCACACACACACATTATATAACACTTCTCGATGCGAATCTTATTCCTAGAGTGAATTCTATAGTTTGGCTTTGCTGTGTAAATAACGACAGTACTAGTACGTAAAGTGTACGCCAGATGTCGCACAGCGATGCATAAGCGATTCATAGGTTGTGTTTCAAAGGTTGCCAGTACGAATCTCGAAGATTGCCGAGGTCGACCAATTCAGCACTAGAGTGTAAATCTATCCAGAAAAGGTGCGCAGATAATATGTGAAAATGAAATAGGAAGATAAAAATATGACAAAAATACGAAAATTCATGGGGAAATATGACCATAATATAAAAAATTACCGGAAAATGACAAAAAATGTTGAAATAGACAAAATATGACTTTATATGACACTTGAAAATTGCGTAATTTTGGTCACCGTAGATAAAATCATGCTTGACTTGTATTATCCGTGGGAATAACATATTGAAAAAAATATGATATCTCATAAACAACCGGGCCGTATGGAAATCATCCTTCCTTGTCGTTTCGTCTTCCGTACTTCCTTCATCATTCTCATATCCTTTCTTCTTCTCTCCTCAGACCACTTTGGACCGGTTTTCCTTTTTCTTTCTTCCTTGGAATTCTTCCATTCTTAAACTTTCTTTTTTTAAATCTCCCTTTCTAGTTTCCTCTTCCCTTATTTTATTTATTTCTAAATCTTCCTTGACCTCTTGTATTCAGCTCGTTGTTGATTTTTTCTCCCAAAGGTACTTGAATATCTGTTTTGTCAATCATTTTATGGATACAGTATGTCCAAAAAGTAGCAATCACCTTTTTCTTGTTTCTATTATATTTTCTATGTTCGGGTGTATTTCCCTATTACTTATTAACCTACAATCTGTATATACATCAGTCTGCAGTGACAAGAATCGAGGGCTTTGAAATCGAAGCAGCAATCCAGAAAGGAGTGAGGAAAGGCTGCAGTTTGTCCCCCCCCCCCTCCTTTTCAATGTTTGCATAGAACAGGCAGTAAAGGAAATCAAAGAGGAATTTGGAAAGGGAATCACAATCCAAGGAGAGGAAATCAAAACCTTGAGATTTGCCGATGATATTGTTATTTTTATCTCAGACTTCAGATGATCTCGAGAAATGCTGAATGGTATGGTATGGACGAAGTCCAAGAAAAAATTAATGGAGTGCAGTCGAAAGAAGGGAGATGATGCAGGAAATATTAGATTAGGAAATGAAGTCTTAAAGGGACTAGATGAATATTGTTACTTGGGTAGTCAAGTAACTAACGACGGCAGAAGTAAGGAGGACATAAAATGCAGATTAGCATAAGCAAGGAAGAGCATTCTTAAGAAAAGAAATTTGCACACTTCAAACATTGATATACAAATTAGAAAGATGTTTCTGAAGACTTTCATCTGGAGCGTGGCATTGTATAGACGTGAAATATGCACGATAACTAGCTCAGAAAGAAAGTGAATAGAAGCTTTTGAAATGTCGTGTTACAGAAGATTTGAAGGTAAGATGGATAGATCGAATCACGAATGAAGAGGTGCTGAATAGAATTGGTGAGAGGAGATCGATTTGGCTAAATTTGACGAGAAGAAAAGAGAATGCTTCGGCACATCTTAAGACACACAGGACTTGTTCAGTTGGTTTTTGAAGGAACGGTAGGGGTAAACCAAGGTATGAATATGACAAGCAGATTAGAGCAGATATAGGATGCATTAGTTGCGTAGAAATGAAAAGGTTAGCACAGGATAGGGTGGAATGGAGAGCTGTATCAAACCAGTCTATGGACTGATGACTCAAACAACAACAACTTATTAATTTCATGTCAAGACACGTTTTCTGACCTATTTATAACGAATGCTGCGGATCAGCCCGGGTCCTCTAATTTGTCCTCATTTTTCTTTTTCAATCAAACTTCGAGAAAATTCAGAGTCATTTTTCAAAGGAGGCCACAGGTCATCCAATCAAAGTATTAGTCCTCACAACTCGAGGCACGTGCAGTACAGGGTGTGGCTAGATCGTTAACTATTGCACACAGCTTTTGCACGCCGTCAGCCAAGGTTACCTTATGTTAGATTAAAAGTTAACACAAACTATTAGTGTAACAAATTCAGCTTCATTGAACTCTGGTTAATATCTTGAAGTTGTGAGTAGCGTAGCATTATTATTTATGTAATACCAAACCTTACGTGAGGTTTGTACGACGCTAAGACTCCATGAACGCCAAAGGCAGACACAAAGCCGCACCTGAGTCTGGCATTACTTACACATGTCTATCTACACTCCCTCTTCCATCCTTCCTCCCAAAAACCATTGTCATCTCCGTACAGGACATGAAGGCCCTTGTAGGGGTGGGCGGTAAAGGCTTCCACTATCCGTAACCTCGGCCCTTAATGGGGTTGAATGGTTAGCTCTACGCTCGGCCGCCTTTTTCCCCAGGAATTAAGCTGGCACTCATTTTTTGTGTAGGCTGAATGAACCTCAGGGCCATGTGCACCTCTGGAAATGGAAATCTCGTTTCTTAAATTTTTGACCTCCTGACGGGTAATCGAACCCATGTCCTGGGTGAACCGAACACACCTTTACCACCTCCGCAAGGCAGACCCTTCATCTTTCCTCCCGACGGAGAGTATTACAGCTGACCTGAGTGTCCTCCCCGGGATCTTAAATAGGCATTACCGCTCGCAATATCTTGTCTCACAGTTCTCTCTTCGCGTTGCTTCCCGCTTCACCAGAACCAAAGACTAATTTCATTTATTCCTGCTGCTTTATACCAATGCTTGTTCAAGCATAATTTCACGAACGTCATTTTCCTCCTCCCCATGAGCTCGGTTGTTCGCGACGTCACCTTTTACGTTGAGAAGACTTTCAAAATGTTCCTTCCACCTGTGTAATGACTCCCTGGGATCTATTATGAAATCACCTGATTTACCCAAACAATATTCATATCCTTTTCCCCCTCCCTTTCTTAGATTCTTTATTACTGTCCAGAATGGTTTCCCTGTCGCTTTACCTAGTCTTTCCAGGTTATTACGGAAAACTTCCTACGAATTCTTTGTGGATTCAACAATTATTTGTTTCGCACTCTTTCTTTCATCTACGTAGTAGGATTCCCTGTTTGCATCATTCCTTGTTTGGAGCTAGTTCACATACACCTTCCTATTACGTTTACAAGTTTTTATCTGATTTCATCATTCCACCAAGATGTTCGCTTTTCCCATCTTTACACAGAGTTGTCGTTCCCAGGCATTCTCTTGCCTTCCCCTTCATCACTGAATACCGAACAAGCGGCCATGCGGTTAAGGTCGCGTAGCTGTGAGCTTGCATTCGGGAGATACTGGGTTCGAACCAAACTGTCGGCAGCCCTGAAGATGGTTTACCGTGTTTTACCATTTTCACACCAGGCAAATGCTGGTACTGTATCTTAATTAAGGTCACAGCCGCTTCCTTCCCACTCATAGCCCTTTGGTGTCCCATCGTTGCCATGAAAACAATCTGTGTCGGTGCGACGTAAAGCAAATTACAAAAAGAGAAAATGCATCATAGAATATTCTAAAATTAAGCTATAATTTCAATGCCGCAATTTCCTTTATTCATTCATGTTCTTAAAAAATAAACTTTTACAAAACATGTCTGATGATACTGCTAAGACACTCAAGTCATTTTGCACTAGTATGCACAATATTTAACATATTCACAACTTGAGCACATTTTAGCTTACAAATATGGTCTTAGAAATATTTCAAAGCTTACGACTGGATTATAAACAACAAGATGATCTACTGTTACCTAAAGTAAAATCTTTAGCTTTATGGAAATCTGGGATGAAATGCACCCCGCGCGTATGTTTGCTTTCTGAAACTTGCCACGTCTGTTTGAGGGTTAAGTCAAATTTTCGGTTGTGTGTCGATTGCGGACACAAAATATGTGGGAAGGGTAGCAGCTCATTTGAAGGGTTTTCCGCTCCACCCCTCTTCCACCCATCTACGTCCAAAAAACGTATGTTGCAAATAAGAGTGTAATTAGCAGTATGTAATAAATAAATAAATAAATAAATAAATAAATAAATAAATAAATAAATAAATAAATAAATAAATAAATAAATTTGTTACTAAATATTTTTGTTAGTAGGAAATGTCGACTAGCCCGCTGTAACGTAATGTACTGGGAGTAACATAAATTCTAGGGGGTTCTAATGGGCCGAAGCCCTAATGTTTATGCAAACCTCATACCATTGCTCTCGTGCGGGTGGACTCTACTTGTTACCACCTTCAGTAAGTTCGCATTCTAACCTATTACTGCATAAAGATCCGGGCCCTAATTATAAGCTTAAATTAATACGTAAATAACTAGTAATAAACATGACAAACTTCTTAAAAGTATAAACAGTTATTCTGACAAAGCAAAAACAAAAAAAACAAAAAAAAAACAAGAAGCTAATTTTGGGACTAGGTCCTCATTACTTTAAAGACCAAGAAGCTGGGCTGAGTGGCTCAGACGGTTAAGGCGCTGGCCTTCTAACCCCAACTTGGCAGGTTCGATCCTGGCTCAGTCCGGTGGGGTTTGAAGGTGCTCAAATACGACAGCCCCGTGTCGGTAGATTTACTGGCACGTAAAAGAACTCCTGCTGGACTAAATTCCGGCACCTCGGCGTCTCCGAAGACCTTAAAAAAGTAGTTAGTGGGAAGTAAAGAAAATAACATTATTATTATTATTATTATTATTATTATTATTATTATTATTATTATTATTATTATTATTATTATTAAAGACCAAGAACGATTAACCGTGCGGGTTCATGGCGCCCGTGGGTCTTCCGAACCTTCTTGTTACCTTCACGCGCGGAGCCACACGGCAGGCCTACCTCGAAAATAACAGAAGTGCTATAAAAAATAAAAAAATAAATGGTACGCAGTCCCGGTTGGCGCTAACAATGAATCTTTAGGCACTTGCACTAGTAATATTTCACGAAGCCTTATCAGTAGGAAATAGTGTCTGTTTGTTTTCTCTTGGAAGACTTGAATGAGTGTGGTGGTACTGGTCAGTAGCAAAGAAAGATTTGTGGGAGAAATTACTGTGGCCGCCGCCCCCCCCCCCCCCACCGACCCGAGAGTCTAACGGCCGCTACTGGCAATGATGATCCAAGTTCGTTACCTGAAGCAGCAACAACAACACCCCATCACTATAAGTGAGCAATACTTTGTATGCAACTAGGCAACAGTCTTTATGGTACAGTGACTTTGATCTTATCAGATCGTTATAAAATGGTTTGCCCGCTCTTTTAGAAAGGTCTCGCGAACAGAACCTGCTTTAGATAAAAATGGAGTGGCCTTGCAAAGAAAAAGGCGTGTTTCTCGTAGCCTAACTAGCAACAGCTTACACAAGTGCTGTGTAAGGTGAGAACCTTTAAGAACACACGTGTGTCAGGTTACAGATCAATGCACCTCTTATCGTGTTGAGTTGTATGAAATTTTTCACACAATCTGTCCCGAGAGAAGTGTTCAAATGATGCAAGTTTATTACAATTCCCACATTTTGAGCTTAGAAAATGTATGTAACACAGTAACAAGGAAAAAGATGTCAACCGTAGGTCTATTAGAAGATTATCACCGGGCGACTTGGCCATGCGGTTAGGAGCGCACAACTGTGAGCTCGCATCCGGAAAATAGTGGGTTCGAACCCAACTGTCGGCAGCCCTGAAGATGGTTTTCCGTGGTTTCCCATTTTCACACCAAGCAAATGCTGGAGCTGAACCTTAATTAAGGCCACGGCCGCTTCCTTCCCATTCCTAGGCCTTTCCTGTCCCATCGCCGCCGTAAGACCTATCTGTGTGGGTGCGACGAAAAACCAACTAGAAAAAAGAGGATTATCGGTAAGTTATTATAGGCAATTATTATTATTATTATTATTATTATTATTATTAAAGCGACTTTATTGTGGCGAAGTGAGGGCTCCCGGCCATTTCTTACATTTAACCATTTCATGTACATAAATGAATACTAATTTGCAATAGAATTTTTACAACTTTACAATATAAGAATTTCAACAATTTACATTTTAATATATGGTGACGGTATGAAAACTGAAATGACCTCATTTAAACATATTAAATCTTTACAACCTAACGTATCACTCAACTAAAGTATTACTAACAAAAGTAAGTAAAGTATAACTTAAATATAAACTGGAACACGTTACAATAAACAACCATATTCACTCTCATTCATGCATCCCATTCACACTTCAGAAAGCCTGGAAGTGCCTATAAGATGTCACTGGCAGAGGATTTTAAACTTTGTCTTAGATTTAGCTTCTCTGATGTCATTGGGGAGTTCATTCCACCAGCTCGCAGCGGTGATCGTGAACGATCTATTGTAGGTTGCGGTTCGATGTACATGAATTTCTAGCGTACAGCCTGACCGGTATTGAACAGGTGTAGTGAACTAAGGTAGCGAAATCTGGTGGATAGGTAAGGAGGAGTGTTTTCAGAAAGCACTCGATACAACAGAGTAGTTGCATGTTATGAGATTTGAAAATGATATTGCTATTTTATCTGAGTCTGCAAACGATCTGGAGACATTGCTGAATGGTATGAACAGAGTCTTGGGGAAGGAGTATAATCAAGTGCAAAATAAAAGTAATGGCGTGCAGTCCAACAAAATCAGGTGGTGCAGGAAATATTAGATTAGGAAATGAAGTCTTAAAGGAAGTAGATGAATATTGTTACTTGGGTAGTAAAATAACTAACGATGGCAGAAATAAGGCGGACATAAAATGCAGACTAGCATAAGTAAGGAAGGCCTTCCTTGTATGTATGTTGAGTGCTCAGCCCGGAGGCTGGTTTGGGAATCAACAGCTCTGTCATCAGATGTCGAAAGTGGCCCAGGAGTCTCTGAAGAGGCGTACTGGGGAAATGAGGAGTGAGGTAGTTTCCCGTTGCTTTCCTTACCGAACCAAAAGTTGCTATTACGTATCAGTCCGCCAAGCCCACTGAAATGCCTGCACCAACCGACCCTATGAGCAACATTTTCACACCATTCATAACAGGGACCGTGTGCATAAGGAATGGCATTACTAGCATCGCTCATACCTCAGTCACTTTCATTTTGTTAAAGCTAACGATGAGACAGAAACAGGATAATGAAAGTAAAACAATTGTTCTATAGCCCACGTAACCGGTGCTTCAGCGGCTACACCAAACACAGTTACAGGGAGGAAAGTAAGTTCAATTACACGGTACCTAAGACACTACACACACAATAAAACATCTGATGAACTACGCGGAACTCCGCCGAAAACAACACTGGAAAATATCACTTGATGATAATAAACCAGGAACGTGGACAGGAGACTGGGAAACCTTACCAAGGACCATGGAGGTGCAAAGGTTGTGGTTTTCGAAAAGCCAACAGTGATCTCTTGTTTTCAAAATATTATTTACAAAATCGGCAATACAAATTAACTTCCGAAACAAATTCAGCTGTACATTAAATCTAGACACACTACACACGATATGCACGCTCTTTGACAAAATACAGTTAATATGTTCCTAGACAAGAGCTTTGCCTTGATTTCAAAGAGTTAAGCAAGTACATCTCAGTACAAATCAAATTCCACAAATGAAATATTGAAGGTAAGAGGAAGCACAAACATTATTACATTTTAGAGTGAAATCAAAACTTGCTTTTCACATCTGATCAAAAGAATGGCGATTAGGGCAAACTCCTGTGATACACCAACGAAAACTAAGTGGGACTTAAAATCGGACAGAAAGCAACACCCACACCAGAAGACAGTTGACTGTAAACACTACTGTAGGTCCTGCCAGCAAAGGCATAGGCCTTCCTTAAGAAAAGAAATTTCCTCACTTCGAACATTGGTATAGGAATTAGAAAGATGTTTTTGAAGACTTTTGTATGGAGCGTGGCATTGTATGGAAGTGAAATATGGACGATAACTAGCTCAGAAGGAAAGCAAGTAGAGGCTTTTTAAATGTGCTGTTACAGAATAATGCTGAAGGTGAGATGGGTAGATTGAATCACGAATGAAGAGATATTGAATCGAATTGGTGAGAGGAGATCGATTTGCCTAAATTTGACGAGAAGAAGAGATAGAATGATGGGACACTTCTTAACACAACCAGGATTTGTTCACTTAAATTTTGAGGGAAGTGTATGCGGTAAGATCGGAAGGGATAGGCCAATGTACGTATGTGTCAAATAGATTAGAGCAGGATGTAGGAGTTGCTTAGAAATGAAAAGGTTAGCACAGGATAGGGGGACACGGAGAGCTGCATCAAACCACTCTATGGACCGATGACTCAAACAACATATTATGTTGATAATCACGCCGCAGTGGTAGAATGAGTTCTCAGTTCATACTTGGGCTAGAAGAGGCTGGGTAATCTTTCATCCTTATTGTTCACAGTATACGCGGATCATTTACTGAAAGAGACAGGAGGGGTATTCAGCTGGGTGGAAATTCAGTAAGCAGTTTGGTTTAGAGATGGGTACTATCGACTAGTCGGCCTATAGAACCTTACAACTATCGACTGAATAGTCGAATAGTTTTCAGTCGAAAGTATTCTTGTATCCAGTATTCGGGAGATAGTAGGTTCGAACCCCACTGTCGGCAGCCCTGAAAATGGTTTGCCGTGGTTTCCCATTTTCACACCATGCAAATGCTGGGGCTGTACCTTAATTAAGGCTACGGTCGCTTCCTTCCCACTCCTATCCCTTCCCTGTCCCATCGTCGCCATAAGACCTATCTGTGTCGGTGCGACGTAAAGCAAGTAGCAAAAAATATATATATATATATATATTCTTGGTATATCGCAAATAGTCTGTTGATCCGTGACAAAACAATCGAATGTTTCTCGTCGAAACTCTCCAAAAACAAAAGTGGACAATGGTTCTTTTAGGAATGAGATTTTTTCAAACGTATTTGATCAGTAATTTGAAATCACTAGTATAGACACTCAATAGAACAAAATGATCGTTATCTTGAGAAAATTACAAATCCATTGAAAGGGACAACTTTGAAGCAGAGAAATCCATTCCACTCTACATTGGGAATGAGAAGGTGCACTACCCAGATCCAAGGTTCGTTTTCTCTTACTGACAGCGGCTATCGTTAGCGTAGTTTTCCCGTGGATCCTTCTACATTTACTGCTGGCAAATAGGCTACCACGAAAGTGCTGTACCCTGGGCACGTATCGAAATCCTGGACTAATATAATTACAGTTACAAACACGCACTATCAAAGACAGCACAGTTACACAGATTATTGTCGGACGATTTACAGCGCTTATAAAAATGAATGCCCCTAATATGAAGTAATATAATATGAATGCCCTAATTGTTTTAATGAAGATACCTATCGAAGTTATACGAAATGACCATGAACCGATAGTCTTGATTCTGTTTTGCGTAATTTAAGGAAAAGTGTGAACTAAACGAGGCCACAAAGCTATTTACAAAATAGAGCATTGTGGAGGTGCTTAGTTCATTCTCAGAGGCTTGAACGCTTACAAAGACGTTACAGTGAATATTGGAGATCATCATAATTTAATGTTTACTCTACAACCGTTACTTAATTATGCTTTTAAAATTATGTAAGGGTTAACTTAATTTAAAGGCTTGACTTTTACTACTATTTAAACGTTACACTTTTATTTATTTAGAAGTCAGACTAATGTCACTATGTATAGTTTAAACTATTTTTTACAATTTAAGAGCCACTCTGTTAGTAACTTTTCAGGTCAGTCAGAATTTGATTCATAGCTCTGTTCTGGAGTATTCAAAACCCGGTATGGGTACAGGAATGGGTTGATCTGCAAAATGTCGAGTAAATTTCTACGTTTTTCCTCTGTATAAGTGCCTTTTCATGATTTAATTAATAATAATTTTTATAATAATAATGCCCGGGGTGAGTCGCTCAAACGGTTGAGACCCTGGTCTCCTGAACCCAACTTTGCAGATTCGATCCTGGCTCAGTCTCGCGGTATTTGAAGGTGCTCAAATACGTCAGCCTCGTGTCGGTAGATTTACTGGCACGTAAAAGAACTCCTGCGCGACTAAATTCCGGCACCCCAGTTTCTCCGAAAACCGTAAAAGTAGTTAGTGGGACGCAAAGCCAATAGCATTATTTAAAATATTTGTCGCTTTTTAATATGCCTGCAATTGTTATTATTATTGTTAAGGAAATATCGTGGATCACAGGTGGGAATTAACTAGAGCATTAGTTAACACAATACATTTTGAAAGTTTATTTCTTTCCTTTATTTTGAGTTTAAAATTGGATAGATTAGAAAATTTATAAGAAATAACAGTTAAATAGAATGACAATGAGCGCGTCAACTCCAATAACAATGACTTAAAGCCCAAAAAGGATCAGATAAAACTTGAGAGAATTACAAATGCTAATTTCTAGAGAAAAGAGCTGGATTGCTCTTGGCAAGTACAACAATTAAAAGAGCACTATTTACTCCTGGCTCAAACTATATCATAGTCCAGCCTTACAGAGGCATAAGCATTTAATAGCGCACTTCCAAACTGTAGGTTGTTCTTACAGGGTGTTTACAAATGAATATCGGAGTTTTAACGCCTTATAATATTGAATACGTTAAACTTACAGTTATACATTATATGTCAAATGAAAGAGCAACTCAAACAGTTTTGTTTGTTGGCACCAGTGCGCATGTACGTGCAATGGTTTCGCCGCAATCCGCTAGACAGCGGTAGTAGTACGTCGTTATGCCAGTGAGGTGGCGCACCATCTTGATGGAAAATGAAGTTCTCTGGCTCATTTTCTTCCAACTGAGGGAAGAGCCATTGCTCTAGTGTATCGAGGTAAGAAGCACCAGTTACAGTACGTTCACCATAAAAGAAAGGCCCATAAACCTTTCACAGGGATACGGCACAAATAACATTCACTTTAGTGGAATCTCGTTGCATTTGTACCAACTCATGAGGATTTTCTGAGCCCCAGATGCGCACATTATGAGTGTTTACATGTCCACTAAGGTGAAAGACCTATTCATCACTGAAAACAACACGATTCATAAACTCATAATCATGTAACACCATGTCGTTTGCGAAGTTGGCACGTAATCTGTGGTCTGCCGGCTTTAGAGCCTGTAATAACTGTTAACGGTAAGGACGTAGCTGTAAGCGTTTTCTTACAACTTTCCAAACGGTCGACGCAGGAAGTTGTAATTCACGATTAGCCTTCCGGACTGATTTCTTTGGGCTACGAGTGAATGACTCTCTCACTCGCTCAACAGTCTCTTCACTTAATCTTGGTCGTCCCTTGCTCTTCCCTTTACAAAGGCAACCGGTGTCTTCAAACTTATGATACCATCTGCGAATGTTATTGTCACTTGGAGGATCACAACCGAACTTTATGCGGAACGCACGTTGCACATTAACTACAGATTCTGTCTTTGCAAACTGCAAAACACAAAAAGCTTTCTGTTCACTAGTCGCCATCTTTGCTACTACCGCTGTCTAGCGGATTGTGGCGAAACCATTGCACGTACATGCGCACTGGTGCCAACAAACAAAACTGTTTGAGTTGCTCTTTCATTTGACATATAATGTATAACTGTAAGTTTAACGTATTCAATATTATAAGGCGTTAAAACTCCGATATTCATTTGTAAACACCCTACATCCTTGTCCTGATGTGGGCTTAGTTATCGCTCAACAGTTTGTTACACAGTTTGTCCATAAACAATTACTGAACAAACAGGGGCAATAAGTACGCATACTAAATGGCCTTAATGTAAAAAGAAAATGTTTAACATGATTGGTCATGAACAAAAGGCTAGGAGTTGAAACACTTGCACTTCTCTAGAATATTTTAAAATCCTAAGTGAGCGTATGGTCCAAAGATACAGAGGCTACGCTGGGGAGACTAAATGAGAAACATTTTAGATGATTAGACACTTTAGTCACCCCGCACCAAGTTGAATGGGAATCAATTGAGGGTAATCACTCCTTGTTCCCTTACATTACATTTTCCCAGAAGGGAATAGAACAGAGTCCTCAGACTGGTCGAAAATTCTACATTCAAACCACCAGGTTTATAAATTTACATAAAATAAAACAGGTTTGAAAACTTCCCCTCAAGCTGTCTGCCGCAGCTATCACATGTTATGACTATTCTGCCATTACCTTGTGTTGCTGGGCCTTTCGAACGCCGACCGCGGCCCCTGCTCCTGATGAACACGCCGCACTCACTGAACTAGAGCGATGCAGATGATAATACGGCCCTAAAACGCCCAGCTTTTATAGTATTTGGAGGGGAAGTTTCCAGAACTCTTTACAGATAGGCTGAATTTCAGTACACACCCCTAATTTTAATTGGCTAGCGAAAATAGTTACAAATGTATGATTGGTTGATAGCTATTGAAGAAGAAGACAGCAGAAGTGTAGACAACTTTGATACATTAAAGAAACAACCCTAAGAACCAGGTTGAAATACCTCCACATTACAAATTTCTTTGTGCATTAATTGTAGTTTACTCCACAAGATGGAGCAATTAAACATATAGTAGAGACATCTGACAATTGAAAACCAAACTATTTATTACTACATAAGTTTAAGATAACCTAGAAGGCACGCAGTTTAACTGGCCCGAGAAGGTGTATCTACACACACCCCCCCCCCCCGGTACAATTATTAAGATATGATATGCCAAAGAGTTGTAATTTTGTTCCGCGGTAGTTCTCGAAAGTGCAGGAAGCCAAGGACTTCAAGATGTTGAATTTTTTTTTTTTTTTTTTGCTAGTTGCTTTACGTCGCACCGACACAGATAGGTCTTATGGCGACGATGGGGCAGGAAAGGCCTAGGAGTTGGAAGGAAGCGGCCGTGGCCTTAAGGTACAGCCCCAGCATTTGCCTGGTGTGAAAATGGGAAACCATTTTCAGGGCTGCCGACAGTGGGATTCGAACCTACTATCTCCCGAATACTGGATACTGGCCGCACTTAAGCGACTGCAGCTATCGAGCTCGGTAATGTTGAATTTAAACAGCCTCAGATGCTACTGACTTCAACTTAAGGACGACAATTTTATTTTCCCTTTTTAAAATTTGCTTTGCGTTGCACCGACACAGATAGGTCTTATGGCGATGATCTCACAGGAAAGGGTTGGGAATGGGAATTAATCGACGGTGGCCTTCATTAAGATGCATCCCCAGCATTTCATTAATGTGAAAATGGGAAACCACGGAAACCATGTTTAGGGTTGTCGACAGCGAGGTTCAATCCCACTACCTCCCGAATGCAAGCTCTCATCCGCACGATCAATTGAGTACTGAGTTACATGGGACGGAATTACAGGACGTACACTGGCCACATCACAGGGTCTGCCAGGAACATCCCCAATATGGACTGGCGAAGCCACTGGAAAATACTACACTAACACCCATTGCTGTCATTTTCAGCATGTCTCTCCATTCCGAGGATCACCGCCCATTGCATTTCACCACCCGTGAGTTGCCAGATGGTCGTTCGGCGAATAATGGAACTCCTCTCCACCGATCATTAAAACAAATCTTATGAAATTTTGTGATTATTGAGTTTAAATTTACAGTATTACAAATTAATAAGTTAAGAAGGTTGTGAACAGTAATCAAAGGAATGCAGAAGTTGTACCAGCAACAATAATTAAACAAATGTGTTACAAATGCAGTTCTGAAATGATTGTCGTATACAAATCTTTCGTTCGCAAGCCCCCTGAAAGAGCTTCGGGGACCCCATTTTTTTCCTCTCTGATTAGTGTTATATAGAGGATGGTTGCCCAGTTGTACTTCCTCTTAAAGCGTTAATCAGCACCACTACCTTTGACTGCCGGCCGCAGTGGTGTTTTGGATACGGGGTTGCTCTACTAATCCCACCTTGACGCGTTCAAACCCGACTGAAGTCAGTGGGTTCGCGGACCACACTTTGAGAATCATTACTTTTTTAAAAAAATGCTATTTATTCGGGGCGTCGACCTAAGAAGATCTTTTGCCCCTACTTTGCAACATATGTTGTGAACGTGCGTGTTTTTGGAAATGGCGGTAGTGTGAAGTGTTGAATGTGAGGAAATGCACATTAAGGACGACACAACACCCAGTCCCCAGGCCAGGGATATTCATCATTTACAATTAAAACACCTGACCCGGTCGGGAATCGAACCCGAACCGCCGGGTGACAGGCGGACGCGTTGCTCCCTACACCGCGGGGCCGGTCAATCATTACCTTACACCATAATATATCGTAGGTGAAAATTCCGGCCTTCAGTTACAAAGGTGGAAGGATTTTTTTTTTTTTTTGCTAGGGGCTTTACGTCGCACCGACACAGATAGGTCTTATAGCGACGATGGGATAAGAAAGGCCTAGGAGTTGGAAGGAAGCGGCCGTGGCCTTAATTAAGGTACAGCCCCAGCATTTGCCTGGTGTGAAAATGGGAAACCACGGAAAACCATCTTCAGGGCTGCCGATAGTGGGATTCGAACCTACTATCTCCCGGATGCAAGCTCACAGCCGCGCGCCTCTACGCGCACGGCCAACTCGCCCGGTGTGGAAGGAATTGAAGACGGCTATATTATGAAGAATTTCAAGCCAAAGATCATTAAAACAAACCGTATGAAATTGTTGTGATTACTGAGTTTAAATTGACAGTCTTACACTGATTAATAACTTAAGAATTCTGTCAAAAATAATCAAACAAATGCATAAGTTATACCAACAACAATCAAATGAATTGATTACTAATGCAGTTCTAAAATTATTTCCATATGCAAATTTTTCTAAAGACGGAAATTATTTTTACTATCTAGAGTATTCGTTCGCGGACCCCTGAAGATGCTTCGTGGATCCATGGGGTTTCGTGGACCACACTTGGATAATTAATAATTAACATCACGAGATATCTTAAGAGAAAATTCCGCCCTTGTTACCAAGATTCGAACCTCGGTCGCCAAGGTGGAGGGAATTGAAAACGGCTGTTTTATAAGACAAAACAAAGCTGTCAGCGCAAAACACGGAACGAGAGCTGACATATACCCTGTGAAGATAAATATAATGTAATATAATTCGTCAGAAGAGTGACTTTCATATTCATGTAACTTGAATGATTCTAATATCTTACGATCGCAACCCTGAATCGTAACACAGTACTGGTAGCTAGAATGGCTGATTACAAATCACTAATGAACATGACATATATTAGTCAACATACAACCTTGCAAGATGATTAGAAAGGATTGATTGTGCATTACAATACATGAAGGCTATACTGATTTGAACAACCATTATTCTGGATAGTTTGAAAACTGGCATTGGGGTTATAATATTTATGTTATTATTATACAACCTTCCTGGAACAGCTGCAGGTTGCCCAAGGGCAAAGAGTACCCTGACAACAATAACAGATACACATAGATACACGAGAAAGTACGAAGTTAAGAGTAGGCAAAAGAGTGAGGCACGTCAATCATTTATCTGAGGTCCGCAAGCGTGGTTCTTGAAGGGGCCTGACACTTCGAAAATGAAGGTATCGGCCAAAGGAAGACAAGGGCCACGAAGGAAGTGAAAATGAAAGACTCCCTAGGCCTCCATACGTAATACCGTCGGGGTCGGAAAAGAACACGTGTTGACTAAGAGAGGTCGGATAGGATAGATGAAAGTGAGGAGCCTAGCACAAGTAAGAGGAAGCAATGGCAAGACTCAGCTGAGGACCCCGTGGTCGCCACCCCACGCTCCAAAGTTCAGAGTCCCTGGGGCCCGGCAGTCGAAAGTTAAGTTGATTTCTTTTTGTGGGGCCATGTGAAAGCCTTGTGTATGAGACACCTGTCGAGACTGAAGAGAATCTCTTGGCAAAATTTCTCGCTGCCTGCGACGCTGTTCAAACGACACCGGATATATTCGAACGGGTACGACCAAACTTTGTGCGACGATGCCGTACCTGCATTGTCGCAGGGGGACGCCATTTCGAACATTTGTTGCAAATGGAGCAGCTCGAGTAACTTTTGCAGGTAAACGGACTTCAATGAGTAGAATTTTGATTAACTTTTGATTAGATCGTTTCAGAAATATGGTTCTTATATCAAACTGATCCATTTGTAGTCCTCCATCACCCCTGAAAATGTGTAACATCATCACGGATACACCCTGTATATGCACCAACAACACCCAACTTTCCAGAGAGCCTACAGCGTCAGGAACATACGAGTAAGATGATTGCTTCTGGGTGCAAGAGGGACCATTCCCAGAAATTTTGTCCAATGACGGCAATCGTACAGATTGGACAGGAATATTCAAGACAATATTGTTACCGCGATTCTCGGTGGCAATAACGCGGGACCATTTGTGTGGAAAACATAATATTTAATTTCGCACCAGCAGCATAAAAATATTTTCCATATTCTTGAGTACATTAATATTTTACGAAACCAACAATTCATGTATTTTTTTTTCAAAGAATGTGTGAGCTATTCTGTGTCCTTTGGAAAACAGGTATTGGTGTCAGAATGAATAAATAAAATAAAAAATGGCCTTCTGACCCCAACTTGGCAGGTTCGATCCTGGCTCAGTCCGGTGGCATTTGAAGGTGCTCAAATACGTCAGCCTCGTGTCGGTAGATTTATTGGCACGTAAAAGAACTCTTCCGGAACCTCGGCGTCTCCGAAAGCCTTAAAAATAGTTAGTGGGATGTAAAGCCAATAACATTATTATTATTATTTAAATTAAATAAATACTAATTAATAAGCTCTTGGGGTGCGTATCTTGTGATTCATTTGTTTCTCGAGGTGTACCAGAAAGAAATCAAATAAATACCGCAGTGAATATCCAAGTGCAGACGTCTGTCTTCAACAAACAACAGCAACTTCAGCGTGTTCATATTCTGAGGTTCTCTCGAACGAATGTGTACCGCTTGATGTTGAAAGGGGACTTCGGCAGGTTTTACGAAATGTTCGGTGTTGATGCGATATTACAGATGATGGGTAGGGTCACCGTTTGGTGTTGAAAAGAGACCTCTACATTCCACACCAAGTCTGTGCCGTGCTGGTGAAATCTCTATGTGATGTTCAAGCACCCGCACCAGTTCAATTAACATTTCTTCCATATCCTAAAAGAAACTGCTTCTGTTCGCACTTCACGTCGCCAGATATGTGCAAGAGCAGAAAATTGTGCTCCGCGTGAAGAGCGCTGTCACCAGATTGTACGTCACAATGACGTCAGCCGACGTCAACAGCCGTGACATGAGTGCAGTGTGATCATTCTACATTTCATACAGTGTGGAAAAGGCATAGCACATCTTTCGTGACAGGTTCGATTGCGTCACGATACGCGCGAACTCACGTGAAGTGACAGCAATGTGTTTCCGCCTTAAATGGAGACATCTGCTCTTGATGTGCATGATATCACAGTATTATTTTGGCATCATTTCATTACATTGAAATGAAATGGCGTATGGCTTTTAGTGCCGGGAGTGTCCGAGGACATGTTCGGCTCACCAGATGCAGGTCTTTTGATTTGACGCCTGTAGGCGACCTGCGTGTCGTGATGAGGATGAAATGATGATGAAGACGGCACATACACCCAGCCCCCGTGCCAGCGAAATTAACCAACGATGGTTAAAATTCCCGACCCTACCGGGAATCGAACCCGGGACCCATGTGACCAAAGGCCAGCACGCTAATCATTTAGCCATGGAGCTGGACTTCATTACATTGAACTGCTGTTATTTTACTGGAATTGCTTTCTGTGTTTCAATGATTCTTGCACTGATGTTCTTCATTTTCATATTACTACTAAGTTTATTGCTTCCTCTGGTCTTATACGTATCATTTACTCGCGTATCTTTGTGCACCTCTTTCAGCCAGCGGGAACGAGATTTCCATTTTTTCCCTGTAAAGTGAGCAATTTGTGCGCCAATCTCTCCGTGTTCATTCACTTCAGGTGAACACAAGTTACCCTTCGTCTCTTCATAACGGTGGTGATCTTTTCGACTCTCGCATACAGTTCCTTGTTTGACCTCGTGTGGAAGACAGAACCCTAGGACAATTTCTTAGGACCTAAAATTTTTCTGAGGTAAGTATCTTGGCTCGTTTTAAATGCCAATTCCATCTTCCCAGATGTCCCTCTCCCCTAGTGCTTCCTTTTCATTGTCATTCGGGGTAATGATTTCACCAAGGCATTTCAGTTTCATGGTCCTCCGGACAATCCCATAGGCCGTCTCAGTGCTCTGAGTGGAGTCCCTTTTCCGAATCCACATTCTCGGGTATTTCAAAGATGTTCCGTAATCATGTTTTAGCAGCTATATCTTGAAAAATGTACACATTATTATTATTATTATCTTCTTCTTAATCTGTTTCCCCTCCAGGGTTGATTCTTCCCTCGGACTCAGTGAGGGATCCCACCTATACCGCTCCAAGGGTAGAGTCCTGGGGCGTGAGACTTTGGGTCGTGGATAAAACTGGCGAAGAGGACCAGTACTTCGCCCAGGCGGCCTCAACTGCTATGCTGAACAGGGGCCTCGTGTGGGATGGGAAGATTTGAAGGGATAGAGAAGGAAGAGGGAAGGAAGCGGCCGTGGCCTAAGTTCGGTACCATCCCGGCATTTGCCTGGAGGAGAAGAGGGAAACCACGGATAACCACTTCAAGGACGGCTGAGGAGGGAATCGAACCCTCCTCTACTCAGTTGACCTCCAGAGGCTGAGTGGATCCCTCATACCACTTTTCAAATTTCGTGGTAGAGCCGGGAATCGAACCCGGGCATCTGAGGGTGGCGACTATACACACTAACCACTACACCACAGAGGCGGACTATTAATATTATTATTATTATTATTATTAGTAGTAGTAGTAGTAGTAGTAGTAGTAGTAGTAGTATTAAATGAGTTAGTCATGCGGTTAGGGTCGCGCAGCTTGTGAGCTTACAGTACATTCGCGAGATAGTGAGTTCGAACCCCACTGTCGGCAGCCCTGAAGATGGTTTTCCGTGGTTTCCCATTTTCACACCAAGCAAATGCTGGGCTGTACCTTAATTAAGGCCACGGCCTCTTCATTCCAACTTCTAGCCCCTTCCTATTCCATCGTCGCCATAAGACCTATCTGTGTCGGTACGACGTAAAGCAACTTGTAAAAAAATGTATTATTATTATTATTATTATTATTATTTGAATAGGTGGCGTCGACTGTTTGAATAGTGGGCTCTGAACGGAACGTAATGTGTTCATTTTTACATTATTTAAATATAAATGAAGAAATTCAACAATAGTACGAAAAAAGATGGTACGTTACAAGGACAAAAATGTTTCATGTATTCGTTTCAAAATTCGGGCCTCTTCTTAACCTGTGCGTGAAATCGCATTTTAGACCTCTGTAACGTACACTGACTGACAGAGCAAATGCAACACCAAGAAGGAGTGGTCAGAACTTTATGCCAATTGCAGGGTAGACTGACGTCACTGAGGTATGCTCATGATGTGAAATGCGCCGCTGTGCTGCGCACGTAGCGAACGATAAATGGGACACGGCGTTGGCGAATGGCCCACTTCGTACCGTGATTTCTCAGCCGACAGTCATTGTAGAACGTGTTGTCGTGTGCCACAGGACACGTGTATAGCTAAGAATGCCAGGCCGCCGTCAACGGAGGCATTTCCAGCAGACAGACGACTTTACGAGGGGTATGGTGATCGGGCTGAGAAGGGCAGGTTGGTCGCTTCGTCAAATCGCAGCCGATACCCATAGGGATGTGTCCACGGTGCAGCGCCTGTGGCGAAGATGGTTGGCGCAGGGACATGTGGCACGTGCGAGGGGTCAAGGCGCAGCCCGAGTGACGTCAGCACGCGAGGATCGGCGCATCCGCCGCCAAGCGGTGGCAGCCCCGCACGTCACGTCAACCGCCATTCTTCAGCATGTGCAAGACACCCTGGCTGTTCCAATATCGACCAGAACAATTTCCCGTCGATTGGTTGAAGGAGGCCTGCACTCCCGGCGTCCGCTCAGAAGACTACCATTGACTCCACAGCATAGACGTGCACGCCTGGCATGGTGCCGGGCTAGAGCGACTTGGATGAGGGAATGGCGGAACGTCGTGTTCTCCGATGAGTCACGCTTCTGTTCTGTCAGTGATAGTCACCGCAGACGGGTGTGGCGTCGGCGTGGAGAAAGGTCAAATCCGGCAGTAACTGTGGAGCACCCTACCGCTAGACAACGCGGCATCATGGTTTGGGGCGCTATTGCGTATGATTCCACGTCACCTCTAGTGCGTATTCAAGGCACGTTAAATGCCCACCGCTACGTGCAGCATGTGCTGCGGCTGGTGGCACTCCCGTACCTTCAGGGGCTGCCCAATGCTCTGTTTCAGCAGGATAATGCCCGCCCGCCCACACACTGCTCGCATCTCCCAACAGGCTCTACGAGGTGTACAGATGCTTCCGTGGCCAGCGTACTCTCCGGATCTCTCACCAATCGAACACGTGTGGGATCTCATTGGACGCCGTTTGCAAACTCTGCCCCAGCCTCGTACGGACGACCAACTGTGGCAAATGGTTGACAGAGAATGGAGAACCATCCCTCAGGACACCATCCGCACTCTTATTGACTCTGTACCTCGACGTGTTTCTGCGTGCATCGCCGCTCGCGGTGGTCCTACATCCTACTGAGTCGATGCCGTGCACATTGTGTAACCTGCATATCGGTTTGAAATAAACATCAATTATTCTTCCGTGCCGACTCTGTTTTCCCCCCAACTTTCATCCCTTTTGAACCACTCCTCCTTGGTGTTGCATTTGCTCTGTCAGTCAGTGTAAATAGCTGGTCTGCATTACTGTCTGTGCGCGGTGCCCTCCTGATGGTTCGCCCTACCGCCTCAGTGTGGGGAATAAAACCCCTCTTCAATAGATCCTTGCGTCTCTTGGCCTAGGTTATGGTTGTGATGTACAGATTCGCGGTGAACGGCCTCCAGTGCACTCGTCAGCCAATTCAGAGAGAACACAGTGTTGCAGTCTATGACCTGAATAGTATATAAGCCAGTATTGGACGTATCCGGCCTGCCAGATTCTGGACGTGCGTTGGCTAACATCCAAATCATGCTGCTTTAATACAGCTCGGCACACGGGAGGAGCATTTTAACAAGTTCAGAAAACGAGCGATGCTCTAATGAGGCACGTCAGACCTGCTAGAATGTAAAAGAGGTAACTTTTGGAGACTTACTGTTGCGGTAAAGATAATTTCTATGCGCAGGTCGTGAGCAAGGTGTTGGACAAATTCATGAAGTTTCCATATATTACACATATTCAGACTGTACTTACGGCACTCTCATATCAATGTCACTACCGAGCTCGATAGCTGCAGTCGCTTAAGTGCGGCCAGTATCCAGTATTCGGGAGATAGTACGTTCGAACCCCACTGTCGGCAGCCCTGAAAATGGTTTTCCGTGGTTTCCCATTTTCGCACCAGGCAAATGCTGGGGCTGTACCTTAATTAAGGCCACGGCCGCTTCCTTCCCACTCCTAGCCCTTCCCTGTCCCATCGTCGCCGTAAGACCTACCTGTGTCGGTGCGACGTAAAACAACTAGCAAAAAAAAATATATATATATATATATCAATGTCACTAAGCTACCTTCCACGATAATACGGCGAAGGACAAACTGGGACAAATATTTATTAATAGAACGAGGAGTAAAGGAACTGGCATACATTTATCAAGGAAAATGTTCGATAATAAACGTTCAACACATTAACGTCGAATTTACTTGTACGTATTCCAGGTTGTAATGAGCTAGGGAAGTGCATCATTCCATTCCTTTTCTTTTTTTTCTTTTTTTTTCTATTGGCTTTACGTCGCACCGGCACAGAAAGGTCTTACGGCGACGATGGGGCAGGAAAGGGCTAGGACTGGGAAGGAAGCGGTCGTGGCCTTAATTAAGGTACAGCCCCAGCATTCATTTCATTCCTAGATGATAATCAAAGATATAATGTTTTCTTCTAAGTTACCATTTTTGTGTTACCCTATGAGGGTGACATACGATTATTAGGTTGGTAGTGGAACATATTTTTATTTGTTGTTGTGGCACGTTGTCGTCTGTGTTGAGCGCTTAGTGTATGCGCCAATCAAAGATTTCCTTGTAATATGCAGTTGTGTGATCTGAATTCAAGTTACAGCCGAACCTCGATACCTGGAACCTCCATAACTCGAACTTTCAGTATCTCAAAGCAAGTTCAATTTCCTGAACGTTAGTCCTATTTTTCACCTATATTTACTATGTATTTCTATTACCTGAAATTTCATTACGCGAGTATTTCTCGAATTAAGAAGAAAATATTCTGTAATTTTGCCTTTGCTGGCAGGACTTAGTGTTTACAGTGCACTATGTCTTCTGGTATAGGCTAGAGCAATTTTGTTACTTTCATTGATCTGTCTCAGCTTTATCCTTGGCTTTGACAATATGAAAGTGACTAAGGTATGAGCGATGCTAGAAATGCCATTCCTTCTGCAGCCAGTCCCTGCTATGAATGGTGTGAAAATGTTGCTCATAAGGTCGCTTGGTGCATGCATTTCAGTGGGCTTGGCAGACTGATATGTAACAGCAACTTCTGGCTCGGTGAGGAAAGCAACAGGAAACTACCTCACTCCTCGTTTCCATAGTACGCCTCTTCAGTGATGCCTAGGCCATCTATGACAGCTGATGGCGGAGCTGTTGAGGGTCAAACCAGCCTTAGGGCTGAAGACTGAACATACATACACATTCTGTAATTACAATATTATTCGACATTCAATACAGCATTTATTATACAGTACAGTACATTTCTCCGGACGACCTCGGTTTGCTTACATAGCAGTCTACCTGTGCATCCCTAGTGTGTTGACCATAGGCAGTTTCAGCTGCTTAAGCCCTCTCCTGTACCATCAGCAGACCAGGCGTTTCTGCTCTTCGATTGTAAATGATAGTGTTTTAGCAGCAATAACTCCTGTTGAAAACTATGTGAAAGAAAGCAACCTTCAAAGTAAAAAACAGAAGAAGGTATAAATAATAATGTTATTTGATTTACGTCCCACTATTTTTACGGTTTTCGGTGACGCCGAGATGCCGCAATTTTTTCTAGCATGAGTTATTTTACGAGCCAGAAAATCTACCGACACGAGGCTGACGTATTTGAGCATCTTCAAATACCACCGGACTGAGCCAGGATCGAACCTGTCAATTTAGGGTCAGAAGACCAGCGCCTCAACCGTCTGAGCCACTCAGCCGGACAAAGAAGGTGTTAACGGAGGTTTCATGTTCGTCTACTGTGCGTATTCTGTTTTCAGCTATAATAAGAGTTGTACTGTAGTTAAAATGATAAAGTACTTCGAATGTGTTTTATATGCTTAAATAACAGTAAATTCGTTTATGTGCTATACATGCTCAAAAAGGAGAATTCTCCATATTTCGAAATGTTGATAACTCGAAATAAAATGTATCTCCCTAGGGAATTCGAGATTTCGTGGTTCGGCTGTATATGTCTTGGGTTCCTGGCCATTTAATGACACACTACGGAATTCCTGAGATCATCGTATAAGATCTTTTTTTGCTAGCTGTTTTACGTCGCACCGACACAGATAGGTCTTACGGCGACGATGGGACAGGAAAGGGCTAGGAGTGGGAAGGAAGCGGCCGTGGCCTTAATTAAAGTACAGCCCCAGCATTTGCCTGGTGTGAAAATGGGAAACCACGGAAAACCATTTTCAGGACTGCCGACAGTGGGGTTCGAACCTACTATCTCCCGAATACTGGATACTGGCCGCACTTAAGCGACTGCAGCTATCGAGCTCGGTCGTATAAGATCTATGACTGCTGAAGCCCTAAGAGGAAAGCAAAACTCAGTCTACGAGGAGGTACATGGATTGTCTCAGGCTGGGTCAAGCCGCCGTATTGACATGATAGCTATACCACCGGGCTCAAGTAAAGTGTTCATAATAGACTCCATAATTAGAACTGAGGTATCATGCACTCTACCACCTTATGTGCAAAGTAGAAATGTGATCTGTATGAACCTACAAATCCACATTATGCTGAGAAATATCATCTGGACTCCATAGAGGCATTAGGATTGATGATAGGTCTAAGAGGCACCGTTACTCTCATATTTCACAATTTTGTAAGAAATTTAATTTGGACAACCAATTTATTAAGGACATTGGGTTATCAGCGCTGAAAGGTTCCTTAACAATAACAAGAAATACTTTATACTCTTAGCTATATCTTTGTTCTATAAGGAGCTCCTCATGGATTTCAAAATGATTGATTGATTGATTGATTGATTGATTGATTGATTGATTGATTGATTGATTGATTGATTGATTGATTGATTGATTGATTGATTGATTGATTGATTGATTGATTGATTGATTGATTGATTTTTATTAAGTAATAAGTAGGCTATAATATTGTATACCAATCATTTATAGACATATTTTACACAACCCTTGTAGTTGTTAATCATCTTTTTATGTAAGCTTTGTCTTTTTGACAGCCTCCAAATGGGAGGAAGCAGAAATAAATGCACTTATTTCTTTGCCGAGTGAGCCATGGACAATGGACCATCGTAGGTCTGTTATAATACTTTCTAAAGTGATGTAACAATAGTGTGTGGCAATATACTCCAATCCACATTATTTTGTTTGCCATTAATATTAAACTCTGGTGGTTCTGTGAGAACTTTACGCTGTCTTTAGAGTTTCTTAGACTGAGCACTAGCCTGAAATGTATTATAAAGATCGTGCATTCTTGTACGACTTGGAAATTTTACACCCAGAAATCATCCTTGAAATTGTGTCTGAACTTGTCAGGATGACTGAGTTTATTCATATGAAACAGTGTGCAATAGTAAACATATACTAAGCCATAACACACTCCCTGATTTAATACACAAAACATTTCGCAGCTCATAAACGCGTCTTTCTGTAAGTACTCGCTAACAAACTTGCCTTGCTTTCAAGTCCAGGACACAGGGCAGACGATCGTCGTATCGCCAATAGGGAAAATGTGGTACGGCTGGTTCATAGTTCAAATGCTCTCCCTGTATCATATGTGCATAATATCGAAACGCAAAGCCGTGTCCATACAGGTTCAGAAGGCCCCTTCGAGGAGCTTTCCCTGCCCGTAACCTTGGCGCTAAATGGGATAAATTGGTTAGCTTTACGCCCTAGGTACTCACTTTTAATGCAGGCTGAGTGAACTCAAGGGCCATATACCGATCAACAAGTGCAAAACTTGTTACTTAAATTTATCGAATACCTGAAGGGGAACAGAACCGATTCCCTTCGGGATGAAGTGAGCACGCGTTTACCGCCTTGGCTGAGCAGCTCCGTATATAAAACTGAAACATATTATTTCATAGTAATCATTACCGTGTATAATTTCTAATGTGTACCTGTATATTGCGATAATAATAGTATACAACTGAAAAAGCCGCATCATAGTATGGACGAAACGTCTAGTGTAAATTATTTGACGTGACCCGCAGAGAAATATACGTAAGAACATTACAGCAGAACAACCCGTACCATCAACCCAGATTTCTCAGTAGGATTAGATTGTCAGTGAGTTGGCCCTGCAGTTAGAGTCGCGTAGCTGTGTGCCATATCCTGGCCATCCCCATCTTTATCTGGTTCGCTTTTCGGACGAACTGCTTGCCATCTGTTACTTGTGTATACTCATTGGCATGGTTATTATGGCCGAGTTCGACTTCAATTTTACACGCAAACTTAGCCCAAGGACATCACAGATGACGCCTTTGTCGTCCTGTGATATTTCGACGTTTCTTCCCGATCTTGCCTATCTAGCTTTTCCATAGTTCTCCTTCTAAGTCTTTTTTTTATCTTAGTTAAGGGTTATGGCGAGTGACACAATATTTCTCTACTCTTGTTTTTACAAGCGCTATTTCAATCATTTTAAGACGTGAATGCTATTAGTTTCGGAGGTTTCCAATCTGCTTTATTGCATACATATGAATGGCCTGATTAAGGTAATGTAACTTCTGATTTTTGGTGTTTGTTTTTATCACCATTTGTTATTATGTTCGACCACTATTTCTTTGTTCTATGTAGGTATTTATTTATTTTGTGGCATGTATTCGTTCTTTCTGCTGTTTCCCATGTAACGTTATTTATATCAGCTATGTTTTTCTTTGTGTCACAACTGGATATATTGATTTGTACCTTACTATGAGTGAGTGCCTGTATTGCGTGAATGAGCTCTGTTGCACCTTGGATGTGTGTTACGTCGACTTTATTCTACGGTTCATATTGTGGAGGTCTCTACCTTATTACTCGTGTACCAATTTGCTCTGCGATGTCCCCGCTATGCGGTTTTGTATCGGAAGGGCCAGTGCATGGGAGGTTTATGCTGCTTTGACATTTGAGTTGTATATGAGAGACGATTTGATGATGTGATTTGGGCCTCCGATATTGTGTACGTTTGGATTCGCATCTCCGCGTGAGGGGTTATTTATGAAGCGTGCTTCTACATTTTGCGTTCCTTTTTACCATTATTATCTGTTATACGTTCCCTGTTCCTTGGACTCCTTTTAACCTATTGCGTGAGTGTTCGAATGTGAGATATGTAGGACGCATATCATATTACTTAAATGTGTCGTTTGTTCTTATCTTTGCATTTTCTTGGGCACTTGCATTTTTTGTCTATGTTCTCTTAGCAACGCCTTCTTTTTTCATAATCCCGGCCTCCATGCTTGCACGCGTTTCCCTTTCTTTTGATCTATGGTTCAGCCATTTTTATCTTTCCGTCTTTTTTGAGTTCGTTGGAAACTATTGTTGTGCATGGCATCTCATTTAATGGCCGTGAGTCGCGATCTGTAAATACTCGTCCTGTTCATGAAAATGAAAATCCACAGCCTGTTTCCAGTCATTCGACCGGGTCAGGCATGGAATGAATGAAGCCCCCATCTAGCGGTGAGGATAGGAATTGTGCTGGCTTCCGAAGCCTGTCGCACTCCTCTGGGGCAATGATTAATGACTGACAGATGAAATGAAATGTTAATGGAGTGTTGCTGGAATGAAAGATGACAGGGAAAATCGGAGTACGCGGAGAAAAACCTGTCCCGTCTCCGCTTTGTCCAGCAAAAATCTCACATGGAGTGAACGGGATTTGAGTCCTGTTCATATGGATATCAAATGATTGATTGCTTTGGGCCGATATTGCGTCATGGAATCACTCTGTTTTGTTCCTATGGTAACAATTTATTTTCTTATGTTCTGAATAATTGTATTTTATAAATGGTTGAACCTGTCGGCCGGATCGTATTATTGGGTAGGCATGATGCTATCATGATAGTGAATAGGTTATTAGGTCTATGTATTTATTCCACCAGAGGCGGTTTTCTTTCTTTATTTTATTTGTTCCTGATTTTTCGTGTGGCCATTTATTATTTTGATCTAATGTTTATTTAATAAACTCTTTGTTTTCAACTCGCCATTATGATTGTAGGAGTAGGAGGGGTAGCCTTTTAAATTTTACTCTTTGATTTAATAAGCTCGAGTTCAGTTCGTGACTTTGTCTCTGGTCATTTTCGACCCGCTCCACGCGAACATGATAGGTAAGTATTTATTTATCGTCCCGTTACCTCTGGTTGATTGGAGCTTCCACTGATTTTTATTTTTGTTTTCATTTTTCGTTGTTTCTGCCTGTGTATGTGTTGTTTTTTCCGGTTATTTATTCCTCGGTGCTCATCGTGCCCAATCCTGCCGTGGGAATGCGAGAAGAATAACATGGGACTGGTCTATCACAACAACATGTCGTATTCATCGTAAGAAACTACAGTATCGCAGGTGGCGCAACTGTGAGCTTGGATCGGGAGATGGTGGATTCGATTCCAACCGTCGGCTGCCCTGAAGACGGCTTTCCGTGGTTTACCGTTTTCACACCAGTCAAATGCTAGGGCTGTACCTTAATTAAGGCTACGTCCGTTATCTTCCCAGTCCTAGCCCTTCCTCACCCTTCCGTTGTCGGAAACCTTCGATGGGTTAGTGCAACGTTAAACCAGAAGCATAGAAATAAAAGTTAGATTGCGATGATCAGTTTACTGACCAGACATTAATAATAAAGGATATTTCTGCTGTACGTTAATCGTTCCACTTTATTTGCACACAGATACAAATATGAGTCAAATTAAGGCTAACAAAACCTGTTCACCTTGGAGTCAAACGCAATCATAATAGAACAGCGCCAACTACGCATGTAGATAGTTAACAGATCGTTAGGAAAATAATATTCTTTTTTATGGATAGCACAAGGGGGAAAATAGTAGAGCACACAATAAGGATTTATTTAAAATTAGCTGATGTAACAGCTTATAGACTGTTGACAAGTAATTCAATGCAAGTTCAAAATTAACATCGCTCTATGAAAGCAAGAGCGCTGCGAAATGTAATGTCTGTGTTTCGTACGCTACCGAGCGAGTGTGCTACGCATATACACTGAGTGGCCAAAAATCACGGGAAGGCGTGTCCCATTAGAAAATGTGCCGTGTATGACTCCTGAGCGTTGTGGTTAGCTGCGGCATAGTTGAGCAGTCTGTCACAGGCACCAGTGTCGTGAAGATGGCAACACGTCGCGAGTTAACCGACTTTGAACGTGGGATGATTATCGGCGCACGGCGCATGCTTCATAACATTGCGGAGATTACACGCGAATTCGGGTTTTTGAGGTCAACAGTGTCGAGAGTAGAGCTTCAGTATCGCAGAGAGAATGTTACCATTCGCGTAAATCGCCGCACGGGAAGACCGCAGGGGTTTAACAAACGGACATCACGTCGCCTCCGCAGAACCATACTGGGTGCTCGACGGGCTAATAGGCGCGTGAGAGTGTGGCGTATGCCCCATGAATCTATGGATCCTGCGTGTCAACCTCCAGACGAGAGGTGGCTCAGTTCTGGTCTGGGCGTCATTCTCATGGTCGCAACTAGGCCCCATTGTCCAGCTGCAGGGAGTGCTGATAGCTGCACGTTATGTGGACATTCTTTCAGGCCATCTGCATCCCTTTCTGGTCCTAGAATACCCTGATGAAGATGCTATGCTTCAACAGGACAATGAGCCATGTCATCGCTCGGTGGTGGCACGCAGGTGGTTAGAGGAGAACTCCAGTGAAGTTATGACCATGGATTGGCCCTCCAGATCGCCCGATCTTAATCCATTTGAGCATTTATCGATGCTGGTGTACGCTCCATTAACCCCGCACCAACTACACAAGACCAATAATTGCGGGGTAGCAGTGCCAAGATGCAAGGGTCTAGATCCCTCCAGAACGATTCCAACACCTTGTATAGTCGATGCCTTGCCGTACTGCTGCCGTTTTGAGGGCTCGCGGAGGAGCAACGCGTTATTAACAACACATTCAGTGTCTTTCCATGACTTTTGATCACTTAGTGTAGATGTAAGTTTGCATTTGGACGGTGGTTGGATCGCACAACCTACACTCCTGGAAATGGTCTTCCAAGCGAAATTTTAGATTCGAACTTTATCGTTGGTAGCCTTAAGGATGGTTAACATATTTTCCTATTTTTATACAAGACAAATATCGGAACTATTCATTAATTGAAACTAGTGTTTTCGGAAACTTTGCATTTGTGTGACGTTATATCACTTGTTATGATCCCTCATTTCCACATCAAGCAAATACTGAGGCTGTAACATTTCATAGCCGGCCAGTTTGACCCTTTTAATTAAGAAACAACACCGCAAAGCTGAAAGAATAGAGCCAAATGTAGTGGCTCAATATCGCTTAACTAACAAATACGTACAGAAGTAATGTTCTTTCCCTTACTTGCAAATTAGTTAAGTAATTTCATTATAAGATACCAATCCCTAAGATTCCTAGACAGTTATTACAGTTTCATTGATTTCTTTCCCTCTGATGTAAAGTTAGAATTTTGTCTTTACGTGGTAGTAGTTCTCAAGCGATGATACTCATCCATATCTTTCATATTCGTTTGTAGTATGCAATAATACTTCAGAGAAACGTTTGGTGGATTACCTATTTCGATGGGCATAAGACTATTTCATTTAGCCTATGTCCGACTCGTTGGCTGAACGGTCAGCGTACTGGCCTTCGGTTCAGAGGGTCCCGGGTTCGATTCCAGGCCGGGTCAGGGATTTTAACCTTAATTCCAATGGCACGGGGGCTGGGTGTATGTGTTGTCTTCATCATTATTTCATCCTCATCACGACGCGCAGGTCGCCTACGGGAGTCAAATAGAAAGACCTGCACCTGGCGAGCCGAACCCGTCCTGGGATATCCCGGCACTAAAAGCCATACGACATTTCTAGCCTATGACCTCCACACTCGGCTGTAGTATACAATACTGCCTTACAGAAACGTTTGGTGGATTGCCTATATTGTTGGGCGTCATACGATTTCGTACTCGGCCGTAGTATACAATACTACTTCACAGAAACGTTTGGTGGCTTTCCGATGTAAAGGAGGGAGTCAGACTATTTCATTTAACCTATGGCCTTCATATTCGGCGGCCTCTAGTCGCCACCTTCCTGGTCTTAGCTCTCTCCCATATAAGCATTACGGAAATAGTGTGGTATGTGTTAGTGTGACGTTAAACTGACCGCAAGGGAGAATTATTCGTGTTTTCCCAATTCCACACAAGGGCGGGACTGGATCTAAATTAAGACCATGACCTCTGTTCTTCCTAACCTAGCGTCACCAACACCCTACTTGCGTTAGTGAGACGCATAATCACCGGCAAAAATTCCTGATATTCTTGCTCATGTGTATGAAAATGTAGTCATCAGTCTGTTATACATACGCGTAGAGTAATGGTAGGGTTTATTTCTACATTTTCCCCATTTTCACACCAGGCAAATGCTGGGGCTGTACCTAAATTAAGGCCACGGCCGCGTCCTTCCAACTCCTAGGCCTTTCCTATCCTATCGTCGCCATATTACCTATCTGTGTAGGTGCGACGTAAAGCCACTAGCACTAGCTATTTCTACATTGAGTAGTTGGTATTATTTTATCTCTAACAGGCACGATTTTGTAATGAATGTGTGTATGTTCAGTCTTCAGCCTTAAGGCTGGTTGGACCCTCAACAGCTCCGCCATCAGCTGTCGTAGATGGCCTAGACATCAATGAAGAGGCGTACTAGGGAAATGAGGGTGAGGTAGTTTCCCGTTGCCTTCCTCACCGAGCCAGAGGTTGCTATTACATATCAGTCTGCCAATCCCACTGAAATGCATGCATCAACCGACCCTATGAGAAACAGTTTCACACCATTCATAGCAGGGAATGGCTGCAGAAGGAATGGTATTACTAGCATCGTTCATACCTCAGCCACTTTCATATTGTCAAAGCCAAGGGTGAGACTGAGACAGATCAATGAAAGTAACAAAATTGCTCTAGCCTGTACCAGAAGACATACTGCACTGTAAACACTAGGTCCTGCCAGCAAAGGCATGGTTTTTTTAATACGAAGTAGGAAACCAAACGTAGCGATAAACACACGATTTCTTGTGCATCCGCTATTTCACTATAGTGCGTGCATAAACCCTGCTTTCAGAAAGTCTTAATGAATAGCAACTTATCACGAAGGCTTGTGGATGTCGCGGTGGTGTGTGTTTCCTGCCCTTCTGTATGGTTTCGAAGGCTGAATGCTCCGCCCTTTGTTGGAGAGGCGGATTGAAGCTTGTACAATAGAAAGCTTCGAATATCCTAGGCAACAGATGGATATTGTTACTTGGGTAGTAAAATAACTAACGATGGCAGAAGTAAGGAGGACATAAAATGCAGACTGGCACAAGAAAGGCTTTTCTTAAGAAAAGAAATGTGCTCACTTCGAACATTGATATAGGAATTAGAAAGATATGTTTGATGACTTTCGACTGGAGCGTGGCATTGTATGGAAGTGAAACATGGACGATAACTAGCTCAGAAAGAGAATGGAAGCTTTTGAAATGTGGTGTTACGGAAGAATGCCAGAGGTCAGATGGATAGGTTAAATCACGAATGAAGAGATACTGAATAGAATTGGTGAGAGGATATCGATTCGGCTAAATTTGACGAGAAGAAGAGATGGAATGATAGGACACATCTTAAGACACCCAGGACTTATTCAGTTGATTTTTTAGGGAAGTGTAGGCGTTAAGAACGGTAGGGGTAGACCAAGGTATGAATATGACAAGCGAATTACAGCGGATGTAGGATGCTGTAGTTTCGTAGAAATGAAAAGATTAGCACAGGATAGGGTACATCAAACCAGTCTATGGACTGATGACTCAAACAACATCATCCTGGGTAGAAAGTAAGACCCAGGTATTAGTTTTCACAATGTTGTGTTACTTATTTGATTTGATTTTGTTCATCCTTTCAAGATAGTGAGTAGCCTCGCGATTCCTGATAATTATCCCTATCATCTTATTTCTATGATTTTTGCTCATCCCTTCAACATCGTGAGTAGCCTCGCGATTCCTGATAATTATCCCTATCTTCTTATTTCTTTGATTTTTGCTCATCCCTTCAACATCGTGAGTAGCCTCACGATTCCCAATAATAATTATTGTGAATATCCTCACGCCAGCAATTAGCACTACTGGCGGGAGTTATTACTCTTATTACTTCAAAATGCCTTTCAATATCGTGAGCAGCCTCGTGATTACTGGCAAACGCCGATTACCTGGTAACCTCCAGACTCCAAAACGCAGTGAACACCGTGCGGAGGGCACAATACTCCGGGCCACACTGGGCGGTGGTCGCTCCGTGGAGGGTCTACTTTACTTACCACAGCATATTTGTGTATTTTAACAGTATATTTGTTTGGCTCATCACTAACAACACATGGCCCAAATTGGAACCAACCTCTGTATAGACCCATTAGAAATAAATAAATAAATAAATAAATAAATAAATAAATAAATAAATAAATAAATAGTCAAGTTTGCTCCTAGAAAGTAACACCTTAACTTGTCAAATTAAAAAATATGATCTTCCAACAACCATCAAGGAGGGAAAGCTCAGTTACATCGCCCACATTATGAGAGGTTGAACGATATGTACTTCTTCAACTCATCATCGAGGGGAATATTGAAGGAAAACGATCTGTGGGTAGACAGAGAAATTTCTGGCTTAAAGACTTGCACCGCTGGTATGGATTAACTTCCATTGGAATCTTTCAAGCCGTTCAATCAATTGGATCGCCAACTTTCATAGGGAGACGGCGTCCTAACAAGAAGTAAGGCTTTTGAGAAGGCAATTTTGGTTTGCAGCGATGTCTCTGAAGTTCTCCACAATGTTCTCAGATGCTCAAGTTATCATTTAATTTGTGCAATTCATCCCTGGCTATAATATGAACAAATGGGAGCGCCTTTACATCCAAGACAAGCTGAATATTTGAATTCGCTTAACATTTCCGTAGTGCATTGTTATTTTTCTAAACTTGAATACTTGTGCAGTGCCAAGCCTCGGAAGCATTCTTTCAGTATATAGAGTCGTTCATTAATCCTCTGAACACCGAGAGCGGAAGCACCGCCCAACGACAATTCTTGAATACCCGTTTATGTTGCTGAAGATTGTATAAACATATTCGACTCATTGCAGTAAATTGTCCGTCCAAGTGAGGTCTGGCCTGTGAGATCAGGAATAATAGTAACATCTAAAGGTAAACCTTCTCTTGAAAATGTCTATGTTATTGAACATTCTAGAAATCATTTAGGCTATTGTTATCATGTCAATTAAGAGGAGTAGTTCACTGGCATGCCACAAATCATTTGTTCAACATAATCATCTACTGAAGGCAATGCCTTTTCGCTGTAGCCACATCTGACGATCTTTTGCTAGCCTCTTCATGTTGCTATATGAACCACATGCCAGTTCACCGACGGAGTTCCTGATGTTCAACATCCTTGATCGTCACCTGGGTCTCTTTCCTACTACATTATCTTCGATTATTGTTTGGAAAAGAGAGTCATGTCTCAGTAGGTGTCCAAGGAACTTTGTTTTCCTCTTCTTGGTCGTATTTAATAAACATCGATCCTCTTTTACGTTTTTTGAAACAAGCTCATTTGTTTCGTAATTCATCCAACTTGTTATTGTAATTCTTCTCCGAAACCACATTTCTGCAGCTTCAAATTTGTTTCTTCCTGCTTCCCTAATGTCCAGGCTTCACATCAATACACTAGCACACTCCAAAAAAAGTCTTGAGAAATGATTTTCTGGTCTCCAAACTGAGATGGTTGTTTAGCAATAAGCTTTTCCTCACATGGGCAGAAAACCGGGCCACATGTAGGCGCCACCCTTATAACTACCTTAATGACCGACCGTGCCGTCCCCCACCGGTGAGGAGCCGCCCTCCTTGGAATGGCACGTCCAGCCCTCTACACAGTTGACAAAGATTTATCCTCACCATTCCGTTTGATTACAGGCCACACGCGTGCTGGAATCTAGCACCCCATAAAATATTTTTTTGACAGTACATTACATGAAATAATTCATTGTTGTTTATATTTTCTGCACAGTAAAACAAAAGAATGTACACTATATAATGTACATTAGTATCATTATGGTTGAATATAAGTAGGCATTATTACTTTTAATGGCTGTTTTTGTTGAAATCTACGGAATAGTGTGCTCAAAGATCGTCTAAGTAACCGAAGCGAACAAAATGTGTACTGTTGGAATATTCAATAAATCTGCTTCTTATCTGAAATCCTTCTGATTTCGCAAAACCACCTGTCCCTGCAAAAGGGATTATATTCTTCATGGGAATTCTGCGACACCTCACGACACGGTGATCTGATAAGTATTCATCCCTCAGAGCAAATTATGTAAACAACAGCACACAGTAAGATACTCTTCTTGCCTTGCTTATTTGATAGTTGAAAGTTGGTTTATACCCATTTGCCATTTATTTCTGTTCAAGGCCCAGTTTCTAAGCAGATATTATTGGTGACTTGATTAGATGAGAAGTTTGCATTGAAAGGTCTTCTTCGACGAAATACAAAATGGAGGCGAATTTCTCTTCGTCCATCAAATGGTTTTTAATGAACACTTCAAATGCTCCTTCCTCGGCTCTTTTCTTGTACATCGCTTATTCCAATCTCCTTATTTTCGACCACTCACGAAGCACGGACTCCTCCTCTTCACCCACCATGTCCTGATGAAGTAACAGCAACATCGCTAGTACTTTCCTTTTCTTTACCTCAAAATGACCCATGATTCAGGAGAACACAATATTACACAGATCGCAACCCGACTGACAACCTAGTGCGCTCTCTACGAAAGCACTCTACTTGAACGTTTTACGTTGCACTGGGCGCATTACGTTTACCGAGCACATTCCGTCCTGCACGACGTGATAATCCTCATTCTAGGAAAACAGCCCTTCAGAGTGCAGCGCTCCCATAATTACACTCGCCCCCCAGTAAAGTGTAATTCTCGCACTTGCTAGACCAGGCCAATTGAATGAAGGGTGTCTCATGGTGTGGAACTTTTGCCATCCCGCTACTTGCTCATGTGCGCATCTCCATCGTAATGAATATATTTTCCCACAAAAAGGACCGTAGGATGGACCTAATTCATCGCCATGTGGTCTAAACCGTTCGATGAGTTTAGGGATGGTATATATTCCACACTCCCTACTGTATTTATCACAACGTATTATGATTATTATTATTATTATTATTATTATTATTATTATTATTATTATTATTATTATTATTCTGTTAGGATCTTATAGGGACCATGTGACAATTTCTTCATATTTTGTTGTTCGTACTACTTCTTCTTCTCCTCCAAGACTGCTGTGGGTTGGGAAGGTAGAATAACACCCACGGTATCCCCTGCCCGTCGTAAGAGGCGAGTAAAAGAGGCCCCAGGTGCTCTGAACTTTGGAGCGTGGGTTGGTGACTACAGGTTCCTTAGCTGAATCCTGGAATTGCTTCCACTTACTTGTGCCAGGCTCCTCACTTTCACCCATCCTGTCCAGCCTCCCTTGGTCAACTCTTGTTCTTTTCCGACCCCGACGGTATTAGAGCACTCAAGGCCTAAGGCTTATTTCATATTCACTCCCTTCCTGGCCCTTGTCCATCTTTGGCCGATACCTTCATTTTTCGAAGTGTCCGATCCCTTCCATTTTTCTTTCTGATTAGTGTTAAATAGAGGATTGTTGCCAAGTTGTACTTCCTCTTAAAACAATAATCACCACCACCTCTTATTCTTCAATACGCTTTCATCTGCTTACTATGTCTCCTTTTCCTCCCCTCGGACCATTTTGAGCCTGTTTTCTTTCCCACCCGACCTTGGAATCCTTCTATTTTTAACACTTTATTTCTAAAAATCTCTCTCTCTGTTTCTGATTCTTCTCTTACATTGTTTAGAGACGTATTCATGTGGGAATATTTGAAGCTGGAAGGTCTCCATGTTGGATAATAGCTGTTAGGAAACACGCAGCTATTTCCATGTTTGAAAAAACATCCAGGGAAAGTTTCGTGAATCATACGGAGAATGCAAGTCTGGGAGATGGATATTCTGAAGTCAGCCCTGTAGCTAGAGACCCTAAAGTGATAGGGAAACAGGCACGTGGGTACCATAGTGCGGGAAATCTCTCGCTCATGTTTGGAAATACTCACCTAAACAAGCTTAGACATACGGAGACTGTGTGGGGAATGAGGAAGACTACATATACGTAGGGAGAACGCGATCCAAGGAACTATTAACAGTTAACGTTTGAAGAACCTACAAATACTTATACAGCTCTTCTGCTAATGCATTATTCTGATACATAAATTTGATCTATATCTCAAGGTAACTTCTGTTAATCTGTGGCCTGGTTTCAAGGCATAGAACAGCAGCGTATGTGTGCGCAAGCGTGTGTTAGTGTCAGTGTTTAATGAGGTACAGTCTCAAAGTAGTATACCATGTGTTGATGAGGAGAGCCGGCAATTTTTGTTGACACACAAATATCCACAAAAATCCTTCAAGCAAGCAACTCATTCATGAAAACATCCTAGCGTTATGAGCTACAAATTTTATGTAAATAAAAAAAATAAAGTATGAGAATATACTCATTATTCATTCCTTAAACATTGCAATCATTTTCTTAATCATCGTTATCCGGTCGATTAGATTAGCATTTTGCCTTTTTCTAGCACTATACGAAGTCTAATGTGAATCAGGGCATTGTTTCACTTAAGCACCACTACGATCGCTAATGTCAGTCAATGCAGAGTTTCACTTATAACTATATTCGGTGTGAACATTTTTCAAAAATAAAAAAATCCTGAGGGTATTGAACCAAGGAACACATTATAGAAATAATTATGTAAATAAGTTAATTTAGCAAAGATTAAATAAAAAAGATAACCAATAAAGAAACAAGCTATTTTAGGCTGTTTTCCAGAACTGCATTTAGGCCGGAAGTGATTTTTGAAGTTTTTCTAAATTGATAGAACTATCCATGACTCACAATTTGAAAACTTTTTGGGCCCTTTAGCCCTTCAACATTCGGTACAATCCAGGTAATTCCCCATACTTCTACTAAGAAATGTTTTCAATATTAAAACTGTGGAGGGCAATATATATCTATGCATTGTACTTATTGGCCATCGGGATCACTACAGATAATAGTGCAGCCCTTTCTGTCCTTTCTCACTGCTTTCGCTCTAGAATTGTTCATTGTACATAGGGAGTTACCCAGCAGTTGTTAATGTTTTGAATGTGAAGTATACATTGTTGTGTATTGATGAAGTGCTCATGCACTGATGTTTTCAAAATATAGATCGTGTTTTTCTTTTAAATCAGTGGAGAAGTTACTGGAGAACCTAAATGCATCTCCTCACTGTTTAATCGTTTCCAGAGAGTTAGGTATCAGTACGCAGCCTTATGCATATATCATTTAGGTGAACTCTGGTGCCCAAATTCCGGACATTTCAATTAATAATTTCATTTATTTTATATTTATTATATTTAATTAATATTAAGAATTCAATTAACGTCCATGCGAGAGGCGAGTTTATTTATTTTACAATTTTCTTTACGTCGCTCTGAAACAGATAAGTCTTATGGCGACGATGGGATATATATGGGAAGGAAGCGTCCATGACCTTAATTAAGGTACAGCCCCATCATTCGCCTGGTGTGAAAATGGTAAATCACGGAGAACCATTTTAGGGCTGCCGATAGTGGGGTTCGAGCCCACTTTCACCCGGATGCAATCTCACAGCTTCAGGCTCCTAACCGCGTTTTTTAAATTTACATATATACTTATTTATATTAGAAATGGCGCCCAACAGTAGGGCAAATTTTATATGTAATATTACTGTGTCATCATCTGATGGAAAGGTAAGTCTGCTCTTCTCTTTATGTGCGCATTTGTGTATGTGAAAGAGAGAGAGAACGATAGTTTTCAAAAGAGAGAGAGAGAGAGAGAGATTGCACACTCATTTGAATACGCTACGCGCCACCACTGATTGGAGTGCAACATGATTAGCGTGAGGATATATTTAGACATATTGCATTTTTAAGTGCCATCAAGTCCTCATCCTGATGATGAATCACGTTGTCCTACACTCTAAAACATATGCTGCACGAGATGATAACTGCATTTACTCCGTTCTAAAATCTCCATGGCTAGAGCTTCACAAGTTAAGGAACAAGCTCTGTAGACCCGTCTAATGAGCACTTATCATGCCCGTTCTGGTACAAGTGAAATAGTTCGTGATCTAGCTACTGTTCCGTACGCACCGATGGGAGAGCGAGATTTATTACCCCGCGGCGTTAAGGCAATCATGTCGAGTTCTGAATGAGCAAAAAACAATCGAACGTCAAATGAAAAGTACGGCGCAACGTACCAAAGTGGGCAGATCACTGTAAAAAAAGAAGAAGAAACCTATTGCGAATTTATCGAACAAGGATCGTTCACAAACTGCCCGGTACAAGAGACAGGAAGTCACCTGTTTACGGTGTTAACAAATTTTGTCTGCCTATAGCGGTAATTATCCTTCCTTATAAGTCTCGATAAAGACATATGGTAAGCACAAATGTGCACTGTATTATTATTATTAGCCGGATGACTGCCTCAGACGGTCGAGGTGATAGCGTTCTGATCCCAACTTGGCAGGTTCGATCCTGGCTCAGTCCGGTGGTATTTGAAGGTGCTCAAATACGTCAGCTTTGTGTCAGTACATTTACTGGCACGTAAAAGAACTCCTGCTGGACAAAATTCCGGCACCTCTACACTTCACAAAACGCCAAAAAAGTAGTTAGGGGGCGTAAAAACAATATTATTATTATTATTATTATTATTATTATTATTATTATTATTATTATTATTATTCCACTTTTTCCACACTCCGGTGTGGATGCAGATACGAAATGCGTTGCACACCCGGATGACAGAGTTTTACTGCCAGATGCCCTTCCCAACGTCAACCCTATTTGTAGAGGCATGATTTTCGCAATAATTTATGTTCGATTTCGCGAAAAGGAAACAATTTTTCGCGATTTTTTTTTTCTCGAATTAGCACCGACTCCATCGCTTTAATTTTGCTTTAATCTTTTCCTAAAGTTATTCATAAAAGTTTAATTCGTGAGATTTGTGAATGATTTCTGTGAAAGATAAATAAATAAATAAATAAATAAATAAATAAATAAATAAATAAATAAAGAAATAAATAAAGAAATAAATAAAGAAATAAATAAATAAAAGCAATATTGATAATCATTCATTACTCCTTAGGCCTGACTAACAAATTACCAAACTATTCAGGGATTTTATAGAATATTAATACGAAAAGATACTTCTCTCGGAATGAGAAATCCTTATTCTGTCTCATGTTTCCCTTCACACACGTGATATTGGAATACAATTTCAAAATCGTTATTTTCCATGAATTTCGCTGCATTTTCGCACTTATCGCAAAAAAGTAAATTTCGCTTTAAACTGACCTTGTCGCTTTAATTCGCTGTAATTCGCGAAAACAAAATCACTAATTTCTCAACCAGAATAATATGATTCGCTAGGATATTTGAAAATCGCTTCATAATATTTTGTCGCGTTTATCGTTAATGTGAAAAAAATCATGCCTCTAGCCATTTTAAAGGATGTATTCATTATCGTGCTTGTCTGTGGTGGTTGGTAGTATGATGTTTTGTGTGTGTGTGAAGAAGAGTGTATAGGAACGAGCAAAAATACGCAGTCCCCGAGCCAGACGAATTAATGAAACGCAGTTAATATCCCCGACCCGACCGGGAATCGAACCGAGGACCCTCTGAACTGAAGCCCTTGATGCTGACCATTCAGCGAAGGAGCTGGATAATAAGAATAAGAATAAAAATAAGAATAAGAATAAGAATACTTTCCAATCGCTTTCTCCCACACCTATGGGGTCGCGGGTGCGAACTGCGCCGCACATGTGGATTTGGCCCTGTTTTACGGCCGGATGCCCTTTCTGACGCCAACCCTATATGGAGGGAAGTAATCGCTATTGCGTAGTGGTTGGTAGTGTGGTATGTTGTCTGAATATGATGAGGAGAGTGTTGGGACGGACACATACACCCAGTCCCCGAGCCAGAAGAATTAATCAGAAGCGATTAAAATCCCCGACACGGCCGGGAATCGAACCCGCGACCGTCTGAACCGAAGGTCGGTACGCTGCACATTCAACCAACGAGTCGGACAATAATAATAATAATATAATAATAATAATAATAATAATAATGTGAGCCGAACATGTCCTCGGACACTCCCGGCACTAAAAGCCATACGCCATTTCATTTGTTTTCATTATTCTGGGCTAACTGGCTCAGACGATTAAGGCGCTCGCCTTCTGACCCCAGCTGGCCTAGTCCGCAGTCGGTGGTATTTCAAGGTGCTTAAATACGTCAGCCTTGAGCCGGTAGATTTACTGGCACGTAAAAGAACCTAAAAAGAACTCCTGCGGGTCAAGCTTCCGCCATCTCGGCATCTCCAAAAAGTAGTTAGTGGGTCGTAAAGACAATAACATCATTATTAACATTTTTATCAATCAAATTACCAACGGCCGTAACCGTGTTGAAACACCGGATCCCGTGAGATCTCCGAAGTTAAGCAACATTGGGCGTGGTCACAAATTGGATGGGTTGCCACGCGCTGTTGGTGGGGGGGGGGGGTAAGGGAATGGAGGAGCGGAAAGGAACTGGCGACCCTACCGCACGTAAACTCCGGCTCAGGAACACCTCTGCGGAGGTTCGGACCTACCTTCGGGCAGAATAACCCTTACCTTACCTATCAATCAAATTGAATATGAGAGTTCTTATTTAAGATCGGCTAATAAAGATAGGTGAGACCTGTTGTATACAGTGAACTATGTTTTCTGATTGGCACTAGAGTAATTTTGTTACTTTCATTGATCTGTCTCAGTCTTACCCTTGGTTTTAACAATGTGAAAGTGTCTGAGGTATGAGAGATGCTAGTAATGTGACTCCTTATGCTGCCAGTCCCTGCTATGAATGGTGTGAAAATGTTGCTCATAGAGTCGGTTAGTGCGTGCATTTCAGTGGGCTTGGCAGACTGATATGTAATAGCAATTTCTGGCTCGGTGAGGAAAGCAACGAGAAACTACCTCACTCCTCATTTCCCTTGTGCGCCTCTTCAGTGTGCTCTAGGGCATCTATGACAGCTAATGGTGGAGCAGTTGAGGATCAAACCACCCTTCGAGCTGAATACTTACAAACAAAAATATAAAGCTATTAGGTTTTGTCCCTGGATAAAACTCATTGAAACTGAGTGATAGTAGAGGAATTCATTAACGTTTCAGGATTAATGGTAAGGAAAAGAAAAACTTGTAAAATTATTTATATTTGTTTTATTAACAATAATTGTATAAAATAAAATATCACAATAAATATGTACAAAGTTCGCTGCTCTCTAGTAACACATCAGCTAGTAGAATAAATACGAAATGTTTGGAATATAACCAGCATTACAGAAACATGTCTTCAAATCAGGTCTGATGTTGATTTCACTTCGAAAGCGAAATATTGGTATTGTTTATGTTGTTGACGCTTCGCTCTGAAAACTGTGGCACAGAGTGCATATCACAGTTTATAGAGCGAAGCTTAGGAACACTAGTCTGATATCCTATTTGATGTCTACGAGCCGTGAAAAGCTTAGAGAACAGAGGGCAAGTAATAAATAGTGTGTGTTTGTAGTAGTAAAGTACGCGTGCATGTGAGTATCCGGCTGTGAAGTCTCTGAATTTCTCTTTAAATCATGTTTCAGCATCGAAGATGAACGCATCCGGTGTTGATTTCACTTCGTAGGAGAAAAATAAGTATGGTTCCAGTGCATGGGACCCTCACCAGGTGTACTTGATTCAAGAAATGAAAAAAAAATCCAAAGGTAAGGAGCTCGATTCTGTTCTGCGTGATTTCCGACAAAAGACCGTTACAAAGATGTTGCAAAATTTGGGCTGTCAGTGGAGAGATGGCGCAGAATATCAGAAGACGTGTAAGTTTTAGTGGTGTCTTCAAAAGTAGGGAAGATCACAAAATAAAGCTGGAATTCGAGAGGACAAATTGGAGCAAATATTCGTTTATAAGAAGGGGAGTTAGGAACTGGAATAACTTACCAAGGGAGATGTGGGAATCTGCCACCTGGGCGACCGCCTTAATGCAGATCAGTGGTGACTGAGTTGAGACTGAGTTGAGAAATATTGACAACATTTGCGTTCATATCTATGACATGCTTTATGGCGATGAAACTTCGTAAACTTCTCAATTGGTGATGTCAACTTGCTGACTGGTCAGGCTGGAGGAAGGAGTCGAGTAACTCACCCCACTTCGAGATCGGGGAAGTGCTCTGTCGGTACTGCGTGGCGATTCAACATTCCCCAGGCGCTCTTAACTTGGGAGCGTGGGTTGGCGACCATGGGGCCCTTTCCTGAGTCCTGGCATTGCTTCTACTAGTGCCAAGCACCTCACAGCTCCGCACTCTGACTGACCAACCGAGCAGGAGACCGGTGGCCACGGCACTACCGTGGTTCTACGTTCTACATCTCTGCAATCAGGAGACGGAGAGGGGATGATCCCCACATCGGCTGTCCTGAGGATCATTTTCCGTCTTTTTCCATTCTCCTGCACTACGTCGAATGTCGGGATAGTTCCTAGTAAAGGCCACGGCCGCCAACCCCCTCACTTTCACCGTAAATCTAATTCACCAATTCAAGACTCGTTTGTCTGAGAGAAGGCGTCACCTTCGTCCTTTCAGGAATGGAATGAAGGCATTTTAGTAGTAGTAGTAGTAGTAGTAGTAGTAGAAAGCGACTGGAAGCATATGAAATAAAGATGCTGAGATGGATGAGTGGGATTACGAGGAAGGACCACATCAAGAACACCTGCATAGGAAGCAGCGTTAAAGTGACTGAAATATCTGGAAAGGTCCAAGAAAGAGGATTGCTCTGGTATGGCCATATTAAGCGCAGGGATGGAAATGATGTGGAAAGGAGAATGCTTGACATGGGGGAAGGGCAGAATAAGATGTATGGATTGTGTGCGGGAGGATCTCCGGGAAAATGCCGTTTGGGGCCGAGGGAAATGGAAAATACTTGTCAGAGGCGTCGACTCCGCATGAGCGGTAAAGACGAAGTAGAAAAGAATAAGAAGTACTGCACCGAGCAGCTATGGCTTGAAACAGCGCTCTGCATTCGGAAGGTGGTAGGCTGGTCCCCACCGTCGGCTGCCCTGAGAATGGTTTTCCGTGATTTTCAATTCTCCGCGCTAATGCGAGTGCCGGGACAGTTTCTTATATAGGCCAAAGCCGCTGCCCTCTAAGCCTCTCCACCCCTCAAGTCACCTGCTCCGATAGAGGGAGTCGCCATCTACGCGGACCGCCGTACTCCACCAGAGTACGAAATGTTTTCAGTAATGTGAAATTACTGCGGATCTTTGAAAGATATCAACAACGCAGCGCATTTCCGGCCCTGTTGTGGAATGGGATCCTCGTGAATGTGGAAGAGATTAAAATAGTAGGTTCTGAAAGTGGAGCCTGGACCGAATTAGGACGGTCAAAGGGATTGAAATACTCAAGAAGATCCAAGAAAGCAGATTGAGATGCTATGGTCTTGTCATGAGGTGCGACCACGGTTATATGGTGAATGATCCACCTAATGGACGAGGCAGAGGAAAAACTAGACGAAGATTTATAGATTCAGAGAGGATCTGCCTGAGAGGAGTCTTCATGAAGAGAATGCCCATAAAAAAGAATCTGGATTTTTAGACAGTAATAGGTTAGAACGTGCCGGCCGCGCGGTGTGGGGTAGCGTGCGTGCCTCTTATCTGGAGGCCTCGGGTTCAATTCCAGGCCAGGTCAGGGATTTTTACCTGGATCTGAGGGCTAGTTCGGGGTCCACACGGCCTACGTGATTACAATTGAGGAGCCATCTGACGGTGAGATGGCGGCGCCGGTCAAGAAAGCCAAGAATAACGGCCGAGAAGATTCGTCGTGCTGACCACACGACACCTCATAATTTGCAGGCTGAGCAGCTGTCGCTGTAGTGGTTTGGTTTGGTTTGGTTTGGTTTGGTTTGGTTTGGTTTGGTTTGGTTTGGTTTGGTTTGGTTTGGTTTGGTTTGGTTTGGTTTGGTTTGGTTTGGTTTGGTTTGGTTTGGTTTGGTTTGGTTTGGTTTGGTTTGGTTTGGTTTGGTTTGGTTTGGTTTGGTTTGGTTTGGTTTGGTTTGGTTTGGTTTGGTTTGGTTTGGTTTGGTTTGGTTTGGTTTGGTTTGGTTTGGTTTGGTTTGGTTTGGTTTGGTTTGGTTTGGTTTGGTTTGGTTTGGTTTGGTTTGGTTTGGTTTGGTTTGGTTTGGTTTGGTTTGGTTTGGTTTGGTTTGGTTTGGTTTGGTTTGGTTTGGTTTGGTTTGGTTTGGTTTGGTTTGGTTTGGTTTGGTTTGGTTTGGTTTGGTTTGGTTTGGTTTGGTTTGGTTTGGTTTGGTTTGGTTTGGTTTGGTTTGGTTTGGTTTGGTTTGGTTTGGTTTGGTTTGGTTTGGTTTGGTTTGGTTTGGTTTGGTTTGGTTTGGTTTGGTTTGGTTTGGTTTGGTTTGGTTTGGTTTGGTTTGGTTTGGTTTGGTTTGGTTTGGTTTGGTTTGGTTTGGTTTGGTTTGGTTTGGATGCGAACTTCCTGAAGCTTGTTACAATATTATAGGGTATGCTACAAAACGGTTGTGTTATGAGGCTTGCATAATCGGTAGGGGTACGGCTCATCATAACCCTTCCAAGTTATGTTACTCTCGTTACATAACGGAAGAACAGGCTAGTCAACACTTTCTAATAACCAAATTACCTAGGTAGTTTGCAATCTAACCTATTACAGCTTTAGAATCCGTAGTCTACCCATAACACAGTGCTGGATAGCAAACATTCACAACAGTGATGGCACTTGGAGTGATTAATTGAAGAAGTAGTGGAAGACTCTTACAATAGCCGCGATAATCCTCAAACATTTAATTCTATTCTGTTGAGGATAAGCATCTGTTATTTCTTCAGGATTCTTTGTAGGAATCTCTTTCCGAACCTCACGGCAAATAGTTGTGATTATTCTCATATTTAACGTCTTAAACTTCTCAACTGATAATATCAACCTGCCGACGTTAGTAAATGTACGTATTTCATGCCTTTTTCATGTCCTTCCCTTTCAGATCAGTTTAAGTTTTGGACTGGTGGGGTACAAATCAATTTGATTCTTCGGTATCTAAATATTAGTAAAATGATTCAACTTGATTAGCAAGTACACAATCATACATATTTCAGATTGATGCTTTCACGGCTCGTAATTGTAGACATCAATATAAGCTTTTGGGCTTTTGCTGTGTCAAGTAAACAAGGTGAAATTCTTTATGTTTCCCAAAGAAATCTCGGAAGATTTTCTGCTGAAGACACGAAGCAAAATTCTCTGCAAAATGTAAAGAATTTCACCTTGTTACTTGACATGGCGAAAGCCCAAGATCTTATTATCATGCTCATAAATGTATTTCGTTTAAGTTGATGAATCAGTTTACAATTCATGAAGTTAAAACATAAACTAATCTGTAATTTATATGCGGTAGACATATTACTATATTTTTTAAATTCTCTTGTTGCTACTCTACTCCGTCTTTCTTTATAAAGTATGTTCTCGTACATTTTCTCCAGAATGTGGAGTTCGTATCAAATACACTTGTGTAGCGTTCCTTACTTGTCTACACACGAACACTGCTAACAACAAGAAATACAGTTCAACCATTTCTTCATTCTTCCTAGACTGGAGGTGACGTTCATTCGTTTGTCACTACCTGCTTCTACACTCAGTTCTTGCACTAAATGGCATTACTTACGTGCTTGTTTCAATGTAGGCTGAGTTGATCTTGAGTTACGACAAAGATATGTCACTTAATTGTTTAGCATTCTTTCAAATTGCTAACGCTCTTAACAGGGAAGATAGGTCAATTTTCGTGGGCTAGAGACTTTGTTCTTCCAGCCAGTGTATCACTAGGAGTGATGTGTTACGAGGCAGCTAAAGAGTTCCTACATTTTAAGTTTCCATTGACGCGGCTTTGCATGAGGATGTGCTGAACCGTCCACTCTCGCAGCGAATGCAATACACGACTGATAAATCAAGTGATTTATTCTAATCCTTCTGGAAAATACTAGGGGAAAGTCAAGGCTCCGAACTTCCATTACATTTACAACACTAGTCACGGTAAAATGAAGTAATATTGCAGAATTTTTAAGGGTAGCTATAATTGAGACACTGCTTTAATATTGGTGGTTTGTGAGTAAGAATTGTTTCTATTCATTATACGTTTGTATATGGAAATTATAATATTTTCAAACGTTATATATCTTAAGATATGCCAGAGTGTTACAATTTTGCTCTCAAGTGTCAGTTAATTTACTGAGATGGGCCCTCATACAAGCCAAACTAATGTGTTCGGATTCGACCGCGTAATATCGAGCACAGACGGTGGACGGCTGATCAACTGCTCTAGTCAGTCAGTAGTTCGTATATTTTTTTCGGATATGGTAGAAAATTTCAAATAAAATTAACAGCAAGCGACTGTTTCAACAATATCAATTTGGTAAAGAAACTATTCGTTCTGCGTAAATTTTGTAGTATTACGAAAGTTTTCGCATTGTAGGAGAGACTCCTTAGTAGGCGTTTACAAGCGGCAGGGTGAACCGTACCTGTTGGCTGCTATTGTCAGTAGTACCTAGTCACTCACATAAGTTTTGACCACATTGTGTGTTTGTTAACATTAGACGTCGTTGGTCTTTTGAGTAAACTTCTAAACTGAAATTACCTTCATCAAACATTGAATAGAGAAGCATAATTTAATTTCACCGACTGGCAATATCAACTGCTTGAATTATTTCAATTCTTGTTGATACGAAATGGTCACAATAACTACATGAATTTCGCTGCTAATTTCCACTTTAACAAATTGGTCAGACCTACTGTTCCAACTTCACACTAATACGTCAGCTGCAGAGCCCATCCCACGCTGGGGCGAAACACTGGTAATTTTGACGATTGAGTTTCCTGTATGTTATTTAGCTACCTCAGTCGGAAGCCATACATTTTGGTCATGCTAGCCCGGGAGGGCATATATAGCAAGTGGAGATGTAATTCTCCCAGAGTATGTCGGCACTGCATTTGTACTCATCACATGTATAGCTTGCAATGATGTCTTGGCCAGGGAGAGGGCGTAACTCTCTAGATGGCCCGCCCCACCCCTTCAAAGTGAGGAAGTAAAACCTTTGTCAGTCAGTGATGTCCAACAAGTAGGGTAAGCTTTGGCAGAGCGGCTAGTCTCGGCTAGCCTTGCAGCTCTGCATTCCGGAGACCGAGGGACTGTTGCTAACCGTCGGCTGTCCTGAGAATGGTTTTCCGTTGTTTTCCGTTCTCCTGCACTAACGCGAAGGCCGGTAGAGTTCCTCTGGAGGTCACGGCCACACCCATCTCACCTTCTCCGTAAATCCCATAACCAACACAAATCTCCTTGGCCTGAGAGACGGCGTAACCGTCTGGGGGGCCCGCCCTAGCCTGTCCGGGTACGGAATGAAAACTTTCACTCAATCCATCCCAGTGACATCACTATAAGCGTGCTAGCCGGTCAGTGTCCCGGGAAGTTGCGGTATCCAACTAATGAGCCAATGCCGCACTGGGGCGAAACATTGGTCATTTTTTACGATTAAGTTTCCTTATGTTTATTTAGTACGTCAGCTGTTCGAAACTCAATTAATACATGTGAGATTGATTATTTTCCCTGCAGTTCAGATCCTGTGCGAAAGTCACAAGAGTTATAGTATTTTACAAATATATTGTTAATTTGCTTACTTTGAGAAATACTCAGCAACTGTCCTCACTTTCCAGTTGTATACTCCGCGTCAGTGGAAACTAAGGACATTTTAATCGCAAGTCTTGACAAGTGGGTGCAAGGCAACACTAGCACCCACACACCCTACAGTGTTTTGAATGTAATCGTGGAAATTACTCTCTAGAACCCACATGAGTTTCTTGAAGCCGGGAACAACTTGGGTCGCCAGTCGACAGTCGCCTCCCTTCTGCACCAGGACGAAGTTATCGGGTTTGAAGCATGTATCTGTGTTCCACATGAAAATGTCGCCTTCTCCTTTGTTACGGAAGAATATAGAGCTGCCGCCATCAGTGCCGAGCACGACAATCTTGGCTGGTTTGATTCCGACTTCAACAATGCTTCCTTTGGCCACTCCGCGTTGGAGAGAAGCCGTCTTGATTGAGAATATACGCGTTCCCGACAGATAAGTAAAATATAAGACAGTATTTCCGTTACTCTTAAGTACAAGAGCAATGTACAGAACATCGAGTCGTGTACAACCATCCAGGACAGGAGCGGGAAGAACAATTCGGAATCCTTTACCAAGATTGACATTGAAGACAATTATAGCACGGGTTGCTGCATCACTGATGTAGATAAAAACCTGTCCATCGGGAGTATACTCGACTGCAAGATACTGGAGTCGGCTAATATGGCTGACCAAGGACGACAGATCGATCACCTTGACAACGAGACCTGTCTTAACATCTATACCCACTACTTTAGGCGGGCACCGACGAATTGGTTGAACCAAAGTGTTAACAATGCCTACGTCCAAAACCCAGAGGATGCCATTAGGGTCCATGAAAAGATCAACAGCGGACTGAAGAGCTTGACAGTTTCCTTCTTCCTGGAGGCTCCAGCAAGGGAAAGGACTCAAAGTAGCGAAGCAGTCCTTGTGTTTGAGAGACATTTTGCTGAGCGTGAAGGGGACTCCTGGTTTGTATCTCGGAGTGAGCACAATCGCTTCATCTTTGAAGATCTGCAAGCGAGTGGCGATGACGTGCTTTGGGATGTACCGTCCTGAAGAGACATAGATGTTCTTGGTGGAGATACAGGGCCATTCGAGGTTCGCTCCATTCAGCATGAAGAGCAGGTCAGCCCCTGGATCTTTGAATTTGAGGAGACCAGCTGATACGAACGTTGTTGCCATCACCAAAACCCAGAGCCAGGAGAGAGGTGGCATGACGGATCCTGTCAACAAACACAGAGTTCACATTAGTTAGATAGATAGATACATAGATAGATAGATAGATAGATACATACATACATACATACATACATACATACATACATACATACATACGCATCATTATTGGCTATTATGCCTTTCAGCGTTCAGTCTGCAAGCCTCTGTGAATTTACTAACTGTCTCCACAATCCTCCATTCGTAACAAGCTCTGTGGCCTCGTTCGAAACATGCTGGCAAATTTACGGATTGAACTATTATTCATACAAAAGCTCACATCATGCTAAGAAAATAGCTCGATCAGGATGCACTAAGAATGTATGTGGAATATCGGTAAGTTATAACTAGATCTCGGATTTTTAAGTTCAAAAATCAAGTTTTAGGCATACAGAATACGGTCTAATGTTCTTCAAAAAAGAAAAGCCATATTCTTAAAGCCCATAAATGCCCTTGGAGGAGTATAAGGTAAAGCTTTTCACTAATCGTAACGTCACCACTAAGTGGGATTCAGGAGTGGTTAGCTCTATATTCGGCTGCCATTGTCCCCAGTACTCATTTTGACTTAAATATGTCCTATGGCTGGGGACCATCAGGAAATTTGTAGGTAAGGGTTATTCTGCCCGAAGGCAGGTCCGAACCTCCGCAGAGGTGTTCCTGAGCCGGAGTTTACGTGCGGTAGGGTGGCCAGTTCCTTTCCGCTCCTCCATTCCCTTACCCCCACCAACAGCGCGTGGCAACCCATCCAACTCCTGACCACGCCCAATGTTGCTTAACTTCGGAGACCTCACGGGATCCGGTGTTTCAACACGGCTACGGCCGTTGGCAGGAAATTTGTGTAATGCGATAAAATGTGTGCTGTCAGTGACGTCACATTATTCGGTACCGTAGGCCTCGGTCGCCAAATATGTTGCGGCTATCGTTACCAATATTTGAATTTCATTTATCAAAAGATATAGTCATGTTCATTAGCTTTCCACAAAGTTTCTTACGTTTGAAATGCTGAATGAACCTCGGGGCCATGAGCCTCTTGAGAAGAGGAAATCTCGTTTCTAAATTTTCGACTTCGTCACGAGGAATTAAAACGATTCCTCTACCAAACACGTCTTTACCGCTCCGCACGCTCATTTGCTTCACACAACAGCAGCTGCACGCAGACAGGCTCAGTCTGTTAGCAATCAAGACGCACGACTACTGTTTCGTAGCTCGACTCCGGGGAAGTCCGTCGCTCACGCAGTCATTTCACGTGGCCGCTCCACATAGTGAACTACTTTAACACTGACAACTAAACAGCAGCCACATAACAGCAACAACTCAACAGTACTAGCTAGCACAACAAGGACAGTTAACACTGCCCCAACTCTGCTTACAACAACAGTTGCACACATCGGTACACACACACAGTACTCCACGGCAGTACACTCCTGTAAAATGATCTTATGAACTCTAAAATTACAATTTAAAATCGAAATCCTATGATACTACAGCCCTGATATGCCTACCAAGCGATTGCTGTTCAGCCCGAAGGCCTGCAAAGGACGAGGTGACGCATGGTCAACGTGATAAATCCTCTCAGCTATTATTTTTGGTTTTCTAGATCGGTGCCGCTATCTCGCCGTCAGATAGCACCGCAAACCAGCCCTCAGATCCAAACACGAATACCTGACCGAGACCCCCGAGTGAGATCGAGGCACGCTAACCGTAGACCGCGGGATCGGCAAAATTACAATTTTAGGCAACTAGGCAGCTAAAAATGAGATTTTAAATGTATTTCAACTTACTCAAATGGCAATATTGTTATAATAACCGAGCAGGTGGCCGCGCGGTTTTGGGTCATGTTGCTGTGAACTGACATTCGGAGATAGTGGGTTTGAACCTCACTGTCGACATACTTGAAGTTCGTTTTCAGTGGTTTCCCATTTTAACATCAGGCAAATGCTGGAGCTGTACCTCAGTTAAGGTCACGGTCGCTTTTGTCCCACTCCTAGCCCTTTCCTTTCCCATCGTCACCATAAGACTTATCTATGTCGACGCGACGTAGAGCTACTTGTAAAAAGAAAACGCCTGCGTAAGATTCATAGTGTAACTTGAAATTTTGTGATCACATTACCTAGGCTTACGTTGACCTCAGATGGCCACGCCTTGAAGACACACACACCCTACACACCTTGACAATATTCCACCGAACATTTGCCTTACAATACCCGACTTACATATACGAATTATTTCACAGTTTTTCAGAACATCGTGATAAACATACCACAGCGCTGAACACGATACTGCTCGCTATTCCCAAACATAAATCCTCAACCTACAACAATCCCATTGCTCTGGACAGCTGTGAATGGAACCTCCTTCCGATTGAGGTCAAAGGTATAGCAAACCATGCAAGTTTTAATGGAGCGTGCTCAAAATATCTCCATCTCGTGAACTCGTAGAATGACTGGAGGTTCATATTCTCTCCACTTTATGACATTATTACTATTATTTTAGTTCGTTTGGATCATCTGAGGACCACAGTGGTTGTACTTTATCTGTGTTGTCGTCGATGGTATCTGCTTCTTGGTGTTCTTGATGGTGGGTTTGACTGCTGCTTTCGTCATGGCAGCTACAGCTTTTCTGTTCGCCCAGTAATCCTTCAATTTCTTGCTGAACACTTGTCTTGCTTTCCTCGGACCATTTCCTGGTCTCATTTTGGTTTGCTTCTGTAAGGGATGATAGGAAGGGTTTGGTTTTAATAGTTGATATTATTATTATTATTATTATTATTATTATTATTATTATTATTATTATTATTATTATTATTATTATAGGAAGTAGTACCTGTATGTCATTTTACTTTTTGTATGTTATGTATTGAATTGCTTATTTACGAAAGGTAATAAATCAGGTTTTTTTTTTTTTTTTTTTTTTTTTTGCGAAAATATATTTATAATGCTAAACGATTCTTTCGGTCTAAATGCATCTTTTAATCGTGAAAGGAAGTAAGACCGTCCTTTAAAAGTGTATGAAATCATTCCGCCTTTTTGCCGTTTTTTGTGTAACAAATTAAGGCAGCACGCTGACGGGCTTCTCTTAAGTATGCTAATTGTTGAACAGTTTACTTCTGCCCTCTTCTGGTTTTTCTTTTTCCTGTTTGCAGCTGGGTGTACTTCTAAATGTGTTGTAATGTGGAGGGAAATATTGGTACCGGTAAGTTAATTGACTGTATAGCAGTATGAATTCCAGTTATGTTAAACCTACAGGTTTATTTACAAATATGCGTACGGTAAATCAGTAGGCATACTTCAAAAATTTTCATATGTTAATGCTATTAAATTAAATAGTTAAGGTACAAACTTTCATTGCCTAAATTCAGCAAATATATTAAAACAAGTAAATGGTAATAAATATTGTATTATTACAAAAATTTTGACGAAAGTGTACAGGTTTATTTGTGAAATAGCATAATTCAAGTATTTTTCAGACATGTTAGTTGAAGTACAACTTTCATCGCGGAACTTGCCAAATGTATGTCGGGGGAAAAAACGTGTGCTTAAATGATCCTCAGTGATGCTTGGGAAGATTTTTCATATTTTCCTATTTCCCAACAGTTCATTTTTTAGACTTATGTCACTTCAAATATAACCGATTTAGTTAATGTGTAGTTCTGTGTAGTAATGAAGAAATTAGGTTCTGATTTTATATTGCTAGTGTCTTAATGAAAATTCACAGCCTGTTCCCAGTCATTAAGCTGGGTCAGGAATGGACTGAATGAAGCTTCCATCTAGCGCCGAGGATAGAAAATGTGCCGGCTGCCGAAGCTGTCGCAATCCTCTGGGGCAATAATTAATGACTGACTGAGGAAATGAAATCATATTGGAGAGAGAGGAAAATCCGGAGAAAAACCTACCTCGTCAAACATAAATCTCACATGTAGTGACCGGGATTTGAACCACAGAACCCAGCGGTGATAAGCCGCCTGAGCCACGGAGGCTTGTTTATTAGCGTCTTAATAGCACTGGTTAAGTATTAGACAGTGTTGTGTGTCCGTAACTTTGTCAGGCAAAGTAAATTATAATTTTATATATCTTTCGGAGTGGTATTCCCATATTTAGAAATTCATAACTACTGCAATACCTGACCATACTCAAAAAATAAATCAATGAAATATATCTAATTAGAAGCAAGTGTAGTCCGCCTCTGTGGTGTAGTAGTTATTGTGATTAGCTGCCACCCCCCGAGGCCCGCGTTCGATTCCCGGCTCTGCCACGAAATTTAAAGGTGGTACGGGGGTGGAACGGGGTCCACTCAGCCTCGGGAGATCAACTGAGTAGAGGTGGGTTCGATTCTCACCTCAACCAACCTGGAAGTGGTTTTCCGTGGTTTCCCACAAATGCCGGGATGGTACCTAACTTAAGGCCACGGCCGCTTCCTTCCCTCTTCCTTGTCTATCCCTTCCTATCTTCCCATCCCCCCGCAAGGCCCCTGTTCAGCATAGCAGGTGAGGCCGCCTGGGCGAGGTACTGGTCATCCTCCCCATTTGTATCCCCCGACCCAATGTCTCACGCTCCAGGACACTGCCCTTGAGGCGGTAGAGGTGGGATACCTCGCTGAGTCCGAGGGAAAAGCCAACCCTGGAGGGTGAGCAGATTAAGAAAGAAAGAAAGAAAGAAAGAAAGAAAGAAAGAAAGAAAGAAAGAAAGAAAGAAAGAAGCAAGTGCTCGTAAAACGAATTCACTCAGTTTCTACTGCAGATTTTCAGTTTGTAGATAACATTTCATTGTACAGTATACGATTATGGTCTCAAATTTTTGACCGCTACTCTATGCCCCAATGTTCTGCGGGACCGCTTCCGAAATGCCAGAACTAGTTACTACGAAGATGTGGAGGAGCATTTCTTCTGGCAAACACGTTATATCAATTTGTAACCGTAAATTAATTTGAATGGGTCGCAGTGTGGTCTGTATACTCTCTAATTAACACAGACCGCGTCCGTTAGTAAAACAATTGAAGGCTAATCTCCCCACATCCTGGTCTCTGCGCATGATTCGTATCGTCCACAGCAAAGCAGTCAAGCCATCTGCAGCAGACTATGGACTGCATTTAACCGTGCCATTAAATGGGACGGAGAGGTCGGCTTCATGCTCAGCCATTTTTAGCTTAAAATAATTAAACTGGTACTCATTTCTGTAAAGTAAGCTTCCGTGGCTCATGCGGCAGCGCGCCGGCTTCTCACGCTGGATTCTGTGGTTCAAATCCCGGTCAACCCATGTGAGATTTGTGCTGAACAAAGTGGAGGCGGGACAGGTTTCTCTCCGGGTTCTCCGGTTTTTCCTGTCATCTTTCATCCCAGCAACGCTCGTCTGATTCTTCTTATTCTTTATCTGTTTAAACTCCAGGGTCGGTTTTCCCTCGAACTCAGCGAAGAATCCCACCTCTACCGCCTCAAGGGCAGTGTCCTGGAGCTTCAGACTCGGGGTCGGGGGATAAAACTGGGGAGAATGACCAGTAACTCGCCCAGGCGGCCTCACCTACTATGCTGAACAAGGGCCTTGCGGGAAATGGGAAGATTGGAAGGGATAGACAAGGAAGAGGGAAGGAAGCGGCCTTGGCCTTAAGTTAGGTACCATCCCGGCATTTGTCTGAAGGAGTAGTGGGAAACCAAGGAAAACCACTTCCAAGATGGCTGAGATGGGAATCGAACCCACCTCTACTCAGTTGACCTCCCAAGGCTGAGTGGACCCCGTTCCAGCCCTCGTACCACTTTTCAAATTTCGTGGCCGAGCCGGGAATCGAACCCGGGCTTCCGGGGATGGCAGCTAATCACACTAACCACTATACCACAGAGGCGAACCCCAGCAACACTCTCCAATATAGTTTCATTTCATCTGTCCGTCTTTAATCATTGCGCCAGAGGAGTGTGACAGGCTTCGGCAGCCAGCACGGTTCTTATCCTCGCCGCTAGATGGGGCTTCATTCATTCCATTCCTGATCCAGTCGAATGAATGGAAACAGGCTGTAGATTTTCATTTTCTTTTCTGATAAGGGTCCACCTCTTCGGTTGAATGGTCAGCGAACTGACAGTTCAGAGGACCCTGGGTTCGTTTTCCGGGTGGTTCAATTATTTACGCAGCGTCTGGTTAATTCCTCCGGCTCGGGGACTGTGTCTTTGTGCTCTCCTAAATACACTTCTCTTCACCTACATACAATACACCACCATAGAAACGGGCAACAGTGAATGCACACTTCTAAATAGAGTTGACGTCTGGAAGGGTATTCAGCCGTAAAACTAGGTCGTGTCCTAAGTAAGTGTCGATCCCAATAAATTAAAAAAAGGTCAGGAAGGAAAAACTTATTTCTACCCAGGGAGTGGTTGCGCGGTTTGGGTCACATTCTGTCAGCTTGCATTCGGGAGATAATGGATTCGAACCCCAGCCCTGAAAGTGGTTTTCAGTAGTTTCCCAACGTCACGCCAGGAATATGCTGGGGCACTACCTTATTCAAGGCCACGGTCGATTCCTTCCCACTCGGAGCCCATTCCTATCCCATCGTCGCCATAAGACATATCTGTGTCGGTGCCACGAAAGGAAGCTGTAATCAAATAATAACCTATATATTAAAAAGTTTACTAAATCAGCTTTGTCCAGTCGGTCCAGTCGTTCTACCCAGCAGGGTTTTGAAATACAATGACTTTGTACGGAGTGCAGCTAGATGGAAAGTGTACAAGTTTTTCATTAATAATCGACCACCAACACTAAACTCTGTTCTGGCGGCTGTCAATTGAGATCCAGATCTCCCAGATTTTACAAGATCAACTCTCAGTGTCCTACTTAAAGAAATGGATTTTAATGATCGTAGAAACCAACTTTCAACCTATTAGGTCGTGTTACGTACATTTAGTACATTTTGAAGAGATATTAAATACAGAACAAAAACGGCCAACCGGACACCAGTGGGATCCCAACCCACAACCTCCCGAATTCGCGTCGGTTACGAATGGAGAGGAAACAAAACCATGCTGATTGAAAGAGACGATGTTGTGTCTTGGCGCCATGGGTATTTATCACGTCTTCTTCTTCTCTTTAATCTGCTTACACTCCAGGGTTGGTTTTTCCCTCGAACTCAGCGAGGGATCCCACCTCTACCGCCTCAAGGGCAGTGTCCTGGATCGTGAGACATTGGGTCAGGCGATACAACTGGAGAGGATGACCAGTACTTCACCCAGGCGGCCTCACCTGCTATGCTGAACGGGGCCTTGCGGAGGATGGGAAGATTGGAAGGGATAGACAAGGAAGAAGGAACGAAGCGGCCATGGCCTTAAGTTAGGTACCATCCCGGCATTTGCCTGGAGGAGAAGTGGGAAACCACCTCTATTCAGTTGACCTCCCGAGGCTGAGTGGACCCCGTTCAAGCCCTCGTACCACTTTTCAAATTGAGTGGCAAAGCCGGGAATCGAACCCGGGTCTCCGGAGATGGCAGCTAATCATACTAACCACTTCACCACGGAGGAGGACACTCGAAATTCGGTTACACGAATTTCTCGATTTCTTGAAGCAAACATTTCCTCTCTTGAAGCAAAAATACTCTGTAACTCGAATTTTGTGCAGCATTAACTGTGCAATACGGCATTTGTGGTTTGTGAGGAACAGTTAACAAGTAAATAAAGGTTTACAGTGATGTTGGGAGCTGATATGACGGGAACCGAGAAACAAAAACTCCTAATGATCGGAAAATTGGCGAAGTCTCGCTGCTTCTCGGGTGTGAATAAATTACCGGTCACGTACGAAGAGAACCACCGAAGTCGCTTATGACAAATTCCAGTAACGAATCTCGGCTGCGTGATATTGACGAGAAGTTTCAACGTGAACGAAGAAAGGGTAAACAATAACAAACAGAAGAGAACAACGGATTTTTTCCAAAGGTATTAACAGAGGTATGTTGCTTGTTTCACTACTGAATATACTGTATTCTGTCTTCTAAAAAGTTCCTGTAGTAAGGGTTATAATTGAAGTGATGCCGTAAAACAGAGTTTGTTTGTATATTTTTGTTGTTGTTGTTGTTAGTCGTTTAGTCGCTTTCGACTCTCCGTGACCCCATAGACCAAAGTGCGCCATTTCTTCCTGTCATGAACTATTTTCCGAAGTCTTTCTAAATTGAGAGCCGTGGCTTCCTTGATGTCATCAGTCCACCTCATCCGTTGTCGCCCTCTTCTCCTGTTACCATCAGTCTTCCCCAGCATTAAGGTCTTTTCCAGTGAATCATGTTTTTTCATAATATGACCGAAGTACTTTAGTTTTTGTCTGAGTATTTGACCTTCCAGTGAACAGCCTGGGTTGATTTCCTGTAATATGGTCTTATTAGACCTCTTCGCAGTCCACGGAACTCTAAGGAGTTTTCTCCAACACCATAGTTCAAATGCGTCTATTCTTCGACGCTCAGCCTTTCTTACTGTCCAGGTTTCGCTTCCGTACATTGCTACTGGAAAGAGCATAGCCTTCACTATACGAATCTTCGTTCTTAAAGTTACGTCTCTACTCTTCAAAATGTTATCAAGGTTGGCCATTGCCTTCCTCCCAAGGAGCAAGCGTCTCTTAATTTCATGGCTGCAATCACCGTCAGCAGTTATTTTGGAGCCCAAGTAGATGAAACTAGGAACAACCTCCATTGTTTCACCATTTACATGCCAGGAAGTGATAGGTTTAGTTGCCATGATCTTTGTTTTCTTAAAAGTAATGTATTCAGTATAAGTCCGTAGATAGACATGATTCAATTGTGTGCTATACATGTTCAAAAACGGTTTTATCTATATCTCGAAATTTCGATAAGTCGAAATAAAATCTAGCTCCCGAAGTGATTGAGATATCGAGGTTCCACTGTAATAGACAAACTGATAGTTTTACCAGAGGAGTACAGGATTCAGATTTAAATCTGCTGTAAAAATGAACATGTGCATTTTCTGCATAAGCTATATACGATTTGAACTACGCTTACTGTCATGTACACGCGAGCACAGAAATGGTGTCCCGGTATAAACAAAGCATGGCATGCCCCTACCTCCACGCTTAACGCATTGCTGCAGGTAGGCAGCCCGCTGCAAGACTGTTGTGATTGAAATGGGCACAGTGGTGGATGTATAGCAATACACGCACTGTGCCTTCAGCACTACCCGTTCACTCCCTCCTCCCTTTTTCGGTACTGGAGTGGCCTTCGACACTACCCCTTCACTCCCTCACCTCCTTTCAATACTGGAGTGGGGCAGTGTTGATTGTTTACGTCGGGACACCATTTCTGTGCTTGCGTGTACATCAGTGTTAAGGAAGTACTGTATGAAGTCAGATATACAGAGTGTCGCAATAAGGTAGGCCAAACTTTCTTTATTTCCATGTTGGACATCATTTTTTACAATACACAATCATTGTGAACACACAGAAATAGAACGTACCAGCATCCCACATGAAACTCTTTCTTACATGGAGCGTTCAGAATGCTCTCCGTTAATACAGAATAAGAATAATGTTATTGGCTTAACTTCCCACTAACTACTTTTTTACGGTTTTCGGAGACGCCGAGCTGCCGGAATTTAGTCCCGAAGGAGTTCTTTTACGTGCCAGTAAATCAACCTACACGAGGCTGACGTATTTGAGCACCTTCAAATACCACCGGTCTGAGCCAGGATCGAACCTGCCAAGTTGGGGTGAGAAAGCAAGCGCCTCAATCGTCTGAACCACTCAGCCCGGCTATCGATACATAAATCAACCCGCCGCGCCGTCGTATTGAATCAGCCTACTTTATTGTTGCACTCTGTATAGCATCTCTTTACACCTGTCTTCAGGTCTTCTATTTACCAACAATTCCTGAAGAATGAAGTTACTTAGGAGGGAGCTGAATCTTAAAGGACTTGCCGCACCGCATGTTCCTTGCGCTGTGCATTTTTATAACTAATGTAACTCTACATAGATTTTTAATCCATCGGATAGAATACGGCAATGTTGTATGACACCGGCTTTGTGCTGCGTGTGTTGAACAGATGAATGACTATTTTCCATTTCTTTCACGTTATTTATAATTGTTTTGTGTGGAATTCTGATTTAAGTGTTCTAATCTATAACGAGTGGGCATTTTCTTTCTGTGCGGTTTACATTCAGCAGATAGTGGGTTCGAACCAAACTGTCGACAGCCCTGAAGATGGTTTTCCGTGCTTTCCCATTTTCATAAAAGGCAAATGATGGGGCTGTACCTTAATTAATGCCAGAGTTGCTTCCTTCTCACTCCTTACCTTTTCCTGTCCCATCGTCGCCAGAAGACCTACCTGAAAAATGAAATGTCGTATGGCTTTTAGTGCCGGGATATCCCAGGATGGGTTCGGCTCGCCAGATGCAGGTCTTTCTATTTGACTCCCGTAGGCGACCTGCGCGTCGTGATGAGGGTGAAATGATGATGAAGACAACACACACCCAGCCCCCGTGCCATTGGAATTAACCAATTAAGGTTAAAATCCCCGACCCGGCCGGGAATGGAACCCGGGACCCTTTGAACCGAAGGCCAGTACGCTGACCGTTCAGCCAACGAGTCGGACAGAAGACCAACTTGTGTCGGTGCGACGTAAAGCAGATTGTAAAATTTATATATTTAGCGTGTCGTGTATAGGAATGAAACTGTTTTAGGGGAATTCGTCACACGTTTCTCGTCACTGTCACAATTGGGCACACTTAATTCGTATTAATTATATTTGCCACAGGTGAATTATTGGTCACAATTAAAATCGATCAAGTTGAATTTCTAACCGAATTAACTAACAATGAAGTAATTATTCAATTGTAAATATCTGTTAATTTAGTCTGACTCCTCGGCTGAATGGTCAGCGTTGAGGCCTTCTGTTCAGAAGGTCCCGGGTTCGATTCCCGCCTGGGTCGGGGATTTAAATCACATCTGATTAATTCTTTCGGCTTGGGGACTAGTTGTTTGTGCTTGTCCCAACACTCTCCTCTTCATATTCACACAACGCACTACACTACAACCACCAGAGAAACACGGTGTAGTGATTACATCCCTCCACGTAGGGTTGACGTCAGGAAGAGCATCCGGTCGTAAAACTTGGCCAAATACACACACACACACACACACACATACATACATACATACATACATACATGCATAATATATATATATGTGTGTGTGTGTGTGTGTGTGTGTGTGTGTGTGTGTGTGTGTGTGTGTGTGTGTGTGTGTGTGTGACAGTTCGCACCCGCGACCCCACAGGTTTGGTAAAAAGCTGTAAAAAAAGAAGAAAAATAAATATCTCTTACTTTACTGAACATTTCCTGCCTTTACCAGGAGAGAGTCCGGAATATTTCCTCCCTCCTTACATCGTTCGTATTTTCGAGGAATACGTGTAATCGGTCTTTAAATACTTTCTTTCCTTCCTGTTCGGCGAGTGACCAGCCCCCTGTTGTTCGATATCTTGGCCCATTCTGTTACGTCATCTTTCGGTTTGTCTGAATCTAATTCCATCAGTCATATTTATACAAAATACTGCGGCCGGCCGGAGTTGCTCGGACGGTACATCGTTGGCATTCTGAGCTCAACTTGGCAGGTTCGATCCTGGCTCAGTCCGGTGGTATGTGGAGATTCTCAAATACGTGAGCCTCATGGCGGTAGATTTACTGACACGATAAAGAACTCCTGCGGGACAAAATTGCAGCACCTCAGCGTCTCCGTAGAAAAGTACTTCATAGGACGTAAAATCATTAACACCATTAAAAGTATTGCCAACTTACAGTGGAAGAAGTATTGAAAATACTTCCGATTTAGAAAAGTGCCGATAATTGTAGAAACACAATAGAGTGTTGTGGATAGGAAAAAAAAAAATTTGCTGGTTGTTTTACGTCGCACCGACACAGATAGGTCTTATGGCGACGATGGGACAAGGAAGGGCTAGGAGTGGGAAGGAAGCGGCCGTGGCCTTAATTAAGGCACAGCCCCAGTATTTGCCTGGTGTGAAAATGGGAAACCACGGAAAACCATTTTCAGGGCTGCCGACAGTGGGATTCGAACCTACTATCTCCCGAATACTGGATACTGGCCGCACTTAAGCGACTGCAGCTATCGAGCTCGGTCGATAGGGAAAAGTTAAAACACTAGAGAATCAATGGAGAATAGTACATGGTAAAAGTCTGAGGAATTCGGTTGACCTGCAATAATTGTGTCTGTCTGTTAGGTCATCAGCCGGAAGGCTGGTTGCATCCTCAAGTAACTAATTGTAATAGTTTGAAGGAACGTAATTGTTACGAAGTGTAACTGTGAAAACCAACAAACTTAAACCCCGATTGAGCGAGTTGCCCGTGTGGTTAGAGGCGCGCAGCTGTGAGCTTGCATTCGAGAGATAGTGAGTTCGAACCCCACTGTCGGCAGCCCTGAAGGTGTTTTCCCGTCGTTTCCCCTTTTCACACCAGGCAAATGCTGGTGTTGTACCTTAATTACGGCCACGGCCTTCCCACTCCTATCCCATAGTAGCCATAAGACCTGCGACGGAAAGCAACTTGTTAAAAAAATTAAATTCCATTGTTCCCAAAGCTCTGAAACTATACAGAACACACAGACATAGGATGTTGTTAATCATTGCTAAGTATTGTCCGCGCAATTCTCCACACGTAAAATGTCACACATTTCTATGCTAGGTAGCATGCTCGAACTCTTTCACTTTAAAAGCTGGTAACTATGACCACGCAGGTAAAGAAGCGGGTTGAAAGTAGTCTAGAATAGTTCCGATCTACTTCGTCCTAATCAGGTCTTAGGTACAGACAACGCGTCTATCCTCCCATTCCACCGGGCGAGTTGGCCGTACGGTTAGGAGCGCGCAGCTGTGAACTTGCATCCGGGAAATAGTGGGTTCGAATCTAACTGTCGGCAGCCCTGAAAATGGTTTTCCGTGGTTTCTCATTTTCATACTAGGCAAATGCTGGGGCTGTACCTTAATTAAGGCCACGGCCGCTTCCTTCCCATTCCTAGGCCTTTCCTAGCCCATCGTCGCCATAAGACCTATCTGTGTCGGTGCGACGGAAAGCAAATAGCAAAAAAAAAAAAAAATAAATAAAAATACCCTCCCATTCCAGTGATCACCCAGACTTAATCACTCAGCCACTGCAGATATCCAGACTAAACGTCAAAGCTCGTAACTCTCCGTCATTAACCACCCGGTACTAAAGCTACGTGACCAAAATAATTTACGAGCCTTTTTACTGGCAGCAAGCGTTGTCGAGGCGACGAAGGTATGTTCGTCTCAATCACGAACAGGATAATGTCTATTACCGATTTAGGCTCAGTTAATTTATAGTTATCATGAGATTTAGCGGTCCATCTACACACTAAGTGAATTAATAATAATAATAATAATAATAATAATAATAATAATAATAATAATAATAATAATAATAATAATTGTACCGGGAGGTACACCTCTAAGCCGCACATTTAAATGTTGCGCCTAATAGAACTCCTCTACTGGAGAAACAATGAACTTGAAACTAGACCTACTTAAACCTTTACTCAGAAGATGTCACTACAGTAATTTGGCGCAGTTTTCTTATTGTGAAGTTCCATGTACTGTATGAAATTCTACGTGTTTTGTTTACCAGTTATCAAGAAGTTTGGACTTTCTTCAAAAGAGGTCACTGCTAAATAACTACGATCTTGCACCCTGGTGCGAAGTGGATGAACTTAGATTCAAAGAAGTTTTATTTTCATAAGTTATTTTTTTACTAAATTATGTTCATTCATTTTTGGGTTGGCAACATTGATCTTTTCTTTCCGCCAGTTTTGAATCCAACCAATCAAGAATTTCTGTAATTAATTTTCTACCAATCACCGTCTTCTTCTTCTTCTTCTTCTTCTTCTTCGATTTTGAGTGTAACCTTTCAATTCTCCAATAAAATTGAGAGGGTGGGGTTAGTTTATTCACGAAAGGTCTCGAACTTTCCCCGAGCGTTTATAAACTGCGGATTTTCACGTCTCTTGGACATTTGATCAACATCTAACTGTGTGTGTGTGTGTGTGTGTGTGTGTGTGTGTGTGTGTGTCAAGCAGGAGGCGGGAGGCGCCTTTTTCATCAGGCAGCAATTCTTCAACAAGGTAATGGCCTATTAACATCTTTATTTCTTGCTAGCTTGGCGGTTTAACCCGAGGGGAAGGTCGAAAACCTTAACTATGTAACCTACTTTTCTGAAAATGTTATTTCTTCCAGCTTATGTAATTTCTTCATAAAATCTTTAACTGTAAATTGGGGATAGAGAGTGATGTACCCTCTCGAGCTCTCCTTCATATTGGTTTGAGGTGACTACGTTTTGTAACTGGTTTTCTTCCTTTCCGTAAAGTCTTAATTTATTCTTATACGAGTCACCTCCATAGTTTGGGAATAGCCCCTGTTTCATCGGCCTAGTGCCCTTTAGGTTTTAAGAATGCATATTTAGGAGTGCAAGTACACGCCCCCATTCATTTTGTGTTCGGGCCATTTATTTAACCGTTATTTCTTTTACACGCAGGCCCTATAGGTTGGGTACGAGATACCCCTGTATCAGTTTGTAAGCTGGGCCATGGAAGGCCAAAAGGTGTATGGTATTTTTGGTGTTGCCTTGAATAGGCGTGAAAACTGAGAGCCTGTTAGCTCTTTTTCAAAGTAAGACTGCAGAATGCTTTTTTTTTTTTTTTTTTTTTTTTTTTTTTTTTTTTTGCTAGTTGCTTTACGTCGCACCGACACAGATAGGTCTTATGGCGACGATGGGACAGGGAAGGGCTAGGATTGGAAAGGAAGCGGCCGTGGCCTTAATTACGGTACAGCCCCAGCATTTGCCAGGTGTGAAAATGGGAAACCACGGAAAACCATTTTCAGGGCTGCCTACAGTGGGGTTCGAACCTACTATCTCACGAATACTGGATACTGGCCGCAATTAAGCTACTGCAGCTATCGAGATCGGTGGCACCTTCTTTCACCTCTGCTGGTCCACGGGTAACCCCGTAACAATAATATAATAATAATAATAATAATAATTGTACCGGGCGGTACACCTCCACGCCGTTAATTTAAAATGTGCGCCAGTTGAAACTCCTCTGCTGGAGGAAGTCTGAACTTTATCGAGGGTATTAATTTTCAAGTTTCTCAGAAGATGTCACTACTTGGAAAGTTTGGAGTTTTTGAACTGTGCCACTTTTGATGTATTTTTGTTTTACCGGTAGTAAGAAGTGTGAACTTTCTCTTCTAGAGGACACTACTGAAAAACTACAATGGTGCACCCTAGTGCGATGTGAAAGAACTGTTTTTTGGAGAAATTTTTATTTCAAAAGTTTGTTTCTTGTTAAATTTCTTTCTGTTATTGTTTAAGTTGGCTGTATACCCCTCTCTTTCCCCTTGTTTTGTATTTAGCCAATCCCGAATTTCTTTAATTAATTTCTGACCAATCTGATGTATCTTCCCCCAACTTGAATATGCTGCTTATCCCTAACCAATAAAGTGATTGTGGGCGGGTGTTTTCTTCCCTAAAACGCCTCGAACTTTCCGCGAGAGTATATAAACTGCTGATTTTTGGGTCTCTGCGCCACTTCTGTTCCATCTTTTAGTGTGTAAAGTACATAGCAGGGGGCGGGAAGCGCCTCTTTCTTCGGCAGCGGTCAACAACAAGGTAATGGCCGATTAATAACTTCTTTCTTCGCTAGCTCAGCAGTTTAACTCTCGGGGCGGGTCCGAAGTTTTTTCCATAATGTAACCTTCCTTAAAATGTAAAAACTCTTGTTATCTATTCTATCTTTAAACTGCATATCGGGATAGAGAGTGCTTAACCCTCTCGAGCTCCCACTCATATTGTTTTGAGGTGAACTTACTTTTTTTCTCAACCTATTCTTCTTTAACGTAATGTAAATTGTTTCTTTCTTAAGTCACCTCTTTAGTATGGGATTAGCCCTTGTATTAACGGCCTAGTGCCAAGTAGGTTTTAAACAAAGTGTATTAGGAGCGCAAGTTCGCCTCCTCTCAAATTGTTATTTTAGAGGTCATGTAATTAATCTTTTTCTCACTTAATAGACCTCAGTAGGTTGGGTATTTTACCCCTGTGTCTATGTCCTGGGAGGACAACTTGAAGGTGGAGTTTGGTGTGGCCTTTGAGAGGCTTAAAGTTTGAGAGCGAGTGGCTCTTTCTTGAAAATTGAGTGTTGTATGCCTCGAGGAGGATTTTCTGTGTAATTTGGAGCAAGTGCTCCTGAGCATGAATGGGGTTTTCTGCCCCTCTGTTAAAACTTATTTTGGAGTAAGGTTGGGCTGATTGCCCAGGAATTGTGAAGCTGGGGCGCGAAGCCCAAATCCGGTAAATATTGTAACTACATTTTGTTGACTTGCTACTCTGTACCTGCCATGCTTGTTATTTCTTTATTTTGAAAAGAAAATATAACCTTGTTAATTTTACATGAACTCTAATTTCGTAGCTTGAGACCCGTTCACACCCGCACCTTCTTTCACCTCTAACTACCGCAAAAACACGGTAACAATAATAATAATAATAAATGCGATTAATCAGTACAACTAAGACATGTTGCATGGCAAAAATGGAATTGCCACAAAAATGAAGCGAACAGGATCAACTTACTAACCGCGAGAAAATCTGCATCAAAAATCATCCGTGGCTTAAAACGTATGTTTAATAAGAAACAGTTGGTACAGATTGAGCAAGACTTCCAGAAAAATAACACACGTAACTTTTATAAAACCTTCAAGCACACTCTGAACAAATACACCCTCCCCCCACCCCCAAGTCTACAGTTTAAAGATTCCAACGGAAAACTGGCTCACAATGATGAAGATAATTGTCAGATTTTAGCAAGTTATTTTGAAAGCCTCCTTAACTGGGAGGCTCCAGAGACCACATTCGTTTATGAAAAATGTCCAAACATCCACCCAGATTCGTCCCCACCTACGAGGGCAGAAATCAGAAAGGTCATCCGAGAGCTGAAGGACAAGGCACCGGGTGAATATTTGATAATTGCTGAATTGTGGAAGCATTCGGGGAATATGGCAATCGACAAGCTTGTTGCAATGATTCAAGAGATCTGAGAAAGCGAAAAACTGCCAAGTGGATGGACCTCTTTCTTAATTCATCCACTGCATAAGAAAGGGGAGATAACAGATGTGAACAACTACCGTGGCATCTCTCTTCCGTCAATAACTTACAAGATCTTCTCAAAAGCTCTACAGATTAGGACGGAGCAACAAATCGATCCACAACTGGGGAATACCAAAGAGGTTTCAGAAAGGAACGATCATGCGCTGAGCAGATTATAAATCTGAAGACATCCTTTCATATCTGAAACTCAGGAACAGGGAATTCGTAGTGACCTTTGCTGATTTTAGGAAAGCGTATGACTCAATTGATCGAACCACCCTATTGAAAATTCTTGAAGAGTTTGGTTTAGATAACCAGACAAAAGCAATTATCCAGCAAACCCGACGGGCTATCACCTGTTCTCTTCAACTGTGTTTTAGAAAACGTTATCCGAGAATGGCGGAAGGTAATGAAAAGTTCAGGGGTAGAAATGGGGTAAGGCTAGGCTACAAGAATATTAATCTTACACTCGACTGTCTAGCCTTTGCAGATAATCTAGTGATCTTTTCAAACTACATTGATACGGCAGAAGAACAACTCAACCAACTGAAGACTCAAGCATTGAACGCTGGGCTTCAAATCTCCTTTGAGAAGACGCACTTCATGACAAACATGAAATCAGCGCCAAGGGAACTAGAGGCCGGGCTAGGAAAAATTAAGCAGGCAGAAAAGTTTAAATACCTCGGTGAATGGATAGAGCCTAACCTATCAGAGAAAGAAGCCTTCGTGTCACGTATTAACAAAATGGAAATGGCCTACTAACTAATTAAAGACATCTACAAAAGAAATCGATATCCTTAAACGCCAAAATTAGACATTACTACACTGTTATTCGACCAGAGGCTCTGTATGCGGTAGAGACTCTTACAATGAACAAGAAAGGTCTAATGGAAAAAGTAGAGGATTAAAAAAAGGAAGATTTTGAGAAATATCCTGGGTCCCATCAAAGGAAACGGCGAGTACAGAAGGCGTCACAACCACGAAATATACAAGCACGTGGAGAAGATAAGTGACACTATTGAGGCCAGGCAAGTTATCTAAACGATATTAACGTACTTTCAAGATAAGAAAACCAAAGGGGCGTGGCTCACAGAAATTGAGAAAGATCTACGAGAAATGGAAATTTCTCCTAAATATATTCAGGAGCGTGTTCCGCTTAAGGAAAAGCTGCGTTCGCACAAAGATTTCCGGGAAAAGCCGAAGCTGAAGACAGGGAAGGCGTGGACCGAAGAGAGAAAAGAACACCGGCGACGAATGCAGGAGTACTGGGAGGCATTTAAAGCTCGAAAAAGAAGACAATTGAAATGATGTGGTCCCTAGTTGGACAAAACGACGAAAGAATAAGAAATAATAATAATAATAATAATAATAATAATAATAATAATAATGACTTTAATTCTAATTTATTGGGGTCGGCACTTTATACGAATTTGATCCAGTTTTACGGCTGGATGCCCTTTCTGACTCACACCCTGCGTGGAAGGATGTATTCATTTCGTGTGTTTCTTTGGTAGTTAGTACTGTGAAGTGTTGTCTGTAGCTCATGATAACTTAAAGATATTGTCCTGTTCGTGAATGAGTCGAACACACCTCCGTCGCCTCGACGACGCGTGCTCCCATCGTAAATGTGTAGAAAAGGAGAAGTGTAATGAGACGAACACAAACCCGTAGTCCCCGAGCCAGGGAAATTAACAGTACGCACTTAAAATGTTGGCTCTTAATTTATGTCCATTAGGTGGAAATCCGTCCCTTCTTATCGATGACGGCTAAAACAGCATGTCAGGCGACTGTTGCCATGGCAGAAATTTTGCAAATAGTTTTTTTGTTTTTTGTAAATCCGTGCAGTTTTCTCTAAATAATACAGAAGACGTGCATTGAAAGACCATTCTTTGTTTCTTCTTTTATTTATTCTTTTTACGAGATATATAAATATCTTTTGCACTAAGTAATTCATAAAAATACATACTTATACACTACTTTTGATGTCTTGTTTTCTTGCGCATATACAAACAGATTTTCTGCTTGTCCGGCACGTAAGAAAGCAACGTGGAGTTGACCACGTGAGAAGCAGGAACCTTTCAAATTAACTCCGCAACAGAGGAGCGTTTGACCCTGAGTCTTATTGATAGTCATATTATAAGCTAGCATCACTGGAAATTGTAATCGTTTGAAACAAAATGTCAAATCACTTGATATCAATGGAAGTCATGGTATGAAAACCGATTTTCCTTTTTCTTTGATGGTTAGGATTACTGAATGATGTTGTTAAGGAGCTGTTTCAGTAAGTATCTGTTTTATATTCAAGAATTACAGAAAATACTCACAGACGTACTCAAGCAGCAAACTGTTATGATTCTTAGATCACCATTCTCCTGCCGGTATACGGTAAAACCGAACAGTTAGCCTTCTAGAGTAATCTCACTCCGATCATTCCAGTACATTCTCACTCATTTTAATACATTCAGTGACGAAGTCAGCCACTTTCAAACCCCACATATCCCACACCACCACAGCTACTGACACACAACCACTATACTGCACGATGGGAGACTCGAGGCTACTACTACATACACAGTCACCAGTAGTCTGCGGTGGGGAGTTGTAGCGACATATACCGACACACACGTCTGTTTATATACATAATCGGCCACTTTCAACCCACACATCTCCCACACCACCACAGCTACCGACACACAACCATTATAGTGCACGATGGGAGACTCGAGGCTACTACTACATACACAGTCACCAGTAGTCTGCGGTGGGGAGTTGTAGCGACATATACCGACACACACGTCTGTTTATATACATAATCGGCCACTTTCAACCCACACATCTCCCACACCGCCACAGCTACCGACACACAACCACTATAGTGCACTATGGAAGACTCGAGGCTACTACTACATACACAGACACAAGTCGTCTGCGGTGGGGAGTTGTAGCGACATATACCGACATACACGTCTATTTATATACATAATCGGCCACTTTCAACCCACACATCTCCCACACCGCCACAGCTACCGACACACAACCACTATAGTGCAGTATGGAAGACTCGAGGCTACTACTACATACACAGACACAAGTCGTCTGCGGTGGGGAGTTGTAGCGACATATACCGACATACACGTCTATTTATATACATAATCGGCCACTTTCAACCCACACATCTCCCACACCGCCACAGCTACCGACACACAACCACTATAGTGCAATATAGAAGACTCGAGGCTACTATCAGACGCAAATACCAGTAGTCTGCGATGGGTAGTTTTGGGTGCAAGGCGAAATATACGGACACACACTTCTATTTATATATTTTCACAACTGCCAAAGAGAGTGTCTTTTACGTTACGAGTGAGATGTCACTGGCACGACCACAACTAGAGTATGGTTCCAGTGTATGGGACCCTCAACAGAATTACTTGATACGAGAAATGGAAAATATCCAAAGGAAATCGGCACGATTTGTTCTGGGTGATTTAACGTTACGGAAATGTTGCAAAGTTTGGGCTGGGAAGGCTTGGAAGTAAGGAGACGAGCAACTTGACTAAGCGAAATGTTCCGAGCTGTCGTTGGAGAGATGGCTTGGAATGACATTAGTAAACAAATAAGCTTCAGTGGAGTTTTTAAGAGTACAAAAGATCATAAATTGAAGATAAAATTGAAATTCAGGAGGACAAATTGGGGGGAAATACTAGTTTATATGTAGAGGAACTAGGGATTTGGAGAAGTTTATCAAGGGAGATGTTTGATTAATTTTCAACTCCTTCGAAATCGTTCGAGAACTTTTAGGGAATCTGCCACTTAGGCGACAACCCTAAATGCAGATCAATGGTGATTGTGATTGAATAAAAATGAGTATGTCTAAAACACGAAATTGATTCTGAGAAACGTAGTGCTTTTTTATATTGACCTAGTTTACCTGTTCGACTACGAAACAGTAGGGAAACTTACTTTATGACTTGCTTACCCTTGCAGGTTAATAAGAATCAATTATATCATTTACACATTATATATTGACAGTTCCAAAATTTCCTGTGGATATCATAAGGTACCTTTTGTTGAACAATTCCATTTTAATTCAGGTATTGTAATCATTCACTGTCACCTTTACTTTTCTTTGTGAAACCTCATTACGGGCACCGTCACGGTAATTTTTTTTCTTTACGTTTTGTGCCTAAGCATGACTCGTGATGACAGAAAATGTCAACACATGCGTTAGTAATAATGGAAGTGAATTATTACGATAAAGAAATCACGTGTTGTGTTCTCATGGTAAAGTACATTAAATATCGCCCATAATTTTGTACCCAAGAACCTCACGTGACTGCGAACAACGATCAAGGGTGCTAATCTACTGAAATGAAATGAAATGTTTTAGTGCCGGGATATCCCAGTACGGGTTCGGCTCGCCAGGTGCAGGTCTTTCTATTTGACTCCCGTAGGCGACCTGCGCGTCGTGATGAGGATGAAATGATGATGAAGACAACACATACACCCAGCCCCCGTGCTGTAGGAATTAACCAATTAAGGTTAAAATCCCTGACCCGGCCGGGAATCGAACCCGGGACCCTCTGAACCGAAGGCCAGTACGCTGACCGTTCAGCCAACGAGTCGGACTGCTAATCTACTGTTTTCATATTCTCGGCAATTACTTCGTAATCTTATGTCCACAACAAAACTGGCTTTTAAATTTATTATACAACGCTAGGCCACTTGATATTGACTTTTACGTCCTTGTTAGGTTTTAACACCTTAACTCTGATTTTTTCCTCCTGAAGAAAGTAGGCTAATAGCAACTCCATTTTCGCTCACTGCAGAGATATCTGTGGTCGGCCGACATCTCAGAGCACGTCGTATCTTCCAGTAAAATAAGAGACCTAAACCTGTAAGGATTGTAATCAAATTCAGTAGTGACAATACCAAAACAGAATTAACAGTACCAAAGCAACTACTTTCATAAACCACGCTTGAGGAAGTGTAAAACATTGTCATAAAACAGCAGAAATACAGTAGATTGAATTAGATCTGAAATAGTGAAATAATAATAGAAAGGCGGGGATAAAATGCTAGTTGTTTTACGTCGCACCGATACAGATAGGTCTTACGGCGACGATGGGACAGGAAAGGGCGAGAAGTGGGAAGGAAGCGGCCGTGGCCTTAATTAAGGTACAGCCCCAGCATTTGCCTGGTGTTAAAATGGGAAACCACGGAAAACCATTTTCAGGGCTGCCGACAGTTAGATTCGAACCCACTATTTCCAGGATGCAAGTTCACAGCTGCGCGCTCCTAACCGTACGGCCAACTCGCCCGGTGGAGTGGGAGGATAGACGCGTTGTCTGTACCTAAGACCTGATTAGGACGAAGTAGATCGGAACTATTCTAGACTACTTTCAATCCGCTTCTTTACCTGCGTGGTCATAGTTACCAGCTTTTAAAGTGAAAGAGTTCAAGCATGCTACTCTTTTGTCGGAAGTCACCCGGAGAAAATCAAGCTGCTTTTCTTTGGACGTTTTCCAGTTCTTGAATCAAGTAATCCTGGTGAGGGTCCCATACACTGGAACCATACTCTAGTTGGGGTCTTACCAGAGACTTATATGCCCTCTCCTTTACATCCTTACCACAACCCCTAAATACCCTCATAACCAAGTGCAGAGATATGTACCCTTTATTTACAGTCATATTTATGTGATTACCCCAATGAAGATCTTTCCTTATATTAAGACCTAGGTACTTACAATGATCCCCACAGGGAACTTCCACCCCCATCAACGCAACTGAGAGGACTTTTCCTATTTGTGAAACTCACAACCTGACTTTTAACACCGTTTATCATCATACCATTGCCTGCTGTCCATCTCACAATATTACCGAGGTCATTTTGCAGTTGCTCACAATCTTGTAACTTATCTATTACTCTGTACAGAATAACATCATCTGCAAAAAGCCTTATCTCTGATTCCACTTCTTTATATATATCATTGATATATATAATAAAACATAAAGGTCCAATAATACTGCCTTGAGGAATTCCCCTCTTACTTATTACAGGGACAGATAAAGTTTCGCCTACCCTAACTCTGTGAGTTCTATTTTCTAGAAACATCGCCACCCATTCAGTCACACTTTTTCCAAGTCCAATTGCACTCATTTTTGCCAGTAGTCTCCCATGATCTACCCTATCAAATGGCTTAGATAGGTCAATCGCGATACAGTCCAATTGACCTCCTGAATCCAGGATATCTGCTATATCTTGCTGGAATCCTACAAGGTGAGCTTCAGTGGAATAACATTTCCTAAACCCAAACTGCCTTCTATCGAACCAGTTATTAATTAGCATAGATTAGCATAGAATGTTAGTAAGATACCATCTGATTGGACAAAAGCAGTTATTGTACCAATCTATAAGCAAGGGAACAAGAAGCATGGCAACAACTATCGAAGTATCTTACCGGTCAGTGTCCGGTTCCATGGCTAAATGGTTAGCGTACTGGCCTTTGGTCACAGGGTCCCGGGTTCAATTCCCGGCAGGGTCGGAAATGTTAACCATCATTGGTTAATTTCCCTGGCATGGGGGCTGGGTGTATGTGTTGTCTTTATCATCATTTCATCCTCATCACGACGCGCAGTTTGCCTACGGACGTCAAATAAAAAGACCTTCACCTGCCGAGCCGAACCCGTCCTGGAATCTCCCGGCACTAAAAGTCATACGCCATTTCATTTTACTGATCAGTACACCAGGCAAAGTGTTCACTGGTGTTTTGGATGGGATCAGTGGTTGGATGAAAACCAGTGTGGTTTCAGACGACAGTGGTGCTCTCAGGATCATATTTTCAGTATGCGTCAGGTAATCGAAAAATGCTACGAGAGGAATAGAGGAATGTTTCGTAGATCTAGAGAAGGCATATGACAGGGTAACCGAGGGAAAAAATCTTAGCCAAACTGGGAAACTGTGGGATTAAGGGTGGATTATTCAAGCCAATCGAAAGTATTTGTGTTGACAATTGGGCTGCAGTGAGAATTAATGGTAGAATGAGTACTTGGTTCAATGAACTTATACGGGTTATGCAAGACTGTAATCATTCACCTTTGTTGTTCACAGTTTTTATGGATCATCGACTGAAAGTTATAAAGTGACAGGGGAGGGGGGCTGGTTAGATGGGAATGTAGTAAGCAGTTTGCTCTATGAGGACGACTTGATCTTAATACTAGATTGTGCTGAAAGCCTGTCACTTGGCGTGGAACTTTAAGATAGGTGCAACGAGAATGGTACGAAAATGAATCATTCCAAGCCTAAAGTGATGTCAGCAGGTAAGGAACATAAGAGAACTGAATGTCAGGTTGGGAATACAAACCTGTAACTGGTGGATCATTTCAAGTTTTTACGATGTGTATTCTCCCAGGATGGTAGTATGTGGAGTGAAATTGAATCAACGTGCAGCAAAGCTAATGCAGTGAATTCACAGTTACGATCGACAGTGTTATTTAAGAAACAAGCCAACTCCGGGACAAAACTATCTTTACATCGGTCTGTTTTCAGGCCAACTTGCTGTACGGGAGTGAATGCTGTGTAGACTCAGGATGTCTCATTCCTAAGTTATCAGGATATCTTATTCATGAGTAACAGGTGGTGGTAATTACTGTTTTAAGAGGAAGTACAACTGGACAACCATCCTCTATATAACACTAATCGGAGAGAATAAATGGAAGAGATCCGACACTTCGAAACCTGAAAGTATCGGTCAATAAATCAATCGATCAATCACTACTGATCTGCATTTATGGCAGTCGCTCAGATGGCAGATTCCCTATCTGTTGTTTTCCTAGCCTTTTCTTAAATGATTGCAAAGAAATTGGAAATTTATTAAACATCTCCCTTGGTAAGTTATTCCAATCCCTAACTTCCCTTCCTATAAACGAATATTTGCCCCAATTTGTCCTCTTGAATTCCAACTTTATCTTCATATTGTGATCTTTCCTACTTTTAAAGACACTCAAACTTATTCGTCTACTGATGTCATTCCACGCCATCTCTCCACTGACAGCTCGGAACATACCACTTAGTCGAGCAGCTCGTCTCCTTTCTCCCAAGTCTTCCCAGCCCAAACTTTGCAACATTTTTGTAACACTACTCTTTTGTCGGAAATCACCCAGAACAAATCGAGCTTCTTTGCTTTGGATTTTTTCCAGTTCTTGAATCATGTAATCCTGGTGAGGGTTCCATACTCTGGAACCATACTCTAGTTGGGGTTTTACCAGGGACTTATATGCCCTCTCCTTTAATCCTCACTACAGTGTAAGGAAAATAAAGGCAAGGGCCGCGAAGGGCGTGAAAATGAAAGACTCCCTATGACTCGCAACCTAATACCGTCGGGTTCGTAAAAGAACAAGAGTTAACCAAGGGAGGTCGGGTAGGATAGTCGAAAGTGAGGAGCCTGGCACAAGTAAGTGGAAGTAATGCCAGGAATCAGCTAAGGGCCCCGTGGTCATCAACCCATGCTCCCAAGTTCAGAGCCCCTGGGGCCATTTTAGTCGCCTCTTAGAACAGGGGCAGGGGATACCGTGGGTGTTTTTCTTACCTCCCCCACCCACAGAGTGGTCGTAAGTAATAGACATAAAAGTACAAGTACAAACAGGTGGATACGATAGCAGGAGAGTACTCGAAATTAGGAGATAAAGGCTAAGTTAGTAATGAACTCGATTGATGAGGTTGTACGCATGAACCTGCTTCGGTGGTGGGGCCATGTGAGGCGAATGGAGGAGATAGGTTACCTAGGAGAATAATGGTCTCGTTCGTGGAGGGTAAGAGAAGCAGAGGGAGACCAAGACGACGATAGTTAGACTCAGTTTCTAACGATATAAACATAAGAGGTAGAACTAAACGAAGCCACAGAAGTAGTCAAACGTTGAGGATTGAGTTTAGTAAAATCACAGAAACTTGCAAACTGAACGTTAAAATGCATAACAGTCTATAATGAAGATGTATGTATGTATGTATGTATGTATGTATGTATGCCATAAACTACGAAATTTGTTTTACGTCTCACTAAGTACTTTTTAATTGTGTTTGAAGACCTGAAGACAATTAGGTGCCGAAATTTTAGTCCGTGTTTGACACCTTTAATTGTTCACCGCTGCACTTCTGTTCTCCCGTTCCATTTCATGAATGACATTAATGACAACATCTGATATTTTTTAACAAGTTGTTTTACGTCGCATCGACACAGATAGACTAGGTCTTATGGCGACGATGGCGTTGGAAAGGGATGGAATTGGGAAGAAAGCGGCTGCGTCCTTAATTAAGGTACCGTCCAGTATTTGCTTGGTGTTAAAATGGGAAACCACGGAAAACCATCTTCAGGGCTGCCCCGACAGTGGGGTTCAAACTTAGTATCTCCCGAATACTGGATACTGACATATGACGTTAAATGTCAGATATTCCCCTCGTAGTCTTGCACAGTCATTCGAGCAGCTGAAAATTCGCAGCACCGCTTACGCTATTGTTGAGCGTATTACTTTTAACAGGGCCCTTGGTTCCATTCCTGGCCGGGTGGAGGTTTTCATTTCATTTCATTTCATTTCATTTCTTCTTAACTCCTCTATCCGGTGCTGAATGTTGGTGTTGGTAGTGATACACATCTTCAATTACACTAGAGGTGGCTGAAAAATAACTACACACCTCTAAATTACACAGAACACAGCGTATCACACTATAAATCACCATAGAAACACCCAATAGCGGACACATATCTGTGTTTAGATGTGCGTAAAATGATATTTTAAATCGTTAAGCCGGAAAGCTATCTTAGTAAATAAGTGAACGTGCAAGTCACATATGTCTGTTTTGGACACCCCCTAGGGGGTGCCTAGTGCGATGCCAGTACCGTTGCGCTATGCAGCGCTCCTCACCTGGCCTGTTGTAGAAAATAAGTATAAAAAGAATAAATATATAAGGGTGATAATAATAATAATAATAATAATAATAATAAAATGGTGAAAGTTTTTTACTGTTAAGTGTGTGCGGTTAAGTGTTTATATGGATTAACTTAACGTCATTGACCGTTTGACCATGGCTAGATGTTAATGTGCAAGTCACATGCAAATTACCACTTGATATGGATGACAAATCTATGATTAAAATATGCTCAAGGAATTATTATAACAACACATCAGTTATTTTTTAAAAATATTCAACAACCCTAAACTTGGCAACGGAAACATAATACTTTTTCCTCGTCTGGCGTCTAAAATATTAAAGGTTGGCTACTCATAGCAATGTATCTTGCTAGATACTATACTGAAGTATTCATTTATTATGTGCTGCCCTCTCAGGACGTGATGTGAAACTAGATATAATAACACACGGCCAACTTGATGCGTCGCTCTAGCTAGCTGGAGCGCAGCGAAGGATCCAGTCGGCCGTGAGTAACAAGACAAGGCAGGAATCTACAAGATGGCTGCCCACATGAACATGAAGCATTTTACCTATTGCCTTCATGGAGCTCTTCTAATTAATTATAATAACTATTTCAGTCTTTACAAATAGTGTATCTCAGGAAATACATTGCCAAGTCCTGGGAGATGAGTAACTATAACCTCAAATTGTTAATTAGTTAGTTGTTGTAGTTATAAATTAATTATTTGAATTTTAATATATTATCTTTGGTAAAAATATGTTTAACGAGTGGTTTTTACATAATTCTTTCAGAAGAAGATTTTTTTACACGTCATGTGCCAAGAAGATACTCTCAATGCTGTCAGTTCAAGGGGTAGAATCTGGCACAGAAGAAGATTTAGATGGAAATGCAGCTGAAGGAAGTTTATTTCTCAGAAGAAGTATATCGTCCTAATTTTGAGCTTCTGGACGAAGACGTTATACACTGGGAAGATGAAGTAGGCCTAAGTAATGATATCGGCATACGCAATGTTTTTTAAATCATAAATATTATTATTATTTTTCTTAAGCATCGTCATTTATATTATTTTAGGTTTAATCAATCAATATTGTAATACTTCATCCAAGGTTTGTAGGATATAAACTTCTTAAATTAATTTTTTCCGAACTTGAAGATACTTTTTTCAAGTTCGCTATTTCTTGGCAATGTATCCTGCAAGATACAACTCATAAAGTGCCTAAAGAAATTAAAAATCTAATTTTTCACTACATTTCTGTTTATTATATCTGTTTCCTAGTACACATTCCACTAAATAATAACTGTAATTCCAAAATACTGGATTTATCAAGTTTATGGATAACTCAAGATATATCAGATATTTGCCTTTGCTGGCGAGATGTAGTGTTTGCAGTGCACTATGTCTTCTGGTATGGGCTAGAATAAATTTGTTACTTTCATTGACGTGTCTCAGTCTCATCCTTGACTTTGACAATATGAAAGTGGCTGAGGTATTAACGATGCTAGTAATACCATTCCTTATGCAGCCAGTCCCTGTTATGGATGCTGTGAAAATATCGCTCATAGGATCGGTTGGTACATGCATTTCGGTGGGCTTGGCAGACTGATATGCAATAGCAACTTCTGGCCCGGAGAGGAAAGCAACGGAAAACTACCTCATTTCCCTAGTATGCCTCCTCTGTAACACCTATGCTATCTATGATAGCGTTTGGTGGAGCTGTGTAGGATCAAACCAGCCTTCGGGCTGAATACCCAACATATATGCACAACCTTACAATATGGGAAACAGTGAGCATTAAGTAGGCCTACTAAGTGCCAGACATTGTTCATTTCATTTCACCTGCTGTTCCCTCCTGGTCAACCCATGCATATCACAAGATCATTTTAGAGGTAATAACTAAGCCATCGCAGTTGAATTGTTTCTTCGCCTGATTACAAATATGTGGTTCCGCACTCATCTACACAAAAAATGGCGTCTCTGTATTCCCACCTCAAGTAATCTGAATTAATGAATTGTTCATTTCCAGTCCAAAGTCACGATTTTACTTCATACAAGTTCAGTGTATTTTTAAAGACTAAAACGGGGAACAACAAAGACAAGATTTGTATACACCATTATAGTGTCCATGGTAACCCCTAAGCGTGACCATATAATGACCAGCCGCATTAGTATTTCGAGCTACTTTTTGCTCAGGAAACATGGTATGGCGTCAATAATGGAACATAGGGTCGGTCTATGATAAAAGAGATATTGTGCACAGGTTCATACAATGGATCGTTCCCTTTCAAATAAGCACATTACTGCGAAAGTGAATGGCAGCTGGCCATCATATGGTTATGATAGAGTCCAACTACTGTAGTCCCCCAGCCTTCATTATCTATTCGAGAAGGTGGAGTAATTAATATCTGTGTCAGAGACCAAAGGAAAAATAACCAAGCGTGGTAGCTTCACTCTCCGGTGATAATTCCACTCGTCTGGTTATCTCGTCAAAACAACGCCCTATCAGAGATGAATATATTTTTTATTTCATATAAAAAATTGCCTTCTTCCCGTACTCAGAAGGGTACGGAAAATGACACTTTACCGCACTGTTTTCTTCTTCTTCTTCTTAATCTGTTTACCCTCTAGGGTCAGTTTCTTCCTCGGACTCAGCGAGGGATCCTACCTCTACCGCCTCAAGAGCAGTATCCTGGAGCTTCAGACTCTGGGTCGGGGGATACAACTGGGGACTTGCCCAGGCGGCCTCACGTATTGTGCTGAACAGGGGCGTTGTTGGAGTATAGGAAGATTGGAAGGGATAGACAAGGAAGAGGGAAGGAAGCGGCCGTAGCCTCAAGTTAGGTACCATCCCGGCATTGCCGGGAGGAGAAGTGGGAAACCACGGAAAACCACTTCCAGGATGGCTGAAGTGGGAATCGAACCCACCTCTACTCATTTGACCTCCCGAGGCTGAGTGGATCCCGTTCCAGCCCTCGTGCCACTTTTCAAATTTCGTGACAGAGCCGGGAATCGAACCCTCCGGGGGTGGCAGCTAATCACACTAACCACTGCACCACAGAGGCGGACACTGTTTTATTACAAATCGTATATGATTGGTTGAAATCCGCTTCACAGTAATGTAACCACAGATAGTCAGAAGAATCATGAAGCGGAGAACATTTAACTTAGCCTTGTTGAATTGTTTCCCTGCCTGATACCAACACTGGGGTTCCGCACTCATCTACACACACACAAAAATAATAATGGCGTCTCTGTATTCCCACCTCAAGTAATCTGCCACCATCACCAGACTGACTGTCCGCCCCCGTAGCTTAACGGATAGTCCTATTAGCTGCCGTCCTCAGAGGCCCGGGTTTGATTGCCGGTACTGCCAGAAATTTAAGAATGACAGGAGGGCAGGTATGTCGTCGAAATGGTACGTGCAGCTCACCTCCATTGGGGGTGTGCCAGAAAAGAGCTGCACTACCTCGGGATGAGGACACGAGTTTAATTTTACTATATACTGATTATTGTATAGGTTAATCTAGTACATGCCGGGCTGAGTGGCTCAGACGGTTGAGGCGCTGGCCTTCTGACACCAACTTGGCAGGTTCGATCCTTGCTTAGTCCGGTGTATTTGAAGGTGCTCAAATACGTCAGCCTCGTGTCGGTAGATTAACTAGCACGTAAAAGAACTCCTGCAGGACTAAATTCCAGCAGCTCGGCGTCTCCGGAAACCGTAAAAGTAGTTAGTGGGACGTAAAGCAAATAACATTATTATTATTATTATTATTATTATTATTATTATTATTATTATTATTATTATTATTATTATTATTATTATTATTCGTGAATGGACCCTTTCGGTACACACGCAGCTTTATTTATGATTTCGTTTGCGGAGGATGATTTCATCTGTTGACTAAAGATCCTCTTCCTTTATTCCGTCCACTTGGTACCTGCTCTCTTTCACAGAGTAGGGATTGAATAGCTGGAATGCTGTGATGAACCATTGTCTTACGTACCAGTAGTATCAGAACATTTATGAACCATGGAAATAGCATGCTAAAGATGAATGTTATCTAACTCCCCAGCTACTTGCTACTTCTCGCCAATATTCAGACAGGCTGTTATACTCGGTACGACCGGGCCAGATGACCGTGCGGTTAGGAGCGCAGAGCTGTGAGCTTTCATCCGGGAAATGGGAGGTTCGAACCCCACTGTCGGCAGCCCTGTATGGTTTTCCGTGGTTTCCCATTTTCACACCAGGCAAATGTTGGGGTTGTACCTTAATTAAGGCCACGGCCGCTTCCTTCCCACTCCTAGCCCTTCCCTATCCCATCGTCTCCGTAAGACCTATCTGTGCCGGTGCGGCGTAAAACAACTAGCATTTACTGGCACTTACAATAACTCCAGCGGGACGAAATTCTGGGACCTCGGCTTATCTAAGAAACGTAAAAGTAATAAGTGGGACCTCTTTCTTTTTGCTAGTGAATATGTGCTAGATTCAAAACAATATTGTTGATATTTATCAAAGTTAGATCCTACAAGCCTATTGGCTGCAAGTAAAGCCGTCTCCGCAGAGGTCATGAAACGTCGCAGTAATAGGCCTACACTGAAATTTCCTGGCCACGCAATAATTGGGAAGGAAGCGGGCATGGTCTTAATTAGGGTACTAAAGATTATTCCGACTCATCGGGTAGCCCTATAAAACAGATGAGTAAGAGGGCATAGTTTTTACTCTGAGATTGTCCATATACTCGTCCCCGCGCCTGCGCGGACAAAAAATTATTATTATTATTATTATTATTATTATTATTATTATTATTATTATTATTATTATTATTATTATTATTATTATTCAGTTGTAAATTGTTCTATGTCGTTCAGTTCGTCGTGATAGTGGGTGTACGTATCCCTACTAATGTTACATAATGGGAAATGTACCAAATATCCATTGCATATTTATGGTTTCTGCATTCCCATCTGTATCCTCTCCATCCGCTGATCGTATTTCTTGTGGCCTCATTCAACATTCAAAGAGGAGAGACTTTTATAACTTTCTTGTGTGCCTTGCATTTTAATTAAGGTGGCTATTTTCTTGATGCAGCATTCTTAGTCAGGAACGTCACTTCGTACATCCGAAATTAATAACTTAACAGGTATCCGTAAGTTCTCTTATAATAGGTATCTCTACAATGTGAAATATTTCTTGTATCAACTCGAACAATCAGGAGTGTACATAACAGTAGTGTGGATCCCAGGACTTTCCGTTATTTTTGGAAATGAGCGAGCTGATTCTGCAGTTAAGGTAGCTAGTACTCAAAATACAGCACCAATTCTTGTAGCCCTTCCTCCCCTTGACTTCCTTCCTGAACTTTACGATGCAGCATACAGCTCGTGACGAGAGGATTGGCAATATCCAACTCGTAAAAAAGGCATTTTTGTTATAAAATTCAGCCGCAAATTCCTCACAAACCTTGGTATTTTTATGCATCATACACTCGTCAGCATATCATGAATATCATACGTCTTCGTTTCAACCATGCGCTATAAATAATAATTTCGTGTGGCTATTTCTAGCCGGGTGCAGCCCTTGTACGGCAGACCCGTTGATGAGGGTGGGCGGCATCTGCCATGTGTTGGTAACTGCGTGTTATTGTGGTGGAGGATAGTGTTATGTGTGATGTGTGAGTTGCAGGGATGTTGGGGACAGCACAAACTCCCAGCCGCCGGGCCATAGGAATTAACCAATGCAGGTTAAAATCCCCGACGCGGCCGGGAATCGAACCCGGGACCCTCTGAACCGAAGGCCAGTACGCTGACCATTCAGCCAACGAGTCGGACAACCACGCGCTTACACCGCAATATAAGTGCCGTTTCCTTCTTTCTAACCTCTCTACCTGTGTGGGTGCACACCCACATGGTGACAGTAATCACATTCTGTTTCAGTATCCACAATTTGATTCTCCCCGTCGTTAAGTTATCTATTCGCCTTCCTACTAGTGTTTCCTATTTATTGCCAACCCTCACTCCCACTTTAATTGATAAATAAGTTTATTGATGAGTCCAAATTGAAGTTGTAAATATGAACTATTCCCTCCGCCATATTGTCAAAATATGCTTCTTGTTTCCACTGTAAAATTTATTTCATCCTCTACGGGTAAATACAAGCAAGTCATGACAAAGCGTGAGAGATACTAACAATAATTGGCCCCGTAATATATTTTATATATCTCATTTTCTTAGTAGAAGATATGCAATAAAATTCCGTCTTCAAGACACTTGTGTTTACACCACAGACATAGTGACTGGGCGAAATTCATAGAGTCCAAACTCCACTCTCAAGAAGAAGAAGAAGAAGAAGAAGAAGAAGAAGAAGAAGAAGAAGAAGAAGAAGAAGAAGTATCCTTAACTCCGCCTGGTGGCCATAATCGTGACGTCAAGCTTATCCTACACCATGGTTAAAAGTTTTTCTTTCTTTCTTTCTTTCTTTCTTTCTTTCTTAATCTGCTTACCCTCCAGGGTCGGTTTTCCCCTCGGACTCGGCGAGGGATCCCACCTCTACCTCCTCAAGGACAGTGTCCTGGAGCTTCCGACATTGGGTCGGCATTTGACCGGAGGAGAAGTGGGAAATCACGGAAAACCACTTCGAGGATGGCTGAGGTGGGAATCGAACCCACCTCTACTCAGTTGACCTCCCGAGGCTGAGTGGACCCCGTTCCAGCCTTCGTAACACTTTTCAAATTTCGTGGCAGAGCCAGGAATCGAACCGGGCCTCCGGGGGTGGCAGCTAATCACACTAACCACTACACCACAGAGACGGACGGCAGTACACTTAGCAGTACACATGCCCTCACTCCATATGAACACTGGAGAGATGTTTGTAAACGAATCCGGGCTTTCGACACGCAATCTAGTGATTAGAAATTGTATAACCACCACCTCCCCTACACTGCTTGCCAACATTCTGATGGAGAATTTTTCCATCACCGGAAATCGAACCGGCTAACATGGTGTCAGAAATTTTTCTTCTGACGAGGGGAATCAACCAAGTGTAACAACCCAGATTCCCAGAAATTCGCTTATGGAAAGAAGGGTCGAAATAAGCGAACGCGTCCTAAGTCCGGCCCCGCGGTGTAGGGGGCAACGCGTCCGCCTGTCAGCCGGCGGCCCCGGGTTCGACTTCTGGCCGGTTTTAATTGTAATGATTAATATCCCTGGCCTGGCCTGGGTGACGTCCTTAATCTTTCTTTCCTCATACATAACATTCCACACTACCGCCATTCCAATTACACGAAGGTTCATACAATATGGTGCCAGTAGTGGCAAAAGATCCACATGGGTCGACGCCCCGAACAAATAGCATTTTTTTGAAAAGCCAACACCTCGTTTCGGCTTATCTGTAGACACTCAACTGATTCCAAGAAAACCGAGCTCGATAGCTGCAGTCGCTTAAGTGCGGCCAGTGTCAAGTATTCTGGAGATAGTGGGTTCGAACCCCACTGTCGGCAGCCCTGAAGATCGTTTTCCGTGGTTTCCCATTTTCACACGAGGAAAATGCTGGGGTTGTACCTTAATTAAGGCCACGGCCGCTTCCTTCCCAATCCTAGCCCCTTCCTATTCCATCGTCGCCATAAGACCTCTCTGTGTCAGTGCGACGTAAAGCAACTTACAATTCCAAGAAAATGACGGTCGAAGTTTCCGATGTGCTTTACGTATTGTTCAGCGCGTAGTATGCCTTTGCTGGCGAGACCTAGTGTTTACAGTGCAAGTCTTCTGGTTATGGCTAGAGCAATTGTGTTACTTTCATTGATCTGTCTCTGTCTTATCCTTGGCTTTGACAGTATGAAAGTGACTGAGGTATGAGCGATGCTAGTAATGCCATTTCTTTTGCAGCCAGTCCCTGCTATGAATGGTGTGAAAACGTTGCTCATAGGGTCAGTTAGTGTATGCATTTCAGTGGGCTTGGCAGACTGATATGTAATAGCAACTTCTGGCTCGGTGAGGAAAGCAACGGGAAACTACCTCACTCATCATTTCCAGTGTACACCTCTTCAGTGATGCCTAGGCCATCTATGACAGCTGATGGCGGATCTGTTGAAGATCCAACCAAATTTAGGGCTGAGGACTGAACATACATACATACATACATACATACTGAACCCTTGACTTACGTAGAATTATGGGTTCAATACATACATACAGCGCGTAGTAAGCCCGACACGCAGGCGCAGCGGCTTCGCTTTTGCGTCCCGTGTTCAAATCCCAATTAATTATTTTTTATCTACTTACGTCAATTAACGATTACTGCACAAATGTTTCTTATCAAGTTACTGAATACAAGGGCGTTATATTGACTGTAAAAATTACAACTGGGTTTCAAAAATGTGTTATGCATTTATTATGTACAGCCTATATGTTTGTGTGTTATTTTTCAGGGATTGCAATGTTTTGTAAGTTCAGGGAGATACGATGCATTCCCTTGGATGATACCGATCATAGAAACATTCGAAACGGAAATTTCGCACTTCACGAACATTGCGCGGAGGCAGGTTTGCCACAGTTATATTTCTGGGTGGGAATATCACTCGAGAAAGAAACGTCGTTAATATTATTGAAGATTTTACATGTTGGCAATCATTTTGCGACAAACCACGCACAACGGGTCATTTTTCAAAACCAGTTTCGAATAAGTTGTTCCATTCATTTATTGATGTTTTAAAATCCATTTACTAGACAGAACACAGACGAATAACGACAGCGATGTTTTCAAATACATTGAACAGAACCATTCTTTCTTTCTTAATCTGTTCACCGTCCAGGGTTGGCTTTTTCCCTCAGACTCAACGAGGGATCCCACCTCTACCGTCTCAAGGGCAGTGTCCTGGAGCTTCAGACATAGATTCGGGGGATACAACTGGGGAGGAGGTCCAGTACCTCGCCCAGGTGGACTCACCTGCTATGCTGAACAGGGGTTTATAGGGGGATGGGAAGATGGGAAGGGATAGACAAGTAAGAGGGAAGGAAGCATCCGTGGCCTTAAGTTTGGTACCATCCCGGTATTTGCCTGGAGGAGAGGTGGAAAACCACGGAAAATCACTTTCAGGATGGCTGAGAGGTAATCGAACCCCTCTCTACTCACTTGATATCCCGAGGCTGAGTGCATCCCGTTCCAGCCCTCGTACCATTTTTCAAATTTCGTGGCAGAGCCGGGAATCGAACCCGTGCCTCCGGGTGTGGCAGCTAATCACAGTAATCACTATACCACAGAGGCGGACGAACAAAACTATTCGTGTAGTAATCGCCAATGGGCAAAAGTAAATAAATGAAATAACAAATTATACATCCTGATTTGAGAGTCTCCATGGCTCAGGCGGCAGTGTGCCGACCCCTCACCGCTGGGTTTCATGGTTCAAATTCCGGTCAATCCATGTGAGATTTGTACTGGACAAAGCGGATGCGGGACAGGTTTTCCTCCGAGTACTCCGGTTTTCCCTGTCATATTTCATTCCAGCAACACTCCCCAGTATAATTTCGTTTCATTTGTCATTCATTAATCATTGCCCTGAGGAGTGCGACAGGCTTCGGCAGCCGGCAAAATTCCTATCCTATTAATTCCATCCATCTAGCTCGTTGATTCCATCCCTGACTCGGTCGAATGACTGGAAACAGGCTGTGGATTGTCATTTTTCATCGAGATTTGAACATGGGGCGCAGAAGTGTGAAGCCGCGCCGAAAGGCACTGCGCCACCACGTCTATTGAACCTACTGTGCACTAATAGGCATGTAAAGCACGGCGGAAACTTCGACCGTCATTTTCTCGGGAACGGTCGAGTGTCTACAGATAAACCGAAACATGTGTTCGCTAATGTCGACCCCTCTTTCACTGAAATCGCCAATGGCCGTAGCCCTGTTAAAAAAAACTGGATACCGAGCTCGATAGCTGCAGTCGCTTAAGTGCGACCAGTATCCAGTATTCGGGAGATAGTAGGTTCGAACCCCACTGTCGGCAGCCCTGAAAATGGTTTTCCGTGGTTTCCCATTTTCACACCAGGCGAATGCTGGGGCTGTACCTTTATTAAGGCCACGGCCGCTTCCTTCCCACTCCTAGCCCTTCCCTGTCCCATCGTCGCCATAAGACCTATCTGTGTCGGTGCGACGTTAAGCAACTAGCAAAAAAAAAAAAGAAACACTGGAATCCGTGAGATCTCCGAAGTTAAGCAACATTGGGCGTGGTCAAGATTTGGATGGGTTGCCACGCGCTGTTGGTGGTGGGTAAGGGAATGGAGGAACGGAAAGGAACTGACCACCCTACCGCACTTAAACTCCGGCTCAGGCACACCTCTGCGGAGATTCGGACCTGTCTTCGGGCAGAATACACCCTTTTTACTGAAATCGGGTTGTTACACTTGCTGATTTCCCCTCGTGATATTTGAGCCCAGCCATGTACTCGTTAAACAGGCATCTACCTTGTTAATTTAATGAAGGACAATTAGCTTATGTCGAGCTACTTCCTGCATTCAGCAACGCCTTCGAGGTAACATTTAAACTTTTAAAAAATGGATTAAGTAGGAATGACAGCTGTGTGTGGTATGGAGGAAGAGAGAGGAAAGTGCATAGCACTATTAGTGTTATAACATATTAATAACCACTCAACCACCGGCTAATCAACATGTTGAGTTTTTAATACTGTCAAGTAGCACTGATAGTCGCCACGTGTCTGGAGTACTGCCAATGAAAGTACAATCTGGGTTTCGAACCAATGCTCTTTATTATTAATGACCTATCTAGAGGTCGTGTTTCATAATTATCTAGTATACATTTGCAAGTTCACCTTTCTCTTCTGTCAGTAATTATCAGAAATAAATTATATTTACATAACACCAACAATATCAACGTCTTAGTGAATTCCGTAATTCTAGAACGAAGAATAACACTAAAAGAAGACTGAAAATTTGTCATTCTCGTCCGTGTGCCCTAAAGTCACAATCTCTCATGAGTAGCCAGCAATGTAGAGCTGCTAGATTACCTGTCAGAAATGTAAGCCCAGCATATAAAACAACAGAAGTTTTAAGAATGTTGTTTCATTTGTCAAAGCACAGTCTTACATGTTCTGAAGATGTGGGAGACAGTAAGTATGGGTACAGTATTTTCGTTTGGAGACCTTTACGGTAGAGATGGCTGAAAAATAATGTAGCAGTTACTTTGTCACAGTCACATGCCTGACACTGTTACGAATATAACGAAGACAAACAATAACAGGTTACCGAGAAAAACTAATGAAAACAGTAACTGGGAAGTGGGAAATTTCACTAGTAGCAGCTTACAAACACAGAATATCACCTTCAGAGTTCAGATAGTACACGTGTCTTCCAAGTGGGGGCGCTTTCGTAGGAGATTGCTTTAAGTCAAATACACGATAGTGTATAATGTACCCGCTCCCCCCATGACACTACAGCCCTTGAAGGGCCTTGGCCTACCAAGCGACCCCTGCTCAGCCGGAAGGCCTGCAAATTACGAGGTGTCGTGTGGTCAGCACGACGAATCCTCTCTACCGTTATCCTTGGCTTTCTAGACCGGGGCCGTTATCTCACCGTCAGACAGGCTCCTCAATTCTAATCACGTAGGCTTAGTGGACCTCAAACCAGCCCTCAGGTCCAGGTAAAAATCCCTGACCTGGCCGGGAATCGAACCCGGGGCCTTCGGGTAAGAGACAGGCAAGCTACCCCTACGCCACGGGGCCGGCAGTGTATAATGTACTCTATAGTGTATTTACTTAAGTCCCTGCTGTCATCTGGTAACTAAAGTATAAACTGTTATGTCATATTCAACTGCTCAGGGGCAATCGTTGACTCAGACATCGCGCAGAGCTACCTACAATGTAATATTATTATATGTTTCACCCCTATAATTTTTCTTGTACGATAAAAATATTTTTGCTATTTGCTTTATGTCGCACCGACACAGATAGGTCTTATGCACTGATCTCTATACATGGATCGCTGATGGCAGGTCTCCGCTGCAGGAGAAAGTACGCCAAGTTGAGCGTGCGGTTCGCTATGTTGGCGTACCCAAGCTAGAGCTCTCCTTATGGGGAAGCAATGATAATATAGTCAATTTTAAGTCGCAATTAATGGCGCATTGGAATAATTAAAAATATAGAGACATGTTCACTCAAAGCCTAAGAACATTGGGATCACTGACACGTCATTCCGAGGTCACTAAATCTCCGAGATAGCAATAAACATGAGTGTATAATAACGGCCGACAAATATTAACTTAGATGCTGAATACATGCAATTAGCGATCGGTAACGCAATACGAGTGAAAACCAGTTTCTGGAAACATTGCTGTAAATTGTATACATGTATGCCACGAAATTATGCATTCTTAAAATGATGTACCTATAAACGTAGCTCACTATACAGGCCTAGATTCGACATATCGTAATAGGTGCTTGATAATGAATTTCTGTTTCCTGTTTCCATGAAATAACGCGCATATTATCAAATTAAGATATCACTGAAGCAAATGTACACATTTATAAAACCAGCAAATATTCAAAACTTGTCAATATATCACATTACCTGCAGCTTAATTTACTATTACAGACCTCTTTAATTAAATTCAGCTAGCAAAGCGATATTGATAGTCATCATCAGAAATATGTAACACCAGTTAAAAGAATCCCAAATACCACGAATAGTATAATGGGATAGCCCCAAACACCCACCACACTTTCCCTTCTCCCACCACTCCAGTGTCTGAAACCCATAATTATTACTGATGTAAATAAGGTCTAGAATTCCTCCAGACTTCGTTTTCTAAGATTGTTATAAGGTTACGTCAATTATTTCATCGAAACTGTCAGTTTAATTATGAGAAATAAAAAATATATAAATAAATCTTTACTTGCAGTTAACGTTCAGTAAAATTGAAAACCGTTGGCTGTACATCACTTCTAAGGTGTACAGTTTGTCCATTTCTAATAATAATAATAATAATAATAATAATAATGTTATTTGTTTTACGTCCCACTAACTACTTTTTAAGGTATTCGGAGACGCCGAGGTGCCGGAATTTAGTCCCGCAGGAGTTCTTTTACGTGCCAGTAAATCTACCGACACGGGGCTGTCGTATTTGAGCACCTTCAAATACCACCGGACTGAGCCAGGATCGAACCTGCCAAGTTGGGGTTAGAAGGCCAGCGCCTTAACCGTCTGAGCCACTCAGCCCGGCTTGTCCATTTCTATCAAAACAGTCTTCCTCCAAGTGATCCGAGCAGAGAACAGCTGTTTTAGAAGGCTCCCAATTCTCCCGCCTGATACTCCTAATCGATGATCTTAGATGTTCGGGTCTCGAGAAAGGAAACCTACATAAATTAATTGCCATTTTTCTCCCGGAATATGCGAAATAAGATACAATAAACCTAAAACTCAAAACACTACCCTAGGAAGATTCTTATTACAGTATAAAACTCCCCGATGAAATGATTTCTCCTTCTACTGATCGGTTCTGTTTGTACATCCATAAGCTGAACACTGCGGTATGTTAATACCCCGTAGAATGTTTCTTCATTCATATTTCAGATAAACACATACATATTTAAATTGAATCTTGTAATCCACAAGTATACTACGAGGCAACGAACCTAAATTCGTAAAATACACTACTATTTAATTTGCAATAACACAGCACAGAACACTCGTGGAACTACAATCAAGAGGCCTGGCGTCACTGAACTAAGCATAAACAAAGCAAGCGCGTTCCTCGTGGTCTATTGCACCGTGCGCTCGCTGCCATCTTAGTACGCCAGTCATCTTCTATTCGGCTTACTGCTACCCAAGCTACCAGCCATCCAGGTATAGAGATCAGTGGTCTTATGGCGACGATGGTATAGGAAACTTCTAGGAATTGGAAGGAAGTGGCCGTGGCCTTAATTAAGGTACAGCCCCAGCATTTGCCTGGAGTGAAAATGGGAAACCAAGAAAAACCATCTTCAGGGCTGCCGACAGTGGGGCTCGAACCCACTATAGGAAGTCCCATAGGAAAGTTGAAGGTGAGGAACCTGGGACAAGACTCAGCTAGGGGAGCTAGGGAGCTCCCAAGGTGAGAGGCCCAGGTTTTCCTTTTAGTAGCCTCTTACGACAGGCTGAGGATGAGTGGATGTTATTCTACTTTCTCCAGCCACATGGTTGCCATATTCTTGGTGTAGCACCTGTCCCAATCGTCAACATTGCCTTCCACTTTATAGTGAACCATGTCTGACGGCGCTGGCGAGGTAAGGTAGGGACGTTGCCTTGAGGCCAGACGTCATTCTCAATCGTTCCAAATGGCGTTTAAGGACTCGAAGAGCGAACCTTGTACTTGCGGGACAACACACCGCTAAGTAGATATTTTTCAAGTCGCTTTACGTCGCACCGACACATAGGTCTTATGGTGACGATGGGATAGGAAAGGTCTAGGTAGTGAGAAAGAAGCGGTCGTCGCTTCAACCAAGCTACAGCCTTAGCATTTGCCTCGTGTGAAAATGAGGACACCGCGGAAAACACTTTCAGGGCTGCTCACAGCTGCGTGCCCCTAACCGCACGGCCAACTCGCTCGGTAAGTAGAAGAATGCACTGGTTTTCTACGAAATAATATGTCGATACTCTAAACGTATCTCTTTGTCTAAGTACACTTCAGTTTGTGGAGAAGAAATGCGAAATGATCTCCGTCAAGTCTATGAAGCCCTGGAATTTTTTAAGGTAAACGATTTCATCGTATGTCACCTCCGCACTGCCTCCGTGAATCAGTATCGGCCCCTGGATCACAAGAGACCGGGTTCAAACCCGGCAGAGGTAGTCGGACTTTTGAAGGGCGTAGAAAAGTCCATTCGACACTTCATGTCGTACGATGTCGGCATTTAAAAGATCTTTAGTGACATAATTTGGTATTTAGCGGTCAAAATTCACTCAAACTCAGCCATAGGCGCCCAGGAGAGATTCGGATTACTCTGCCATCTAGTAGGCTTGGAGTGAAACTGAACGTCGATATTGACGAGCAAACAGCCAGATGGCGTCAAATTGTAATGTCTGCACACGGTAATTGAGGTCATACAATTATTATTTCATTCCATATCATTTCATTATCCGTTTATCCTCTAGGTTCGGATTTTCCCTCCGACTCTACCGCCTCAAGGGCAGGGAAGAATTGCCAGTACCTCATACAGGTATACAGCTACCTCATGCTATGTTGAACAGGGGCATTGTGGGAGATGGGAAGATTGGAAGGGACATACAAGGTAGAGGGAAGGAAGTTTTCGTGGCCTTAACTTTGGTACCATAGCAGCATTTTCCTGGAGGAGAAGTGGGAAACCGCGGGAAACCACTTCGAGGATGGCTGAGGTGGGAATCGAACACTCCTCTACTCAGTTGACCTCCCCAGGCTTAGTGGTCGCAGTTCCAGTCCTCGTACAACTTTTCAAATTTCGTGGCAGAGCTGGAAATCGAACCCGGGTCTCCGGGGGTGGCACATAATCACACTGACCACTACACCACAGAGGCGGACAAAATTATTATTATTATTATTATTATTATTATTATTATTATTATTATTATTATTATTATTATTACTATTACCTCGGCACTATGTAATTACCCTCGTACTCGTTTCTGTCATAAGCTGATGCACAGCGGGTCTCAGCTCAAAGTGGCCACAGCTGGTCCGTGGTTCGACAGCTCTGCCAACCGAGCAGAGGAGGGATGGGCACGGCTCTACCGTCTGCTGTCCTGAAAATGTGGGGACGGGCAGTTCTTAGTATAAGCCGCGACCGCAAACACTCTCACCCTCCCGCACATTTCCTTCTCCGATACAAATATCCTGGCCTGAGAGATGACATCGCCGTCTAGGAGGCCCGCCTCCCCCCTTCAGGGGAGGAATGAAAACATGTAGTAGTAGTAGTAGTAGTAGTAGTAGTAGTAGTAGTAGTGTATTGTGCCCCTCTAGACACTGAAGTCTCGTTTCTAAATTTCTCTACTTTCTGACGGGTCATCAAACCCGTGCCCTTGCAAAGTGAACCAAGCATATTTTTTCCACCTAAACAGTCCAATTTACATACGCTCTTGAATTTCAATTGGAATGCAGTAATGCTGTACTTACCTTTCCAGTTCACCTGTGAGATGCAGTTGACAGATGCGAGTTTAGTGATTATAAATCGGACACGCCCCCTACCAACAGTTTTATACTCGATACTGTTTACATTCCTCCTCCCACTGGTCATCACTGAGCTCATGCTGAGTCGTGCCCATTCAGCAGCAAGCTGCAGTCCTCCAAACGCATCAACAACACCGAAGGCTGTTTCATGGTCACTGCAGGTTTTAGTGTCTCATCAGATATGGCCGGAAATAAACACGAATTTGTTTACGGTAAATCTGCATCGCTTTCCTACACACCAAAACAAAGCTTTAATAGTGTCTTGTTTAGACCTGGACGTCAGCGGTCTCGTCATTACCCCAGATAGAGACCAAAGAGGAGCTTCTAGTTGGGGAGGTAAAGGCGTACTCACTTCACCTAATAGGATATAGGCTTTTCTAAATTTTTGTTTACAAGTTGCTTGACTTCGCACCGACACTGATAGGTCTTATGGCGACGTTGGGACAGGAAAAGTCTTGGAGTGAGAAGGAAGCGTCCGTGGCCTTAAGTAACGTACAGCCCAGCATTTGCCTGGTAATGAAATGGCGTATGGCTTTTAGTGCCGGGAGTGTCCGAGGACATGTTCGGCTCGCCAGGTGCAGGTCTTTCGATTTGACGCGCGTAGGAGACCTGCGCGTAGGAGACCTGCGCGTCGTGATGAGGATGAAATGATGATACGGACGACACACACACACCCAGTCCCCGTGCCAGCGAAATTAACCAACGATGGTTAAAATTCCCGACCCTGCCGGGAATCGAACCCTGAAACTCTGTGACCAAAAGCCAGCACGCAAACCATTTATGCATGGAGCCTGACATTTGCCTGGTGTGAAATGGGAAACCACGGAAAACCATCTGCAGGGCTTCCGATAGTGGGGTTCGAACACACTATCTCCCGAATACTGGATATTGGCCGCACTTAACCGACTGCAATTATCGAGCTAGGTGGATGTAGGTTTCATACGCAATCAGGAAGTCGAAAATAGAGAAAAATACGCTTCCACTTGTCGAGAAGCACATGTTCTAGATCGATCATTCCTGAGTGTGGTCCGCGGACCTTTGGGGGGCCACGACGATAATCCAAGAGGTCCGCAATAATAACGTAAGTTGTTAGTATTTAAACAGCGAAATTTTATTATACACATAATGCATAGATCATTAATCTAAATTTAGGAAAATATTATGCCTTTATGGTTGTGTAACTTACATAGAGTGTGTGTAATTCTTGGCCGATAAAAGGTACAAGTTGGCCGTATCTTGCCACGACCTTGTATCACAACTCCACGTCCCTAATCGATGACATTCCCTATCATATATATTACTTCCGTTGTATAGATCCCTTTTGCGGCGCTCACGAGTAACCGATCGTAACATATGAGCATTCAAAAGAAAGATAATAGACGTTAGCAGTGACGAATTCCACTCTCATTTCATAAATATCGATAATTTCTCTAGAAAAAGAGTTAAAAATTTGTACGAAGTGTGCGATTTGCAAATACTGTTGCTGTTAGGAAAATGCGCGTCATCATTGCTGTCCACTTCCACTGCCTTCGTGATGTCCAGGCCGTACTGTAGGGAGCGCGAGAAAGCAATCAGCTGATCGTTACGGGGGAAGTTAAGCACGTGTGTTAGTTGGGTTACATGTGAATTCTTCGCTATTTTATTGAAACTTTTAACGTTGGCGGCATGTTTACTCAGATATATATCAGACTGAGTCGTTATCGACCGTATTATTAAGTGAAAAGTCCTCAGTTAGTGAAGAAAACTTAGTGTGAGCGTGTATTCTTGTGAGGCTCTAGGTTAAGAATATCGCTCTGCCGTGTTTTAATTATGTAGTTTATTTGTGTAATGTTATATCCCTAGTGTAAAATGAATCGAGTTAACCCGTCAGTGCACGGGTCACAAAAAGTTACATGAGTAAACGGCTTGGGTCTCACAGACCCATCGTCATATTTCTTTTTTATAGTATGCTAATATATTTTTATTTTCAGTATTCATTCCCTCCTATTCCGATAACTTTATAAACACATTGCTGTCACTAAACCGTTGATGATTAACACTTACTTAACATTTTACAAAGCAATTCTGTAACCACTGCAAATTTACACACAATATTTTATTTCACCACAAAATTCAAAACTTATCAAGTCAAAATTTATGAAATCGTCATAACTTAATCTTCGCAATCCAGAAAGTTCATTGGAATATTCACATTTCAGCTTTACATTCACTGCACATAAATACGGAGTGTTCAAGACACATGAACTTTCTGCACAAACAGCACGAGTAGCGGGTCTTTTCTCACTCTACAGTATGCACGACGTCCTCTTTTATTTTCTGTATTTTCACGTCCTGCTTCTTCCGTCAACCCAGATATCCTTCTTGCAGTATCGCGAATGCTCTTAGGAAGATATCATGAGACAGCTCTTTCTCTTATTTGTTCTTCAGTTTTAAGAAACAAGAGTTTCTTCAAAAAAAAATATTATTTCCTTGCGTCTGGAGAGTTAGGGTTGTTGGCTGTGAATATTAAATATGCGTTAAAGCCTGCAATATTCAGCAACGCATAGAAGACCACCATTGTCCAACGTCTGGTGTTTCGAGCCGTCCTTTCTTCTACACAGCCTACACCACCCTCAGCTGAATTAAAGAATGCGACTATTACAGGCTTCCTCTTTTCTCTTATACTTTCCTCAGTTTTATCATCGCTGTGCATCGACGAGAGGAAAACAACAGTTCTTCCCTTATTTGGAACATAGAAAACAAACGCCATATCCTCATGGAAGCAAAATAAACTCCTGTGAAGTTTCCGTTTTGCAGCTACAACAAAGCTTGTGGGCAACTCTCTCTTATTTTTTCGAACAGCAAGGACCATTATAATATTACGTTTATGCTTCATTTTTATGCCAATAAGGTACCAGGTAAATCAGTTGTCAACTGTCAAATCACGTCCACTTCCGGACACAGGGATGCACATTCTCTCTACAACCACAGTAAATTTCATCGTCTGTTAATGGTTCCTCTAATAATGCGGCAACTCGTTCCATATCACGTGGATTGCTGACTTCATAACACTCCTTTTTCTTAGGCCTACGAAGAAACGAACTCATTAGCCCAGGTCAACCCATTGTCAGTCTCACCTCTATACTAAAAACCCAAGGAACTAAGGTGGAAGACAGCCAGGCTAGCTAAACCACGGATTTGGACAAGACGATAAGATATAATCACGATACAATCTTCTTTATGTACACGGTTAACATGGAAAGACTAAAATTCTTATGATAAAAAAAAAAACGTACACGACTGCACGGGTTGGGTCTCACAGGCCTACAGAATACTTTAACTTACCACTGCTCACGTACCAAAGCAATCACCTCCACGTTCGTCTGCAGGAATACTACACCGGTGATAAATGGAAGGTAGCAGAAGCCGGAAGGATGCAGCTATTACTGTCTATCAGAAAATGTTGGAAATATCAGCCCATGGGTCTCACAGACCCAGCCCGTGCATTGGCGGGTTAAAACATTCAGCGTTTTAATATCAACGACGATGTGTATAAAGTTGAATTAAGGTTATTAGTGAGAGAAATCACCATGCTAAGAGTTGTTGTGTGCCTGGCTGCAAAGCAAATTATAAACAAGGAGAGTACACTCCAGTATTAGTGTTTCCTTCTGAAGAAGAAAGAGTTAGGATATGGAAGAAGGCTATTACTGGGGAGAAATAAATCGTTAATCACCACACAGTTGTGTGTATCAACCAATTTTCTGAACACTAAATGCTGAGGGAAATAAGAGTGTTTCGTCCAGATGGTGAGTTTTAAAATTTCTTATTATGTCAAAAACATGGGTAACATTAGATATATTTTTATGTAGTAAGACTCGGATTATTTGAATTCGGTGTACCAGTATATGAAAATTCAAGACCAATTTATGCATTGTACTATTTCAGGTAGAAATGTATTGTGAAATAACACTGCTGGGATTTTCCTATCAAATTTCATATCATATGCAATGAAACAGGGTTATTCCATGAAAATTGAATATGGAAATAATTGTATAGGCATTGTTTGCTGTTCAAAAATCTACATTTTTAAACAATAACTGAATTTCATGACAGTGACAGTAAATGTTTTGTTATTGTTGGAGGTTAGCTTACTTGTAATCTTTCTTGTAGGTGGTACAGAAATAATTTACATTTGTAGTATATTATATTGGTAATCTGTTGCTTGTTTCCTATCAGTTTGTATGATGTGAATGTTCCAGTTGACTAGAAAATGGATAGAAACCGCAAAAATATGTCTCAGAGTGTTAGCCTGTACTCACGGAAACGGACGGATATACGCGAGAAATAGAACGTACGGGGAAGGATATGCATTGTATATCAGAACTAACAAATATTTATGAATAGTTTTAAGTTTTATAAGGTGTTAACAGATTCTTAAGTAATTTAAACGAGTGTGTTATTCAAGTGGAGCGGATGCGTATCGCCTCCAAGTCCCACCCAAAGCGTGACGTCATCAGAGTTACAGTACGGCCTGGACATCACGAGGGCAGTGCCACTTCACAGTTTGGCCGCTGGGACGCCTCTTTTATGTCATTATAATATGCTGTATTTATCAGTTAAGACAAGAATGATAGTAGAAACCAAAAATTACTTCCGGAACATTCGTCAATATAAAAATGCACCTGCATTTGCTTCCATTGAAGTGGATACCATAAATGTTAAAATATCAAAGATGGCATTGAGTGGTAAGTAAGACTGTCTAATATTGTACTGATTTGCGTATTCCTTAGTTCACTAGTAGGCTATTGCTACACCACCACATACTTTATGAACATGCGAGATTTCTCGCACGGGTCCCCTAGTACCCTACAATTTCTAGACAGAAAATACTGCGTTTAATGGTTTTCATGACAACATACCTGTTTGAGTGTACCATTTCTACTCTCACACAAATAAAAACGAAGAATAGAAAGTGAACTAACATAGAGGATTATCTTCCGTTCGGGTGACTAAGCTCGTAAAAGGCTTGATCTTTGGAGAACAGTACCATCCGTCCCATTGATCCAACAACTGTAACAAACAAATTTTCTCAAGTTTCCAGATCCAGGCTGTTGCAGTTATTATCCAAATGTCACAATGTGTTATAATTTCTATGCATATATAGAATATCCTTATGTACTGTAAATGAAGTTACATCTATATAAATAAAATTGTAGGGGGTCCGCTGTCTGTAATTTCTTTTGTTTTGCCAATTTTTCAGATATTTATCCGTTTTAGGTCAACTCAAGACCGAATCGGTGTTTTTTACGTTTCGTGTCTGTTTGTTTGTCTGTTTGTCTGTTTGTCTGTCTGTCTGTCTGTTCCACCATCACGTCGAAACGGCTGGATAGATCTCAACCAAACTTCATATTTAGGGTATACTCATCCCGGGGAAGGTTTCTATATGCATATCATTTTAAAATCTTTGAATACATGGGGTGTTTATAGGAAAACCAGAATGGTCTTTCCACCATCACATCGAAACGGCTGGATAGATCTTAACCAAACTTCATATTTAGAGTATACTCATCCCGCGGAAGGTTTCGATATGCATATCATTTTAAAATCTTTGAATAGACGGGGGATTTATAGGAAAACCATAATGGTTTTTCAACCATCACGTCGAAACGGCTGGATAGATCTCAGCCAAACTTCATATTTAGAGTATACTCATCCCGAGGAAGGTTTCGATATGCATATCATTTTAAAATCTTTGAATAGACGGGGGGTTTATAGGAAAACCAGAATGATTTTTCCACCATTACGTCGAAACGGCTGGATAGATCTCAGCCAAACTTCATATTTAGAGTATACTCATCCCGGGAAGGTATCGATATGCATATCATTTTAAAATCATTGAATACACGGGGTGTTTATAGGAAAACCAAAATGGTTTTCCTCCATTTTCTCTTATACTATTGATTTTCTGTAAACTTCGTTTACCGTACGTGAAACGTCTCTGCATTATAAATAACTTTCGTTATGTTCATAATTTGCCTTACTCTTCACATGGCGGAGAAATTTACAATTTTCTGCTGGTATCATGCTCTCCATTTAGTGACCGACAGACTGACAACGAATCTACAGGTTACCATGGCAACGTCTCTGACTGCATGCCAGTAGGGAAGTAACGTATTGCCATTTTCCTCATCATGCTTTTAAATTCCTGGTTGTTCCTTCGGTAGATGGCAAGAGAGGCGTCAATCGGCCCATCTGCGGGATATTGGCGGAATATCGTTGGATGTTATAACCGCCCTCGAATAGATTAAGTAATAACACCATTAGTCATCTTCTTATTATTTGTTTACCTAAGAATCACTGGACCTAAATTTGTCCTCTGTTACCGCTTTATTATATCCATAACTCGCACTAGCATAATTTATTGAGGGGCATTTGATATTCCAATATATTCACTTGGCATTTACATATTTGTCGTTATCCGGCTGTCCTCAGTTATAACCCATTTTCTATTACTTTCAACTTTCTTAACTGTATTATTTTCTTCCTTAATTACGCCGTATGTACGCGAGTGCTACAAACTACTGGATGTATTTCCACCAAGACTCATATTTAGAATACACCTGTCCTTGATAGGTTTTAGGGCAAATATTGTTTCTAAATCCCTGAACTGACTAGGGGTTTATACGAAACCGAAACAGTGATTTTGCACTTCCACAAAATATACACAACCAAACTTAATGGAAATCTACCTACCTTGGTAGAAATTAATTTATAAATCTTTTTTCTCATGTGCATCATTTCGATACGAGGATTAATAAGGGAGATATCATTAACGGACCGTTTTTCTGTACAAGTCCCATCGGACTTGACTCACGAGTGGGTGCGTGTAAAGCGTATTCCTTACAACTTGAAAACTACTGAAGACATTCGAACCAAAATTTATATTTAGCATCCACCTGTCCAAAGGTAGGTTTTACACGTAAATAACATTTCATGTTCCGGAATCGACTGGCGGTTTATAGGGAACACAAATGGTGATTTTACTCTTCCACAGTATATACAGAACAAGAGCAACCTGACTGGAAATCGAACAAACGTGATGGAATTCCACCTCTAAACCTTTCTTTTCATGTGCATTTTTTCGTCAGGAGGATTAACAAGGGAGATATCATGAATGGTCAGTTTTGCAGGTTAAGTCCAGCGGACATAGCCCAAAAGGTGGTTTACATGGAGCAGATTCCTTAACTATATAAATGAAATCGTAACGACTGTGTGCCTCTACACTGACTATTTTGGCGGTATTTTCGTACAGCTTTCCGTTTAAGGGGTAATAATGACCATATCCATAATTTTTTGTCCTAATTTTTACCCGCCTCGCCCAAAATCCAGATTGCGGCATAATCTGCCAGAAGAAAAAGAAGATAATTGAAATTTGACAAAATTATACGTTTTAGCCTGTAACGAACGGAAAACATCCTAGATCATTAAATTTTTCACTTTTTATCCCCGAAGAATATCGAAATATGCAGGCAATTTTAATGATGGTGCACACCTTCGGAAATTCCTATCACATAACGGATTGCACAATCTCCGTTCAATTTGGAATGATCTACAACCTTTGTCTTATGACTTTTTGCCGTATCTGTATCCCTTTTACGTTTGATTTTTCTCTATTAATCGATGTTAAGTCAATTTGGAATTTTCACATGCATAATTCATACTTTCAATTACTTATATGAAATACAGAATCATCATACTCTTCACGAAAATTGTCCCACCCAGTAGGCATATGTGAGCCAAATGCTATGTATGTAGCTGTCACATAATTATCCGAAAAGTAATGTAATGTGAGATAATCTTACAAAACCTTTACCCTGTTCCACGTTTCTAACTCAATCTGACTCAAGGATAGATGACATATCATAGGACCAGCCATTTAGGCCACTAAATCCGGCGTGTCTTATGGTATGATCTTTTGTCGATATGACGTACGTTTAGTAGCAGTTTATCTGTAAATGAAGGTCTTCAATATTGTAAACACGCATATACTTTCGTATGTCGATCTATATATATTCACTGATGTCGATTTTTAGCGATCGAGAAAGGGTGGGTCTGATATTGTAATCAGTACTCCCCACACCGACTTTGACTGGCAGTAGGAAAGGGTTCCTTCTCCAACTCCTGTGTAACTGTCATTAGTAAGGAATGCCTACAATTGTAATGAATAGTTCCCTTCTCGATTTGACTTGAAGAGGCAAGTGAGCATGCAGTTTTGTTTAAAACTCCCCTACCCGATTGTGTTTGGCAGTAGGCAAGGGTGCCCGCAATTAGAAACAAATGTCCTCATCTAAAATGTGACTGGCATTAGGCATAGTGGCCTGCTATATTGATGGAAACTCACCAACTTGGTGTGACTGGCAGTAAGCTGGCTGGCAGTAGGAAAATGGGCCTGGCATAATAATGATAACTGCACAACTCAATTTCGAGTGATAGTAGGGTAATTGCTTACCATTATAATAGAAACTCCTCAACTGTAATCTGTCTGGAAGTAGGAAAGGGGGCTGCCATTTTAACGAAAACTCCCCAAATCGATTCTGTCCGCGTAGTAGGCAATGGGGCCTGCAATTATAATATAAACTTCTCAACTCGATTGTGAATGGCAGTAGGCAAGTGAGCCTGCCGTTATATCACAATTCCGTAACAAACACTTTACATTGGAAACAACGTACGGGGACCTCCCCATGCTCTTTCTCGGATAACGCTAAGAGACATGCAATTTTAAAACAATCTTATTTACTGCATGTACACTATTTACTTCGATATTCGAATACAATGTAGAATACCGTAGCGAAGCACGGGTACATTCGCTAGTTTATATTTAAAGGAAAGTAAATATGTCCGCCTCTGTGGTGTAGTGGTTAGTATGATTAGCTGCCACCCCCGAAGAACCGGGTTCGATTCCCGGCTCTTACCGGGGGAGTTGGCCGTGCGGTTAGGAGCGCGCAGCTGTGAGCTCGCATCCGGGAGATGGTGGGTTCGAACCCCACTGTCGGCAGCCCTGAAGATGGTTTTCCGTGGTTTCCCATTTTCACACCAGGAAAATGCTGGGGCTGTACCTTAAATAAGGCTACGGCCACTTCCTTCCCATTCCTAGGCCTTTCCTCTCCCATCGTCCCCATAAGACCTATTTGTGTCGGTGCGACGTAAAGCATCTAGTTATATATATATATATATATTCCCGGCTCTGCCACGAACTGAGTGGATAACTGAGGATAACTGAGTAGGGGTGGGTTCGATTCCCACCTCAGCCATCCTGGAAGTGGTTTCCCGTGGTTTCCCACTTCTCCTCCAGGCAAATGCTTGGATGGTACCTAACTTAAGGCCACGGCCGCTTCCTTCCCTTTTCCTTGTCTATCCCTTCCAATCTTCCGATTCCCCACCTAGGCCCCTGTTCAGCTCAGCAAGTGAGGCCGCCTGGGCGAGGCATTGGTAGTCCTCCCCAGTTGTATCCCCCGACACAATGTCTCACGCTCCAGGACACTGCCCTTGAGGCGGTAGAGGTGGGATCCCTCGCTGAGTCCGAGGGAAAAGCCAAACCTAGAGGGAAAACAGATTAAGAAGGAGAAATATTACACTTATATTATATGAATACAATCACACATGGTAACATTACAAAATTCTGTCTTTGTTCACTGAAGTCAGTGTTATGCTCTGTGGCTAGGGTGTCCTTGAACATGAATACGATATTTAAGGGGGTCTCAGACACAAAATGTTTGAGAAACCCTGGTCTAGACGTCTGCTCAGTCCGAAAGCTGGTTTGATCCTCAGCAGTTCTGTCATCAGCTGCCAGAGATGGTGGTGGTGGTGGTGGTGGTGGTGGTGGCGATTATTGTTTTAAAAGGAAGCACAACTAGGCAACCATCCTCTATATATCACTAATCAGAGAGAAAAGTGACTAGGACCCGACACTCCGAAAAATGAAGGTATCGGCCAAAGAAATACAAGGGCCATGAAGGGCGTGAAAATGAAAGACTCCATAGCCCTCGGAACCTAATAGCGTCAGGGTCGGAGAAAAGATCTGAGCAAGGAAGGTCAGATAGGATAGATAAAAGCGAGGAGCCTGCGACATGTAAGTGGAAGCAATGCCAGGACTCAGCTAAGAACCCTGTGGTCGCAAATCCACTCTCCCAAGTTAAAAGTCCGTGGACCCCCTTTTAGTCACCTCTTACGACAGACAAGGAATACCGTGGGCGTTTTTCTACCGCCCTCACGCACAAGGGGTGCCGGAGATGGCCTAGGCGTCAAAGAAGAGTTGTTCTGGGGATATGAGGAGATATGTATTTCCCGTTGCTTTCCTCATCAAGCCAGAAGTTGTTATTACATATGTCTGCCAAGCTCACTGAAATGCACTCGCTAACTTACTGTACTCTATGGGCGATATTTTCACACCATCATAACTGGGAGAGACTTTAAAACAAATTATGTTACAAGTATCGTCTTTTTTATTGTGTGTGTATTTGTGACTCATTTTGGTCACCCATTTCTATTTTGTAAAAACGTCAGAGAAATATGACAAAAGGTGATTCGTTCGTTTTTCTTGGATAAATCGGAAAAGTCGGGAACCTAACGTGTGAAGTGTTGTGGAATAGTAGATTTGAAGGTTGAGAAACGAATATAATATCTAAAAGTAGAGTGTCATTTCCGTGCGTTTATTTTCTGTATTTGTGGTTTGTCAAGTTAAGATATAAATTTGCCATAAATTTCTGTTAGAGGTAATGACAAAATTTATGTAAGAGAGATCCGTGTTCACTCATTTTTAGATTACGTGAAGGCATATTGTCGTGTTAGGCGATGTAAAAATTTACGAGGTGAGGTCGATAAAATTTTGTTTACAGCGGATTGTTATTTCAAAGTCCGTTTAAATTGCGTAGAATTGACGGAAGGAAATAATAGTAAAATTTCTGTAGTCAAGTTGTGAAGTCCGGTTTGGAAATGTTAGATCAAATATGCGGGGAGAGATGGTTAATTGTCACAGAGTGTTTGAGTAACAGCGATGTGGGTCACCCGAGATTTGTTGTGTTCGAGCAAGTGGTCAAGTATTGCGAAATATGAGTTAATGTAGGATTGTGAATCAGGTGTGTGAAAGCCTGTGGTGTTGATGCCGGGGTGTTCAGTGTAGAACCCGAGGAATTATTTTTGTGTAATTTTATTGAGATGAGAATAGGGTCAGACCATAACTAGGATCCCACGTGAAATCGTAGACCGTGATGTATAATGAATATTTAAGTGACGTCTTTAATTAAATCTCTTCACATAATCTATGTGGGTCATGAATTATATTTTTTGTGAATTATTGGCGAGATGGAACCATGTACTTCGTTTCAAGATAAGAGGGGAGAGAATTTTGCGTCCCGCTATTCAACCAGCTCTTGTGCAGTCGAGCCAGCTCGCTGTTAGAATAACGTAACGGTATCTTGTATTTTGTCATTGATGTTAATGTGTTGGAAATCAGATTATATTTCTTTAGAATAGACTCGTTTGATCGAGATTTGAATTTATTACTGAAGCGACGGAAATGAGGCAATAATGTTCGGATTTAACCTTTTCCAGGGATATCAAAATTATAGAATTGGTAGTACATTGTTTGATATTGTTCGAGGGATGCACAAAGCCTTATTATAAGTGTCATGAAGCGATATGACATGTAGTTGATTATTTTTGCGTTGTGTGTATTTGTGCAGATTGGAGTATTTAATGTTAGGGTTATCCAAAGCTAGGTTATAAATGAATTGTTCGTGTTAACGTAAGCTTATTGTGCGACGTCATGAAATAAATAAATAAATAAATAAATAGTACTGGAAACAATAAATATATTCGCGTTTCCAGCCTCAACGAAGAAGGTAAACAATAAATAAACATAATTAAATTATAGACTTTTAAAGAAACCATTCGTCCGGACAGATATAACTTGTTGTTAATTAGGATTATTAAATTATGTCAGTTTATTAAATTATTAAATTCAGTGAAATCGTATTTGAGAATTAACTTAAAACCAAGTGATTAACTTGAAATGTATTCTGGAAATCTTAAGCGGACCTATCCGATAGCAAAGGATTTACCGCCACAAGTGTTGTGAGCGGTTGTTGTTGTTGCTATCATTTTTGACTTGGAGTTGTTGAGCATCAAATGTGTTGGGGATTATTAAAGTGCAAACCTTGGTCATCAACTACTATAACTTAATTGTGTTTAGCCTTCAGCTCAGAAATTTGGATGGTCATGGGGTCATCAATCTCAGTGACTTAGATTAGGGCCATACGCCATTATAGAATAATTTTCCTTGCAGTCATCATACACAATGACTTTAACGTAAATTACAAAGTTAGATGTCGGCCCATGACATAGTCCCAAGTCACATCGATTCAATTAAGGGTCCATGCCGTACAATCACTGTATGGCACATACCGATTGGACTGCCTTAATTATACCAAGAGTCCAGATTTCGTGCTACGGGAGCTGGATCATCACGAATCATTATGATGGTACATGCAGTCTCACATGGAAGCCGATTTTAAAGATTTCCAGACTTTCTTTATTTAACGCTTAAGACAGTGGTTTCTAGTAAGGATGCCCCTCAGCCAGTTGAGTTAAGGTCTCGAAAGCCAGTACCTCTCATCAGCGTTATAATTGTCATTGTTTATTTGGTTTAACGAACAAGATGGAGTTCGTTCTAAAATAATGTGTGTCCTTTCAACTTCATTTAACATTTATTTGAATTCAATTTCTTAGACTTGATTCCTCTCACTTTGTAGATAAATTAAATTACTGAAACCCGCCTCTTACCTAAGCAAGTAACGAAGAACCCTAAAACGACCCAAGAGACAGATCTCATGCCGATTGCTAATAGGTACGTAAGGCAGGTATCCTTTATGGACCTTAAAGGGTTCAGTATTCATCCCAAAATCAAAACCAAAATGTGATTTAGGATCCAAGTAACCTTCAATCGAGGTCAATTCTCACTGTAGAAATCAAGACACGTCTCCCAACTGAATTCGGTTATTTATTAACTTAGTTAGATCAGTATTCTCTCCCTCAAATGCTTTCTTGGTTTTCTGAATTTCCACAAAAATTGGTGGTTTCTGATTGTCTTAATACACTCTACAGACCACCACAGGAACCCGCCGCAGTGAATGCGTCCTTCCACATAGAGTTCACGTCAGGAAAGGCATCCAGCCATAAAACTGGCTTCATCCACATATAATGATGACCCCAGATAAATAGAAAATTGCAGGGATTATTATTGTTGTTATTATTATTATTATTGTTATTATTATTGTTATTATTATAATTATTATATTGGCATATTGTAAAAGAGAAAGAGGAAAATGTAAGATAAAATGCAAAGCAACGCCATCTCCGTACAGGCCACGGAGGCCCTGGGAGGGGCACTTGATGGGGTAGAGTGGTTAGCTCTATGCCCGGCTGCCTTTGCCCACAGGAATTAATCTGTTACTCATTTTTGGTGCAGATTGAGTAAACCTCAAGGCCATGTGCACCACCGGAAGTGGAAGTCTCGTTTCTTAAAAATTCCGACTTCCCAGTAGGGAACTGAATCCACACACACTTCCGGATAACCTGAGCACACATTGACCGCCTCGTCTAGACAGCCAAAAAATAGGAGACATCAGACAGAAAATGTAAAAGAGAAGCAGAAAGACTTTGAACTTCTTACCCTGAGTAAATGAAAATTGTCAGCCTGTTTCGTCATTCGACCGGGTCAGAAATGGAGGATAAAAATTGTGCCGGCTGCCGAAGCTTGTCGCACTCCTCTGGGGCAATCATTAATGACTGACAGATGAAATGAAATGATAGGGGAGAGTGTTGCTGGAATGAAAGATGATAGGGAAAACCGAAGTATCCAGAGAAATGCCTGTTCCGCCTCCGTTTTGTCCAGCACAAATCTCACATGGAGTGACCGGGATTTGAACCACGGAAACCGGTGGCGGGAAGCCGGTGCGCTTCCACCTGAGCCGCCGAGGTGCAGGTTGGTTAATAATCAGCGCTGTGCAGTTTAACTTACTGGCTACCGAGCTTAAGAGTAGAAATTACATGCAAATTAGCGAACATTCATATGTCAGACTCGACATGACGTTATCGCTGTTGTTAGTGAATGTAAATGTCTTTAAATAATATTAAGATGTGTTTTTTTTAATGACTTCAGTAGAACTAGAGCTATTACGACTGCAGTGGTTTTATATAGCACATGTGCAAGGTGCATGCAGAAGTGAGCGTAATTATATAATATGCATATGACACATTGGACAGCTGGTCACAGTATGTAGTCGCAATCAGTGAAGGAGAACCGTTTCCTCATATATCAACTTCGTAACTCTATTCTGTCTCCCACAGCTTGAGATTCAAAATTAGCACAGGCTTACCAAATGAGTCAAGAGCAACTGAATTTTACAAAAACATTCGCTGCATCAAGGAGTTACAATTTTTTTGACGTGAAAACTTCTTCCTTTTTGGTCGGACGTTGGGTGTGTAGCGTTGAATCACTTGTCACAAAAATCCACAGTTCTAGCCATTCAGGTAAGCAACTCAATGTTGAAAATATCATAGGGATATGAGCGATGAAATTTCATCGTTTTCCGGTCGATTAGGCACGGGCGACTGGATCCCTCGCTGCGTTCCGGGAGCTAGCTAGAGCGACGCATCAAGTCGGCCGTGAATTAGGTTAGCAGTTTGCCTTTTTTTTTTTTTTTTTTTTCCTACCCCAATGCATTGTTTCACTTAAGTACACTCGGTGTGAGCGTTTAAAAAAATAAAAAAATGCCTCGGGTTATTGAACCAAGGAACACACAAAAACAACGAAGCGTCGTTTGTAATCTATAAATATATATAAATAAATGCCATTGTTTGTATGTATGTATGTATGTATGTATGTATGTATTACATCTCCTCCTAAACCACTGGAGCGATTTACACCAAACTTGGTACACTTACGACTTAGTATCAGGAGACAAACCGCGTGCGGGTAAGACACCCCAAGTACCCTTAGAGGCGGGGGGGGCGAGGGGGTCACATATAAAAATATACGAAAATAGTGTCGAATCCATCGTTTTCGGATTCGCTGAGATGAATAGTGATACTCTGGAATTTTTCCAAGTCCAAATTCAGCCCCCTTTTGGGTGGGGGGGCCAGGGGGAAGTGATATATCAAAGTAATAGGAAATCGTATCGAATCCATCCTTTTCAGGGTCGCTGGAATGAATAGTGACACTTCGGATTACTTTTGACAAAATGCGTGGGGGTAAGACACCCCATGCACTAATGTGGGCGCGGGGGCGATGGGGGTCACATATAAAATATATGGAAATGGTATCGAATCCATCGTTTTCGGATTCCCTGCGATGAACAGTGATACACCAGAATTTTTCCAAGTCCAAATTCAGCCCCCTTTTGGGTGGGGGACGAGGGGGGTCACATATAAACATATACGAAAATAGTGTCGAATCCATCGTTTTCGGATTCGCTGAGATGAATAGTGATACTCCGGAATTTTTCCAAGTTCAATTTCAGCCCCCTTTTGGGTGGGGGCGAGGGGGGAGTGATATATCAAAGTAATAGGAAATAGTGTCGAATCCATCCTTTTCGGGGTCGCTGGGATAAGTAGTGACACTCCGGATTTCTTTTGACAAACTGCGTGGGGGTAAGGCCCCATGCACCCATATAGGCAGGGGGGCGAGGGGGTCACATATAAAATATACGAAAATAGTGTTGTATCCATCGTTTTCGGGTTCGCTTAGATGAAAGGTGATACTCCGGAATTTACCAAGTCCAAATTCAGCCGACGATAGGGTGGGCGACCAGGGGGTCACATATAAAAACATACGAAAATAGTGTGGAATCCATCGTTTTCCGATTCGCTGAGATGAATAGTGATACTCTGTAATTTTTTCAAGTCCAAATTCAGCTCCGATTGGGTGGGGGGCCAGGGGGTCACATATAAAACATACGAAAATAGTGTTGAATCCATCGTTTTCGGGTTCGCTGAGATGAAAGATGATACTCCGGAATTTTCCAAGTCCAAATTCAGCCCCCTTTTGGGTGGGGGGGCGAGGGGGGTCACATATAAACATATACGAAAATAGCGTCGAATCCATCGTTTTCGGATTCGCTGAGATGAATAGTGATACTCCGGAATTTTTCCAAGTCCAAATTCAGCCCCTTTTTGGGTGAGGGGCGAGGGGAGGGTGACATAAGGAAAATTATCGAAAACAGCGTCGAATCCATCCTTTTCGGGGTCGCTGGGATGAATAGTGACACTTCGGATTTCTTTTGACAAACCGCGTGGGAGTAAGACACCCCATGTACTCATAGGAGCGGGGGGCGCAAGGGGGTGACATAAAATATTCTAAAATAGTGTCGTATCCATACTTTTTATGGTCACTGAGGTGAATAGTGATATTCCAGAATTTTTCAAAGTTCGAGTTCTCCCCCTGTTTGGGGTGTGGGTCGAGGGAGAAGTGATTTATCGAAATAACACGGTGTCGAATCCATCCTTTTCGGGGTCGCTGAGATGAATATTGACAATCCAGATTTCTTTTGACAAAATGCGTGGGGGTAAGACATCCCACGTACCCACTGAGGCGGGGGGGGGGCTAGGGGGTGACATATGAAATATTCGAAAAAAGTGTCGAATCCATATTTTTCGTGGACGCTGGGATGAATAGTGACATTGTGGAATTTTTTAAAGTTCAAGTTCAGCCCCTTTGGGGTGGGGGCGAGGGGGAATGATATAAAAAAATTATCGAAAACAGTGTCGAATCCATACTTTTCGGGGTAGCTAAGATTAATAGTGACACTCCGGATTTTTTAAAATCCAAGTTCAGCTCCCTTTGTGGTGGGAGCGAGGGGGAAGTGATATATCAAAATGACCGAGAATAGTGTCGAATCCATTCTTTTTGGGGTCGCTGAGATGAACAGTGACACTCCGGATTTCTCATGACAAACCGCGTGATGGGTAAGACCCCACGTACCCATTGAGGCGAAGGGGGGAGGGGAGTGAGATATAAAATATTCGAAAACGTGTCGTATCCATACTCTTCGTGGTCACTGAGAGGAAGTGTGACACTCTGGAATTTTTTAATGTTGTAACCAAGGTTGAAGTTTACAAAACACAACTTTTATTGCTTCACTTTATGATATTTACACAAATAACTGAATTTATTTTGAAGCAAAAATGAATATTGAATCTTGAGAAAAGTCTGTCTTTATACAATATGTACAGGTTTACAGTCTTTATATACACTTCTATCTTGAAAAGATAGTCTTTGTGAACTGACACGTTGATAGTCGAAAACTATCTGGCACACTAACATAAATGTCTTTGAGAGTCCTTGTTTGTTGAAGTGCCTGAATTCCTAAAAAGCAAGTTCAATTGATTGAAGAAATTCCACCTAGCGAAACTAAGGGAGCTTGCATAGATTAGGGAATGAAAATGGCTTGTACAAGAATTACGGAACATAGGCAACGGAAACAGGTAAGGGAGCGGTGACCAGAGGTGAAACCTCGTACTGCCAGAAATTCAGTCCACCTGGTCGAAGCACATTTTCAAGAGGAGTAGCCTCCGTGCTCGACGTAGGGTGTATTCTGGAGCTGGACACCGGGGCAAGTGGGCAAGTGAGCAGGCAGGGAGCTCCTATTTATAGTACACTCGATGGTCAGGCACGCGCACTGAGGGCTGCGCGTCGAAGCTAGCAGAATGATACACAGGCGCGCGTGCAGCTGGCTGGCGGAGCGAGAAGGGAGCGCCGGACATACAACACCCTCCCCTCCTAAATACGCCGGTACGGCGTGAAACGGCGGCGGCGCTGGCGGCGACTGCGATGCTGGGGCGGAGCTGCTGATGTCTCTGTTGTATTGTCCGGGGCTGGAACTGGGCGGAGTGGCGCTGTCTCGTCCTGAAAGGAACCCATTGTTATTAAATGATCTAAAGCGCGTTCAGCAATAGATTTATCAGGTTTAGCAATAGCATCAATAGCTGGACAGGGGCGGTAGCGCAGACGTATCTGATCTTGATGGCGGCAGATACGTTTCTCCGTAGTCTGTATCTCGTATAGACGATGACCCAAAGATCTGCAGATGACTCCAGGTATCCATAGTGGGTTGGATTTGAATGTCCTGGTGTAGACCTTGTCGTTGAGGGAGAACTTCGTTGTTGATGTCTTATGCTGGGCCGGAAGAGGCTGTAACAGAGAAAGTAAAGTTCTGTGAGGTCGTCCATGGAGCTTCTGTGCAGGAGTGATATTATCAGCTCCGGGTAGAGTTCTGTAGTTGTTTAAGAGTTGGAGCAAGGCTTGGTCTTTAGTTAAGCCTGAAGAGACAGCTTTCTTCATACTTCTTTTAAATGTTTGTACGAAGCGTTCAGCTTCACCATTAGATTGAGGGTGAAAAGGTGGTGCGAGGATATGACGAATGCCATTATGTGTACAAAAGTTCTGAAAAGCAGTAGCTGTAAATTGAGGTCCGTTGTCCGAAATGAGTACTTGCGGTAAACCTTCTGTAGTAAAGATTTTTTGGAGAGCACGAATGGTAGCTTCGGTTGTAGTAGTCGAATGCATATCCACTACATATGGAAAGTTTGACAGTGAATCGATGACTATTAACCACATGGAATTGAGGAAAGGACCTGCGAAATCGATGTGAACTCGTTCCCATGGAGTAGTAGCAGGAGGCCATGAAGCAAGATCAGAAGACGGGGCGTTCTGATTCGTTTGACATTGCTCACAATGACGTATTAGCTTTTCGATGGCGGCATCAATACCGGGCCAGTAGCAGTGTTGACGGGCGAGTTGCTTTGTTCTGGAGATACCCCAATGGCTTTGGTGTAATAATTCGAGAACTTGTTTCTGTAGGCTAAGTGGGATAACCACTCGGAAAATGGTGCCTGCTTCTAGTAATACAACTCCGGCACGAGTCGTGAGACGATGCTGCATACGATGATAAGGTGCCAGGTGGGCAGGAAGTGTGCTCTGAAGAGGCCAACCGTTGCGGATGTAAGTACGTACAGTAGCAAGTGTACTGTCCTTATCCGTAGCTTTAGCTATGCAGGTAGCATCAATAGGAAAACTGGATACAGTATCTTCAAGTTCTATGTCCAACTGAAGACATTCAGATTCTTGAGAATCGAAGGCAGTATCAGGACCAACGGGTAAGCGGGAGAGGGCATCAGCATTACAATGCTGGGATGTGGCACGATATACAATCTGATAGGAATAATCAGAAAGGAACATGGACCATCTTTGAAGCTTTCTGAGGGAATTCTCTGGGATCTTATTACCAGGATGGAATAAATGTACAAGAGGCTTATGATCGGTAATGATCAGGAAATGGTTGCCATAGAGATATTCATTGAAACGGCGAATACCAAAGATGATGGCTAAAGCTTCTTTCTCTATCTGTGAGTATCGACGTTGATGGTCATTAAGTGTTTTCGAAGCGAAGGCGATGGGGCGTTCTTGTCCATGACGATCCTTCTGGGAGAGAACGGCACCGACACCGTAGTCTGAAGCGTCAGTAGCTAGCGTGATGATCTTGTCGGGCTGAAAATGAGTGAGTTGTATAGCTTGAATTAAGGCGTAGATTGGTGAGATGTTCCTGATGATCTTTTCCAGTAACAATGATATCATCCAGGTAGTTAGCACAACCGGGAATGGAGGCTGTGAGTTGAGCCAAATAGCGTTGAAAAATAGCTGCTGAGGATGAAACACCGAATGGGAGCCGCTGGAGCTGTAGCAGTCCGAGAGGAGTGTTGAGTGTGAGAAATTTCTTAGATTCTTCGTCTAAAAGTAGCTGGAGATATGCTTCTTTAAGATCAACTCGAGAGAAGAATTGTCCACCAGAGAGACGACGGAATAAGTCTTCTGGACGCGGAATAGGAAAGATATCTGTGTCGAGTTGTGCGTTGACTGTAGATCGAAAATCGCCACAAAGTCGAACATTACCATCAGGTTTCGTGATTATCACGAGTGGAGTAGCCCATTGACTAGAAGTAACTGGTACAACAATTCCAGTTTGTATCCATCTTTCTAATTCTTTCGTGACCTGGTCTTGAAGTGCTAGGGGTACTGGACGAGCTTTGAGGAAGCGAGGCTTAGCTCCGGATTTCAGCTGTATGTGAGCTGTATAGTCTTTGGCTGTTCCGAGCTGAGAGTCGAAGACTTCAGGAAACTGCGCTAGGAGAGCGGTAACATCAGAAGTAGGATGCAATGTAGATACGACGTTAATGTTGTCATGTATCTGGAAACCAAATAAGTTAAATAGATCCATGCCCATAATGTTTGATGCAGTGTAGTTGTTAACTACGAGAAGAGGAATGGCCTTCTGAATTCCTTTATAACTAGCCTGAAGCTTGATTTGACCTTTGATGTCAATTTTCTTCTTGTTAAATGTCACGAGCTGGATGTCAGCTGGAGAGCATGAAGGTGAACCTAAGTTGTGGTAGGTAGTCAGGTTAATAATAGAGACAGGTGATCCAGTATCTAATTGAAAATCGACAGATTGATCAGAGAATGAGAGAGGAATGATGATTTTGTGAGAATCCTTTGTGGGAAGAATAAGATTGATCTGATCAACTTCCATGTCTTGGCGGGGCTGTATATGCTTCCGGCGTGCTGCAGTAGTCTTAGCAGGGCGGAGCGAACTTTGACAGACAGTTTTAATGTGTCCAAGTTTATTACATCGTTCACAAGTAGCTTTGAAAAAACGACAGTCACGACGTTCATGATGCTTGAAACAACCTCGGCAGGAAGGCAGGAGTTTCGAGGTGCTTTTAGAATTGGGCTTCCGTGTAGCATTACGAGAGGGAACCTGGCGAGAATGCTTGGTGGAGAGCGCCTTATCTGTACGGTTCACTGTAGCAGAGGACTTGCGGGCCTGAGGCGAGACTTGTGCAACTTCGTGTGGAGAAGCTATGGCTGCGGCAGTCTTGGTAGTAAGCTCATAAACCGTAGCAATACGCTGGACGTCTTCTAAAGAAGGGTTACTCTGCTTGACAGCGTCAAAACGTATTTTGTCTTCAGGAGTATGTAAAATTATCATGTCCCGAATTAGAGAATCAGTGTAGGATGAACCACAACCGTCCTTGGAGCAGATGAACTGGCAGGGTTTAGCTAGACCACGCAATTCAGTTATCCATTCAGTATGTGTCTGATGGGGTTGCTTTCTGTTCTGAAAAAATTTATAGCGAGCAGCCACTATGTGAGGAGCTTTGGCATAGTGTTCCGTGAGACGGGCTAAGAGCTGCGTGAAGGGTACCTCAGATAAGTGTTCTTCTGGACTTAATTTACGTAATAATTCACACGTAGCATTGCCAACCGAACTAAGAAATAGTGCGCGGCGGCGTTGATCATCCGTGACAGAATGGCAGATGAAATGCTGTTGTAAACGGGCTAAATAAACTGACCATTCTTCCTTAGCCGGATCAAAAGCAGAGAACGGAGGAATAGCTGATGGCTGGGTAGAGACAGAAATAGCTTGAATAGCCTGAAGTAATGCTGCCTGTTGTTGTTGCATAAACTGTTGTTGTTGCTGCTGTAAGGCTTGGAAGACCGTAGCGAGTTGTTCCGCAGTAGCCATTGCGAGATGCGTGCAAGAAAGAGTAAGGTAAGCTGTGTGTCCGAACTGGTTGGAGTGTCGTTGTTGTGTAGCACGTCGCCGGAGAGTTGACAACTGGGCCTGTTGAATTGTAGTGGCGTTTTTACCTCGTTGCTATAGAGTTGGCTATTGGGGCTGATGACGTATAGTTTGTTGCTTTTTACCTCGTCGCCATAGAGTTGTGTTGTAACCAAGGTTGAAGTTTACAAAACACAACTTTTATTGCTTCACTTTATGATATTTACACAAATAACTGAATTTATTTTGAAGCAAAAATGAATATTGAATCTTGAGAAAAGTCTGTCTTTATACAATATGTACAGGTTTACAGTCTTTATATACACTTCTATCTTGAAAAGATAGTCTTTGTGAACTGACACGTTGATAGTCGAAAACTATCTGGCACACTAACATAAATGTCTTTGAGAGTCCTTGTTTGTTGAAGTGCCTGAATTCCTAAAAAGCAAGTTCAATTGATTGAAGAAATTCCACCTAGCGAAACTAAGGGAGCTTGCATAGATTAGGGAATGAAAATGGCTTGTACAAGAATTACGGAACATAGGCAGCGGAAACAGGTAAGGGAGCGGTGACCAGAGGTGAAACCTCGTACTGCCAGAAATTCAGTCCACCTGGTCGAAGCACATTTTCAAGAGGAGTAGCCTCCGTGCTCGACGTAGGGTGTATTCTGGAGCTGGACACCGGGGCAAGTGGGCAAGTGAGCAGGCAGGGAGCTCCTATTTATAGTACACTCGATGGTCAGGCACGCGCACTGAGGGCTGCGCGTCGAAGCTAGCAGAATGATACACAGGCGCGCGTGCAGCTGGCTGGCGGAGCGAGAAGGGAGCGCCGGACATACAACATTTAAAGTCCCAGTTCAGTCCTGTTTGGGGTGGGGGTGAGGGGGGGAGTAATATAAGAAATTTATCGAAAATATTGTCGAATCCATACTTTTCGGGATCGCTAAGATTAATAGTGACACTCCGGATTTTTAAAGTCCACTTTTTGGGGTGGGGGCGAGGGGAGAGTGATATGTCAACTTGACCGAAAATAGTGTCGAATCCATCCTTTTAGGGGTCGCTGAGATGAATAGTGACACGCCGGATTTCTTTTGACAAACCGCGTGGGGGTAAGACACCACATGTACCCATTGTTTTAAAGTCGAAGATCAGTCCCCTTTGGGGTGGGGGCGAGAGGGGAGTGATATATCGAAATGATCGAAAATAATGTCGAATCCATACTCTTTTGGTTGCTGAGATGAATAGTGACACTCCGGATTTTTTTACAAACCGCGTTTGGGGTAAGACACCCGAAGTACCCTTAGAGGCGGGAGGGGGGGGCGAGGGAATGACATTTAAAAATATTCGAAAATAGTGTCGAATCCATACTTTTCGGGGTCGCTGAGATGAATACTGACACTCCGGAATTTTTTAAAGTCCAAATTCAGTCCCCTTTGGGGTGGGGGCGAAGGGGATGAGATATCAAAATAATCGAAAATAGTGTCGAATCCATCCTTTTAGGGGTCGCTGAGATGAATAGTGATATTCCGGATTTCTTTTGATAAACCGCGTGGGGTAAGACACCCCATGTCCCCATAAGGGCGGTGGGAACGCAAGGGGGGTGACATATAAAATATTCGAAAGTAGTGTCGAATTCATACTTTCTGTGGTTGCTCAGATGAATGGTGACATTCCGGAAATTTTTAGAGTCCAAGTTCTGCCTCCTTTGGGGTGGGGAGCGAGGGGGAGTGATATATCAAAATAATCGAAAACAGTGTTGAATCCATAATTTTCTGGGTCGGTAAGATTTTTTTTTTTTGGAATGAATCAAATACTTCCCAGTCAATTCTAGCTTCCACAATAACAAGGTTTTACTCGAATATTAAATAATCTAAAACTTGAAATCAGATACATCTAAATAACTCTAAAACTACATAAGGGTAAATCCGGGACAGATGCCGCCCCGGTAGAGATGCCGCATACACTGTAGCTAAAGGTTCCCATCGCTACAGCTAGATGGCAATATGTGTGGTTTTTCAGTTTCTAAGGAAGAACTACTGTCTGCGAGTGTGACGAAATTTGCTCGTATATTACGCCAATTATAGCCGATATCATGAGGCGAGTACATGTTTCCTCCTGACAAAGCTTTTGCGTGTGTTAATTTATTGCATATTAAGTTGGTTTCAAATGCTTAAATCAGACGTTTTTAGTACAGTAGACGGCAGAAACATAACTGTAGTTGAGAGTAAGCTAATTTTGGGCCATGATAGCCTTGAGGTATGAAAACAGGAGGGTGCGGCGTCTCTCCCTGATAGTTGGCTTTCGGGCTGAGCAGCGGTCGCTGTGCAGGCCAGAGCCATTTCAAGGGTGTTAAGTGCCGTGGGGTTTTATATAACACAGTGAAGAATCCATTGCACATGCACATTTATAGTAAATCGAAATTAAAATATGATTTTAATGTTGTAAATTATCAGATAGATTTTTTCCATTGAATGATTATATTATGTGGATATAATTGTCTTGTAGTACGTTCTAGTGTTCGGTTATATTAAAGTTGAAGAAACTGGCTTAAATTTGATTTTGTCATTAATTATTTTACTCGCGGCATCTCTCCCGAGCAAAGTCGGCATCTATACCGGGATCCAGGGAGAGACGCCGCAGATGCAACAATTCCTTTGTTCACTCCTTTCTCCCATTTAATTTCAATTGCCAATATTTTGTTCATCCCTGATCAAATGTACATGTTATCAAATTATGCTCGATGAATTTGCAACAATTTTTAAAGTAAATATACCGAGATATAACAAAAGACATAAAAAGTGCGGCAACTCTCCCGGAATTACCCTAATAGGTCGTAATATCAACATCTCAAAACTAAATCAATAAGCATCCACTTCACACTTAACTAACTGGTGATAAAAATACTAAAGGTAAACATTCAAAAGCTACCCGGACAACGCCGGGTACTACAGCTAGTCTTATATAATTTCCTTCAAAATGAGTCGTTAATCATTTCAGTTAGTGAAACAGTTAGCGACGGACGTCCCTTGGGATGAAACATTTTGCGAAATGCTCGACAAAGTTTAATTAATTATGTCCAACTTTCAACCAGTACAGAGCAAGGGTAAACGCCAGGTTACTCCACCGTTAAGATGATTGAATTTCAAACAACGTGAGACCAAAAACAGTTGCTCAGGACCAAAAATGAGTGCCCAGTTATCAAAAAATATCGTGAGCACAAGGAGGATTCACAACTAAATTAAATTGACTAATTATTTCTAATATCATTACACTGTATTTGTTGAAATGATGTAAGTTAAAATAAATAGTAAATGAATGTCCTAATTTATGCAGACGATATCCTCCTGGTGACGTAAACGGCCGGAGACGTGCAAAAGAGTACCCATGCTGTGAGAGCATTTTGTAAAAAAATAAAATAAAAAAGTTTTGATTTGTAAAAAGGGGAATAAACGAGTGAATAACGAACAATGGTTGATAGATGGTGGTAATGTAAAGGTCACTAATAGATTAGAATATTTTGGAATATATTTGAAAAATAATGGGATATGTGTTCATCAATAAAGCACGCAAAATGGAAAGACTTACAGTATTGTCAGTAATTAAAATTCTTGAAATAAATTTCCAAATATAGAGCATAAGATTTTAAACAAGCTATAGTGAAATGGTGTTGCAACGATATTAAGAAATTTCTTTCTTTCTTTCTTTCTTTCTTTCTTTCTTAATCCTTTTTCCCTCCAGGGTTAGTTTTTCCCATGGACTCAGCGAGGGATTCCACCTCTACCGCCTCAACGGCTGTGTCCTGGAGGGTGAGACTTTCGGTCAGGGATACAACTGGAAAGGAGGATCAGTATCACACCGAGGCTGTCTCATCTGCTATGCTGAGCAGGGCTGTTGTAGGGGGATGGTAAGATTGGAAGGGTTAGACTAGGAAGAGGGAAGGAAGTAGCCGTGGCCTTAACCATCACGGCGTTTGCCTGGAGGAGAAATGGAAAACCACGGAAAACCATTTCGATGTGGGAATCGAACCCCCCTGTACCCAGTTGACCTCCTGAGGCTGAGTGGACCCCGTTCCAGTCCTCGCACCGATTTTCAAATCTCGTGCCAGAGCCGGGAATCGAGCTCGGACTTCCGGTTTAGGCAACTAATCGCACTAACCACTACACCACAGAGGCTGACAATTAACAAATAATGTTTATTTTTTATATGTTGCGTGGGAAATTTTCCTTGAGGCACAGTTTTCGCTATTTTCCGGTTACAATTTAACAGCCTTGTACAAAATACTTATCTACTTAATAATGATAATCCTCAGCCTATTTCCAGTCATTCGACCGGGCAGGAATGAAATGAAGCCCCAATCTAGCGGGAAGGATAGGAATTGTGCCGGCTTCCGAGGCCGGTCGCACTCCTCTGGGGCAATGATTAATGACTGACAGATGAAATGAAATGATATTGGGGATTTTTGCTGGAATGAATGATCGGGAAAGCCGGAGTACCTGGAGAAAAACATGTCCCACCTCCGCTTTGTCCAGCACGAATCTCACATGGAGTGACTGGGATTTGAAGTACGGAACCCAGCGATGAGAGGCCGGCGCGCTGCCGCCTGAGCCACGGAGGCTCACCATGTACTTAATAATAAATCTGGCTTATAAAGTATGGGAGATGTAAGAATAATGAAAAATTGAATTTTTTTATAATAGGAAAATCATAATTTTGCTGTTGTTTTAGGACATTCGATATGCAATATGTAATTTTCAACTGATGATAAAATGCAGAACTACTTTGGATTCCACCGGCCGAGTTGGCCGTGCGGTTAGGGTCGCTCAGCTGTGAGCTTGCATTCGGGAGATAGTGGGATCGAATCCCACTGTCGGCAACCCTGAAGATAGTTTCCCATTTTCTCACTAGGCAAATGCTGGGGCTGTACCTTAATTAAGGCCACGGCCGCTTCCTTCCCACTCCTAGCCCTTCCCTATCCCATCGTCGCCATAATACCTATCTGTGTCGGTACGACGTAAAACAAATAGGAAAAAAAGTATTAATTCCTGTACATATTAAAACTTTATCAGATAATTTCAAACGAATCTGATAAGAACACTGTCCAAAAGGAGCATGTTATACTTGGCAATGAGTTGATAATGTTTTAAGCTAGAATAATGCAATAGAAAGTTTCAAGAAACGTACTTGCGTGAAAACTGCTCTGGACTGTAAGTTACTCCCTCAGACTTCTTTCTCCTCTTATGCACAGCCTAGGCGTACTACAAGGTAAATATATTCCAGTGAGATTATTAAAATGGTAGTCGGAAAGAAAGTGCCAATGCTATATTCTGTAGTGCCATGCGTTAATGGTGAAACTGTAGTGGTTTAGAAAATATTTTATAGAATTGGTAAATATTATCAGAAAACAACAAGCATTGTTTCACGATAAAAACACATATAAAATTGAAAATATTAGATCTAAAATCGTTTATAGAAAGTAAACTTTTTGTTGGTTAGAAATTATGTCATGTTGAAAATAGAAAGTTAATTTGAACAAAAATATCATCATAACAAGAAACGAAATATACAAAATATTCCGTATATAATCCTGAAATAATCTTAAAAAATTCAAGTAAATCTTCACGTAATTAGCACTCCTACAAAACATTATATCACAAAAAAAAAACATTCACTTTTTTTTTAAGCTTATTCTGATTCTGCTTGCTCTTCCTGGGCTTTCTTCCTTTTTGTGTCTCCTTGCTGTGAAGAAGTGCTCTGATTGATCCGAGCATGTTTCATGGACTCCCACATCATATCCTAGACACCAATATCTGGATCGCCCTCGCTTATCTGCTGTCGTTGCACATACAGTGTTACAAGTGAACTTGCAAGTTCACCGCCTTCTCATTTCACAACAACATTGCTTGTTCAGACGCAACATCCTCCCACCTTTGATTTTATACTGTCAAATCAAATTTATTTACACATTAACAATATATACTAAACAAAATTTCAAACACAGATTAACTTCTTTCATTCAAGAAAACATGTAGGGATGTTCACTTTCCTGCCTGTCCTGGTAACTTTGACACCTTGCAAGGGAGGACCAGGAACTGGAGACCTTGGAACAGCTACCTTCGTATTTTTGGGGTAACGTCTAGTGTTGCGCCTTTACCTGGGTTTATGGGAGACAAACACATCTCCAAGGGATAGATGTGTTGTATTGGCCGGATGAATTCTCCAGCAGCAGTTTTCACCTTCACTACACGTACTACCTTGTCGTTCCCGGTGTCATTGCCGATCAGCACAACATCTCCACACTTTATCTGTTCTCTCCTCCCCTTCATGTGTCCTTTCTTGTGAATGAGTTGACCTAGATACTCCCGTCTGAATCTCTTCCTCAATTCTTCTCTCAAGCGTTGTTGGTATTGCAGCCTTTTTGATAAACTAATGTTATCAATGGAATCGAGATCTGGCACTCCCACCCTTTTGATATCTTGTATGTACATTTAAGGTGTCAGAGCCACAAGGTCATTCTGGTCATCTGATATGTAGGCCAATGATCTGGAACTTACAACCGCTTCACAGTCAATAAGAATCGTCATTTCTTCATGGTTTACAAAAGCATGGCCCAGTACCTGTCGCAACAATCTTTTGACCATCTGAACTACTCATTCCCTCCATCCACCCCACCAGGCTGCAGTGTGTGGGTTGAATCTCCATTCCATTTTCAAAACTGCTGTTTCTTCGGGTATCTTCTTCCAGTCAAGTGCCATGAGTAAATTCTCCATTCCACGGAAGTTTGTGCCATTGTCGCTAAATGTAACATGCTGTCTATCCCGTCTACGGTAGATATGACTCGTCTCAATCCCAACATAAAACTGGACACAGAGAGCGAGGTAACCAGTTCAAAGTGAACTGCCCTGACAACAGCACATGTAAAGATTACTATCCACGATTTTGTATTACCTCTTAGGTGCAATGGACCCGCTAGATTCATTCCGACCACTTCAAATGCGTACTCTTCTCTTACTCGAGCTTCCGGAAGTTCCATAGATTCTGCTTCAGCATTCTTTGGTTCAAACCTTCTACAACAGAGACACTTGGCCCGAATGCTACGAATTGGCTTCCTTCCCCTTGATGATCCAAAAGCGTTCTCTAAGTATAGATAACAAGACCTGTACTCCTGCATGAGAAGGTTTCAAGTGCTCTTCCATTACAAGTAAAGCTGTTACTTTATGTTCAAGTGGAAACAATATGGGAAATCTAAAGTCTTCTTCATCGTTTCTTCTTACTATCTTGGTGCGGATTCTCAATAGCCCGTTTCTATCATGGAATGATACAGTATTTGAAGTCTGATCTCTCTCTCTTTTGAAACGCGTCGTTCTGCACCATTCTCAGGAGTTTTACTTCTGCATTCCTTATTTCTGTTACTGATAACTCTGTCGACAGAAACCTGTCTTCTTTACGTTTGGCGTTGCTAAGGAACCGAAGTACCCAATCCATCATGCATACAATTCTTGAATACCTTGAGAAATGTTTAAGGTTCCATTCTTCTTCAGATGAGGGTGATGCAAACATCATCATGCTAACAGCTCCCCTTTTCTTTTATTGGTTTATTTCATCTTCATTCGGCTGGTAGTGAGTTGTGGGTCACTCGTTCTCATCCTATCTTAACCACTGTGACCCCTCCCACCATTTGGATTCGATTTATGTTTACACACTACAGTCTCTTGAAGGCAGATCAGCTGGGTTATCTTGAACTGGGATATGTCACGAAACTGCACTGTCTTACCCCTCTTCTTGAAAAAGCTCCCCGACCGTTCATTATTCTTGATCCAGTGCATAACAGAAGTGTAATCCGTACAATAATACTCCTTGAGATGTGACGATTCGAGACGCTTCTTGACCTGTAAGGCCAATCGTACCTCAATGCAACTTACCATTAATTCTAGTCTTGGGATTGTTGTTATTTACAGAGGGGCAACTTGTGATTTACAATGCAGCAGTTGAACCATTACATTGGCACTATCTTTAGAGCATAGGGATACCGCAGCTGCATACGAAAACTTTGAAGCATCGCAGAAAATGTGTAACGAGCATAATGTTTTTCGAAGGAGATCCATCTAGGCACTCTTAACTTTGTTAAGTCTAGCGGCTCTTCAACCCACTTGATGAATTACCTGTGCAACTCCACCGGAATTTCATTGTCCCATCACAACTTGGTTTTCCAAATTTGCTGTAAGAGCAGCTTCGGGCAAAGGGTAACTGGCGAGCTAAAACCTATGGGGTCAAACACTCGTTGCGCAGTAGACAAGAAAATTCTTCGTGTAATTACACATTGAGGCTTGCTAATTTCACTTACGTCACAAAACAGTGGATCTTCCAATTTATCCTATAAGAGTCCCAGCACAGACGACGGCCTTATACTTTCTTTCAGAAGTTCGAAACAAGTATTTTCCCACACTCTTAATTCAAAATTTCCATGTGCCATTATCTGCGTAGCCTTATCAATAAACTTCTGAATTAACAGATGTGACACAGTCGTCTACAAAAAAAAAATTCGTCAGCGGTGGTGTGTATTGATGCAAATGATGTTGTATGACAGCCCCTAAAACAAACTGGCTGCAGTTTAATCCAAATTGTACCCTACAATGTCTCAAAATCTTGATATTCTTCTCACTCACACTCTCCCACCAGAGAAATTGCAGAAAATCTCTATCCTGTGGATTGACTTATATTTGCATGAAGTATTGTTTTATATCGGAGATGACTGCAATTCTTCTAAATCGGAAGTCCATCTTTACTTTTGGAATCAATTTTAACAGTTTTGGACGCTTTGAGAGATTGTCATTCAAATAACAGCCACTCTTGCTTTGCAAGACGCATCAAAAACAGGCCTTATATTGGTTGTAGAGTTTTCCTTAAACACTCCCCTATGAGGCAGATAATGCGCTGAACAATCCTCTTCTTTTCTTGACACTTCTTCCAGCCAACCTTTCAGTACCAGACCGTAATCTAGTAGCTTATTAGCAGTTCTGAGTTTGGAAGTTGTAGATAGTAATCTTTCTCAGCAAGGATTCTGTTATCTGGAAAAAATTCTCTACACTGTAACCAAGGTAGACTAATTTCATAGCGTCTCTCATAGTCCCTCTTCACAGGTTTTCAAAGTACTCTATAACCACTGCTTCCTCCTCTTCCTTGGTCTGATGTTCAGAAGGATCAATAAAAAATATCTAAAACATCAAACTTCCATAGCTCTGGTAAATTATGTATTGGTCTGTGTCAGCATGGTGGTTAACATCACAACATGGTTAGGTTGCCCGAGTCTTCTTTCCATTCGTACCATTACAACCCATTCTAGTTGAGTTTTCACTGCTGAGCCCACATTCCACTTCTTCAACTTTTCCAGTGTAAAGCATCTTCACAGCGTCCGCTCCTAACAGTATCTCAATTGCTGATTGTCCGTTTCGGACATCAGTTATTTTCATTCCACGTTGGTTCAGCTCTTTCGAGCAAGCTGTAGACGAGAGTCGAGATATGGATCCACATATTGTGGGCTGGTCTAGTACCTCAACATTGCTAGCGTAGTTTCCTTCCAAGCTTTCTAAGCAGATGCTGTAACATCAGTGCTCCGTTTCCTTGGTCGAGCTTCCACCAAACAAGACGTGCTTTACCAACTCAGTATTTACAATGTCAACACCTCATTTCTTCTGAAATCTTCTTCAAGATATACGATCGTTGTGAACCTGAGTTAATTAGCACCCTTACTTTTCGCTTTCTCCCATTTAAAACGATATTTACCCTGAGTGTTTGAATAAATACCTCTGAGGTTCACTGGATATATAAACACGTTTTGTCGTCCTCATCAGTTTTAACTTCTACAGATTAATTTATCTGTCCATTTTCTGGATTTGGACACATGATTTCATGATGTCTTTTGGAGCAGATTATGCAACTTACTCTCTGCTTGCCGTACAATGTTTTAAACATGCGAAACATCATTTCCCTTTTCTCACCAAGTCGTGCTTGTGGCTAAGGGATAATTTTTGGACATGGAAACATTCCTTACTGTCATGAGTTTTATCTCAGAACAGACACACATCAGGACTCTTCTTCTTCTCACCATAAAATAAATCTGCTGCAGTAATCAAAACATCATTGTCGTCAACTTGCACTCAACTCTGGTACACGATTTTGCCATTCATAATGTGGCATAGCCTGGGGTATGTATCTTCTTTCTCTCTTTCTTTCTTAATCTGTTTACCTCTCCATGGTTGGTTTTTCCCACGGACTCAGCGAGGCATCCCACCTCTACCTCCTCAAGCGCAGTGTCCCGGTGCGTGAGACTTCGGGTTGGGGAATACAACTGGGAAGAATGACCAGTAACTCGCCCAGGCAGTCGCAACTGCTTTGCTATGCTGAACAGGGGCCTTGTGTTGGGGATGGGAAGATTGGAAAGGATAGACAAGGAAGAGGGAAGGAAGCGGCCGTGCCCTTAAGTTACGTGCCATCCCAGCATTTGCCTGGAAGGGAAGTGGGGAAAATATGGAAAACCACTTCGAGGATGACTGAGATGAGAATCGATCCCCCCTCTACTCAGTTGACCTCGCGAGGCTGAGTGCACCCCGTTCCAGCCCTCGTACCACTTTTCAAATTTCGTGGCAGAGCCTGGAATTGAACCCGGGCATCCGGGGGTGGCAGCTAATCACCCCTAAATTTTCTTTCATTGAATAATCCTTTAGGCGGAGTCATTTTTGCCACATGGCAGCAGCACAACACATTTTTATCCAAGATAATTTGAAATTTAACATTTAAACACTGACAAGTAGAAACCATTACTGTTATGACGGTAAGGCCAACGTATGGAGTGTTACCTGTGCAATGAACAGTTGACAATGTATTTACTCAAAATACTTTTCTCTCACCGAATTTGTATTTAAAATTCTTCTTATGTTGCAATTTGTTTTACGTCGCACTGACACAGATAGGTCTTATAGCGACGGTGAGATAGGAGTGGGAAGGAATCGGCCGTGGCCTTAATGAAGGTACAGCCTGGTGTGAAAATGGGAAACCACGTGAAACCATCTTCAGGTCTGCCGACAGTGGGGTTCGAACCCACTATCTCCCGGATGCAAGCTCACAGCTGCGCGCCCCTAATCGCACGGCCAACTCGCCCGGTATTTAAAATTCTAGTCCAAGATATGAATGAAATTTAATCTGAAACTATATATATTGAAATTAAAATTTAAACTTGTTTGAGTCAAAATATTTGTTATCCAAACACCGAATATAGAAAAAGGTAAGACTTTTATGTTTTGTCCAGCCCCCTTCCTGACAGAAGAACTTGAAGAATTTTAAAACTCTAATTGAATAATAACTCTTAATCTCAAGATTAACATCAGAAGACAAAAGTGTTGTGGTAAGTTCTGCTATGTATCTAAATGCTATGGATAATAAAAGTGACTACTATTATTCCTCACAGTTAAGGAACGTCAGTTGGACTACTCCATATCTCCGCAGTTTCATTTCACGACGTTATTTTGACAAATATCAACGAAAGTAGCCTTTATGATTAATCATTTTAACAGTATTAGTCAATGTAACATATTCCTTCTTGCCCTAAATTAAGATTAATCATTAATCATAGTCAATATCAGAACGTCAGCTAGACTACTCCATTTCCCCGCAGTTTAATTTCACGACTATTTTGACAAGTATCAACGAATGTAACCTTCAGGATTAATCATTTTAACAGCATTAACCTATGTAACATTCTCCATACCTCTAAATTATGATAAATCGTCAATCAAAGTCATTATCTTTTCCATAAAGAAGTATGCATTTCTACTGCAGATAGTTAGGCCACCAGCGCCACGTGTCGAACTGTGTAACTACTCCGATTACAGTGCGTGGACCCGATTGTTAAGGCCAGTAAGGAGCTAGCTAGAGCGATGCATCAAATAGGCCATGAGCGTGACTTCTGTTACCTTCCACAAATACTGTATTTGGAGGAAACGGGAACGTTCGAAAGGGTAGAACTTTTACCAAATATTGGTTACAAGAACAATGTAATGATGACCATCATGTATGAAATGTTTAGTGAAAAACATTACCTTTCAGTGAAATTTTCTTATCCATTCTGGGATATCAAAACACATTATTTCCATCAACATGCACAGCGCGTCTGGTGGCCATGGTCAAGCCTTCAAGACGTATATATTATGGTGTGACACTGTAGTTAGTCGGTTCGAGTCCTGTTGGTCGAAAACATTTTACCATTAAAATGTTGGCCAGCAGGGTATCAGAGGTGGTCGTATACAATTTTAATCACTAGATACCGCGTCAAAAGTCTGGATTAAATCCCAAACCTTTTCGCAGTACTCATACGGAGTGAGGGCGTATGATGCTGTTGATGGTGATTCGTCTGTCGGATAGGGACGTAAAGCCTTAAACAGAATCTCTGGTGCTATTAGACAGGAGTAGGCTATGTGTCGGCAGGGGTTTCACTCCCTTTTTTCCCACTATCAAATATCACGTTATTCATTTTGTCGTAAAAACTCGCTACGAAAATTCATCTCAATTCATACCAGACCCCGCATTGGTTGGGCATACAAGTTTGAGGAATGACCATTTTAACAAATGTTCATCTTAGATACTTCGTTGTAGGTTATAGATTAGATTATGGTACAGACATGTTTCGGCTGAGATGGAATTTCGTGTGCTTGGTTCTTTCTCGATAAAATGCCTCTCGTTCAACGATGTGAGGTTGTCATCTTCTTTCACATAATAAGATTAACGTCATCTATATTGGCATAAGACTGAACCAAGTTTTACTCTCTGGTTTGAAGCAATGGATTTTGGAGCTTTGGACTTAATTCAACCGGCCATACGTCCACAGAAATACGTCAGCAGAAATCCGTCCGGAGAACATGAAGTCCATGAAAGCATGAGGTCCCACCTGGAAATAACTTTCGATCGTCAAAGGTCGTATGACTTCCTTGTGTTAAATCATTGCCCTCTACTATGACTGACTGCGCTAATACGCCTTCCCAATACAACAATATGAGCGATATGGACCTAGTTCCCATTTCTACCACCGAGCGCTGCTTCACTGGCATTGAAAACGATTGTTCATTACAGCACACGTTAAGTGTTTAGTATATTTCTGTTCAAATATATAACCAATCACTCAAAAAACATTTGAATCATACCTTACACCTCAGTAAAGAAATTCAGAGAAGAACGTACTCCTCCGCAGCGGAAAAACTGTGCAAAATAATGTTAACGGCAGGTAGTAAATACTGTAGAAAATTATATTCACACACTTTTCTCTTTAAGTGTTTTGCGTTCTCGCGTTCAAATCTTTCAAAGATCTCTGTTATTTATGTGGCTATGTTATTAAAGAATACAGGAATAGCACACTAGCAAATAACTTCACTCAATAACTATGAATGCCCGATTTCAGGACAACTGAAGTGAGGAAAATCACGCAACACACACTAAATAGTCACTCATAGATGCAACAGTATTTTTATGTACAAATGATTGTGCTTTAAATACAAAAACATGAACAATTTTCAAAATCCACAGTGGCAAATCAGATGGGTACTGCAGCCTGCTGTTTTAATCCCTTTTATATATCAAGTTCATTAGCACTGTTGAACACCTTGGTCTTGTCAAAGGAATCAAGCATCTTGTCCGGCTGCAATGTTGCTACATTTGTGCTAATGACACGTATGTCGAATAAATTTTTTATCGATGACTTTTATTTGACAGTGGTAGCTGCATAAAAAATCGTGCATATCTGTATACGAATGGTCTTTTAAATATTATAGGGCTGTTATTACTTCAGTCGCGAAAATGTCTTTCGCGTGCAGCACATTCATTTTCTTAAACTTAGACGGCTCGATGTTTTTGCATGTAAGAAAAATTAACCTGCTTTTCAGTTTCATTTGATTGCATCTGATACAGTTTCTTGATGAAATCACCTTTTATATCCTGGAAACTATCAAACACAGATTTTTTTAAGTAAGGAATTTCTTACTTTTCAGAATGTGCCATATGTCGAAAGCAAGAAGAGTCATCTCACTATCAACAGGACAACAGATCTTCGCTTTAATGTGTTTTGAAGAAGACATTCTTCTTATCCTGCTAACATTAGTCTTACGATTGTCACTCACAATGCGCAACACGAAAAAGCCGCAAGCTTCGAATTCCTTTATTGTTTTGAGTGTTAAAGTATGTAGCTCTATACCTAAAAGCCTCTTAAACAAGAAAAGTGCTGCTGTAACCTGTATTTTGTAGTCACAGCAGAAATTATCAAACAGAAAAAGTTATTGACTAGGGTAATTCGATTTCTACTTTCGCTTGCATGACAGTCATCTTGAGTAGTTTTTATTCGCTGAACGTGAAATGAAGCGTCTTAGTGTTGAAAGAAGGTGTCGAGTTTCTGGTCGTATAACATCTGTTGTTCGATGGACCACCAACAATTACAATCTCCCTTCTTCATTTAGGCACCGACTTTCTGCTAAGAGGCGCTCCTTTACTAAGAGTGTTATTCCAGTTTCGCAATTCATATCTCCTGCGTAGCGTGAAAGTGTGGATTTATTGGGCGTGACAAACATATCGTTTCGATGATCTTGAATTTAAATTCGGCGGGAAATTCTGTTTTGAAGTAACATTTAGCCATTTATGGCGTTGTTACTCGTTGAAAGTAAACTCATGAAACGAAATCCCACTTGCCGATCTGCATTTCATCTTACATTAAGGCACACAGTAGTAAGCAATGTTATGTACATAAGCATTAAAACGGTTCATGACCAACGAAACAAGCCAAATAAGGTAAACACAGGCTCAAATTATACCAGCACTATTAGCAATGATCACTGAGCGTGTCTCGTTAAGCAGACTAATGCCAGCTTCTGAGCGCTCCTAGCGCCTGAACTTGTTACTACGCCGTGTTCGCTCGTAGGCGAATGAGAAGGCGTATTAACGCAGTCATAGTAGAGGGCGATGGTTAAATCAACACATTCCAAGTAAGTCGAGCATCCTACATACTAAAACTCCACGTGCAAGACAAGAAGAGTAAAGAAAGGCAAAAGTGGCAAATATAAAATATGTAATTTCAGGGACAAACGACTGAAGCTGAAACGATACTTTTGGAGAAAGATTGATTGAGTCAGGTTAAGTCCGAGGAAAGAGAGAGTAATGGTTCTAAATTCGCTGACCGAACATAAGAATGTCAGAAGATGCGGAGTGTAAAAGACAGGCATATGGGAAGAGGCAACCATGACTCCCCATTATGCTCTTTCCGCAGTAGATCAGCTACTTATATAATCACAAATCACCATCGATAGAGAAGTGATCTTGCTTGGAATAGACTTCCGACAGTACCTGGCAGTAATTCCTCATTGTTACAGAACCGCAGTTATGCAGCCAAGTTTTAAATGTTCTACTTTATGAGTCAAAATGAAGACTTAACTTCACTGTAGGGCTTGTAAACTCGGAAACAAATAATTAAGCCAAATGGCACTATCGTGATTCAAGAAAAGTGAGAGTACGATGTTTTCCAAAGTACTGTAGTAATTTTTTGCCCAAGAAACAAACAAGTAAACATCATCAACCAATAGATTCTGAATAGCTTCAAATACGACTAACGTGCATTACCATTCACTCCATAGTGTGCAATGATGTTGATGAGGTTAATGAAGCTGGTGTTTGCAATGGTACGATATTTAATCTACGGAAGCTAGACGAAAATATCGTCCTTAGCACCTGTGAATGCGGGAATACCACTCGTTCTTAAATGGAGGCAATTTCCTCTAAATTTAGCCTTCTCTATCACAATGAATAGGCTACCAGGATAAACATTAAAGCTGGGATGAATCTCCCCAGTCCAGTGCCTTCAACAGCTGTACGTGGCTATTTCGAGAGTACTCAGATCCATAGGCTTCAAAGTACAACTCCTTCCCGTGTGGGTGGGGGACGCAGACGAAGAATACACCCACGGTATCCCTTGCCTGTTGTCAGAGGTGACTACAAGGGACTACCAAGGGATGATTGAATTAGAACCGTGAAACTACTTGCAATTAGTACCATCACGCGGGGAAGCCATGGGTCGCCTTTACTTGCGAGTAGTTCCACTATGTTAGGTACACAATAGGTTTATGATTAGTAGCAGTCGAGAGCTGTTCACTGTGGTTTTCCGGTACCTGTGATTAGTACCACTATATGCGGCACATCACGGGCTTACGTTGCCTGTGATTAGTACCATTATATGAGAAACACCACGGGTCTGGGCGTTGGCTGTGATTAGTACAACTATATGAGTGAAACCGTTGGCCTGCGTTGCCTGTGATTTGTACCCACTATGTGAGGATCGCCACGGGGCAGTACGAGTCCCTGTGATTAGTACACCTATGTGAGGTGCACCATGGGTTTGCGTTGCCTACGAGTGGCGCCATTATGTGAGAAACAACATAGGTTTGCGTTACCTGTACGAGGTACAATACTTGTGAGTAGTACCATAATGTTTGGGACGCCGTGAGTTACGCTACCTTTGATTAGTATCGCAACTTCAGAAGTACCATGGTTGTACTTTACTAGCGATAAGTGTCATTATGAGGGACCGTTGTCCTGGATATTGGACCCCTTTAGACAACAAGTATCATCGATTCAGGTTTGTGCTTTGGAAGCAGTCCCTTGGCCAGTAATATTGTTTCTGTGAATGTGAGGCATTGCGGGTCGGATCCACTGATTGTTTTAAATTCATATTCATCCATTTATCCTTCATCATGTCGTTTTGAATTCTGGTCAGTGGATGAATTTTGGACTTTTAAATTGTCATTGCATTTCGTCTTATTTCGTACCGTTAGGGGCTGATGACCAAGATGTTAGACCCCTTTAAACAACAAGCATCATCATCATCATAATCATCATCAAAGTAGAACACCAAGCTACAACTTCACTCAATGTGGTTTGTAAGTAAATACTATAATACCTGTTTTGATTCCACTCACGTGCCATATAAAACCTGGAAATCGTAACTTTTATACGTAAGATATATTAATAGTCCATTTAGAATTTCCGATTACTTTATAGATAGTAATTTTGACTGTTGAAGACAGCCTTACGTACTAGTTGTTATTATTATTATTTGCTAAATATTTAGCAGACAAATTTGTATTATCCAGGATGTACAACAATGAACCACCAATCTGCAGCAGTCTGGATGATTTAGAAACAGTTATGAGAGAACACGGACACCGAAAATGGATGAAAAATATATGCCTTCTGAACAGTCTTCAGTTTCTACGCCCCATACTTCCATCGTCAACACCCCACAAGTCTTGCCTTGCTTTTGAGATTCCGTACTCCTACTTATTGTTTTCTGTTCCAATACATCTTTTTACAACAGACTTACTTCCTCTAACCACAGTTCAGTCTTACTTTGTGGAATATACTCAAAGACAGTGGCCCAATGCTCTTCAAATCTTCATTGATGGCTCAAAAATACCCTCACCACCTGCAGTGGGATGCGCTTTTTACTGTCCCGCAACTGAAGAATCTCGTTTATTCACTTTACCAAATGACTGGTCTATTTTTACAGCAGAAGCTGTCGCTATTTCCGAAGCTCTAGCATACAGTTTAAGAGTTAAACCTTCTGCAGTTCTTATAATTACTGACTCTCTCAGTGTCTTGAAGACTTTACAGTCACCTGCTACATACAAACTAACGGTTCATCAAATTCAGATCATTCAGAGAATTCGACAACTTACTCGTCTCAATATTGCTGTACACTTTCTTTGGATACCTAGTCATAAAGGTATCAAACACAACGAGTATGTTGACCGGCTCGCTAGAGCAGCAACGCATTTGGGCGAACGGCTAGATTCACCAGTGTCTATTCGAGACTACGTGCCACGTATCAAGCAGCGTTCCTGGACGCAAATTGAAGAAGAACGGTATATTACAAAAGGGCAACGGGGAAAACAATACGCTGCAGTCCAACCATACCCTCCTCACTCACCTTGGTTCTCCAAATGGAATGCTTGTCGCCGATACATCACTTATCTTATTCGCATGAGGTTCAACCACGGCAGTTTTGCAAATCATCTCTATCGGATAGGAGTCCTAAACTCGCCCTACTGTTCCTGTGACCGACAAGCGATCGCTGACCTCAACCACATCTTCTTCTCGTGCCATCTTTATGTACAGCAGGAAAAATTTATAACAACTTTACTTTCATTGAACTTCCAACTACCACTCAACATCCAGTGCATTTTATCATCCCAACAACCAGAAGCGTATAATGCAATCGCCATATTCTTAAAAGACACCGATTTAAGATTATAAAGTTTGATGTGATACTACTTCAGAAAAACAATTTGTTCTTTTGTTTTTTTTCTCTTAGTATGTGTGTGCGCGCATTCTGTACGGGCTCGGAACGTAATACCATTATAATACTATGGAAGATTCATAGGTGTATATGTATTCTAAGTGTATATTTAATGTATATGCTTTGTTATCTAATGTATATCTAGCTGGCTGTTTGGTCTGGCACCTAAAGCCAATAAATTAATTTTTAAAAAAAGGAGACAACACGGAAAATCTAAGATATGTATTTGGAAACGTACTGTATGTACTTTCGTATGATAACACTAGATGGTGTATGTAAACAACAGTGTGGGTCTAAGCCGTTGCCTACGCTATAATACAAGGCCTTGAAATGTACTCATGGAAATGGGTGGCATTCTAGTTCACCATTCAGCCGCTAGGATCGCGTTCTTGCCCCCTTGTATTCACATGGCCATATATGTCAATAAGTAAATTATAACCTAAATAAAAAGAACTGAATGTTTTTACGAGTATTGACAGTACTTTACTTATAGAGCGGTGCTGCATTGGCTTGGATATGTCATCGAAGTTTCAAAACTTTCCTTTTGAGGGGCTTTTTGTCAAGTTTAAAACTTTCTCTCTCCTACAGTGGCTCGAATCAATGTTGTCTAATAGAGGTCTCAGAAATTTTCATTGTAGAAAAAGAGGTGGTCTGTCGTCTTCACACATTCTACACTTAATTTCACTGTTGAACATGTCTTTCGAAAAAAAAAGTACACCTTTTAGTAACTCTCTTCGGGGCTGCTCACTCCCTCAATTTAGTTGGTGCTAATGCGGCCACTGCTGCTATTGAGGCTCAGAATTTCTTCGGAACTTTGAACAGTACGTATTCTTTCTTTGCGGCTTCAACTTTACGGTGGGAAGTTCTCCGAAAATATGTGCCACTGACATTGAAACCTGAAAGCAATACAATATGGTCTGCAACTGTGTATAAACATTACGGTAAAGTTGTGCAGGCTCTAGAGGATGTTAAAAACCATGATCTCCCAACACCTAAAACTAAGAGTGAGGCCAGCTCCCTTTTGAAAAATATTGGGAAACTTGCATTCATCGTTTTCACATGTTTTGGCATGCTTTGTTCAAAAAGATCAATCATGTCAATGAGTTTCTGCAAAGAAAAGGTGTAACAGTAGATTTGGCTGCCCGGAATCTTCAAGGACTTTTAACGCTCTTGAAGTCTTGCAGCGAGTTTTCTCCATCTGAGGCCATTACTGAGGGTAAATTCTTGGCAAGCATGAGTGATCTACCATCTGAGTTCTCAGAAAAAAGACAACGAAAAAAGAAAAAATGTCTGATGAGCTGTGTGGCGATGAAGCTCCGACAAGTACTGAGAATGTGTACCAAGTAGCTATGTTAGAGGTTATTGATCAGATGATTACGGAGCTCAGTGACAGGTTTAAGGCTTTGGACAACATTAACAGCAAGTTTGGATTTTTGAATGGCGTTCGAATTAAAGAAATGCAAACAAAATATCTAAAAATGAAAGCAGAAGAATTGGCAAATATCTACACTGCTGATCTCAACATTGAAGAATTTAAATTTGAAATAGAATGTTTCAAGCACCACGCTTTATCAGTCGACGAAAATTTAAAGGAAGCCACATCAAGAGAAATTTTAAGTCTTATTTATAAAAATAAACTAGAGGAATGCTACCCTAACATTACTACTGCACTGAGAATGTTTTTCACGTTGCAAGTTACAGTGTCATCTGGAGAACGAAGTTTTAGCAAACTCAAAATCATCAAAAACTACATGAGAAGTACAATGGGATAGGAGAGACTCTCTAATCTAAGTATAATATCAATTGAACACAAACGAACATCCCTTATCAACTTTGACGACATCATCAGTACATTTGCAGCTAAGAAGGCTCGAAGAATTTACTTTTGAGGTACAATACACAAAAAATGTTTGCGTAGTTACAATTGAGTTACACTACAAACAAATTATTTGTGTTAGTCATGTAAAAGTGTTTTTCAATATAAGTGTAATGTATGTATTAATATGTATAAGTGTATTAATATAGGTGTTTTTCATAAATAGAACTTCTTAATAGTATACATATGGTGTGTAATTTCAACTGCCACATCTAAAAAAAAATAGCTTTCGCAGGTATTATATTTCAGTGTTAGGGGAGGGTGAGGGAGGGGGATCGGGGGATGGGGAGCGGCAAACTGATCTTTGCCCCTCCCCCCCCCCCCCCGTGACAAATCTTCTAGTTCCGGCCCTGGTCTATACCATAATAAAACAATGTTTACCAATGGCCTGTGTTCTGTCACTTTCCTACGAGAATCTCCCGAAGTCAGAATTTGTCTTCAGTCACTGTGCATAAGTACATGCCCTATATTTCCAAATGCATATCTGAGATGTTCCGTGTTGCCTCCTGTTCGCGAGAAAAAAATTATTGCCATGACTTATGACTCGACCCTCGTAGTTATAAGAAGAACATATTGTTTGCAATTGCTGAACACGTTTATAGACTTCCATATGCATTCGGTTCAAGTAATCATAAAATAGGCTCCGTAAATAACATTCCTCTCTCGTGAAAAATTACTCATTTGTTGGTACCAAGCAAGTGGCTGTGTGGTTTAGGTCACGTAGCTATCAACTTGCATTCTGGAGATGGTGGGTTCGAACACATTGCCCGCAGTTGTGAAGTTGATATTCCGTGGTTTCCAATTTTCACACCAGGCAAATGGTGGGCAGCAACTTCATTAAGGCCACGGGCGTTTTCTTCCCACTTCCAACCTTTCCCCACCCCATCGTCGCCGTATGACCTATCTGTGTCGGTGCGACATAAGAAAATTGTAAACAAAAACATTTATTTATTTATTTATTTATTTATTTATTTATTTATTTATTTACGAGTGGCTCATCACTCACAGTCGTTCATTGTCCTGTTGGTAAATAACCTCTCTCACCCCCTGTGGGTGGGGGACGCAGACAAAGAATACACCCACGGTATCCCCTGCCTGTTGTAAGAGGCGACTAAACGGGGTAACTAAGGGGTGATCGTATTAGAACCATGAAACTACTTGTGATTAGTACCACCACGCGGGGAACACCATGGGTCACTTTTACTTGCGAGTAGTACCACTATGTTAGGTATGATATGGGTTTGTGATTAGTATCACTGTATGAGCGACACCATGGTTCTGGCTTGCCTACGATTAGTACCCACTATATGAGGAACACCACGGGATTGTACGAGTCCCTGTGGTTAGTACCCTTACGTGATGAACACCATAGGTTTGCGTTGCCTGCAAATGGCGCCGCAATGTGCGAAACACCATAGGTCTGTATTACATGTGCGAATTTCATTACCTGTGGGTAGTGCCATAATGTGTGGCATACCGTGAGTGTACGCTACTTACGATTAGTACCGCCACATAACAAATACCATGGTTCTACATTCTTAGCGATAAGTACTATTATGAGGGGCCGATGACTTGGATTTTGGACCCCCTTTAGACTACACGCATCATCGATTCAGTATGGTTCTATAATAATAATAATAATAATAATAATTTCGTGTGGCTATTTCTAGCCGAGTGCAGCCCTTGTAAGGTAGACCCTCCGATGAGGGTGGGCGGCATCTGCCATGTGTAGGTAACTGCGTGTTATTGTGGTGGAGGATAGTGTTGTGTGTGGTGTGTGGGTTGCAGGGATGTTGGGGACAGCACAAACATCCAGCCCCCGGGCCATTGGAATTAACCAATGAAGGTTAAAATCCCCAACCCGGCCAGGAATCGAACCCGGGACCCTCTGAACCGAAGGCCAGTACGCTGACCATTCAGCCAACGAGTCGGACATGGTTCTATAGAAGCAGTCCCTTGGTCAGTAATACTATTGCATTTCTTTTCGTCAGTTTTTGTGAATATGAGGCACTGCAGGACGGATCCGCTGATTGTTTTAAATTCATACCCATCCATTCATTCTTCATCCTCACGTTTTGAATTCTGATCAGTGTAGGATTTTGGACTTTTATTTTGTCATTACAATTCGTCTCATTTCATACCATTAGGGGCCGATCACGTAGATGATAGGCCCCTTTAAACAACAAGCATCATCAGTAACCTCTCTCACTAAAAAAATGAATTGGCGTATGGCTTTTAGTGTCGGGAGTGTCCAAGGATATGTTCGGCTCGCCACGTGCAGGTCTTTTTGATTTGACGCCCGTAGGCGACCTTCACGTCGTAATGAGGATGAAATGATGATGGGAACAACACATACACCCAGCCCCCGTGCCAGAGAAATTAACCGATGATGGTTAAAATTCCCGACCCTGCCGGGAATCCAACCCGGGACCCCTATGACCAAAGGCCAGCACGCTAACCATTTAGCCATGGAATCGGACACCTCTCTCACTCAGAATTCACCATTCGCTTCTTCAACACACTATGAAAATAAGATTCAGACGCTCATGTTACCCATACTCAGCAGCTATTATGATGTCTTAGTTGGCGCTACCGAGCAACAAACAAAGAAATTGAGAGGTTAAATTGTCTATCATTACCAAAGAATAGGATGATGGTTATGGCAGTGATGTTGGTGATGATAGGGGAGAGGGGCTTTTAACATACAGTCTGCAGTGAAAAAAGGGAGTTATATGAAATGGTACTGAAAAATTTCTGTGTGAAACTAGATAACAGTGATACTGTATAGGCTTTTGGGCTTATGTGGTGTCAAGAAAATAAAGTGAAATTATTTACGTTTCGCAGAGAACTGTGCTCTGCGTCATCAGAAGAAATCTCGATTGTTCACGAGAAAGGCTTCTTAAACAATGACTCTTTAAATTTAGACGTTATAATAGAAGTGGAAATGGTACGTTCATTCGCCACCAGATTGCTCCCAGGACGTGGCATAGCGCTAGCGTTCGAAGCGGAAGCTGACCGAACCATCAGAATCAGTCTAAGGCCCGGTTTCACAGTTTGAGTTTAACCCGAAGCTTTAGTAAGCCACGCACGCCGCTTAAGCAAGGCTTACTCTTTGGCCTAAACACTACGAGTTTCACAGTAGAGGGACCATGTGCAGCTTTACTAAGCTGAACATCTCCGAAGTTGGTAATGCTTGCGCATGCGCAATGATTCAATTCTCATCTTTGTTTACATCCGTAGCCTATGATTGATTGACTTGTAGATTATACATCGTTTATCAGCCAAGATAATTTAGAAAAATGAACGGAAAATGTGATTCCAATAATAGTAACAAAAATAAAGTTTAAGAAAGGTCACTCGCCCGTCCTGCTGACACGTATTACCACTACAGTCTAAAATGGCAATAACTTCTGAACCATTCTTGCAAATAATGTCCTTATAAAATACTGGAGGAGGTCAAACAATTTATTACGATGAGGAATTCGAGGATAATATCGAAATATTTATTTAATGTTAAGGAGTTATATTTTTTTACCGCTGAGTATAGCATAAAACCGCTTCTAGAGGGCAAACGGTTGGAAATAGGTATATACCATCGCGGACTTTTTGTAGAGGTTTCTATGCTCTACAATTCGTACGCTTACACTTGGGGTCTATCGTTGATGGTTCACGCAGCGTAAGCCAAGAAAGCAAGTGACCGACCGACATTTTTGTCTCTTTTACTGTATATCGGAACACGGAAACTGTATTATTTCACGAGCCTCGAAATATATTCAGAAATATAAGTTATTTAATGTTAATGTTATTGGTTTTACGTCCCACTAACTATGAATTTGAGCACCTTCACCACAGGACTGAGACAGGATCGAACCTGCCAAGTTGGGCTATAAGAAGGCCAGCGCTCTACCATCTGAACTGAATCCTTAGCTTAAACAGCAGTTTCATACAGCTTAAGCCAGTCACATATAAGCTCGGCTTACCACTTGCACTCCCCACTGTGAAACTCGTCCAGAGTTTAAGCTCCCGCTTAAGCCCGATCCAAGGATTAAGCGTATACCGTGAAACCGGGCCTAAGAGGTTCACATAACATATGTACGTAACATATGACATTGACAGGTGTAGGAGCCAAAACTGCGAATGTGACAATGATCTTCCTATCCATTATTTTCCTAAAGACTGCTCACGGCTCCCAGTCACAAATGCATATGCAGTCCACCAGGACAGTTTTTTGTTGTGTTCATATTCCTATGCTGTTCAGTATAAAGGAAAATGAGCCTTAAACACATCATACTGTAGGAGTGCGTAAATGTGTCATGCAAACATTTACATTCCTACAGTACAGTACGGTAAGGTTCATTTTCCTTTATACATGCACATGGGAAAATTAGCTCAAAGAAAATTGTTCTGATGGACTGCATATCCATACGTGGCTGGAAGGCGTTTGCGGTTTTGGGTCCTCAGCGACGATAGAACATACTAATGATCTACGTGGCTTAGTGCATCTTAATAAAGTATGAATGTATGTAAATAAAGTACTTAAGTACTACGTCATTCATTCTCACAATCTCCCGTGCATTCATACAACCTGACCACGCATTCAGGAGGAAATCCTGGCAAGATCTTTTATAAAAGAATCTAATGTCGTGCAGTTCCTAACTCTCAACGGGAGAGAATTCCGTAGTCTAGCACCAGGCACATGGAATGAAAGATTTGACACCGATGTAAGATTTATGAGCGGAAAGGAACTGGCCACCCTACTGGTCACCCTCCGGCTCAGGAACACCACTGCGGAGGTTCGGACCTGCCTTCGGGCAGAATAACCCTTACCTTACCTAAGATTTATGGCTATAGTAAGAGAGGAGTTAGATTGAATGTAATGTTGATTGAGTGGAGGAGAGGTAATAAAGATCTGATCTGAGGACCGCTGCAGTCGCTTAATTGCGGTCAGTATCCAGTATTCGGGAGATAGTGCGTTCGAACCCCACATAATTAAGGCCACGGCCGCTCCAAGCAACTTGCAAAAAAAAAAAAAAAAAAAAAAAACTGAGGTAAGATAACTGAGGGGTTGCTGCATTTTAAAATTGAAACATGCGTGTACTAATGTGCAAATAGTCCTTCCCCGCGGTGTAGGTGGGGTGTAACGCGTCCGCTTGTCACCCAGCGGTCCCGGGTTCGATTCCCGGCCGGGTCAGGGGTGACATGGATAGCTGCATCAAACCAGTCTATAGACTGATGATTGAAACAAAAACAAACAACAATAATCATAATCATCATCATCATCATCATCATCATCATCATCATCATCAAACTAACTCAAACTCAAAAGGAAGAAAATTGCTACAGCGACATTCTGCCACTGTTGGGCATTTAAAAAAAATCAAATCCAGAGTAGATTTTACCTCTAAATAGACATGTAATTTCCAGCAGATCCTTGTCAACCAGACTTTCTAACGCAGCTGCGTAGGCGTGTATTGTACGAATGTAGAGCTCATTGGGAGCTCTGTTTCAACATGTGGCATGGGTACAGGAAAGAGTGTGAGGAAATGCGGTCAAGGTTACGTGGAACTCCTTTCGCTACACTGCAGCGCTGGATTATGGCAAGAGGGCCATTAATAAAATTTACACTTCATTATGGGCAGCATTTCACTTTTACTTTTCTGGTCGTGAACAAGTTGCTATCGAGAAAGTGGTTCCAGGCATTCGACCATTTCGGTGGCCACTCTGCATGTAGCAAACAACAGTGAATTGTTTAATCATAATTTGCGTCCCTGTGTGAGTAGCTGCCACCCCCGAGTTCGATTCCGGGCTCCGCCATGAAATTTGAAAAGTGTTACGAGGGCTGGAACGGGGACCACTCAGCCTTGAGAGGTCAACTGAGGGGAGGGGAGTTCGATTCCCACCTCAGCAATCCTAGACGTAGTTTTCCGTCGTTTCCCCCTTCTCCTCCAGGCAAATGCCGAGATGGTACCTAACTTAAGGCCACGGCCGCTTCCTTCTCTCTTTCCTGTCTATCACTGCCGATCTTCCCACCCCCAACCCCAGCCCCTACAAGGCCCTGTTCAGCATAGCAGGTGAGGCCGCCTGGGCGATGTACTGTTCCTCCTCCCCAGTTGTATCCCGCGACCCAAAGTCTCACACTGCTGGACACTGCCCTTGAGGTGGTAGAGGGAAAAACCAACCCTGGACGGTAAGCAGGTGAAGAGGAAGAAGAAATTTAATGTTTGTTTTGTATTTCCAAGTGAAACATCTAGAAGAGATGTTAGAGAAACCTTGATGAAGGTGAGGAGGATGGCAGTGTACCTCCACCACTTATACCACTGAAAAAAATGAAATGAAATGGCGTATGGCTTTTAGTACCGGAAGTGTGCAAGAACATGTTCGGCTTGCCAGGTGCAGGTATTTTGATTTGACTCCCGTAGGCAACCTGAGCATAATTATGAGGATGAAATGATGATTAAGACGACACATACATCCAGCCCCCGTGCCAGCGAATTTAATCAATGATGGTTAAAATTCCAAAACCCTGCCAGGAATCAAACCCGGAGCTCCTGTGACCAAAGGCCAGCACACTAAACATTTGGCCATAGAGCCGAACACTTATACCACCATTTATTTATTAATGATAATCCTGACTGCATCCCTTCTTTGACTTGTCTATCACTATGCAGACGTCCGACTCGTTGGCTGAATGGTCAGCGTACTGGCCTTCGGTTCAGAGGGTCCCGGGTTCGATTCCCGGCCGGGTCGGGGACTTTAACCTTCATTGGTTAATTCCAATGGCTCGGGGGCTGGGTGTTTGTGCTGTCCCCAACATCCCTGCAACTCACACACCACACATAACACTATCCTCCACCACAATAACACGCAGTTCCCTACACATGGCAGATGCCGCCCACCCTCATCGGAGGGTCTGCCTTACAAGGGCTGCACTCGGCTAGAAATAGCCACACGAAATTAAAATTAATTACTATGCAGTCAATGGAATTGAATTATGTAGTAAAAATGGTACAAACATTCCTGGCTTGTGAAGAATGTAAGCAAGCATTAATTTAAGTTAAATAAATGTCGAACTTTGTCCAATTTAAGAAGAAGGGACAGTTTACATCTCCATCGGCCGATGTTGTGAAAGTTTGCAAATTGACTGACTGTCGCCAAATTGAAACCTTGTGCTCCGGAGAGATATCCCAACCTTAGTAGCAACTCAAGCTATGGAGCTTAATTAATTTCAGTCACTAAGCGGACATGTATTAGACTTAGATCCGTTTGATACACATGTAATTGTCAAGATTTTATCCAGCAAGTATGTAAAAATTCACATCCACCATTGTGTACGTGAACAAAACACATTTAATACTGAGCATGTGTCAGTATAGAATAGATTGCCAATATTTAAACATTGGTAAAGTGTGTGGAACTCTCAGTCGTCCATTACGAGCCTAATATCTCCCGGTTTAAGGAGATCCCCTATACCAAGTGCCAACAGTCTCCCTGTGAGGTTAGGGCAATCTATAGTCCCGCGGGAAATAAATTATCCCGAAAGGCGGAGGAACCAAATTTTTGTCAACGGTATTAGGATGCAGAAGGCAACGAGAAACCACTGCATTCATGATCCTCAAAGTAATGGCTCAGTACAATGCAAAGATCAGAGCTGGCTATGTGCATCGCCAACCTCCATATGGAGACAGCGATTCAAGAAGAATAAGCATAAGAATAAGAACACATGTTGTACATAATTATTGCATACAATTGTACAGCACTTCCTCTTAAAACAACAAAGCGCATTCTCTCTCTCTCTCTTATTTAATTAAGCTTCAAGTAACTCTTATTAAAGATAGAGGAAGTTGACGCTGATGAGGCTTGTCACAGCTTGTCACACACATCACAGACGATGATAAATGATTGTGGATGGAGCATTAACGGAATGAAAATGATAGGTCCCAGAGAAAACCTGTTTCATTTGCATTGTAGGCTGCACAAAATTCAGGTGTCGACTTGAAGTCTTGAAAGCAATATTGAGTTGAAAAAGACCGACATGTGAAAATCTAAGCAACATACATTAGTATAAGATAGGGGGTCCATATTTCATCCCCTTAGCAGATACTGTTATAACCTAAGGTAGTCAATATTTAACATAAACACTACAAAAACTGAACTGCCAAAAATATGTTTGTAATTTCGTCCCCCAACAAATTTATGAAAACCTCCATATGGAGACAGCGATTCAAGAAGAATAAGCATAAGAATAAGAACACATGTTGTACATAATTATTGCATACAATTGTACAGCACTTCCTCTTAAAACAACAAAGCCCGCCTCTGTGGTGCAGTGGTTAGTGTGATTAGCTGCCACCCCCAGAGGCCCGGGTTCGACTCCCGGCTCTGCCACGAAATTTGAAAAGTTGTACGAGGGCTGGAACGGGGTCCACTCAACCTCGGGAGGTCAACTGAGTAGAAGTGGGTTCGATTCCCACTTCAGCCATCCTGGAAGTGGTTTTCTGTGGTTTCCCACTTCTCCTCCAGGCAAATGCTGGGATGGTACCTAACTTTAGGCCACGGTCGCTTCCTTCCTTCTTCCTTGTCTATCGCTTCAAATCTTCCCAGGTGAGGCCGCCTGGGCGATGTATTGGTCATCCTCCCCAGTTGTATCCCCCGACCCAGAGTCTGAGGCGGTAGAGGTGGGATCCCGTTGAGTCCGAGGGAAAAACCGACCCTGGGGGGATCAACAGATAAAGAAGGGGGAGAAGAAGATATTTTTTTCCTTCCTAACCTTACCAAACATTTTCCCTATAATGAATTACTTAAAGGCCATTTATGAAAAAAAATCTTGGTATTCTTTTTAACATAGTCTTTCAGTGTTTCTCGTGGACTTTTAAACTCTTTACTTGTACGTTTGTAACCCATTATCTTGTCCCGGTCTGCCTTATTAGCCTTTTTTCATAGGCTCCTTATCCCACTGCTTGCGTTTTCTCATCTGAAAATAATATCAATAAACATAAATAACAAATAAAATGAAATTACGAACATTCCCTGATTTATAATAATGGCCAACCACCTCACTGTAGTGATTACACACCAGGAACTACACCACACGACTGAAATGCAGTCCAGTATTTTATACATATATCAGCGCTCAGTCTAGGAATAACAGGCTCTAAATTTGAATGCTGCACTAACTCAGCTCAGTATGAAAAATGAATCTTCCTTGTACAGGGAAACTAAACGTGGTGCACACAACCAACTCTCACAAGACAGCGGGATGAGGCTACGCGTGTGCGCGCGGCTAAATATTAGGTACCGGTACCAACTGTCATCATCATCAGTGTTCTGCCAAGTCTTCACATGGCAGCTCTCGCCACCCTCTTTGTTTCCTTATACTTTTATTCTATCCTGATACTGTCCAGCATCTGATATCTTCTCCGTCCTCTTTGTCTTTTTCCATTTACCGTTCCTTCTATAGCATCTATAAGCAAGCAATTTCTCCTCATCCAATGACCAATCCAATAATTGTGCTTTCTCTTCTTGATTACTTTTAATATTTTTTCTCTTCCCCAACTCTTCTCAAGACTTCTCCATTCTTTACTTTTTCTATCTATTGCAGGGCCTCTCAAACGCCCAAAATCTCACGCGTGCAGATAGAGGCGCAAGAGCTCCGTGCACTGTGCATCGCTGCCGCTCGGCATGGCTCGGATCAACGCTTCGTCTCTGGGCTACTCGGCTAAGCTCGGCTCAACTCGCCTATGCTCGGCTCGAGTCAGCTTGGATTTGTAGCGCTACGGCGCAAGTGGGGCAGAGGGAGACAGGCGGTGCGAGCGAGACAGGCGTGAGGAAAGAGAGAGTAAGCGCTATTGCTCCAAATCGAGGAGTGGGGGGTCTGCACTCTGGTCAATCAAGCCAAGTCGTCTCTTGCACCGTGCACAGTGCATGCACCACGCGCATGCACCCTGAGAGGCCCTGATCTATTGTATACCTTCCATTCTCCTCCAAATCCACATCTCAAATGCTTCCAGTCTTCTTTCGTCTTTTCTCAATCTCCATGTCTCAGCTCCATACAGTGCCACACACTACACAAAGCACTTCATGAATCGCTTCCTCAATTCTCTATCCATGCCCCCACAAAAAGTCTACTCTTCTTATTAAATGCTTCCTTCGCAATCGCAGTACTAATTTTCACCTCTCGACTGCACCTCATGTCCTCTGTTATTACACTTGCCAAGTATTAGAAAGCATTCACCTGTTCTGTTATTTCCTGGCCTAACTTTATGGTTGTCTTCACTTTTCTTGTGCTTATCCCCATACATTTTTTTTTCTTATTAATTCCCATTCCAAATTGTTCACAGACAGCATTTAGATCTGTTAGCATCGTCATCATAGCTCGTTGTCCGACTCGTTGGCTGAACGTTCAGCGTACTGGCCTTTGGTTCAGAGGGTCCCGGGTTCGATTCTCGGCCGGCTCGGGGATTTTAACCTTAATTGGTTAATTCCAATGGCACGGGGGCTGGGTGTACGTGTTGTCTTCGTTATCACTTCATCCTCATCACGACGCGCAGGTCGCCTACGGGGTCAAATAGAAAGACCTGCACCTGGCGAGCCGAACCCGTCCTGGGATATCCCGACACTAAACGTTATACATTTCATTTTTTCATAGCTCGTTCACTCTCTGCCAGTAGGACCATGTCATTAGCAAATCTAATACATTCCATGTACCAACTGTGCAAACTGGAAATCTCTAGGGGGACGAGATTAGGTGCGGGGACGGAATTTGGTGCCCCCTACGTTATTTGCCGTTATTGGGCGAATCACTTTCTTTTAACGACAACCAATAGGTAAAATGTTAAACATCTACAACTTACACAACACAATAAAACCCCGGTACCGAGCTCGATAGCTGCAGTCGCTTAAGTGCGGCCAGTATCCAGTATTCGGGAGATAGTAGGTTCGAACCCCACTGTCGGCAGCCCTGAAAATGGTTTTCCGTGGCTTCCCATTTTCACACCAGGCAAATGCTGGGGCTGTACATTAATTAGGGCCACGGCCGCTTCCTTCCCACTCCTAGTCCTTTCCCGTCCCATCGTCGCCATAAGACCTATCTGTGTCGGTGCGACGTAAAGCCAATTGCAAAAAAAAAACAAAAAAAACGGTAAAACGCTCTTCAACCTATCGGCGTTAACCACGACCGCCTATTAAGTGAAAGACAACAAACTGTACGTACAGTAACAGATATACTGGATAGCACAGAAAAAAAAAAGTGGCTCGTGTAAGTATAGAGTGAAATGCCGCTCAACATTTATAGATGATTAAATTGCCCCCCTGAAGCAGCAATACACAGATGTGTACGTCCAATCATGTTCAGATACACACAGTGTGTATTGACATCGATGGTGGCGACTTCACGGCTGATGTCTTTCAGTTCCTCTATTGTGTGTGGATTTGTTTCATAAACCTCGCTCTTCGAGTGGCCCCATAGAAAATATCACAGTCAGTTAGATCTGGAGAACGTGGAGGCCACAAATTGTTGCTCACCGTTCGTTCTTCAGAGAAGACATCGTGATCTTTCTGCAGGGATACATTATACGTGTGGCAAGTCAGCACGTCTTACTGGAAAAAGGAGCTCTGTCTAACGTCTTCACTGAGTTGATCACAAAATATACGAAAAATATTCACATAGACAACCGTGTAGATAAAAATAATATCAATCCAATGATGCGCATTTCTAACACATCACACCAAACACAGTTGTTTCAACATGGACTGTCTGTTGATACACAGTGTTAGGGTTCTCCGTTGCCCAGTACCGTGCTCTCTGAATTCACGTGACTCGAAAGATTAAACATGTCCCGTCATTCATTATGCTCTAGAAAGTGTCTAACAGATCCGCGCTGATGCTATTCCTTTTATCCTCAAAATGTTATTGTAATTTTAAATGAATTAGCAGAATCATTTTCTCCTAAGCAATTTAGCCGTAGCTTTGAGACCCAAACCACATTTTTGGCGTGATCGTCATCATCAATGTCTAAAGGCAATCCCTTGCCTAGGGAACCACTGTTCTCTGTCCTCACCTCCTCGTTTCTTTTCATAGGAGGAACCATAATGAAGACTGTGCCAAGTCTTGAAGGAATTTTTGCCTCGGGTGTCCTCTCAGCCTTTCTTCTCCGTGATTTTACCATCCAGCAGATTGGTAAGAAAGGTATTATATCGCAGACGGGTTTGACGTACCAAGGATAAACTTACCAGCAGTTTCTGCCAGCTTTTGGCTTGTAAAAGAGATACTAAACAAATAACGACGGCCTTGATAATTACTCTGCCCAGAACAAGCATTGATCTCTCTATTCTTTTCTTTTTTCATATGTATAATAAACTCTGTGCCTTTGCTAGCAAGACCTAGTGTCTACGCTGCACTATACATTCTGGTATGGGATAGAACAAATTTGTTACTTTCATTGCCCTGTCTTGGCTTTGGCAATATGAAAGTGACCAAGGTATGAGTGATGCTTGCAATGCCGTTCCTTACGCAGCCAATCCCTGTTATGATTGCTCATACGGTCGATTGATGCGGGCATTTTAGTGGGCTTGGAAGACTGATATGTAATAGCAACTTCTGGCTCAGAGAGGAAAGCAACCGGAAACTGCCCTACACCTCATTTCCAAAATGCGCCTCTTCAGTGATGCCTGGGCCACCTATGGCAGCTGATGGCGGAGCTGTTGAGGTCCAGACCAGCCTCCGAGCTGAGCACTCAACATAGGGGACATAATAAACTCAGGTTAAATAGTTGCAACTAATATTATTGTTAGATATTTTGAATGTATAACAGCCGATTCGTCAAAGAGTGGAGTTACCATTGCAAAGAATGGGCAACAAACTGTATGATTTTTCTGGTTTTGTTGAAGCTGTGAAAGGAGTCGATCCCACGGCACCTAATAATCTGCAGGCCTTCGGGCTGAACAGCGGTCGCTTCGTAGGCCAAAGCTAATCGGAGCTGTTTTGTTAAACCCGCCAGGGCTGTACTGTCATGGTTTATTTTAAATGTAACTATTCTCTAATCCTCTTACTTTATGTGCTGAAAGAGCATCTCATACTTAACAAGCACGTTTTCTTGATGGAGCAGTCACCCAAGGCGCACAAAGTTTCATTCATTATGTATGCAAATAAGTGTAAGATAAAGTGCTAGAGTATGACAGAATGGAAAATCAACTAACGTATTTTGAATGCACGATTTCAAAGGATGAACTCCATTATCTTGTGCTGTTTCAACAACTAAGACATGTGAACCGTTTAATTTAATCTCTTCATTGAAAATGGCATTTTCTAATATCATCATAATAATTGGAAATAATAAATGTTGATAGAAGCTGTTTCTTATAGTTAATCTTATAAACCCTGTACCGGTACTGTACCAAGAAAGGCTGTGAAATTAGATCGTTTTAATTAACGTTCTATCGAATTATCACCCCCACTTTCTTCCCGCTTCACTAGCATATGATGATTGATATTATTATTGAAAAATTAAAATCTATGGCATGTTTCCAGTCATTCTACCGGGTCAAGAATGGAATGAAGGAAGCCCCCATCTAGCGGCGAGAATACGAATTGTGCCGGCTGCCGAAGCCTGACGCTCTTCACTGGGGCAATGATGAATGACTGACAGATGAAATGATATTATATTGGAGAGTGTAACAGGAATGAAAGATTACAGGAAAAACCGGAGTACCCGGAGAATAAACCTGTCACGCCTCCGTTTTGTTCAGCACAAATCTCACATGGAGTGACCGGTGAACCACGGAACCAGCGTTGTGATAGGCCGACGCACTGCCGCCTGAGCCACGGAGGCTCTATTATTATTATTATTATTATTATTATTATTATTATTATTATTATTATTATTATTATTATTCGTTTCGGCCTGTTGTAGACAACGTTATTTCATTCCTCTGCATCCCTGATCTTTAAATCTTTCCCAGTATTCCGACATTCGCTTTCTGCGAGTTTTCTTTCTTCCACCAGTCCACTTCTTGCCTGTTTTCAACTTCGGCTTTTCTTGGAATCGCTGATATGTTCGAAGTTTCTTCTGGAGAATAAATGTTCCTGTATGTCTTCATGTGTGATCCCTTTCTCAAAGGTCATTTTCAACTTCGGTGAACCAGGGTCTCTTGGTTTTGTTCTTTATGAAGCAGGAAATTATCCGGTTGGCCATAAAAATTTTCCGAATAGTATAAGAAAAAGCATAATGAATTAGATCCAGTGATTATTATACACTCATAATCATTTTCCTCATCTTTTAAATTCTAGTCAGTGGGTAAAGTTTAATTATTGTTACATTTCGTTTCATCTCGTACCCTTCCGTGGCGCAGGCAGCAACGCGCCGGGCTCTCACCGCTGGGTTCTGTGGTTCAAATCCCGGTCACTTCAGTGAGATTTTTATTATTTTTTTTTTTATTTTTTTATTTTTTTTTTATTTTATTTTTTTTGCTAGTTGCTTTACGTCGCACCGACAGAGATAGGTCTTATGGCGACGATGGGACAGAGAAGGGCTAGAAGTGGGAAGGAAGCGGCCGTGGCCTTAATTAAAGTACAGCCCCAGCATTTGTCTGGTGTGAAAATGGGAAACCATGGAAAACCATTTTCAGGGCTGCCGACAGTGGGGTTCGAACCTACTATCTCCCGAATACTGGATATTGGCTGCACTTAAGCGACTGCAGCTATCGAGCTCGGTCCATGTGAGATTTGTCCTGAACAAAGAGAAGGCGGGTACTCCGGTTTTCCCTGTCATCTTTCATTCCAGCAACATTCTCCAATATCATTTCAATTCATCTGTCAGTCATTAGTCATTGCCCCAGAGGAGTGCTGCAGGCTTTGGCAGGCGGCACAGTTCCTATCGCTCGCCGGAGTACCAGGAGAAAAACCACGGAACCCAGCGGTGAGAGGCCGGCGCGCTGCAGTCTGAGCCACGGAGGCTCCACTTTATTGATGATACTAACACAAGCCGTGATGATGGGAACTGTTGTCTGCCTGCAAAACTGATCCACTCGTCGCGGCTTCCAATGGCAGAGCATATTATCTTCTCAATGGCCTCGATCTGAATCGTACAGAGTATTTCATGACCCACATCGACACGTGTTTGATTTACGCACAGAGTCATGAACTTCTTAACGAACCAGTTCAAGGAATGTGCAATTCATGCGGCGTGTTTACTGAGAAATGGTTACTTAAAAAAACGGCACGTGTCGGAATTTTTTTCTCACTCGTAATCCAACAGCAATAAACGAGAGCTACTGTACTGAGGGTGAAACGGACTGGAATGATCTGATTACTGGCGTTGAGCCAGACGAATAATGTAACGGTGAAAGCAGGAAGAAGTGTTAGCCAAACTTTTACACTGCCTGATCTATGTGCTATGTGACATATACACATTCCTCCTTACTGCTTTCCATAGCGAGTTAAATTTGTTTTTAATGTCTATTGCACCCCAGGGCCAGATATATTTTACTCTACCTTTTGTTTATTTATTTATTTATTTATTTATTTATTTATTTATTTATTTATTTATTTATGTTAGCTTTCAGTTTCGCCGACACAGATAGGTCTTATGGCGACGATGGGACAGGAAAGGCGTAGGAGTGGGAAGGAAGCGACCGTGGCCTTAATTAAGGTACAGTCCCAGCATTTGCCTGGAGTGAAAATGGGGAAACCACGGAAAACCTTCTTGAGGGCTGGCGACAGTGGGGTTCGAACCCACTATCTCCCGAATGCAAGCGGATAGCCACGTGATCCTAACCGCACGGCTACTTGCTCGGTACTCTACTTTTCAAAGAACCAGTCTATATTTTATAGAGCGAGTTGACCGCGGGATCCCACTGTGGGTGAGGGTGGTAGAATACACCTACGGTATCCCCTGCCTGTCGTAAGAGGTAACTAAAAGTGGTCCCGCGGGAGGGAGGGATGGTTGGTTGGCGAACATGGGATGCTTAGCTGAGTCCTGCCTTCCCTTACTTGTCAAGTTGCTCACCTTCATCTATCCTATCCGACCTCCCTTAGTCAACTCTTGTTCTTTTCCAATCCCGACGGTATTAGGCATTCGAGGCCTAGGGAGTCTTTTATTGTCACGCTCTTCGTGTCCCTTGTCTTTCTTTGGCCGATACCTTCATTTTTCGAAGTGTCGGATCTCTTCCATTTTTTTCTGTGATAACTATTGAAATGGCGTATGGCTTTTAGTGCTGGGACTGTCCTAGGACATGCTCAGTTCGCCAGATGCAGGTCTTTTGATTTGACTCCCGTAGGCAACCTTCTCGTCGTGATGAAGATGAAATTATGATGAAGACGACACATACACTCAGCCCCCGTGCCAACGAAATTAACCAATGATTGTCAAAATTCCCGACCCTGCCGGGAATTGAATCCGGGACCCCTGTGACCAAAGGGCAGCACGCTAACGATTTAGCCATGGAGCCGGACTCTGATTACTGTTATATGGAGCAGTAGCGTAGCCAGGACCGACTGATGGGGGTGGGGAGTATTGTTACAAAATGATCATAGGACATAATGAATGTGTTTGTGCGGGTGTGGTGCGCACACGCATGACTGTCATAACGACACTGATACAAGTGAAAATTGAAAATGAAAATCTACAACCTGTTTCCAGTCATTCGACCAGGTCAGGAATCGAATGAATGAACCCCCCATCTAGCGGCGAGGATAGGAATTTACCGGCTGCCGGAACCTGTCGCACTCCTCTGGGGCAACGATTAATGAATGTCAGAGAAAATGAAATGATACTGGAGATTGTTGCTGGAATGAAATATTACAGGGAAAACCGGAGTACCCGGAGAAAAACCTGGCCCGCCTCCACTTTGTTCAGCACAAATCTTACATGGAGTGACCGGACTTTGAACCACGGAACCCAGTGGTGAGAGGCTGGCGCCTGAGCCACGGAATCTTCCGATGCAAGTGAAATATGATAATATTCCGATTGCAGTTCACTACAAAATCTTATATTAAAGTAGTGAACAAGAACAATATGATCAAGGTCAACAGTTTTACAGCGAGTGGTATGTTCAGATTACAATCTAAAATCCACTTTCGGGGCTCCTTACAAATATAAATTCAATAGATGTAAAAAAAAAAAGCAAAGTCATCTCCGTACAGGCCATGGAGGCCACTGGAGGTGGTGGAAGGTAAAGGCTTCCACTATCAGTAACCTCGGCACTTGGTGGGGTAGAGTGGTTGGCTAAACGCCCGGCCGCCTTTGCCCCCAGGAATTAACCTGGTACTCATTTTTGCTGAGTGAACCTCAGAGCCATGTGCACCTCCGGAAGTGGAAATCTCGTTTCTTAAATGTTACGACTTCCTGACGAGGATTCGAACTCACGTCCTTCCGGGTAAACCGAGCACGCCTTTACCGCCTCGGCCAGGCAGCCCCTCAATAGATGTATTGGTTTTACAATATTATGGCTCTGTGAATGTTCAAAAGAGCCAACGCAGTGAGTCGACCTTCACTTGTTTATTGTCAGTTTCTGTTTATTTTCTTTTGTAAACATTCCACGAGGGAGGGGGATTCTAACCCCCAGTAACCACCCCCCCTCCCTTTCCTTGGCTTTGCACCTGATATAGAGTATGGTTGCCTAGTTGTACTTCCTCTTAAAACAATAATCACCACCACCACCACCTGGCCGAAGCGTTAGGGTCGCCTAGTCGTGCATTCGGGAGATTCTGGTATCGAATTCCATCGTCGGCAGCCCTGAAGATGGGTTTTCCGTGGTTCCCATTTTCACACCATGCAAATGCTAGGGCTATGCCGTAACTGAGGTCACGGTCGCTCCGTTCCCACTCCAAGCCCGTTCCTATCCCATCTTTGCATAAGTTTTTACCGGTTTTGTGGTAAAGAAAACGCCTAATTTTCAAGGAAAATTCATTTTTTTGTTTATTCAAAATATTGGCAATCGGCTTCTACAATACTTCGCCCATCTTTCAGGTAAGTTATGAATACCATGCCAGAAAAACTGCTTGTCTTTTGCGGCAAACCATTCGTGGAACCTCTTTCCAACTTCCTCCAAATTGCTGAAGTGCTGCTCTGCGAGCGCGTGCTCCATTGGTGTGAAGAGATGATCGATGGTGCCAGGTCGGGGCAGTACGGCGGGTGAGGAAGCATGTCCCAACCAAGCGATTTCAAGGTGTATTTCACTGGTTTTGCTGTGTGAGACGGCGCATTGTCGTGCAACTGAATCACTTTTCCATGTCTTCCGGCCCATTCCGGCCGTCTTTCGATCAATGCGTGATTGAAATTAAGAATGTGTTGGCGATAGCGTTGTGCATTAACGGTTTCGTCGGTAATTTGCTCGTCTTCGCACTTTTGTGGTCTACCAGAGCGCGCACTGTTTGTCACATCGACATCACCACGTTTAAATAGTCGAATCCATGTCTCACATGTTTTAATCGATGAAGCATGTTCGCTATATGTTTCTACCAGCAAACGATGGCTTTTCCACAGCCTTTTTCTTTTGATTAAATAAGAAAATGAATGCGTGTCGCAAATGCTCTTTTTCAGCCACAAACGTCGACATGATCTCTGAACGATGCGACACAGACGCTAATGTTTGGAGGACACAGCTTGTGTGTGTTGGCAGGTTAATGTCAGACTAACAAACTGAGGTATGTGTCAAATTCATACGCTGCGTACTGTTCGCTGCCGCCATCTCTGTTTACACGCGGACAGTAATTTAGTGGTAACTAAATTTTTAACTTAATTTTAAGTGACTTGCAGCGTGTGAACTGTGACTTTAGTGGTAAGTGGTAAGTAAACGATTAAGTAAAAATTAAGTCAAGTGGAATAGAATCCAGTCTATTTTTCCTTTCAAGTAGACTTCTCACCAGCTGCGCGCGCACCCATCGGAGTAGTGGGGGAGCGCTGTACTTGCAACTTACCACGTGCGAACAGGCGCAATTTAGTCAAGTTCATAAGTTGTGGGTAAAGCTACGGAGCTGATCATCGTTGTGAGTTCCTCTTTTCTTTTGATCGTTCATTCTAATTGCCGACAACAATGGCTAGATGGACAGAAGCTTTTAAGTCACTGCAGAATTGAAACAATACTAATTATTGTGATAGGTTTTGATGTGTATTCACTGAAATTTAAAAGCAATAAACCTTTGATAATAGTCGTTTTGCTAAACAATTGCTTATATATAATATTGTAACCAATATGTGTTCGTATTTTTCTTTACCTGTATGAAATATTTCAGAGCTTCATATACTTCCGGAATCATTAAAGATACACTGGCTTTGGAAACTCTGAAGAAATGATGAAGGCTTCGGACATTATTTCCCGTCGCGAGCATGTACAGCACGATATGCAGTTTCAGCTTTGCTGATAATGCTCTACGCATGATGGTATCTGTCTTTTGTATCATTGGTTCAACTTTATGCAGTAACTCATTAAATATTACTTCTGACATTCGCAAGGATAACATATATTCCTGTCGATCCTCCTCGGCTAATTCTTAAAAGAGAATTGTACTTGCCCCGAGATTATTCCTTCTGGTAATCCATTTTCGCTCCCATTCACTTTTTCTCCTTACTTTGGTCACCTCATCCTCAACTTCCTCTAAAATGTTATCTAACACGTTGTTGATGGCCGTCCATCTTCTCTGATCTAGTTGACGACACGGGAACGACTGAATCACGTGGCTTGAGTGACAAACTGCCATGTACCACTGTACTAAACGCTGTCTTACGTTTAAACAAGCCTACGTGAGTTAAGTAGTAACTTACCACTTACTACTGTACTAAACACTGTCCACGTGTAAACCAGCCATATCAGTGTCGGTGAGACGTAAAGCAACTTGAAAAAAAAAATATTTAAATTTTATTTACGAGATACAGTCAATACTTCCTCATGGGAGCCTGTAAACTCCACGTGTGTAACTTTCTGATAGCTTGAGTTGTAACAAGGTGTGTCAGACCGCCGTCCGGTGAGTTTCTTTAGCGGAGAAGGGGAAATCCAGTTAGAAACTGGCTAAATTATTATTACATTAAATTGAAGGAGGAAATAATGTATACTACAATATCAATTAAAGTTGGTAACTAGCAATTTCTCTTTGAACATACTGTGACCAGCAGCTCCCTTATTTAATGACTAAACCAACATTAAGATGCAACGCACAACACAAGCAAATAAAACTGCATCTAAGACTTGTATCGAAACAGAGTTCACGCCATTCAACGTACCATTCTCCTCTGAAAGAAAGGCCATTCTGTAGAAAACACTTGGACCATGGAACCAAATTTCATGTAAACTACAAAAAGACATATTTAAAAAAATTGCGGTAGGATGTCACTATTGTAACGGCCGAGGGTTTTGATGCCTTTGTAGACTAACTTATTAGAAATAGAAGACAAATATGTATGTGGATAATACATTTTATTCAATAGAACATGGTACACTTGGAACGTGGGTAAAAACTCGGTGCGGTATGGGTGATAATATGAGAAAGAAAAGACATACTTTAAGATTTCGGAAGTAATATTACGAGTAAAATTCCACGAACCTACTACGCTGGCGTAGCAGGAGGGAGAGGTGATACTCCAACGTGGCGCGTCCCAGGTGGGGGATAGAGGGTCCTAACCGGCTTGCCGGCGGACTTGTGTATGTATGTTCAGTCATCAGCCCGAAGGCTGGTTGGATCCTCAACAGTTCCACCATGAGCTGTCATAGATGGCCTAGGCATCACTGAAGAGGCGCACTAGGGAAATGAGGAGTGAGGTAGTTTCCCGTTGCTTTCCTCACCGAGCCAGAAGTTGCTATTACATATCAGTCTGCCAAGCCCACGGAAATGCATGCACCAACCGACCCTATGAGCAATATTTTCACACCATTCTTAGCAGGGACTGGCTGCGTAAGGAATGGCATTACTAGCATCGCTCATACCTCATTCACTTTCATTTTGTCAAAGCCAAGGATAAGACAGAGACAGATCAATGAAAGTAACAAAATTCCTCTACCCCATACCAGAAGACTTGGTGCACAGTAAACACTAGGTCCTGCCAGCAAAGGCATCCGGCGGACTTAAGCGAAATAAACTATATCTCGCGGACCAAACACACATCCCCCTGTGGTGGGGGACGCAGGCGAAAAATACACCCACGTTATCCCCTGCTTGTCGTAAGAGGCGACTGAAAGGGCCGACCAAGGGTGATCGAATTAGAACCATGAGACTCCTTGTAATTAGTACCACCACGCGGGGAACACCATGGGTCGCTTTTACTTGCGCGTAGTACCACTATGTTAGGAACACAATAGGTTTGTGATTAGTAGAGACAGTGTGTGAATCAGGATGAGTTTTACAATACCTACATGTGATTAGTACCACTATTATGAGCGACACCATGGGTCTGCATTGCCTATGATTAGTACCCACAATGTGAGGAACACCACGGGAGAGTACGAGTCCCTGTCGTTAGTACACTTATGTGAGGAAAACCTTAGGTTTACGTTGCCTGTAAATGGCGCCGTAATGTGAGAAACGCCATAGGTCAGCGTTACATGTGTTCATTACATTACCTGTCAGTAGTACCATAATGTGTGTGGAATACCGCGAGTCTACGCTATTTTTGATTAGTAATGCAAAATGACAAATGCCATGGTTCTACTTTCCTGTCGATAAGCACCATTGTGAGGGGCCGATGACCAGGATTTTGGACCCGTTTCGACTACAAGCATCATCGATTCAGTATTGTGCTTTAGAAGCAGTCCCTTGGTCAGTAATACTACTGTTTGACGCTAGTTTCTGGGAATGTGGGGCATTACGGGTCGGATCCACTGATTGTTTTAAATTCATATCCATCCATTCATTCTTCGGAATCATGTTTTGAATTCTGGTCAGTGGATGATTTTGGCCTTTTAAATTGTCATTACAATTCGTCTTATTTTGTACAATTGGGGACCGATGACCTAGAGGTTATGACCCTTTAAACAACAAGCATCATCATCATTACGGGTAAAATTAAGATCAATAAATGAATTGTCCAATGTGCTGAGATAGTTGCTCGGCACAACATTCAAATTAAAGTGACGTGTTCGAGAAAATATAATGGCTTCTCATTTCTTTGGATGTCCGGCTCCATGGTTAAATGGTTAGCGTGCTGGCCTCTGGCCATAGGGGTCCCGGGTTCGATTCCCGGTGGGATCGGGAATTTTAACCATCATTGGTTAATTTTGCTGGCACAAGGGCTGGGTGTACGTGTCGTCTTCATCATCATTTCATCTTCATCACGACGTGCAGGTCGCCTATGGGTGTCAAATCGAAAGACCTGCACCTGGCGAGCCGAACTTGTCCTCGGACACTCCCGGCACTAAAAGTCATACGCCATTTCATTTCTTTAGATGTCGTTAAATTTGTTATTCTATACAATCAGCAGCGTAGCCAGGATCGGCCGATTGTGGTGGGGAGGGTTATAGTTAAAAATGATGATAGAAGACAAAGAAGGTGTTTGTGAGTGTGGGTTGCGCGCATGCAAGACTGTCATTATAAGGACACTGATACAAGTGATTTATTTTGATATTCACATTGCAGTACACTACAAATTCTTACATACAAATAATACAGAACAAGAACAAAACGGTGTAGGTAAACAGTTTTACAGCGAATGGTTTGTTCAGTTTACAATCTAAAATCCGACTTTCGAGGCTTCTTAGAAAATACATTCAACTGATCTGTTGATTTTACAATTATTTATTTATTTATTTATTTATTTATTTATTTATTTATTTATTTATTTATTTATTTATTTATTTATTTATTTATTTACTTCAGCAGTGGCAAAGTTAGGGCTCGTGGCCCTCTCTTACACTTAAGCACAAAATTAATCTACAGATAATACATATATTAAAAAAATGTACTAATCTATCATAAAATCAAAGATAAGTTGAAAATTACAGATTTGGACAACATATAATAAAGAAAGAAAGCAGAGTTCAACAAATAAAATAGAAAAAAGTTCGGAGCGTATAGATAATGATGATAATAATAATAATGCTATTTGCTTTACGTCCCACTAACTACTCTTTTACGGTGTTCCGAGACGCCGAGGTGCCGGAATTTAGTCCCTCAGGAGTTCTTTTACGTGCCAGTAAATCTACCGACCGAGCTCGATAGCTGCAGTCGCTTACGTGCGGCCAGTATCTAGTAATCGGGAGATAGTGGGTTCGAACCCCACTGTCGGCAGCCCTGGAGATGGTTTTCCGTGGTTTCCCATTTTCACACCAGGCAAATGCTGGGGCTGTACCTTAATTAAGGCCACGGCCGCTTCCTTCCCATTCCTAGGCCTTTCCCATCCCATCGTCGCCATAAGACATATCTGTGTCGGTGCGACGTAAAGCAAATAGCAAATAATAATAATAATAATAATAATAATAATAATAATAATAATAATAATAATAATAAATAAATAAATCTACCGATACGAGGCTGAGGTATTTTGAGCACCTTCAAATACCACCGGACTGAGCCAGGATCGAACTTGCCAAGTTGGGGTCAGAAGGCCAAGCGCCTCAACTGTCTGAGCCACTCAGCCCGGCTATAGATAATGAGAAAGAGACAAAGTCATAATGAAAAAGTAAGATACAAACTGGAAAAAATAAGCAATGCATAAAGAGAACACAATAAGAAATAAAGTAAATGGAAATATAATTATGGCCATAAAAGTGGCCTATGTACATGAGTAAGAAGCTAAATATTATGTGCATTACATAATAATAATAATAATAATAATAATAATAATAATAATAATCACACAACCTATCATACGTCATCTTACACACGAAACAATCATTATGTCTGTGAATGCCTCTTTAGTTTATTGTTTCTTGTCAGATTTTGTTTATTTTCTTTTTGTATAATTTCTATGGAGGGCGGGCATTCGAATCCCCAGTAAACCCCACTTGGTTACGCCCCTGTATACAACTGACCATTATGTTTTCACAACGATAGCTGATCTTCATCTCAGCGCGCGAGTCAACACCGCGCCAGCTCTATATACCCAGGTATAAAAGGCTAAGTCCCAGAGAGTCATCAACACCCAGCCGAGAACTACCCGACATAAAGAAATTAAATTTTGGGGATACATTTATATTACAGCGTACGTGCTCACTAAGGGAGGGTTTTTGGATATTCCGTCGCTAAGGAAGTGAAAACGATGGGGTGGGAGGTGAATTGTTTAAATGAGTACACCTATATATCAAAACCTTAACAGTTTACAGACGTAAAAATTGGTATTTTGAATCTACTTTAACCATAAAGAAACACGTATATTTTGTGTGTCTGTATATTGACGATTTTAACGAAATTTTCGTACATTTATCTGTCAGATGTAATAATGCATATTTTTAAATTTAGTTTTCTGAAAGTCCTTAATTTTACCCCCTTCCCCAAATTAAGATGGCGGCACAATCTGCCAGACGAGCTAGAAAATTGAAATTTGGCAAAATTACAGGTTTCAGCCTGTAACCGACGGAAAAATTCCAAGATGTTTACATTTTCACTTTTTGCCTCCGGAAAATATCGAAATATGGAGGTAATTTTAATGACGGTGCAGACCTTTGTTTCGAGGTATTGCGTGGCTAAACGAAAAGTCATATCACAAAACGGATGGCACAATCTCAGTTCAATTTAAGTGATCTACAACTTTGGTCCTATGACTTTTGTCGCATCTCTATCCCTTATGCGTTAAATTTGGTTGTATTTCTAGATTGTACGTAATTTTTGCAGTTTTTACTCGTATAATTCATAGTTTGACACATTTATAGGAAAGACAAGATCATCAAATTCGGTACGAATACTGGCTCTCCCAGTAAACTTATGTGAGCCAAAATCTATGTTTCTGTCACGTAAGTATCCGAGAAGTAATGCAGTGTGCGAAAACCTTACCCAAATTTCTCCCTATTCAAAGTTTCTAACTCAATTTAACCCAAAAATAGAGGAGATTTTATAGGATCAACCATTTAGACCGCTAAAATAGGCGTCTTTTGGTGCAATTCGTCTGTCGATATAATGTTCCGTTTAGCAGCAGTTAATCTGTAAAATGAAGGTCTGAAATATTTTAAACATGCATATACTTTCGTATGTCAATTTATATATATGTTCACTGAAGTCGATTTCAGGCGATTCAGAAAGGGTGTGTTTGTCGTTATAATTAATACTTTACGAATCGGTATTGGCTGTCAGCAGGAGGGCGTCTGCTATTGTAACAATCAATCAATACTGATCTGCATTTAGGGCTTTCGCCCAGGTGGCAGATTCCCTATCTGTTGTTTTCCTAGCCTTTTCCTAAATGATTTCAAAGAAATTGGAAATTTATTGAACGTCTCCGTTGGTAAGTTATTCCAATCCCTAACTCCCCTTCCTATAAATGAATATTTGCCCCAGTTTGTCCTCTTGAATTCCAACTTTATCTTCATATTGTGATCGTTCCTACTTTTATAAACGCCTCTCAAACTTATTCGTCTACTAATGTCATTCCACACCATCTCTCCGCTGAAAGCTCGGAACATACCACTTAGTCGAGCAGCTCTTCTTCTTTCTCTCAATTCTTCCCAACCCAAACTTTTGCAACATTTTTGTAACGCTACTCTTTTGTCGGAAATCACCCAGAACAAATCAAGCTGCATTTCTTTGGCTTTTTTCCAGTTTTTGAATGAGGTAATCCTGGTGAGGGTCCCATACACTGGAACCATACTCTAGTTGGGGTCTTACCAGAGACTAATATGCCCTCTCCTTTACATCCTTACTACAACCCCTAAATACCCTCATAACCATGTGCAGAGATCTGTACCCTTTATTTACAATCCCATTTATGTGATTACCCCAATGAAGATCTTTCCTTATATTAACACTTAGATACTTACAATGATCCCCAAAAGGAACTTCCCACATCGACTTTGACTGGCAGTAGGAATGGAGTCCCTTTCCAACTCCTGTGTAACTGGAATCAGTAAGGAGGGCCTATCATGGCAATGAATAATTCCCTTCTCGATTTGACTGGCAGAAGGCAAGGGAGCATGCAGTTTTCTTCAAAAACCCCTACCCTATGAAATTCTGTTTTTAAATTCTGAACAATGAACAGACAAAACTCTAATTTTATATATATATAGATGTACGAGAAATTCCGTCAAATAAATCTCCTGTCCTGATAATGAGAATAGAAACCAGTTGATTAGCAGTGAGATTTCTTCCTAATTTAGCTGAAGACAAGTAACGTGATTCCCCTTAAAACGTAGTCTGCGGCTCAAATATCCATTGAAATGTCTCAAAAGGAGCCCTCACAATGTTTTAAATCATAATTGTCTTGCGAAATACAATTTCTCCGGAGTCTAGAGATCATGAAGTTCCTCAAGATCAGTCAGAAAGAAAACGTGGTCGAAGTTTACACGGATAAAACACTTCCTTCTCCGTTGTCGTTGTTCGAAAGTAGAACTGAAATAAGAGCAAGCAGAGTGGACGTGAAAAACTCCAATAGATACAGTAAATCGAAGTTTGAAAACTACACTAAGCAGTGGCAGTGGGCTCTTAGGAACACATGAGCACGTGAACATTCAGTTCTAATGCATTTTCACGCATTCATGGATAATTCAGTATTGTTTCCTATGTTTCAACCTGATTTCATCAATCGATCCTACAGTATTCGACTTATATCGAACTCCGTTGCAATGCAGGGAGCACACTGGAGATTGTGCTACGAGCCAGAGGACTATACGCATACGCATGCAGATGACGTCATGGTTTATGCACAGATGTCTCCATAAGCGAGGAGCACGATAAGGTATGTGCCTTTTCGTCTACAGTCACACTCAAACCTGAGATAGTATTACAGTTGACCACAAGTGTCCACCACCTCCCTTGTCCCAGTTGGCCGCAACCTCCCAGACGTTACTATTGCATTATCTTGCCGGAAGATGTCGCTAGTATGTAATTCTGAACAGGTGTTCTTAATCGCGGAAAAAAGTTTGCTTTACATTGAGGGTGGAGGATCGTTTCAAGTGAAATTAATGGCAGTACCGGTAAATGTTGTACCTGTAGGCTACGCATTATTTTTATGCTTGTTGTCGTACCTAGATGATCTTCGTGCTATCTGAAAACCAAGAATAGTGTTCGCATCCTTTGATATTCACTACAATACAGCATTGTAGCAAAGATGCTGTGAATTTACGCGACACTTCCGGATTTAGCCTTGTTATAATGGGAGACAAGTCGCAAGTGGAGCTCCTAGTGGCTTGACCTGAACATTCGCGCTAAATTCAAATATCAATGGAAATGTATATACGGAAATGGATAAATAAATTACGTCTAGAAAGAAAGTGTTACTAAGATATTAACTTCAAAGTTGCTAAAGCAATTCTGGATAAATGAATGAAGAATTATTTATCAGGTTATTATTTAAAGACTGAAATTAGACATATAATCAAGATGTAAAATGGACTGCTGTGAAAGGGCTTGATCTTTCATTTATGCATTACTTTTTTAGCTTTAGAATTCCTGCCTGAACGTTCACGGCTAGATTTTTCTTTTTTATCATTTAAAAGCATTGTATCATCATATTAAAACACTTGTCAACAAAAATATCGGCACATTCCTTACACACATGATTCATTGAATTTACATTTAAGAGCTAGACAATTTTCCTTTTAAATTGAAGCCTACTAACAGAAAGAAAATCTATAAATTTAGCCTCAAAATCATTCAAACTTTCCCTATAAGCAATACTTGCCATAATGCCATTACATTAGGGTAAAGCAAATTTGCATCATATTGTTTCAAAAAAATAAGTACATTTCTTAAACCACTCATATTTTCTTCAGTGGTTGACAACGCATTACGGCATCCCAAATGGGGTAACTTGGAACACAACCAGCCACACATATATGCATATGTATTTTTCTTAATTAAATCAAACCCACAGATCACACCTACAACAACACATCGGTTTTGAAGGTTAACTGCTGCACTATACAATAAAGTATGCATACCTATTCTATTTTAAGCCAGTGAAAATATGGGTCGAGCAGGTCAGAAGATTATGAAGTACTATAAAAATCTCTTTGTCACTCGAAGAATATATATGCAAACACAATATTACTTACATTTTCTTGTCACGAGGGAAACGTAAGAAAGACCGCGCATTCTTCTCTACCTCAAAGTTACTGCAGCCAAACACAGCACATACCTTTCCCCTTATGTTGAGAGGAGATATCAAGGAATGACGCACGCTACTATTTAATTGTCAACTCACTGAAAACGCATAAATAACACCAAAAACTTCACACACAAATACACGTACTCTGACAGAATCAGTAGTTCTCAGGTCTACCCGCTAGAGAGAGCTCTAATAGCTGTCTCTCGATATCTCGCTGAGTGTCGCGTATTGTCTCTACTGTATTTGATTTTACTTTCACTCGTCTGAGTAGCTTCGACTAACAGTGACCACGACTTTACCATGGCATTTCAGATGTGCATTCGGGAGGCGGTGGGGTTGTTCCGGCCGTCGGCTGTCCTGAGGATGGTATTCCGTGGTTTTCCATTCCTCTCACTAAAGCGAATGCCGGGAGAGTTCCTTCTATAGGCCACGACCACTCCTCTCTCAACTTCTCCTCATCTCAAATCACCGCAACACATCTTCTGACCTCAGAGAGGGCGCCATGCTATAGGTAGCCCGCCAAAAGTGTGCGGATTGAAAACATTTTAGTAGTAGTCGTAATTGTAATAATAATAATAATAATAATAATAATAATAATAATAATAATAATAATAACGTTATTGTTTTTACGTCCCACTAACTACTTTTACGGTTTTCAGAGACGCCATGGTGCTGGAATTTAGTCCCGAAGGAGTTCTTTTCCTTGCCAGTAAATATACCAACACGAGGCTGACGTATTTGAGCACTTCAAATACCACCCGACTGAGCCAGGATCGAACCTGCCAGGTTGAAGTCAGAAGGCCAGCGCCTCAACCGTCTGAGCCACTCAGCCCGGCAGTGGTATTTAGTTTTGTTGTACACTCACAGATTAGTTTCGGATAAAATGGAGCCTCCGTTACAGGGGTTCTACCATATTATGAGTGCAGAAGGAACTGTACAAGGAAATTTTAGTGAAATGATTTCTTCTTCTTTATCTGTTTACCCTCCAGGGTCGGTTTTCCCTCGGACTCAGCGAGGGATCCCGCCTCTACCGCCTCAAGGGCAGTGTCCTGGAGCTTCAGACTCTGGGCCGGGATACAACTGGGGAGGATGACCAGTACCTCGCCCAAGCGGCCTCGCCTGCTATGCTGAACAGTGGTCTTGCGGGGGGGGGGGGAGATTGGAAGGGATAGACAAGGAAGAGGGAAGGAAGCGGCCGTGGCCTTAAGTTACAGTAGGTACCATCAAGGCATTTGCCTGGAGGAGAAGTGGGAAACCACGGGAAACCACATCCAAGATGGCTGAGGTGCGAATTAAACCCACCTCTACTCAGTTGACCTCCCGAGGCTGAGTGGACTCCGTTCCAGCCCTCGTACCACTTTTCAAATTTCGCGGCAGAGCCTGGATTTGAACCCGGGCCTCTAGGAGAGGCAGCTAATCACACTAACCACTACACCATACAGGCGGGCGTGAAGTGATTTAATTAAGTTATTTTGTACTGATTTGCATTCTACTTTTGGTACATTTGAGACGTTAGCAACAATGTTGTCGTGAGTCCCCTCAAAACGTCACTGACACTAAGGCACATTAACTTTCAGCGGTGACTGAATGAAAATTGTGAGTTCATGAGTTGATTCCTATCCTCATTTTGGTTGTTGTGATCGCCTTTGCATGGCCTGTGATTACTGGAATCCTCTGCGGGTGCGGCCGGTAATCCCTGCCTGTCATGAGGTGACGAAAACGGGAACAAAACGGGCTCTCAACCTGGAAGAAAGGGTTGGCGACCACGAGATACTAGACGAGTCTGGCATTGTTTCCACTTACTTGTACAGCTCCTGCTCTTTCCTGTCTGCCCTCCCTTGTCCAACTCTTGGTCTCTCTTCCGACCCAAACGGTATTAGATTTTTGAGGCCTAGGGAGTCTTTCATTTTCATCCCTCTCGTAACCTGTGCTTTCCTTTTGCCGATACCTTCATCCTTCGCAGGTTCGTGTCTCCTCCATTTTTCCTTTTTATTAGCGTTAAGGGAGGAGTTACTTGGCCGAGGCGGTAAAGGCGTGCTCGGTTCACCCAGAAGGACGTGGGTGCGATTTCCCGTCAGGAAGTCGTAAAATTTAAGAAACGAGATTTCCACTTCCCGAGGTTCACGTGGCCCTGAGGTTCACTCGGCCTACACCATAAATGAGTACCAGGTTAATTGTTGGGGGCAAAGGCGGCCGGGCGTAGAGCTAACCACTCTACCCCGAGGTTACGAATAGTGGAAGCCTTTACCTTCCACTACTCCAGGGGTCTTCATGGCCTGTACGGAGATAACTTTGCTTTTATTAGCGTTAAGAGAGAATGATTATCCAATTATACTTCTTCTTCGACATTCAGTACTCGCTGTACACAGCCACACCTCTGACACTACGGATGTCAGGGGGTCTGCTATCAACAGTAGAGAGGAGTTCTGTCATTACGTCAACATGGAAAGAACAATAGGACAAACAAGCTATCTCTGTACTTAACGACTTCCTGGAGGAAAAGAAAACAAAACTCCTTGTGATTGACCTTCCTCCAAGAATTAGTCTATTTTAAACAGAATCGGGAAAACCGGCGGACATGTACATTAGGACCGTACGCAGAAATTATTTTCTGAGGGGAGGATATTAAAAGTTAAAAGTTGAGGATTTTAAATTAAAACTTTCAAAATAACACAGTTGTGCAATTAAGATACATTTGTATTCATGTTGATGATTACAATAGCTGACGTCTCCTGTTGTTTTTTTTTTCTTGAGCCTCCGTGGCTCAGGCGGCAGCGCGCCGGCCTCTTACCGCTGGGTTCCCTGGTTCAAATCCCGGTCACTCCATGTGAGATTTTTGCTGGACGAAGCGGAGGCGGGACAGGTTTTTCTCCGGGTACTCCGGTTTTCCCTGTCATAATTTATTCCAGCAGCACTCTCCAATATCATTTCATTTCATCTGTCATTCATTAATCATTGCCGCAGAGGAGTGCTACAGGCTTCGGCAGCCGGCAAAATTCCTATCTTCGCCGCTAGATGGGGACTTCATTCATTCCATTCCTGACCCGATCGAATGACTGGAAACAAGCTGTGGATTTTTATTTTCATGGATTATATGTCCAGTCATATTCTGCAAAAAAAACCTTTTAAATATTTCAGAAATGAAAAACGGCGTTCTGGTGTAGCAGTGTTTACTAGTAAGATAGCAAACAGTTTCAGTAATCAATGTGCCGTACTGTTGGGAAAATATCACTGTCGCAAAATGATGAAGTCCATTGGTTCAGGATGATTGTTTTTAGAAGAAAAATATTATACAGTATTTATTAATGGAAGCATCAACACGGTATTGGCATATACGTAGTCCAAATCAAAAGCAAAATAATGAATTACATAAATTCTTCATTTCCATGGATGTCACAATTAATCACAAGTTGTAGACTTGAACATTTCGGGGGAGGTGTATTTATCCCTCCCCCCAATCCCCTCCTCAGCGAACTCCCCTCATGACAATGTTTAATGCACTAGTGGAACAAGTACAATCACTGGAATGCTACTGGGGAGCAGCCTGGCACGTAATCCGCCATCTGATGACGGAATGCCCTGGAAACCTGTACAAGTGTAGACCACAAGATTCTTAGATGTTCAAATTTAACCATAAACCAAATAAATTATATATTAAATAAATAAATTAAATAAATAAATAAATAAATGCAAGCCTCCATGACTCAGGTGGCAGCGCGCCGGACTCTCGCCGCTGGATGCCATGGTTCAAACCCCGGTCACTCCATGTGAGATTTGTGCTGGACAGAGTGGAGGCGGGACAGGTTTTCCTCCAGATACTCCGGTTTTCCCTATCATCTTTCATTCCAGCAACACTCACCATTAACATTTCATTTCCTCTGTCGGCTATTTATCATTGCCCCAAAGGAGTGCGACAGGCTTCGGCAGCCGGCACATTTCCTAGACGGGGGCTTCATTTCATTCCTGACCCGGTCGAATGACTGGAAACAGGCTGTTGATTTTCATTCATTTCAATTAAATAAATAAGGAAATAAATAACTGAATGTGTCATAATCCATGTCAGTTTTCCCTATACCTATTCTTGCCTTATCCTCTTCCGACCGCTGGACTGAATACCAGTTCGGCTCCATGCCTAAATAGTTAGAATGCTGGCCTTTGTTTCAAGGGGCCCCGGGTTCGATTCCCGACCGGGTGGGAGATTTTAACCTTAATTGGTTAGTTCCCCTAGCTCGGGGTATGGGTGTGTGAGTCTTCCTTAAACAGAAAATAAAGAAAGAAGGAAAGAAGTGATAAATTATCAGGAATTTTAAAAAAGACTTAAGGCGGTGGAGCGCTGGCCTTGTAAGTCCAACTTGGCAGGTTCGATCCTGGCCCAGTCCGGTGGAATTTAAAGGTTCTCAACTACGTCAGCTTTTACTGGCATGTAAAATAACTCCCGCGGAACTGAATTCTGTCACCTCGGAGATTTCGAAAACTATAGAGTGTAGTTAGTAGGTCTTATGACGATAATGGGATAGGAAAGTGGTAGGAGTGGGAAGGAAGCGGCCGTGGCCTTAATGAAGGTACAGCCCCCAGCATTTTCCTGCTGTAAAAATGGGAAACCACGGAAAACCATGGAAAACCATCTTCAGGGCTGCCGACAGTTGGGTTCGCACCCGCTATCTCCCAAATGCAAGCTGACAGCTGCGCGCCCCCAACCGCATGGCCAGCTCACTCAGTATTATTATTATTATTATTATTATTATTATTATTATTATTATTATTATTATTATTATTATTATTATTATTATTATTATTATTTAATTTTGGGAATGTTAGGTCGTGTAGTAGTTTTATGCTGACGATTTTGGGACCCGCGACAACGATCGTCGTCAGAGCAATGACAAAGATATTAGTGGCAATTGTCATTCCATAGATGTCATCTAGGCGACGTTGGCTGTGCTCACTCACAAGTGAGTCGTACGTATAATTATAAGTGCGGCAAATTCGAACGTGCAATATTTACTTTATTTATACAGTCGGGGATAAAACTGGGGAGGAGGACCAGTACCTCACCCAAGCTGCCTCACGTGCTATGCTGAATAGGGGCCTTATGGGGGATGGGAAGATCGGAAAGGATAGAAAAGGAAGAGGGAAAGAAGCTGCCATGGCCTTAAGTTAGGTACCATTCCGGCATTTGCCTGGAGGAGAAGTGGGAAACCACGGAAAATCACTTCGAGGATGGCTGAGTTGGAAATCGAACCCCCCGCTCTACTCAGTTGACCTCCTGAGTTTGAGTGGACCCGGTTCGAGCCCTCGTACTATTTTTCAAGTTTCGCGGCAGAGCCGGGAATCGAACCCGGGCCTCCGGGGGCGGCAGCTAATCACATTAACCACTACACCACAGAAGCGGACAATTAATTAATGAATTGATAAGTAAATGTATTACAAAGACAACGATGTAGGATATTATAATAATTGATCCAACCGCCCGCTTTGAATCCTCCACGAGCCAACCTGACGATGTTGACCGCGAGGACAAGGGAATATATACACTGACTGACAGAGCAAATACAACACCAAGAAGGAGTGGTCAGAACTTTATGCCAATTGCAGGGTAGACTGACGTCACTGAGGTATGCTCATGATGTGAAATGCGCCGCTGTGCTGCGCACGTAGCGAACGATAAATGGGACACGGCGTTGGCGAATGGCCCACTTCGTACCGTGATTTCTCAGCCGACAGTCATTGTAGAACGTGTTGTCGTGTGCCACAGGATACGTGTATAGCTAAGAATGCCAGGCCGCCGTCAACGGAGGCATTTCCAGCAGACAGACAACTTTACGAGGGGTATGGTGATCGGGCTGAGAAGGGCAGGTTGGTCGCTTCGTCAAATCGCAGCCGATACCCATAGGGATGTGTCCACGGTGCAGCGCCTGTGGCGAAGATGGTTGGCGCAGGGACATGCGGCACGTGCGAGGGGTCCAGGCGCAGCCCGAGTGACGTCAGCACGCGAGGTTCGGCGCATCCGCCGCCAAGCGGTGGCAGCCCCGCACGCCACGTCAACCGCCATTCTTCAGCAAGTGCAAGACACCCTGGCTGTTCCAATATCGACCAGAACAATTTCCCGTTGATTGGTTGAAGGAGGCCTGCACTCCCGGCGTCCGCTCAGAAGACTACCATTGACTCCACAGCATAGACGTGCACGCCTGGCATGGTGCCGGGCTAGAGCGACTTGGATGAGGGAATGGCGGAACGTCGTGTTCTCCGATGAGTCACGCTTCTGTTCTGTCAGTGATAGTCACCGCAGACGAGTGTGGCGTCGGCGTGGAGAAAGGTAAAATCCGGCAGTAACTGTGGAGCGCCCTACCGCTAGACAACGCGGCATCATGGTTTGGGGCGCTATTGCGTATGATTCCACGTCACATCTAGTGCGTATTCAAGGCACGTTAAATGCCCACCGCTACGTGCAACATGTGCTGCGGCCGGTGGCACTCCCGTACCTTCAGGGGCTGCCCAATGCTCTGTTTCAGCAGGATAATGCCCGCCCACACACTGCTCGCATCTCCCAACAGGCTCTACGAGGTGTACAGATGCTTCCGTGGCCAGCGTACTCTCCGCATCTCTCACCAATCGAACACGTGTGGGATCTCATTGGACGCCGTTTGCAAACTCTGCCCCAGCCTCGTACGGACGACCAACTGTGGCAAATGGTTGACAGAGAATGGAGAATCATCCCTCAGGACACCATCCGCACTCTTATTGACTCTGTACCTCGACGTGTTTCTGCGTGCATCGCCGCTCGCGGTGGTCCTACATCCTACTGAGTCGATGCCGTGCGCATTGTGTAACCTGCATATCGGTTTGAAATAAACATCAATTATTCTTCCGTGCCGACTCTGTTTTTTCCCCAACTTTCATCCCTTTCGAACCACTCCTCCTTGGTGTTGCATTTGCTCTGTCAGTCAGTGTATGTAGCACTAAGGCAGAACCCGATGCGTAAAAAAAGAGTCGAATTTTTGGTTTTAATGCCAATATGGTAGATTTTGCAACGAAGAGTATGATGGCAAAGCCCATGAGATTCTGATGGCCGTTCTTTTTTTTTATTGTTCCCAAAATAAAAATTCCGATTAGTTCAGCATAGATATTAAGGCAACCAAATCATTTATTCCCTGAACTTGCTAAATATAATTTCGTGTGGCTATTTCTAACTGGGCGGCATCTGCCATGTGTAGGTAACTGCGTGTTAATGTGTTGGTGGATAGTGTTATGTGTGGTGTGTGAGTTGCAGGGATGTTGGGGATAGCGCAAATACCCAGCCCCCGAGTCATTGGATTTAACCAATGAAGGTTAAAATCCCCACCCGGCCAGGAATCGAACCCGGGACCCTCTGAACCGAAGGCCAGTACGCTGACCATTCAGCCAAAGAGTCGGGCTTTGAACTAAACTAGCTCCTTTTTATTATATTCACAAAATAATGTGTGCCACTTCATGAAGGTTACAAATCTGTTCATATGTGAAATATTATTATATATGAATAAATTAACTGAAATAAATTAATAACGTAATTAATATCTTTTCAATTAATTAAAAAATTAAAAGAAGTGTCTATAGTATGGACGCCAGAGTTCACCAGAATGGATCCGTAAATTTTAATAAAGCATGATAATTCTCTCTCCCAAGGCGTGTACATAAAGCTGCGTACTGGTATATCTGCTTCAGGCTTTACCTAATCTTCTGAAAACCACTAAATAGGTACAAACTGCACCTAGGTTCATCAATAAATTCACTGATTCTAAAATAATTAACTATATTCAGAACAATATCCGTGCATAAGCAACTCATCAACACACCAAATACTGCTGAAAGACTCCATATTTACAACAACAACAACAACAACAACAACAACAACAACAGTGGGAAAACAAAAGTGAGGACCAAGCTACCATTTGCAGTCAGTCCGTTGAACAAAGCACATATATATGAAAATAAATACCCTTCACTGTCTGTGAGTATCAACACAACCTGCATATTCTCATAATTGGCCATTGTTATATTACACAGATATTGTGCCTTTATAATACTGTGTTCCCTGACTCTAACACTTAGTTTAAAGATACGGTATACGGTACATTAATTCGAGCAACACACGCTTGTTGTTCCGGAACATAAACTATTGAAAGTCTTAAATACGACACCCCATAGCTCTCACCAACATATAAGACAACAATCCACCACAAGTGATAAAATACCAAGTGCCTAAGCACTCCTCAGTTTGTAGGTCAGTAGCACACATCACATTCCACAACATTTCATGTCAACAACGTTCCACAAAAGTGTTAAGACAAGGATGTTTCGCCAAAATTTGAAGTCAAGTCCTCCGCGGTATTCATCCAACGCTTCTTCGCCGTTTTCTCCCATGATACGTCTTGATTGATCCTGGCCATCCAATCACGAGTGGAAGATCCTCTTGCCATACCAAGACCACACCCGGAAGCTCTTCCGGGTCCCATGACAATAACAACCAGGCCGCGTCATCGGACTCGGGCAGTTCCATGACTCACAGGTTCTTTCCGAGTTGTAAATAGCACTGTTTTCCCATCCGCTTGTACAAAACAAATGACTCATACCACATATGTTAAGAATAAATATACAAATGAAATAATAATAATAATAATAATAATAATAATAATAATAATACGAATAATTACAATAATATCTCTTACTTCTGAATACAGTGCGAGGGTGTGATATGTGTACTATCAAATATGGCTATTAATAACGGGATCAGGATTTCTCTCGTATAATTCCACATTAATGATCACTCAGTAATACAAAAGGGACATTCTCCAATAGATATAACCATTTTCAAGAAATTGTCTCAAGCATGCAGGCTTTGGGAAATGCTGCCTAAAACCTGTTTAGGGGTTACTGGAAGACTGAGATTTGAAATTAATCTCAGTTAGAATGAAATTCTAATATATCACATTTGTTACGGAGATTATCCGTGGTAGTCAGAGGTGAAAGAAGGTGCGGGCTGGAATAGGTCTCAACTACAAAATTAATTTAAAACTTTAACAAAGGTTATATTTTCTTTTCAAAATCAACAAATAACAGATAACAACATTTAACAATTGCCACTAGGTGAAATAACAACGAAAGGCAGGTACAAAATAATTTTACCCGTTCAGGGGTTTTTTACAAGGTTTTGGGCTTCGAACCCCACAGTCACAATCCTTGAGCTATTAGCCCAACTTTACCAAGGTACAAAATTGAACAAAGGGGCAGAAAACCCCATCATGCCAAGGAGCACTTGCTCCTAATTACAATGTTCAGCCTCCTAGAGGCACACAGAGATCAAATTTAGGAAAGAGCAGACCTGCTCTCAATAGTTAAAGCCTATCAGGAGGCCATAAGCAGACCTTACACTCAACTGCCCTTAAGGCATACTTATAAATAAACAGGGGCAACTTGTACCCATTCTACTGGGCCTCAAATGAAAAAAAATAATAGATTAAACGGCCCTAAATACAAGGGGAATGGAGGCGAGAACTTGCACTCCTAAATATACATATTAAAACCTAAGAGGCACTAGGCCGATAATACAGGGGCTAATCCCAATCTATGGAGGTGACTCGTATGAGGAAACTTAACACATTAAGGAAGCGTAGAAACGGTTATGAAAACATAGTCACCTCAATTTCAAAATGAAGGGGAGCTCGAGAGGGTAAATCACTCTCTATCCCCGCTTTACAGTAAAAGAGATTTGTAGTTTTTACATAGACTGAAAAGGAATTTACATTTTAAAGTGGTAGGTTACATATTAAAGGTTTCGAACCTTCCCCGAGAGTTAAACTGCTGAGCTAGCAAGAGATAAAGATGTTAAGAGGCCATTACCTTGATGAAGAACTGCTGCCTGAAGAAAGGGGCGCTTCCCGCCCCCTGCTACATATCCACACACTAAGCTAGATGTTACTGAAGTGGCGCGGAGACAAGAAAATCAGCAGTTTTTATAGCCTCTTGGAAAATTCGAGACCTTTCAGGAATGAGTAGACACACCCTCTCAGTTTTATTGGTTCACTAATAATTACACATGGAAATTCGAAGAAGAAAGCAATGATTGGAGGAAAATTAATTGCAGAAATTACGGATTGGCTGAATTCAAACAGGCGGAAGGATTAATGTTGCCAACCCACAAATCACAGAACAAAATTTAGTAAGGACAAAACTTATGAATACAACATTTCTTCAAGAGAGTTCATTCCATTGCACCAGAGTGTATTGCCATAGTTTTTGGTAGAGACATCTGTTAGAGAATGTCCACACTTCTTGATCACTGAAAAAATAAAAGTAAATCAAAAACACACAGTGACATCTTCTGATAAACCGTAGAGTTAGTTCGGTTTTTAAAGTTCAGGGTTTCTCCTGTAGAGTATATTAAATTGGCGCAAGATTGGAACTTGCGTCGTAGAGGTGTACCGCCCGGTACAACTTTTATTATTCTTTTTAAATAGCGACGAAAAAGGTAAGTCTCAGTGCTTTGGAAGTGATATTTAACGCGTAGTCATGTCGGTAAACGTCATGGGGTTGGAAACGACCCATGCTGTAAATACTATACTTTCTCAATTATTTTCAAAATTCCTTTTTATTTGCAATAAATTACATTTAATTTGTAATTATTTCTAATATTGGCCTAAAATGAGTAAAAAGTTACATACATTTTAAATAACATGTTACTGATTTACTAATCGAGTTGGTATAGCCTATGTTTATGTTATAGACATCATAATAAGCTTCTGGACTTTTGCCTTGTCAAGAAAATAAAGTGAAATTCTTTACATTTTGCAGAGAATTTTGCTCCGCATCTTCAGAAGACAATCTCGACTGTTCACGAGGAAGCCTTCTCTAATTATTGGAGGTGTTTCTCCTGGAATGTGGACATTTCCAAGAAGTAAGTGATGAGCAAAGTTTCTTTAGTCCCCAGGCTAACAAAACGTTGTAAATATTCTCAAGCCGCCGTAGTCATCCTCACTTAAAGTTGCGATGATAACATCCAATACCACACGCGTAAATACTTCAAAATGCTTAAGCATGTAAGAAAATGACTCAAAAAAGTATAAAATAGTCTAATGAATTCCATAAAATTATCAAATAATGAAGCATAATTTTAGAAAATGACCTAAAAGTACAAAATAGCAAAAAAGACAAAAAAAAGACCTTATAAATAAGCATTTTTGCAATGTGGAAACTATGATCAGGATTTCTGTACAAGTTACAGTACGCGAAACTTTTAGTGATACTTCGTTTTACGGGGGTAATGAAATGTCGTATGGCTTTTAGTGCCGGGATATCCAGGACGGGTTCGGCTCGCCAATGCAGGTCTTTCTATTTGACTCCCGTAGGCGACCTGCGCGTCGTGATGAGGATGAAATGATGATGAAGACAGCACAGACACCCAGTCCCCGTGCCATTGGAATTAACCAATTAAGGTTAAAATCCCCGACCCGGCCGGGAATCGAAGCTGGGACCCTCTGAACCGAAGGCCAGGACGCTGACCGTTCAGCCAACGAGTCGGACTTCATGGGGGTGAGGAGTAAGGAGGGAGCTACCCCGGTTCCGGTAATACTCCAACTGAATGGAAATTAAATCTGAAATGAATCGATAGTATGATCGATCGATATGAATTTTCTAAACCGTCGTTTCCGTGTAGGAGTTCTAGGTTGTTCCTGTGATGTACTTTGATTTTTCTCACTCATGTTCAAGCAACCTATATTTTGACTTAGCTGTGTAAATAAGAAGGGGCTGCCTGGCCGAAGCGGTAAAGGCGTGCTCGGTTCGCCAGGAAGGACGTGGGTTCGAATCCCCGTCAGGAAGTCGAAAAATTTAAGAAACGAGATTCCACTTTCGAAGATGCATATGGCGCTGAGGTTTACTCAGCCTACACCAGAAATGAGTACCAGGTTAATTCCTGGGGGCATAGGCGGCCGGGCGTAGAGCTAACCACTCTACCCCATTACGTACCGCGGTTAACAATGGTGGAAGCCTTTCCCTTCCACTCCTCCAAGGGCCTTCATGGCCTGTACGGAGGTGTCTTTGTCTTTGTGTAAATAAGAACAGTATTTAAAGTGTTGCAATATTATACCGCCAGATGTCTCACGGCGATGCTTAATCGATTCATATTTTTTGTGTCAGAAGTTGCCAATACGAATCTCGAAGGTACCCGAGGTCTACCGATTCAGCACTAGGGAGCCGAAGTATCACTAAAAGTTTCGCGTGCTGTAGCAATGTCTGTTGTGAACCAATTAAAAGATGACATGTCATCAAAATCCTAGCTCTGGTTATGAGGATATTTGCGGCTTGTAGTAATGATGTAAAGGAGAGGGCGTATAAGTCATTGGTAAGACCCTAATTAGAGCGTACTTCTAGTGAATAGGACCCTCATCAGGAATACTTGATACGAGAACTGGGCAAGATTCAAAGGAAAGCAGCGCGACTTGTTCTGGGTGATTTCCGGAAAAAGAGAAGTGTTACGAAAATATTGCAAACTTCGGGCTTGGAAAACTTGGAAGTACTCGTAAGTTGTAATTGCCGTTTCCCGATGGTATTTGTGATTTTTTTCTGTAACTTGATAGATTTCATGTGATTTCTTTTTCATCCCAATTTCATTTTCGCATTTTCGTCCTAAGATGTTTCTGAGGATTTTCCTTTCTTGTTATTCGATCATCTATATTCGAGATTCGCCACCAATTTTAATAGTTTCAGATGCATTTAAGTAAAGACTAGATGAAAAAAAGTGCTAGGAAATCCGCCTCCTGGGCGACAATACTAAATACAGATCAGTGGTGTTTGATTTGATTTGATTTTGATTTGATTTGATTTGATTTGATTTGATTTGATTTGATTTGATTTGATTTGATTTGATTTGATTTGATTTGATTTGATTTGATTTGATTTGATTTGATTTGATTTGATTTGATTTGATTTGATTTGATTTGATTTGATTTGATTTGATTTGATTTGATTTGATTTGATTTGATTTGATTTGATTTGATTTGATTTGATTTGATTTGATTTGATTTGATTTGATTTGATTTGATTTGATTTGATTTGATTTGATTTGATTTGATTTGATTTGATTTGATTTGATTTGATTTGATTTGATTTGATTTGATTTGATTTGATTTGATTTGATTTGATTGTGTTTCAGATCGCATTATTCATTTACTGAAATAATGTGTCATTAATTCATTTAGTTACTAATGTATTCATGTTACTGAACCAGGAATTGAAACTTACTTCGAGGACATTCACACAGGTTGCTGTTTCTCCTTTCACCATCATTGCATTGATCTGTCAAGCTTACCGGGTAATGTATCAGGGTATGTGTTCCCCTTCACATACGAGCAGTCCCACGATATGGAGCACATATCGCGTGTCACTTGATGATAAGAAAGAACTCAAGTAGAACCACCGGTTAAAAATTCAAACCATGTACCGGTACTGAAGAAAGGAAACGCGTTCGTAGTGTTCGTGGGCTTGTCTCTAATCCTTCTACAGGCGACACAAGAATACTATCACTAGAACAGTGATAAGTAGAGTCCGACGTTAGGTACTAAATATTTTAAAAGAAGCACTGCGACAACAAAAGATATTTAAAATTTGCATTAAGAATGAGTGTAAGAAAATAAGTGTAAATTTGTATGTAAATCCTTTCAAAATGATCACGGTACAATTCGATTGTTTGTCTTTCAATTTTGGTTTTGACATTAACATATGGGGCAAAGAAAACGTCTCTCAGAAGGGCCGATGACCTAGATGTTAGTCCCCTCTATACAACAAGCATCACCGGGCGAGTTGGCCGTGCGGTTAGGGCCGCGCAGCTGTGAGCTTACATCGGGAGATAGTGGGTTCGAACCCCACTGTCGGCAACCCTGAAGATGGTTTTCCGTGGTTTCCCATTTTCACACCAGGCAAATGCTGGGGCTGTACCTTAATTAAGACCACGGTCGCTTCCTTCCCACTCCTAGGCCTTTCCTATCCCATCGTCGCAATAAGACCTACATGTGTCGGTGCGACGTAAAGGAAACTGTAAAAAAAAAAAAACATCATCTGAAACGTTATTTAATTCCGTTTTTATAGTATGAGTTCAGAATGTGCACCGTCACGTTCCACACATTTTCTATAAAGTTTTATGAATTGTATTGAACGTGTTCATGAAGAAAAGTTGCTGTAAGCACACAGAAATGACGTTACCCTTTCGCGTAATTCGGAAATATTTGTAGGTGGGTCGATCAAAGTCACAATAGATAAATCTATAAAAATTAACTTCAAAAGATAATACAAATCTTAAAAGTCGGGCATTACAGCTAATAAAATAATAAATTCGCAAGTTGATAATCCTGTGTTGCTTTCTCTCCTGAATTGCCAAGTGCCGCGCCCAAATTCAAGATTTCATTTCACATTTTCATTTTCTGCCCATCAAGATTCATCACATTACAGACTATACATTGTCTACACTGAGTGGCCAAAAGTCACGGGAAGGGATGTCTCATTGAAAAATGTGCCGCGTATGACCCTTTCCAAGGTCAGCAGTATCAAGGGTGGATCTTCAGTATCGCAGAGAGAATGTTACCACCCGCGTAAAACGCCACACGGAAAGATCACAGGTATTTAACGAATGGATATCACTAGGGCTCGGATTCGTATGCACTAAAAACTCCAAAAATATGCATGCTCATATGCACTAAAAATGTTGAAAATATGCACGAAAATATGCACTAAACATAAAACAAAATATACTCACCAGACGAATTATTTTAGTTTAACTCAGTGTTAAATTGACAAACATGTTTAATTCCTTGCAAAGTGATATATGTCAGTAGGTTTCGACAGTTTTTCAATGTTTTCAAGAGTCAATAACTTTCTGTTGTCGGCTGAAAATGGTCGTTCTATGTCGATGGATGTAAGTGGTACTTGAACACTGACACTGACTGCTCGGAACATTCTTCTGGAAAAATGTTTAGGTATTCCTCAGTTTAATCTGGTGAAACACTGCAGTAGACGAAGAGCAAGTTAACAGATGAACGCACTTGTTTAAGCAAACCTCGGAAGGCTACTGTAAGGAGAAGGAAATAGCTATTGTGAAAAGCGGCCTTATGCGTCTACCTGCTTGTATTGCGACACTGAAAGCTTTTTCCTTGATCAGGGAAAGCTTCTTATATTCATTAGATTTTTCATTTCGTTCAGAAATCTTAGATAATCGATCACACATAAGAGAAAAATAAGTCTGTATATGCACTAACGTTCAAAATATGCATTTGCATATTTGCATATGCATTTTTTTAAATCCGGGCCCTAGACATCACGTCGCCTCCGCAGCACCATACTGGGCGCTCGAAGGGTTACTGTGAGTCAGATCACCGCCCAGTTGAATGTTGGAAGTCAGTAACCCATTTCTACCAGGACTGTAAGGAGGCAACTGCACCTCATAGGCTTCACCAGCCGACGACCAACTCGTGCCCCTTTGCTGTTTCACCTCCTAGCATTTTGTTTATGGCCGATCATGTTAAATCTTTTTTTTTTTTCTTTTTTTCATTAAGGCCATTTAGAATGGGCACTCACTGCCCGTGTTTATTGCACCTATTTATTTATGTGTAACAAACTGTAGAGCAAAAGTGACTGTAAATACATTATTTGAGATTTGTCAGGCATAACCTTGGAAGAAAATTGTGCCTCTGAGAGGCTGAACTATATTAACTTTTGGAGCTCAAACTACTAGGGGATGTAATTGAGTGGAACAAAACATGCTCTTATAAATAGTGTGCCTGCTCAGAGCTATAATCATCCGTTGAACTCGTACATTACCGTGTTGATAATTCTCTCTAGTTCTCGTACCTGATTTTTGGACTTACAGTCCGCTGTTGTTATCAGAGCAGACGAGCTCATTGTTTATTTGTTCCAAAGCTTATATCTATCAAATTTTAAAGTAAAAAGAAAACGAAGGAAAGAAATAAAATTTCAAAATTTAGTCTTTAAATTCTTCTTCTTCTTCTTCTTCTTCTTATTATTATTATTATTATTATTATTATTATTATTATTATTATTATTATTATTATATCGTCCTGGTCTGAGGACTTTCCACGAATTTCTTAAGGGATAGCGATTGGAAATTTCCGAACGAAGTCTACCATTCTCACCAAAAGTTTCTTTCTTCTTTTTAATGGTTCTGAGGACCGACTCGTTGACCGAATGGTCAGCGTACTGGCCTTCGGTTCAGACAGTCCCGGGTTCGATTCCTGGCTGGGTCGGAGATTTTAACCTTCATTGGTTAACTCCAATGGCCCGGGGGATGGGTGTTTGTGCTGTTCCCAACATCCCTGCAACTCACACACCACACACAACACTATCCTCCACAACAATAACACGCAGTTACCTACACATGGCAGATACCGCTCACCCTCATCGGAGGGTCTGCCTTACAAGGGCTGCACTCGGCCAGAAATAGCCACACGAAATTAAATTATTAAATGGTTTTGAGAAACGTGTGCAATAAGGCGTTTACCATCTTAATGGAGAATCAATTTCGTATCAAATTTGAAAATGAAAAGAGGTCAAATCATCTACTGTCTCATCTACTGTATAACCTCAACCCTAAAACATTTTCAGTGAGCTTACAGCTACATACACATTATGAGAATCCAAACCAAAAAAACCAAACGCCACGGCACTTAACCCCTTGAAATGGCCTTGGCCTGCCCAGCAACCGCTGCTCAGCCCCAAGGCTGACCTGGCCGGGAATCGAACCCGGGGCCTCCGGGCGTGACGCAGGCACGCTACCCCTACACCATGGGGTCAGCTATGAGAGATAATAGTAATTATTTATTAATATTTAAGAATGCATCTATTGGGGATGATTTCTACCTTCAAGTACAGTAAGTAAAAATCGAGTCTGCTCCTTGTCTGCGGTTGCATAGTAGGCTTCGGCCTGAAGTGCCCACGACTGGTCCGTGGTCCGACAGCTCTGCTCCCCGGCCGACCAACCGAGCAGAGGAGGGGTGGCCACGTGGTTTTTAGTACCGAGGTGTTCGAGTACATGTTCGGCTCACCCGATGCAGATCTTCCTTTTTTACGCCATGGGCGACTTGCTCGTGTGGGTGTGAGGAGATGAGGAAAGGAGAGGGTGAAACACGATGTCAGCACAGAGCCGCCTCCAGTCGAATAGCATCAAGGGGTTTCGAGGCTTATCGTCCCCATCGAACAGACGACTCATCATCAATAGCGTCATATGTCCTCACTCCATATGAACATGGTGGAGAGGTTCCGAACTGAATCCAGGCTTTTGACACACAGTCAAGGGATTAGAAGTAGTATACTGCCATCTCTTCTCCTTGCCGGTCAACGTTTTGTTGGTGAAAACTTCTCCACCAACGGGATTCGAACCGGCTAACCACGGTGTCAGACCATATACAGTTAACCGAACGCCTTAGCGATCATGGCAAGTAGGCAGGCTTGCTCTTAGCTGTCTCTCCCAGACAGCAAATGTGGCCTGACGGTAGAGCTATGTATGGATTATTTCGTTTGCGAACCAACTTCCTCTTTACAAAAGTACAAAAATCCACAGTTCCCTTACGAATTTTAGGTAATTAAAATATAATAAAGTGTGAGAATATATTCTTTATTTATTCCTAAAAATTACAATCCTGTTCTTATTCGTCGTTATCCGGTCGATTAGATTAGCAGTTTCCCTTGTTCTACCACTACGAGCGCTAATGTAAGTCAATGTATTGTTTCATTTTAAGCACCACTACGAGCGCTAATGTAAGTCAATGCATTGTTTCATTTTAAGCACCACTACGAGCGCTAATGTAAGTCAATGCATTGTTTCATTTTAAGCACCACTACGAGCGCTAATGTAAGTCAATGCATTGTTTCATTTTAAGCACCACTACGAACGCTAATGTAAGTCAATGCATTGTTTCATTTTAAGCACCACTACGAGCGCTAATGTGAGTCAATAGAGAGTTTCACTTAAGCCCTTATAACTACATTCGGTGTGAACATTTATCAAAGAATAAAAAATTTCCTGAGGGCACTGAACCAAGGAACACAGTACAGAAATAATTATGTAATTAATTTGGCTAGGATTTGAATAAAAAAGAAAATGAATAAAGAAACAAGCGATTTTAGGCTGTTTTCCGGAACTGCCTTTAGGCCGGAAGTTGTTTTCGAAGTGTGTTTCTTTAGTTTGATAGAGCTATCTAGGATGTACTTCTTCTTCTTCTTCTTCTTCTTCTTCTTCTTCTTAATCTGTGTACACTCCAGGGTTGGCTTTTCCCTCGGACTCAGCGAGGGATCCCACCTCTACCGCCTCAAGGGCAGTGTCCTGGAGCGTGAGACATTGGGTCGGGGGATACAACTGGAGAGAATGATCAGTACCTCACCCAGGCGGCCTCACCTGCTATGCTGAACAGGGGCCTTGGTGGGGGGTGGGGAGATTGGAAGGGATGGACAAGGAAGGAAGCGGCCGTGGCCTTAAATTAGGTACCATCCCGGCATTTGCCTGGAGGAGATATGGGAAACCACGGAAAACCACTTACAGGATGGCTGAGGTGGGAATCGAACCCACCTCTACTCAGTTGACCTTCCGAGGCTGAGTGTACCCCGTTCCAGCCTTCGTACAACTTTTCAAATTTCGTGGCAGAGCCGGCAATCGAACCCGGACCTCCGGGGGTGGCAGCTAATCACACTAACCACTACCCGACAGAGGCGGTCTATCTAGGGCTCACAATTTGAAACCTTTCAGGACTCTTTAGCCCTTCACCTTTCGGCACAATTGAGAAAATTGATTAATTTTACGTTTTTCGTAGTATGGGGACCCCTACTGCGTGTACTAAGAAATGTTTCCAGCTTTAAAATATGCCTTCGTTCACGTTCTCTCACTCTACTGATATCCTAGGAGTATTCGTCAGAAAGAACAAGGAACTGATAAGATACGCAATAAGGTGAAAGGGACCTTTACAACAACAGGCGCATACAATAGGTAATTTTGTGTCAATGAATTTCAAGGTTCGGCGGTCCTGTGATAGACATTTCGTGCAACTCATTCTCTCTGTAATTATATCAAACTCCACCTCTCTCTACTTGCTCCAAATTTGTGTTCTGCACGCTATAAATGCCAATATGCAAACTGATGCGGTAAACAATATAGCCATTCCCATATAAAGTCAATGACGAGAACTATATGTTAACAACTAGGTCATAATAACTTGAACTCTCACATTTAGGTTTTGACCTACTTCGTTATATTTGATAATATATAAAGACGTATCCCAAATTACTATATCACTCAGCCTACGTAAATTGATGATTAAGGTATATAAAAGATCGTTTGTTGCACTTTGCCGGAGCCTGGACGCTCAATAGAGATGGCTGAAAAATAACGTAGCAGTTACTTTGTCACAGTTACATGCCGTCACTGTTACAAACGTAACGAGGACAAAAGTAACAGGTTACCGAGTAACTACAACAGAATAACGTACTAGGAAAAGAATAACTGGGAAATGGTAACTGTCACTAGTAGCGGCTCACAGACACAGAATGTGACCTTCAGAGTTCAGATAGTACGCATGTCTTCCAAGTGAGAGCGCTTTCGAAGGAGATTGCTTTAAGTCAAATACACTATACACTATAGTGTATAATATACTCCATAGTGTATTTGTTTAAATTGCTGCGTCCATCTGGTAACTAAAGTGTAAACTGTTATGACATATTCAACCGCTCAGGGGTAATCGTTGATTCAGACGTAGCTCAGGGCTACCTACATTATAATATTATTGTAATTTTTACCCGTATAATTGTTCTTGTAACATAAATAAATTAGTAAGCTAACTTTTCATATTGATATTACCGACAACATATTATAGATAACATAACATTACTTCACTTTACTTAATCGATCCTCTTGTACCGGTTTGTGTCGAGGTTTGTCAGACAGATCATCATGTTTTCTTGTCTTCTATCCTTGACCGGGGCATTGTCAAACTCACTCCTCCAGATTTCAGAAAAGACGCCATGTTGTCTTCTCATTTCATCCGTTGTCTGCCTGTCGCCAACTTTATTATATGATTTTTCACGAGAGTTTAATCCTGATGTAAACAAGGCATGTCCACGCCTCAGCCAAAGAAAGAGTTGTGATTCGCTGAGCGTGTACTATCGACCTCCGCCCCGTCAATGTCTCGTGTTCGGACATACAGTGCTGAGCATATTACCTAAAATAGACGAGGAACAGATTTTGAGCTGTGCGAAACTAAACAGAGGGGTCTAAAGGGAGATCTACTGCTGAAGATTAGGGCCTACGTTATTTATTTATTCATTTCTGAATATTAAAGAAAGCTATCGTAGGCTAGAGCACCTCTTGCTCCATTTCTCTCACTGTGAATACTGACACTTTACAGCTGCTGCAAGATGCAACACCTTATCTCCACGCTGTACAGCTTGGGACTTTCCCTCGCTATGAGAAGACTTCCTGCATTACACCACGCCTTCTGCCTTCATATCTCGTTATTTAATCACTGTTTAATTTAAAAAAATTATAGATACACACCGGTATATATGACAACCATATTTTACTTTGATTACGTACTCTTTCAGACTATCTAAATGTAATAAACTAAGATAAAATTAAATTAATGCCACCTACTAATTTTCTTCGAGCTCGCATACAGTCCAGTGAGTACGACGGTTGCTTCTCCAATCAACTACGTCTGTGTCCACGTGCAAAGCCAAGGTGCTCCGCCTATTTGTTTACATCAGGATTAAACTCTCGTGAAAAATCATATAGCAAATAGGAATGCGTGTTTTGCTGCACCGACTTTCAGCAGTGTAGTGTAGTGATGCGTGCGCGCATGTGCGAGTGAATGAATGGGACTTCCAAACACAGCTGTAACGAGACAAGCTTGAAACTGTGACCAGGCTGTAACCAATAACAGGTGAGTAACGTAGGACGTTGTCTTTAACTGTTACTTTTCACAGTTACTTTACTGTAGTAGTGACAGATGTAGCAGTTACACAAATATAACAGTTTGTCACACCTCTAACGCTCAATGAGAAAGACATAAGGCTTGCAAGATATTTGCCCGGATGCACCAATCTCGGTAAAATCACGCGTTACGAAACCGCGGTATTGTTATATAACCTGTGCACCTTTGTACAGCCTTGGTTTCGAAACCACGGTTTCTTGACGCACGTTTCTCTCGCTATTATTCCCCCTCACAAGCAATTCCAAGTAGTCTTCAGAAGGCAGTGACGACTTCTACAGGCCACTTGTCTTTAATTTAACCAAATGCAGTGAAAATTTCGACAGACAACAAACAATACCCGGGTTTGTGGGATATAGCGGATGTGGGCAGAGGGGGTTATATACATTAATACCTTTTAAAAAAAGAAGCTACAAAGTGGTAAACTTTTTGATGCTCTCTGAGCGAATTTCGACAGAGAGGTAACGGTTGACAGTCTACCAATTTACAGAGCCCATCCGAAATCGCCCGCGAAGCGATCTGATTGGCTAATTTCAGCAGCTGATAAAATGAGAACGGCGCAAGATATCTCAGTATGACCAACTCTCTAACGCTCATATACTATCTGCGCACTTTTTAGCGATAGATTCACACCCTAGTGCTGAATCGGTCGACCTCGGCAATCTTCGAGATTCGTACTGGCAACTTTTGAAATACAAACTATGAATCGCTTATGCATCGCTGTGCGACATCTGGCGTACACTTTACGTACTAGTACTGTTGTTATTTACACAGCAAAGCTAAACTATAGAATTCACTCTAGGAATAAGATTCGCATCGAGAAATGTTATATAATGTTATATAATGATGTGTGTGACACAGTTGTTGGCTTAAGATAACAAAGGTTTAGAATATTCATATCGATCGATCATGTTATCGATTCAATTCAGATTTCATTTCCATTCAGTTGGCAGTACTAACGGAACCGGAAGTGATCCCTCCTTGCTCCTCAAACCCGTACACAAATCTATCGCTAAAAAGTGCGCAGATAATACTTAGTTCACGTTGTTTCCGACCATCCTATATATTTCCTTAACGGTTCAGCCAGCGTAAGCTATAAAAGCGCACGGACAACCGTTTATTCATCGACTTGTTTCACTGAAATCGTTACTGTTCGGCTTCCTTTGGCCTTATATGAATGTTTCTACATATAAACCTTGCTTGGCAATTACTTAATAAAACAGTAAACATTGCATCAAAATCCATCCAGTGGTTCTTGAGATTAGCCGTCACAGACAGACAGACAGAGAGGGTCGAGGACTTTATTTTAAACTAAGTAGAGATGATCACATTCGCTACGCACATATTTCCGCAGTCTCTTAGGGACATTGTGCATGATCCGACGTAACATTTCAACAGAAATTTTCCATCTTCTCCTCTTCGCCTCCTCGGAGGCCTGGTATTTTATCTTGAATGATTTCAGTCATCAAACTGTCATGGTGTATCCACATGAGCCGTCACTCCCTATTATGACTCAGATCCTGCCTCCTCTGATACAGTGTAACTCCGGGAAGGTTTGGAAGGAGTTGTGGTAAGTCTGGAACGTTGGTAGCCATGAACGAGATATAAGAAGTTGTTCACAACATCTTGCCATTTAGGCCCGAGTAAAAGCTTTCATCTTGGTTTAAAGCCAAGAAAACCAAGATAATAGTCATATTTATATTCACCAACAACATTATCTCAGATAACGGGTATTATCTCGGGTTAAAATTTTACCGGAGAAAGGTTATCCGGTAAAACAGGAAATCTAAGAAAATAGCCTTTCAAGATGGCAGCTCGTAAATGACTGGAATATATTACCGAACGAGAAAATCATTGATAAGAGATGTAACGAAGATTATACAATAAAACATCGTAGGTGGATGAAAAGAACGCGCTACGTACTTTAAGGACTTCGAAGAGATATCTGTCAGCACGAGAAAGGGAATAATGTTTTATAAATAATTCAAATGGTTTGCTTTTAAATATGTTGACTTGTAGGTGATTAGATTTACACAAAGCACTGAACGTTCCCATACAGTTCCTTACATTATGTAACTCGCAAACCGTCGCACTGCTGGCTGGAACGGTAATCGACTGTTACCCTGGAAACAGCAGATTTGGTGTGAAGAATGATTGATGGCAGGCGATACGCTCAAGTAACGGAAATAAAAATCTGAGAACTACGTCACCTTCAAGTTGTACAACACACAAGAACGTGTTAAGTAACCTGCAACATTCCCAGCCATTACCCGCAGGATGCAAAATGGGACACTCATGTTATGGGTATTCATACAACGCAATCATTTCATCTCTTTAAATCATTCTGGATCTAATATTTCGGAGAGGCAAAGTAAGATTATTCGATTGGGTCTTTCACGACGTAATATAGTAAGTTTACTCCCAAGAAGTTCTGGAAGTACATAAAAGTAGTGCTAAATTCTCCAGTGAAATGTCACAAGTGTGGTTCAGCTAGAACAACACCATGTTGGTGTTCAGAAGGAGGAATTCGACGGAAGAGGTGGTCCGCGTCTTCTTGGGTTCATATAGAAAATTAAAAATCTATTCAGGCCAAATCTTTCCCTGCGGCATTCTACGAACCATACTGTCTGTAGCTATAAGAAGTGAAAACGAAACTACCCGAAAAGTTAAGGACTGCTCTCCTAGGAAACTCGACTGCACCCCAAATGTCGCTGGGTACAACCAGCTTATACGCACTTATAATACAGCCTTGAAGTCTGTAGACGTCGTGGGACCGTGCGACTGTTGGAGTGGGTAACATTTCCGCGTTAAAAACTTTCGCGCGGCGACCGGAGAAATTCGACGGGAGCTGATTTTTTTTCAATTTGCTTTACATCGCACCGATCCAGATAGTTCTATTATAGGGCGTGATCAAACAGTTTCCATTTGAGGGCGTTGCTGCAGCGGACATGTAACGTAGCGCGACTCCGATGCGGCTATATAAGCACGGAATAGTCATGTCGTGCCGAGGTGTGTGCGTTAAATGCGACCACATGAACTATGGCAACTTTATTACCAAATGCGTCCAAACAGGACCAACGTGCTGTTATTCTGAACAAACACAGGTGAACATCCCTGGTGCACCAAGTTCATGGCGGGTCGCGTTTCGACACTCGACGCCGGTCGATCTGGGAGGCCAGCCCCATCTATTACGGGCAACAACAAGCGGGCAGTGGATGAGGCCTGTAGTCATGATATTTCCCCATGCGATTATCACGCCTTCGATCCCCACAAAAAGCCCTTGAAGGGTCGACGCTTCCTGTCGGATGAGAATGTGCAGCAGACGGTTATGGACTTTTTTACGCAGCAGGACACAGTGTTTACCACATAGGGATCTTCAACCTGGTGCCTCAATGCTCACGGCGATTTTGCCTGATTGGCATCACTATTCAGGATTGTACGGCCTTCGAACGGAAACTTTTTGGTCGCCTCTTATAAAATACCATGATGTACAGTATCAAGTGCATCTTATAAGAACAATAAACATTCCAGAAGCTATTTTACTTGTTAGAGCTTGTTGCAACTTCAAAACGACATCTTTAACAATATTATATTTCTTTGAATTTTGTAGAATTCCATACTGAAACTGGTAGAAGAAATTATTACATAGTAACCGCACTCTCGAGCAGTTTTTGTGAATTGTCTGCCGTTTCAGCCAGCAGGACAGTGTCATCTGCTTAACGTTTAAGTTATTTATACGTTTTCCATTCATTCCGATGTCTATTGTTGATAATGTTTCCAAAATTATACATTGGTTCACAAAATTCTCGTCGGAGATGCACAAAATTGCGTTTAATCTAATATTTGGTGTAAATATGACACTTGAGGGTATTAAGCCATTAAGTAGATAAATACAAATATTGTCAGCATCAAACATACGTTATCTGAACTCTGGAAATTAGCTATAGTTCTGGATTTGTTGAAACATATCTGATTTCAAGAAGTCGTAAAGGACCTCTCCAGATCCTCCCTCCTTAAACGGCATGGCATATGGTGTCAGTGAAGATAGATCACTTCCGGTTTAACCCTAATAAATAGGGTGCAAGGTAGTCGGTAATGTTTCAGTGTTTAAAATGAAGTTGTTTGAATGTGAAGTCGTAGTAAATACGGGTGTGTTGTAAGGCTGTGTGGTTTCGAAATACAAAGGGGTAGTAATTGTAGTTGAAAACGACGGCTCAATGGAAACGAAAATACTCAAAATATGACCAAATATTACCTTATATCACTAGAATAATCGAAATATGACCAAATGGCCAAAATATGCACCATCAAATTCCATTAAACGGGGTCAGGGATCTATCATTCACAGTTATTTTTCACATTTTGAATAAAATGACCTCAGGAAAGAAATATGATGGTTTTAACATCCGAACCTCAATGATTAACATTCAGGTACACGCCCAGGCTTGTTTTGCTGAAGGATGTACATCTTTTTTTTCTTTTTTTTTTTTTTTTTTGTGGAAAGGTGACGAGAAAGGGCTTGGAGTGGGAAGGACGCGGCCGTCGCTTTTAATAAGGTTCAACCCTAGCAATTCCCTGGTGTGAAAAGTGGAAAACCACAGAAAACCGTTTTACCGACAGTGGGGTTCGAACCCACTATCTCTCAAATGCAAGCTCACAGCTGCGCGCCCCTAACCGCTAGGCCAACTCGCTCGGTAGGAAGTATATTATACTTCCGTGTTCAAGACCGGATCTCCACGTATGAAGGATATTCGCACAAAAGTGTTTCAGGTTCTACTTAAAAATACGTAAATAATGAGATTTTCGAATTGATGGATGTCGTACCATGCTACGCCGTCTTCAGACTTTGGTGCGAACACGTGTGACCTGATAAACCTGTTGCAGGTGCCACAACCATTTTACATGTCCAGCGGTGATATAATACAAAATGTTAAACAAACCTGTTTAGATTTACAGCAAGGAATATCTTCAGTTGTGTGCAACTGATCTTGCAAACTCCGTACATAATTACTAAAGAATTTTATATTGTGGTACATTTTGATAAATGCTTGTTAGGCCTATATCTTCCTTTTTCCTGGTAGAATGTGAAGGTTGATATTACTAAAAACAAAGCATATGTTTGAACAATTTGAAAAAAACCAAATAATTCTTTTAAAAAATACGAATTTGTTGGTTTCGGCACAAGTCTTTATTATTATTATTATTATATTATTATTATTATTATTATTATTATTATTATTATTATTATTATTATTATTATTATTATTATTATTATTGGTTCGAATGGGCCTACATTTGACCACGCTTGTTCAGTTGTTGGGCTTTGATCTTTGCCCAGTACTCTCGCATTTTCTGCCAGTGTAACTCCTTTCTTTCATCTGTCCAGGCGGTACCTTTCTTCCGGGGATTTTCCTGAAATCCATGGACTTCTTTCAGCGTATGTCATACAGACCGTCTATCTTGAAGATCTGATATTTCATTTTGTTAAGCGTTCTTTATAATTTCTGTCAGCCAAGAGGTACGAATCTTCTTGTTCTGCCAGAAGATGAACAGGCGATTGGTCAGTCTTTTGGGTGGCAGTCTTACTATATGCCCATAGAAAACTACTCTCCTTTCCCTAACACAATCAGAGAGTCTCTCTATGTGTTTGTAGAGCTCGGAATTGTGCCTTCTACGTAATTCTTCGTCTTCGTCTACCTTTACCGGAAGAGAAGTCCTGAGAGTTTCTCCATCAGATCTCTTCCGTTCAATAAAAGACGCTCCCTGGCATACAGAGCTTCTGGTCGCAGTGTTGCCAACTCAGCGGATTTCCCACCAAATCTGGCGGATTTTTAAATAGAACAGTGGATACATTTTCCATTTAGCGGACAGCGGATTTTTGACGAATTATCAAACTTCTTTTAGTGATTTTCAGCGGTAACGGTATCACCTTTCATCACCAGGGGGAAAAATAATATAGAACTTACTACGGCATAATAGTCTACTTATTCCCGTTGTATTGAACTTATACTGCATACTACGACTCGTTTTCTAGACCAGCTCTGGCCCACAGCCTCAGTCAGAATTTGTTACAATCGTTACTGTTCTCTTGATGAGCCGGATAGTGTCGTATTTGATAACTTGTTTCTTTTGACATCAGGATCTCTTTGGTACGTCAATATGTCGAAAGAATAGGTTAAAAAGTAGTCAGATATTTCGTAAAGAGGGGTGAAATAATTAAACTTTAAAAGACTAGTTGGTTGAGCTTCCCACTGATCCCAAATACCGACGGTGCCTCTATTGGCAGTGCAATATAAATGCGAAATTGTTTGACATTATTTCTTTCCGCACTTGTCAGAAACAATGAAAGTGAAAATAACTTTCGAAATAGATTTGAAAATTTACGTATGTGCTTTGCTGCTGTGAACTGCCAGCGTATACTTCGAAAAAGAATGGTAACATGTGGCTTCATATGAAACCACAGGACCTCAACCCAGCACATTTGCTTCAGAGCATATAGTGCGGGGAGGAGAAGATGATGAACTCCTGTTCTGAAACTGGTGAGTGATGAGTTAATCTCTTTAATTAAAACAGCTGGTGTATGCTATTTAGAAATTTAGCGGAATTTAGCGGATTTTCAACTATAATTTGGCGGATAATATATTTATGGGTTGGCAACACTGTCTGGTCGTATAACTGACGTGTAGTGCTTCAGTTTATCATTATTATTATTATTATTATTATTATTATTATTATTATTATTATTATTATTATTATTATTACCGTGTTTTAGTGGTAGGTAGAGGTGAAAGAAGGTGCGGGCGTGAACGGGTCTCAAACTACGGAATCAAAGTTAATGTAAAATTTAACAAGGTTATATTTCCTTTCCAAAATTCAGAAATAACAAGAATGGCAGGTACGGAGTAGCAAGACCACAAGGTACAATTACAGTATTTACAGGATTTGGGCTTCGAGCCCTGAAAACACAATTCTTGAGCAACTAGCCCAACTTTACGATATACAAATTTCAACAACGGGGCAGAAGACCCCAATCAAAACCTGGAGCACTAGCTCCAAATTACACAGTAAAGCCTCCTCGAGGCATACAACACTCAGTTTTCAAAAAAAAGTCACTCGCTCTCAACTGTAAGCCTCTCCCAGGCCACACCAAACTCCACCTTCAAGCTGTCCTCAACTGACATAAACACAGGGGTAAAATACCCAATCTACTGAGGCCTATTAAGTGAGAAAAGGTTAATTATATGGCCTCTAAAATACCAACTTGAAAGGAGGCTCTCCGCACTCCTAATACACTTTATTTAAAACCTACTTGGCGCTAGGCCTTTAAAGCAAGGGCTACTCCCATACTACAGAGGTGACTTCAGAAAAGAACAATTTACATTATATTAACGAAGAATAGGTTGAGAAAAATAAGTTCACCTCAAAACAATATGATTGGGAGCTCGAGAGGGTTAAGCACTCTCTATCCCGATATGCAGTTTAAACGATGAAATAAATACAAGTTTCTTTACATTTTAAGGAAGGTTACATAATGGAAAAAGCTTCGGACCCGCCCCGAGAGTTAAACTGCTGAGCAAGCAAGAAAAGACGGAATTAATCGGCCATTACCTGGTTGTTGACTGTCGCCGAAGAAAGAGGCGCTTCCCGCCCCCTGCTATGTACTTTACACACTGAAAGATGGAACAGAAGTGGCGCAGAGACCCAAAAATCAGCAGTTTATATACTCTCGCGGAAGGTTCTAGGCGTTAGGGGAATGAAAACACCCGCCCACAATCACTTTATTGGGTAGGATACAGCAACATATTCAAGTTGGGGGAAAATACCTCGGATTGGTCAGAAATAAATTGAAGAAATTCGGGATTGGATACATACAAAACAAGGGGAAAGAGAGGGGTATACAGCCAACTTAAACAATAACAGAAAGTAATTTAACAAAAAACAAACTTTTGAAATAAAAATTTCTCCAAAAAAAAACAGTTCTCTCACTCCGCACTAGGGCGCACTATTGTCGATCTTCAGTAGTGTCCTCTAGAAGAGAAAGTTCACACTTCTTACTTCAAGCAAAACAAAAACACATCAAAAATGACACAGTTCAAAAACTCAAAATTTTCCACGTGGTGACATCTTTTGAGAAAGTAGAAAATTAATACCGTCAATAAAGTTCAGACTTCCTCCAGCAGAGGAGTTTCAATTGGCGCACATTTTAAATTAGCGGCGTGGAGGTGTACCGCCCGGTACAATTATTATTATTATTATTATTATTATTATTATTATTATTATTATTATTATTATTATTATTATTATTATTATTATTATTCATTGAGTAAGGCCTAACAGTCAATTTAAAATAGCACTTTTTCCTACTGTGCGTGCATCTTTAATAAAAACTGAGAGGTACGTGAAATCCTAGAATTTTGAGGACTAGATGTCCCTGACATCTATTTGCCTACACTATCTTGGATTCAAAGGCCATTACTAATTGAGAAACCGGGCGAGTTGGCCGTGCGCGTAGAGGCGCGCGGCTGTGAGCTTGCATCCGGGAGATAGTAGGTTCGAATCCCACTATCGGCAGCCCTGAAAATGGTTTTCCGTGGTTTCCCATTTTCACACCAGGCAAATGCTGGGGCTGTACCTTAATTAAGGCCACGGCCACTTCCTTCCAACTCCTAGGCCTTTCCTATCCCATCGTCGCCATAAGACCTATCTGTGTCGGTGCGACGTAAAGCCCCTAGCAAAAAAAAAACTAATTGAGAAAGTTTGTATTTGGATGTTCGGCAACATATCTACATTCAATTGTTTGTTTTTAATTCTCTGAGGTTATCATAACTGGCATTAAATTAATCCGTCTATCAAAAGGCTTGATATTAAATTGATCTACCGATCGTAATCATTGATATTAAAATCTTGGGCCACAATCAAATGGATTGTTACTAAAATCATCTAGATTATTCTGCCGACCCTCTATATAAGAGAAGAACTTTGAGTATAAGCTGTCTGATCTTGCAGCAGCGTTATTGTGTATTCTACTTGACGAAGGATAGTGGAGATCGCCTTCGGAAGATGTGAGGCGGGGGTGAATTTTATAAACAAGGTATGGCAGAAAATGTTATCTAAGTGAAACTTCTGCGTGTGAAGCTAGGGAATAAGACTTTTACGTCCCCTATTAGTGGATAACTGCTAGGCCGCCGAATCTTTCTTCAGTTAAAATGTAGGTTTTCCTCGTTTGTAATGTCTTTCTAATATTCGGAATATCAAAATTTCTTTGTCTAATGGGAACTTGTTAAAATGTAAGGAAGCACGTGTGGTTAACCTTGTAACCTTCCTCTAATTTAATTTTGAGTAACCAAGTTTTCCTATTTTCTAAATTTGTGCAACTCTTTTCGGCTTTAAATTGTATTTCACTTGGCCACCCCGTATTATGGGCTTAGCCTCTGTGTCATCGGGCATTACGCCCACCTAGGTGTTTACCATTTAATTTTGGAGTGCTTAAGTTTCCGCCGCCTCCATTTCATTTTGGTTTTCGGCCTTTAAAAATGTAACCTTCCTTTTTCTTCATGGCCCCGTAGGGTGGGCCTTATGACTCTGAATAGTTACATTATTTTCGAAGGTAGCATAGGTTTTAAGGGGTAAATTGCACAGCAGTGTATTTACTGCTTCAAGTATTTTGTGTACTTTCTCACAGTGTAAAATTCTCGATACCTCCTGGTCAAATATTTTGAATGTTCCACTAGAAATGTGAGTTCCATTCAGCAAGATTTGCAAATTTTTCGGAGCTTACGAGCTCCTGGTCTTGTAAAGATTTCTCAGCTTACGAGCTCCTGATATTGTATAGTTTTCTGAACTTACGAGATTCTCAATTGCAAATTCTCGAGCTTCTCAGCTCCTTCGTAAAGAATTCATGGTATTTTCAGTTGTGTTTGTGTTTAATTTATTTTCTGGTACTAAGATATTTTGAAGTTTAAATTTTGTTTTTGTTAGTAATACTTCAAGTTTGGTTAGTTCTTTGTCCAGCCATTCACCCCACACACTCCCTTCCCTCTGCGAACCACAGAAAACACGATGATGATGATTATTATTATTGTACCGGGCGGTACACCTCCACGCCGCTAATTTAAAATTTGCGCCAGTTGAAACTCCTCTGCTGGAGGAAGTCTGAACTTTATATACGCTATTAATTCGCTACCTTCTCAAAAGATGTCACCACGTGGAAAATTTTGAGTTTTTGAACTGTGTCATTTTTGATGTGTTTTTGTTTTGCTTGAAGTAAGAAGTGTGAACTTTCTCTTCTAGAGGACACTACTGAAGATCAACAATAGTGCACCCTAGTGCGAAGTCAAAGAACTATTTTGTTGGAGAAATTTTTATTTCAAATGTTTATCTTTGCTAAATTTTTTTCAGTTATTGTTTAAGTTGGCTGTATACCCCTCTCTTTCCCCTTGTTTTGCATTTAACCAATCCCGAATTTCTGTTATTAATTTCTGACCAATCGTAGGTATCTTCCCCCAACTTGAATATGTTGTTGTATCCTACCCAATAAAAAGTTTGTGGGAGGGTGTTTTCATTCCCCTGACACCTAGAACCTTCCGCGAGAGGATATAAACTGCTGATTTTAGGGTCTCCGGGCCACTTCTGTTCCATCTTTCAGTGTATTAAGTACATAGCAGGAGGCGGGAAGCGCCTCTTTCCTCGGCAGCGGTCAACAACAAGGTAATGGCCGATTAATAACTTCTTTCTTTGCTTGCTCAGCAGTTTAACTCTCGGGGCGGGTTCTAAGCGTTCCACCATGTAACCTTTTCCTAAATGTAACTACTCTTTTCATATATTCTCTTTTAAAGCTACATACTGGGATAGAGAGTGCTAACCCTCTCGAGCTCCCACTCATATTGTTTTGAGGTGAACTTATTCTTCTCAACCTATTCTCGTTAACGTTAAACAAATTGTTCTTTTCTTAAGTCACCTCTTTAGTATGGGATTAGCCCTGGTATTATCGGCCTAGTGCCAAGTAGGTCTTAATCAAAGTGTATTAGGAGTGCAAGTTCGCCTCCTCTCAAATTGTTCCCTTAGAGGTCATTTAATTAACCTTCTTTTAATTTTATAGACCTCAGTAGATTGGGTATTTTACCCCTGTGTTTATGTCCGTTGAGGACAACTTGAAGGTGGAGTTTGGTGTGGCCTGGGAGAGGCTTAAATTTGAGAGCGAGTGGCTCTTTTGAAAATTGAGTGTTGTATGCCTCGTGGAGGCTTTTCAGTGTAATTTGGAGCTAGGGCTCCTAGGCATGAATGGGGTTTTCTGCCCCTCTGTTGAAACTTGTGTTTGGAGGTAAAACTGAGCTGATTGCCCAGGCATTGTGTTTTCAGGGCTCGAAGCCCAAATCCTGTAAATATTGTAACTACCCTTTGACTTGCTACTTTGTACCTGCCATGCTTGTTATTTCTTTGTTTTTGAAAAGAAAATATAACCTGTTAAATTTTAATTAATTTTACTTTAGTAGCTTGAGACCCGTTCACCACCCCGCACCTTCTTTCACGCATAACTACCACAAAAACACGGTAACAATTATTATTATTATTATTATTATTATTATTATTATTATTATTATTATTATTATTATTATTATTATTATTATTATTATTATATAATTCGCTGGGGCCATCAAGGACCACGTTAAGTCTTGTTGCATTTGACACTGAACTTGGCCTTCTTTAGAGCCCAAATTTCCCTCATTCTTTGTGAGTGGGCCTGCTTACGCTCCTCTGTCCAAGGGGCACCGTGTCTTCTCTTCGGTTGCTCGTCTCGGTTTAGCCCGTTCGTCAATATTTTCTTGCGGAAGAGATCTCTGTTAAGGGCGTCTTCAGCTGAGATATGTAGCATTTGAAGGTCTTCTTTGGTATATCTAAACCAGGGAATTGTGGTTTTGGGGTTTGAATAAAAAAGTGAAAGATTTCTTTAGTTAACTTTCTTCTGTCCATTCTTTTCAGATGACCGTAAAATCGAGCCCGTCTTTTTCTGATTGTGTCGGTAATTTTCTCTATTTTGCTGTAGACTTCCTTGTTGGATCTCTTTTGATGGACTCCATTTCTGTACTTTGATCCCAAGATTCCTCTCACAATTTTGCGTTCTCTTTTCTCCAGTTCTTCAAGGAGTCCTTTGTTGGCATTTAGAAACAGGGTTTCGGCTGCATATAGAACTACTGGCTTCAGAACTGTTACATAGTGACGTATCTTGGTGTTTTGGGAAAGGCATTTTTTGTTGTAGATTGTGCGGGATGTTTGGTAGGCTATTTCCAGTTTGCGTACTCGCTCCTGAAGTGCTTCTTTGTCCAGTCCATTTTTCATGATGATCTCACCCAGGTATTTGAATTTGTCTACTCGGGTGATGTCCCCGTATTTTGTATGGAGTTTTGGTGGAGCCTCTTTGATGTTAGTCATTACATCTGTTTTGCTCAAACGATATCTGCAAACCAGTTTGTTCGGCAATTTCCTTCAAAATTTCAACTTGAGCTCTAGCGGTTTCTATGTCGTTTGAGAGAACAGCAATATCATCGGCAAGTGCTAAGCAGTCTGTTGCGATCCCCTTAGATTTGGTTCCTATTCTCAATGGACTGTAGTTGGTTTCCTGTAATCTCACCCGCCAGGTTCTGATGATCTTTTCAAGAACACAGTTGAAGAGTATCGGGGATAGCCCATCACCTTGTCGGACTCCTGTTTTGATATCAAAGGAATGCGAGAGACATCCGTGGAACTTCACCTTGGATTTTGTATCGGTCAGGGTGGCTCTAATTAATGCCAGCAGTTTCAAATCAACTCCAAATTCATTTAAGATGTTTAGCAGGACTTCCCGGTCAATGGAGTCGTACGCTTTCTTAAAGTCCACAAAGACAGACACATACTGCTTGGACCTTAGTGTACAATATCTGATGATCGTTTTGAGATTTTGTATCTGGTCAGCTATTATTATTATTATTATTATTATTATTATTATTATTATTATTATTATTATTATTATTATTATTATTATTTGTTTCCTTGGATGAATCATCAACGTAGTGGTACTCAATTCAGGAAGTCCCCAGGTTCGGTTCTCGACTAGGCCGACGATTTTAACTGTATAATTCACTCCTAAACCCCTGGGAAGAATTTCATGACATTTTTCACAAACATTCATGGAAAGAAGTATCACATAATTAACTGTTTTATTTCAAAATATATCATTTGTGAAATTTTTAAATCGCGTTATAGCTTGAGGTTTCTGTGTCTTTCTCACTCTATCATGCCAAAATTACTGCGCCAATTGAAATGAAATTTGGTGCATATATCTTAGATATTCAGTTCAGACGCAGGGAGTTTTCAATAATGAGCTGTTTCAAAACGATGACCATTCCTGAATCTGCCTACGTTTTATCCGTTGAAGTCTAGTCACAAAAATATAGCTTAGCGTGTGGATTTAAAATTTAGTTTCCTACAAAAACCTTCATCTGCATTTTTCTTTGTAACACTAAATGGTTCTCCGCGTTCAAGCACGCGTTCCAGAGCACCCGCCAGCGAAACGCTGATCGGCAGGTTATTGGCAGGTGCTGATAATTCACAGACTGATCACTAGGGTGTGTGGAGGTTGGTGCAACTTAAAACCAATGATTTAGCACCTTTATAATCCTCACCCGCCGTCTTACACGTCAGCGAAAGGAGAAAATAGAAGTCAGTGAATATCGGCCTGTCAGTAACGGGTACGTTCCGCTAGTAAGTAATAAACACTATTAACTGGCTCTACGAATATTAACTTGTATTTAATTGGATGGTGGTATGCATCACCTCGCCGAGGCCAAAAATTACCTTTATTATATATTTTTCGAGTATTGCTCCACCGGGCAGCTCAAGGTGTAAACTTTGTATAGTTTATTGTTCAGGCTTTCATTCTCAAATATTTATTTATTTATTTGTTTGTTTGTTTGTTTGTTTGCTTATTTATTTATTTATTTATTTATTTATTTATTTATTTATTTATTTATTTATTTATTTATTTATTTATTTATTTATTTATTTGTTTATTTGTTTGTTTGTTTGTTTGTTTGTTTGTTTGTTTGTTTATAGTGAATACATAAGAGTTTCTGGGCGAAATCTGTGCTCTTCTACTCATTTGTTTCCGCGAAATGCCGATAAGTCGGAAAATCTGTAACACGTACACTGGCGGGGGAAAAACGATTTGTCATGGAAGAAAAAAATTACCCTCATGTCAAGGATGAAACCCCCTCTTCTCTAGACTGTAAAAAATCTAATTTTTGGGATCGGAGAAAAATAAGAAGAGTAGCTTGTGGGAGGAGGAAAGCTTCACTTCTTAAGAAACGGGCCGTTTCAAGGGAGGAGGGGTATTTAATTTAAATGTTTAGTGTTTTAGTGTTTCAGTTTGGAATACGCCGAAAAACTGGGAGTCAACTAGTTAAAATAGGTCGTAAGTTAGCCAAGGGTCACGATGTTTGTAACGAGTGATCGGCTTCTTGGTTCTTACGACCCGTTTTATGGTTTCGCGGGAAATAAATTTTGACCAAACGCCATTAAATTAAAGTTATGCATCAAGTGACTAACCGCCATTTCTGAGTCTATTTCATGTTGTATGCTGTTATAATGTAGGATATTATTTTGAAACAGTTCATATGAGGAACTTATGGTGTATTTCTAACGTTTATGTTTCATTTATTAAAGCGTTTGTGAAAGAGGTTTGTAGACAAATATGATCGATGTAACACACGATATATTTGACATAATATAATCCTGTACTGAAATTATCTATACAATTTTTTTAGAGATTACCATATTCTACACTGCACTGGTTTTAAAAAATCAAATCGAATCACTAAATGACAGGTTTGTTGGTTAGTCAAGTGATACAAAACAAAACAGATTAAAATAACAACAATAAAGCATCAAATGACCAAGCGCCATTATCTTAGATTACGGAAATATATGTAAAATATCACTAATTTTGATACATTAACAAGCAAATTTAGCTAGGCTGAATAGCTCGGATGGTAGAGCCCAACTTGTCAAGTTCGATCCTGACTCAGTCCGGTGGTATTTGAAGGTGCTCAAACACGTCAGCCTCGTGTCGGTAAATTTACTGACACGTTAAAGAACTCCTGCATGACAAAATTCCGGCTCCTTGGCATCTCCGAAAACCGTAAAAATCTGTTAGTGGGACGTAAAGCCAATAACATTATTACATATTATATTCTTCATCTTTTTCTTTTTCATATTCATTAATAGATGTTAGCAAGCAATGTTGCATTTATGTCCGATTGGTTGCTGTGTGTAGCCACCTTCATTGCTTTACTGTATATTATGTAGACACAATGATTTTCTTCACCATTTTCTACAATATTCTTTCCCTACGTTATCCTCTGCCTGCCGTATGAGGCCCCAAAGGCTCTTAACTTGCGAGTGTGAGTTGGCGAGCACAGGGCCCTTAGCTGAGTCCTGACATTGATTCTACTTACTTGTGTCAGGATCCTCTCTTTCATCCATCCTTTTCGACCTTTCTTGGTCAACTCTTGTTCTTCCCCGACCCCGACGCTATTAGTTTCCGACGACTAGGGAGTTTTTCATTTTCACCCCCTTCGTGGTCATTGTTTTTCTTTGGCGAGTACCTTCATTTTTCGAAGTGTCTTATCCCTTCCATTTTTCACTTTGATTAGTGTTAGTAGAGGATGGTTCCCCAGATGTACTTCCTCTTAAATCAATAATCACTACCACCAACACCACCACTGCAATATTCTTCTTCACACTCTTCCCCATTTACCTTTGAGTTTTCTCATCACTTTTAGAGCGAAGAATTTTCTGTATGTCCAAGGTATATCCCCCTAACACCATACACAAGTATAGATTAGATTTATTATTTAACAAATTTTATTTTAGATTTTCTTGAATTTTATTAAAGCACTTCAGACATTAATTATGTATGTTGAAGCTGGTTGGTACCTCAACAGATACCCCATCAGCTGTCATGAGTAGCCCAGGTGTCACTGAAGAGACGTGCTAGGACAATAAGGAGTGAGGTAGTTTTCCCGTTGCTTTCCTCAGCAGCTCAGAAGTTGCTGTTGCATATCAGCCCATTGAAATTCATACACCAACCGACCCTATGAACAACACTTTCACACCATTTATCACTGGGACTGGCTACATAAGGAATGGTATTACCAACATTGCTCATACCTCACTCACTTTGAGATCGTCAAAGCCAAGGGTGAGCCTCAGATAGGCCAATGAAAGTAACAGACTTGATCTAGCCCACACCAGGAGACACAATACAATATGTACACTGTATCACAAAAGAGATTCACTAGAAGGGCATTTTATCCAATGTCCAGTCGTCACAAAACCATGTTACAAGGTACTAAAAATTATTCACTCTTTCTATTGATGAGCCATATGGTATTAGGCTTGCATTGCAAATGTACACGCATACACAATCAACACTGCCTCACTCCAGTACCGAAAAGAAGGGGAAATGAGTTAACGGGTAGTGCTAAATATACAGTTTATTGCTATACATCCTCCACTGTGCCCATTTCAATCACAACATTCTTGTAGTGGGCTGTCTACCTGCAGTAATGCGTTCAGCGAGGAGGTGGGGGAATACCATGCTTTGTTCATATTGGGACACCATTTCTGTGCATGCGTGTACCCAACTCTAGTGTGATAATCATTAATTATGTTTTCTTGATTTTAATATTCACACCTAGGTTGATATTCTATTCGCTTTGGATACTAAATAGTTGTTGAAAATAATGTAAATTTTTAAAACTTCTACGGGACAAAATTTCCGCCCCTCCAAACCCACGAAAGTATTTAATATTTCTTAATGAGAGTGCCCATGACCTTACCACGTGAGTGGTACGCACACAATGGGCCAGCCTTGTGACCTCTACTGTGTTTGTTGATCGCGTGCTGAGGGCGTGGTATAGGAAATGAGGACAGATGATGCTGGTAGGTCACAATCATCTTAATGTAAGGAAGTGGAGTGCATGCAGGTAATTGTCGAAAGTGCGCTGCGGGGAATGAACTCTCAGGAGTAAACGGTAGAGTAATTTGCAACCTGATTGGCCCTGTTTTGATTCGTCGCTTTGCTACGAATAATTTTAAGAGGTTTCATGCACTGGCGAACGTATGTCTCAGAAAATATTCAATATCTCATCAACTATTTAAAGGATTGTCTTGAAATTTGGCGCATGTGGAGACAATATAAAAAAAAACTGTATGTAAATTTCTACGGTACACGGGTAAGGCATAGAATCATGGATAAGTTTTTGGTCTTAGGAAACGAGAGAGCGAATACAGATTCTTACGTTGTTCCCCACTTAGTAGCCTCTTACGACAGATTATGCATTCTTTCACTCCACGCACAGGGAAGATGAAAATGAAAGGAAATGGCGTATGGCATTTTTAGTGCCGGGAGTGTCCGAGGACAAGTTTGGCTTGCCGTGTACAGTTATTTTGAATTTGACGGCCGTACCGTCGGCAGCCCTGAAGATGGCTTTCAGTGGTTTCTCATTTTCACACCAGGCAAATGCTGGGGCTGTACCTTAATTAAGGCCACGGCCGCTTCCTTAGCACTCCTAGGCCTTTCCTATCCCATCCTCCCCATAAGACCTATCTGCGTCGCCGCAACGTAAAACAACTTATTTTAAAAAAATGAGAAAAATCTGCTGCCTTTGGTGACGTCAGCGTGTGTAAGGGGCTTTGCTTTGACCTAGACGAAACGCCAGTCAAAGACATTGGAAACTAATTTTAAAAAAGAAACCACTTTTCCCTCTGCGAAAATCAGATGATCGTAAATATGTCTTCGGGTCATGGCCTTCCATCAACTGCTGTTAATTTCAGATGGCAACTAGCCATAAGACTTAGCCTGCATCGTTGCTATGGTTACACTTCCGTAACAAATTTTGTCACGTTACATTTCACAAATTTTCGGAAACCCCCCAGCCATAAGACATATTTATGTCAACACAGCGCCATTTGTACCTACTGTATATAGAGGCAGAATTCTGGCACACAGTAAGAAGATGATGAACACCGGTTGCCTGGTTATCACGGTGTCGGTTTTCTGTCCACGCAAAATTGCCTACACTTACTTGATGACGCTAATTCCAGATAGACGCCCAGTCCAAAAACATAGGCCTATCCATTAATAAGAACAAAATCCCGTCAGGCAAGCAACTCAATGTTGAAAACATCCAACGGATATGAGCTACGAATTTTAGGTAAATAAAATATAATCAAGTATGAAAATATATTCTTTATTTATTCCTAAAAATGGGAATCCTTTTATAATCATCGTTATCCGGTCGATTAGATTAGCAGTTTGCCCTTTTTTACCACTACGAGCGCTAATGTGAGTTAGTGCAGTTTCACCGAAGCCCTTATAACTACATTCGGTGTGGACATTTTTGAAAAATCAAACAACGTCTTAGGGCATTGAACCAAGGAACAGATCACAGAAATGTAAATAAGTCAATTTGGCTAGGATTATTATTATTATTATTATTATTATTATTATTATTATTATTATTATTATTATTATTATTTCTTATTATTTGCTAGCTGCTTTACGTCGCACCGACACAGATAGGTCTTATGGCGACGATGGGACAGGGAAGGGCTAGGAGTGGGAAGGAAGCGGCCGTGGCCTTAATTAAGGTACAACCCCAGCATTTACCTGGTGTGAAAATGGGAAACCACGGAAAACCATCTTCAGGGCTGCCGACAGTGGGGCTCGAACCCACGATCTCCCGGATGCAAGCTCACAGCCGCGCGCCTCTACGCGCACGGCCAACTCGCCCGGTAGGATTATTATTATTATTATTATTATTATTATTATTATTATTATTATTATTATTACCATTTGTTTTACGTCGCACCAACACAGATACGTCTTATGGCCACGATGGGATAGGAAGGGCATAGGAGCGAGAAGGAAGCGGCCGCGGCCTTAATTAAGGTACAGCCCCAGAATTTGCCTGGTGTGCAAAACCATCTTCAGGGCTGCCGACAATGGGGCTCAGAGCTGCGCGCCCCTAACCGCACGGCCAAGTCGCCGTTAGCTAGGGTTTGAATCAAAATGAAAACGAGTAAAAAGCAATCGGTTTTGGGTTCCGGGACTGCATTTAGACCGGAAGTGATTTTCGAATTTTTTAGTTTGATAGAGCTAAGCAAGACTCACAGTTTGAAGCCTTTCCGGGCCCCTTAGCCCTGCAACTTTCGGCACAATTGAGGAAAATGCTCAGCCTAATTTTACGTTTATCGTAGTACGGGCACCTCTACTTTTCTAAGAAATGTTCTCAACATTAAAATGAGTGCATTGTATTCTCAAGCGCTTTGCATATATCCGCGGAATTTGTACTTACATGGAAAGTGAATTATCCAGTATTTTAATAAGTGAAATAAGTCTGATAAAATATTAAATTCGAGAAACATAATACCATGTACTCTCCGTGATTCAAATCCCGGTCACTCCATGTGAGATTTGTACTGGGTACTCCGGTTTTCCCTGTCATATTTCATTCCAGCAACACTCCCCCTTCATTTCATTTCATCTCTGTCATTCATTAATCATTGTCCCAGAGGGGTGTGACAGGCTTCGGCAGCCGGCGTAATTCCTATCCTCGCCGCTAGATGGGGCTTCATACATTCCATTCCTGACCCGGTCGAATGACTGGAAATAGGTTGTGCATTTTCAGTACCATGTACTCATTCTTCTTTCTTTTTCTGTTTTTGAACGAATATACATTTTATTACGAAGCATTTCGTATAGTGTGAAAATAATATCGATTTTATGTGATGCGACTGCTTATTTATGAACGAACAACGGAAAACCATAGCACTACAGACTAGATAGATCTTCGCCTACCAAGCAACCGCTGCAGTGCTCAGCTCGAAGGCCTGCAGATTACGCGGTGACGCGAATTCTCTCGGCACTTATTCTTGGTTTTCTAGACCGAGAAATATTGCTGGTACAAGTAGGTGGGAACAATGGTAGGAGGGTACTCGGAATTAGGAGGTAAAGGATAAGTTAGGAATGAACTGTATGGATTGAGCTGTACGCATAAATCGGCTTCGGCAGTGGGTCATGTGAGTCGAATGGAGCAGGATAAGTGAATACCAGCAGGCAAAAATGTTGTAACCCTCACTTTTCTAGAATGCTGGGTTTCCGTGCATAAACGATGTATGCGGTCAGAGTGAGGCATGTAGGAAGTTATGTTGGCAAACTTGAAAGTTAAGCGCCTTTTTTTATTTGGTCTTAATGGCAGATTGTGCCGAAAGCCTACAGTCTAATATCTTGGAACTAGAAAATAGGTGCAATGAGTATGGTATGAAAATTAACCTCTCAAAGACTAAATTGATGTCAGTAGTTAAGAAATTCAACAGAACTGAATGTCATATCGGTGATACAAAGCTAGAACAGGTCGATAATTTCAAGTATTTAGGTTGTGTGTTCTCCCAGGATGGTAATATAGTAAGTGAGATTGAATCAAGGTGTCGTAAAGCTAATGCAGTGAGCTCGCAGCTGCGATCAACAGTATTCTGTAAGAAGGAAGTCAGCTCCCAGACGAAGCTATCTTTACATCGGTCTGTTTTCAGACCAACTTTGCTTTACGGGAGTGAAAGCTGGGTGGACTCAGGATACCTTATTCATAAGTTAGAAGTAACAGACATGAAAGTAGCAAGAATGATTGCTGGGACAAACAGGTGGGAACAATGGCAGGAGGGTACTCGGAATGAGGAGATAAAGTCTAATTTAGGAATGAACTCGTTGGATGAAGCTGTACGCATAAACCGGCTTCTGTGGTGGGGTCATGTGAGGCGAATGGAGGAGGATAGGTTGCCTAGGAGAATAATGGACTCTGCTATGGAGGGTAAGAGAAGTAGAGGTAGACCAAGACGACGATGGTTAGACTCGGTTTCTAACGATTTAAAGATAAGAGGTATAGAACTAAATGAAGCCACAACACTAGTTGCAAATCGAGGATTGTGGCGACGTTTAGTAAATTCTCAGAGGCTTGCAGACTGAACGCTGAAAGGCATAACGGTCCATAAAGAAAAGGTATGTATATGTAAGTTTCTAGACCGGGGCTGATATCTCACCATCAGATAAATTACCTTGTTCTTTAAGCTCAGACGGTAGACCGCTCAATCAACTGTAAGTAATAGTGAAAAATATTAAAATACTTATGGTTGGTGTTTTTTTGTATATGACGGACCTATGGCAGGGCCTCTCAGGGTGCATGCGTCCGTGCACTGCACGGCGCAAGGTGCAGGAGACGACTTCAATAGGTTGACCAGAGTGCAAATCCCCAGTCCTCTTAACCTACATCTCTCTCACCCGTTCAGCCTGCCTCCGCCTTCTTCACCTTCCTCACTGATTTTCCCCTCACTGGGAAATGTTTATGTGCGGTGAGCGGGGACACTGATTGATTTTGATTGATTTCGTGTGGCTATTTCTAGCCGAGTGCAGCCCTCGTAAGGCAGGCCCTCCGATGAGGGTGGGCGGTATCTGCTATTGGTAGATAAATGCGTGTTATTGTGGTGGAGGACAGTGTTATGTGTGGTTTGTTAGTTACAGGGATGTTGGGGACAGCACAAACACCCAGCCCCCGGGCCATTGGAATTAACCAATGAAGGTTAAAATCCCCGACCCGGCCGGGAATCGAACCCGGGGCCCTCTGAACCGAAGGTCAGTACGCTGACCATTTAGCCAACGAGTCGGACAGCGGGGACACTCAGTTGTATGGGACAATGCTACCGGTGTTAAAAACTTGTCTTTAAATATGGTTTGAGCAGACAATTTATCTTCTCTAGTTCTTCTTTTCCTTTTTCTTTGCAATTATGCCAGTAATATCTGGAACAAGGGATCGGCTGACAGTAATTGTGAGAGCGTTCTTAAATTACGATCAGAAATACTCGCAAGCAATCTAGTTTTCGTACAAGTCAAAGCAGAAAAAAAAACCCCTTGACGTATGCATGTGGAACGAAACATAGAAATAAGCTGATGCTCGATTCAGAGGAAAATCTTCCTTCAACAAATTTTCGTAGAATTCAAGCAAAGCCTTTGTATTGAAAAATAGATTTTTTGATGATCACGTAATTATTGTCCCACAGATTAAGCATTTGGCTTTATCGTCACGACTGTGAAAAAAATACGAAAGTTCCCAGTTAGATTGAAATAGACTTTCGGAAGTGTTTGCTTCAGGTTGCTCCATGATTATGTTGTTGTCTTGCGCTTATCTACTTCACTGATAAATAAACCGTCTACCACCGAACGCTTCGTCGCTCCCAGCACACTACACCATCCGAGTCAAGCCGAGTTGAGCCGAGTCGGACCGATGCACAGTGCACGGAGCCCTTGCGCCTCGGTTTGCACGCGTGAGATTTTGGGAGTTTGAGAGGCCCTGACTTATGGTATTGTCAGCCGTAGTGTTAAGCACTGGAAACATAGTACTTAAATTGTATGTGAATTTATATATCATAATGCTGGATTTAGAATGTTAAACTAGTAGTATTGCTTGTAATATTTTCTTCCCATGGAATTGCTTGTTGTACTCTTGTTGTTGTTGTTGTTGTTATTTTTGTTCGGTAATTATCTTTTAATTTTTCTTCATTATCACACTACTGTAAGTGATCATTGCCTCCGGGATATTTCCCAATTGCGATGTATTTGTTAATAATAATCATAAGGGGTAATGATCACGTAATTTCTAAGCTCATAAAAATAATCACAAAAACACCACCGTCGCCCACTCCTTCGGTGCTATGACGATAAAACAACATTTTCACGTTGAGCGATGCTCATCATTGATGGAATGAGCAATAACAATATAAATTCGGTCCCCATTTCAACTGAGTTATTTGCTGGAATGTCCGGCTCGTTAGCTAAATGGTTAGCATGCTGGACTTAGATCCAAGGGTCAGGGTTCGATTGCCGGCCATATAGGGGATTTTAACGACCAAAAAACCTAATACTAGATTCAAGTACAGGGAGCCTTGGCTCCCGTATAACGAAATTTAACTTTCGTCTTTATTTTTTATTATACCACACACTTCTATTTTTATTTTTTATTTTACAATCTGCGATATTTGAAAGAAAACACGCCCAATTACACCTCGGTTTAAGAACTAGAGTGCGATATACATTAAGTCGATCATGTTACGTATTAAGAAATTTAACAATGAATTCCTCAATGAAAGTTCATAAATGCAATAAACCGCACTAATTACTCGCCTAAAGCTGGTTCACACCCGCTCATACACTCAAGAACCGGCTTGAAGGCGGCCAGTAACATGAACTATGATACTTCCATATCGTTAAGAACGGGACACCAGCAGTTAAGGTAGCTGCTGGATTTCGTAATGGGAGACTGTCGCTGCTCGATTTTCTTTCGCTGCTAGCGGATTATTTAGTTGCTTACTTATGGACCGGGCGAGTTGGCCGTGCGCTTAGGGGCGCGCAACTGTGAGCTTGCATCCGGGAGATAGTGGGTTTCAACTCCACACTCGGCAGCCTTGAGAATGGTTTTCTGTGGTTACCCATTTTCACACCAGGCAAGTGCTGGGGCTGTACCTTAAGTAAAGCCACGGCCGCTTCCTTCCCACTCCTAGCCCTTTCTTCTCCCATCGTCGCCATAAGACCTATCTGTGTCGGTGCGACGTAAAGCCAATTGTAAATGGTTACTACAGTAGCAACTGTTGACAATAAGCAAGCCATGAAGCACTGGAATTCATTTAGGTGTATATTAATCACCGTTGATTTGCATACAGGATTTATGTACTAAACGAAGCGAAGCCTGTAGGTCTGTGTGTATTTTAAGGTTTGGAAGACCATTCGTTTACATTCCTCGTTTGGAATTTTATGGTGCCTCAGATGGTAATGGCATCAATCTGTGTTGAACTCAGTGAGTCACGCCATATTTTATAAATTTCAGCCAATGGCTGCGGCTGTTGACGCGAGTTGAATGGAAAATGTTGCGCGATTTATGATATCTGTTCTCTCATAAAAGTAAATATAATTTCCATAGGCGGGCTGATGTGTTCTTAGCCTTAACAATGAACACATCACTCTCGTACGAGTAATACGATTTATATGAATCACCTTCATTATGCTGCTGGTACCTTTACCGTTTGTCGTTGTCCTTATCTCCTCAAAATGGTGAACTTGACTGGTGTCAGTGGCATTTTATGGTGTATAAATGCTAGTGGTTTAACGTCGCACGAACACACCAAAGTTTTTGGCAACGGAAGATGGGAAAGGGCTAAGATTTGGATGGCAACGTCCGTGGCCTTAATTAAGGTACAAACCCAGAATTTGCCTGGTGTGAAAATGGTAAACCATGGAAGACCACCTTCAGGGCTGCCGACAGTGGGGTTCGAACCCACTATCTTCCGACTGCAAGCTGATAACTACATGGTCCAAACCCCAACTCCCCCATCTGTTTATCGGTGGGTCAGTTATAGAAACATGATCATAACTTCTTGGTATTGGGTTCGATTCCTAAGACGTTTTTTGAAGGGTGGTTATAAATCTTGCCACTGTACATTGCTGACATAAAGATCTCTGGTAGCGCACTTACAACGGAAGGGCGCGTACTGTGGAATCGCCGATCTTACGTAAATTTTGCACACACGTTAAATAAGCCAAGAATAACACAACGGTCAAAATAGTTATTTCGGAAATTAACTCAGGCGACCTACAGAAAGCAAGAGCCCCGAAAGGCCATGGCCTACCAAGCGACCGCTGCTCAGCCCGAAGGCCTAGAATATGAGGTGTCGTGTGGTCAGCACGACGAATCCTCCCGACCGTTATTCTTGGTTTTCTAGACCGGGGCCGCCATCTCACCGTCAGATGGATCCTAAATATTGTAATCACGTAGGCAGAATGGACCTCGAACCAGCCCTCAGATCCAGGTAAATATCCCTGACCTGGCCGGGAATCGAACCCGGTGCCTCCGGGTAAAAGACAGACATGCTACCTCCACACCGCGGGGCTGGGTATGAGGCAAGGAAGATGATAAGAAGAAGCTATGAAAATGATTTTCTGTGGTTTCCCATTTTCACACAAGGCAAAGGCTGTACCTTAATCAAGCCCTCGGTCGATTCCTTCCCACTCCTATCCCTTTCCTGCCTCATTGTCGCCATAAAACCTGCCTGTGTCAGTGCGACGTAAACGAAAACACTTTTCTCTATGGGCAAATCAAATGATAATAAATGTTCCTCGGTGTGGCCATACATCAACAGCTGCTAATTTCAAATGACATCAGCCATAAGAAAGAGCCTGCACGGTTGCTAGGTAACTTTGTCTGACCGTCCATCCGTACCTTACATCACAGCCTGCGCGGTTGCTAGGGTTACATTTCCGTCACACATTTTGTGACGCTAACTTCCAAAATGCAAATTTTCAAGTGACCCCCAGTCATAAGAAATTTTTATGTCATAGTGAGTATGAAAAATAAGATATATGTAGTTCTATAGAAAATCCTGAGATTTTTTTCCTCGGATCTCACTTTGTGTCCAGTACTGTTTGATGATGATGATGATGATGATGATGATGATGATGATGATGTTTATAGGGACCTAACATCAAGTTATCGACCCCAGCCAGTACTTTCTCCTCTTGTTTGTGACAATCTTCCCATCTCGTTGGTCTACCCTCGTTCTCTTCCAATTCGGTCAGTATTATAATAGTGAGGCTAAGAAATTAAACTACAGAGCAAGTTAGCTGCGTGATCCTGGACAGACAGTTCGGGTGATAGTAGGTTCGAACCCATGTTGCTGGCAGCCCTAAAGAGAGTTTTGCGTGATTGATTTCTCAATTTCACAGCGGGCAAGTCTGTCTGTACCTCAATTAAGGTCACGGTCGCTTCCTTCCCATTCCTAGCCTTTACCTATCCCATCGTCGTCATAAGACCTGTGTGTGCCCGTGCGACGTATATTTCATTAATTTTTCCGCGTTCGGTCTCTTCCTTTTTTCTTTAGCCGACGTTATTCTTCGAGTGGCCAAAATGGTATTCTCGAATAGCGGGGCCGTTGACCTAGATGTTAATGCCCGACAAACTGAATCTGTAGTTGATATTGGTGTACTGTTCATGATTTTTGAATCACTTAAAACGTATTTAAAATTGATTTCCTGATTACTTTTATTTCTCACCTGCCTTGTCTCATGTAATGCACACGCTGTAATCTTACCTTTCGATCCTTTTTTATATCTTTCCTCTCCTCAATTCTTTCTCTCCCACCTCCCTATATTCGTATTTCTTTTTCATTCTTGGCTTTTTCTTTTTACCATTGTCCTTTTCCCTTCCTTAATTCGTTCCTTCTCGCCTTTCTTTTATTCCTTCTTTTCTTTCTCGCTTCCTTTCTTCAATTTCACTCACTCCACTCTTTCTTTCTTTCTTTCTTTCTTTCTTTCTTTCTTTCTTCTTACTCGTTCTTACATAACGGTGTTTTTAAAATTTTCTAGGAAAATAGGCTTTGAATACAATACGAGAGTGAAATAAATGACATGAGAACTTTATATTTCTTAGTATTCCACAATAATGTCGAATGATGACAGTGAAATCTTGTTACTTCTGAAGTTATTTAAGGTGTATATTATTTTCGTTTCTACGACACAGCTTCAATAATTTTCGTCCAAGGGAACAGCTGGTCATCTTACACAGTAACACAGTCAGCTGGAGAAAGTTTTAAAATATCCATTCATTCAGAGACCACGTCAGTAACCTTTCTGAATTGTTGGTCTTTGATAGCCCCATCAATCCTGAGGAGAAATCTGGGTCGTTTGGAGAGACAGTAGCTACGGCGAGAATTTGTCTTCTAAATAAATATTTCCTGTCAGGAAGAGCATGTGTTCGTCAACCTAAAACAAGCCAGGGTGATACCAGCAACATCAGATGTAAAGTAGAAGATCCTTCCATCTTTTCCTTGAGGAACTGAGCTCCATGGATTCAGCTATGGATAAAAGGTTTTGATTCAAATCCTTTCTCTGATATCCTTGAAATGATTTCCCGTGTTTTCTCACTTAACCTGTTGGCTACAGCTTCGCCCATCCCAATCCTAGCCCAGTTGATGTCGGCAGCCTCGAGAATGGTTTTCTGTGGTTACCCATTTTCACACCAGGCAAGTGCTGGGGCTGTACCTTAAGTACTACTACTAAAATGTTTTCATTCCTACCTTGAAAGGTGACGCCGTCTCTCAGGCCGGGAGATTTGTTACGGTGATGGAGATGCCCGGAGAAGGTGAGAGAGTTTGGCGGCCGTGGCCTACAATAGGAACTGTCCCGGGATTCGCCTTAGAGCGGGAGAATGGAAAACCACGGTAAACCATTCTCAGGACAGCCGAAAGCCCCTCTCCGTCAGTTGCGTCGATTAGGGGATGGGGGCGAGGTTGGCAGTCTCCCCCCCCACACACACACACTTTGTGGAGAAAATAGTACATTTTTATTTCATGTAATCCACCTGAATTTAGGAATTACAGGAATTATTTAAAAAGCAACTTGTACACATCCTGTTGACTTATCAGCTAGTGCTTTTCTTTTATTTCTTTAATTATTAAGAAAAATACTTAACGGAAATACCCACAAAATATCCTTCGTTACGACTAACTGATTCGTACAGCGCCACAGCAAGTAGTGGAGACTCGCTCAGCAGCGTGTAGTACAGGGATTCTCAAACGCCCAAAATCTCACGCGTGCAAACTGAGGCGCAGAGTTCGTGTGCACAGTGCATCGGTCCCACTCGGCTCGGCTCGGATCAACGCTTCGTCTCTAGGCTACTCGGGTAAGCTCGGCTCAACTCGGCTCGGATTTGGAGCGCTACGGAGCAAGTGAGGAAGAGGGAGACAGCGGAGCAAGCGAGACAGGCGTGAGGAAAGAGAGAGACAGCGCTATTGCTCCAAATCGAAGAGTGGGGGTCTGCACTCTGGTCAACCAAGCGAAGTCGTCTTTTTGCACCGTGCACAGCGCAATGCACTGGTGCATGCACCCTGAGAGGCCCTGGTGTAGTATGAGGGAGGGTAGCACGAGTATATTTTTGCCAAGGTCATGGACACTGAGGTTTGATACGCCCGCTTGCCACGCGCATTCAGCTTGGCAGTCTCATTCAATGCGCCTGTGCAGTTCTATCCGGTGTATATTACTCTGTTAGTGTGTTGTCAAATTGTAAGTGATTTTTAATAATATAATCACGCCGTACTTCTAGTTAATTGTAATACACGTGTAATTATTGTTCCTTTGGTGAAAGTTCTATTGTATAATATTGAATAAAATTCTCAATTTTTTTTAAAGTTGGTAGACTGTTAAGCTTTACCTCTCTGTCGACAATTCGCACATAGAGCATCAAAAACATACCATTTTGTAGCTTTTTTTTTTTACAATTTCGTTGTATATCCCTCAAACCCGTGTACTTTCTGCTGTCTATACACTTCTAATAAACAGTCACCGCTACTGCACTCCGTCTCCCGAACACAGAGACGTAGAGCCACGGTAGAGCCGTCCTCTGCTCGGTTGGTCGGTTGGAGTGCAGCCGTGTCCACTTGTAGTCCGAAGTCAACTCTGCAAGCGCCAACGTTGATTTTAAAAGCACATACTAGTACTCATCCCACTGCCAGACAGTTATTGTACCGAGATGAACCATACCCTCTCTCCCCCACCCCACGCAAGGGTACTGACTTCGGGATCCCAACTGACAAGGGAACTGTATGGTATAGACCGGATCGATATCAACGAAACTCGCCCAACAATAAGTTACAGCCAAACTTTCAGAACACATTCCCCACACAGTAGTGGCGCTAAGGAGCTCACCCTCCGCCCCTCGCAATAATTGAAAATGGGGCCTCTCGTTTTCTTATAAGGGAAGTTATAAGTTTCTTTCGTAGTAGCCTACAATGTTGAATATTACTACAATGAACAGCAACACCGACGACATAATAAAAATAATAGTAAAGCCTCCATGGCTCAGACGGCAGCGCGTCGGCCTCTCACCGCTGGATACCGTGGTTCAAATCCCGGTCACTCCATGTGAGATTTGTGCTGGACAATGCGAAGGCGGGACAGTATTTTCTTCGGGTACTCCAGTTTTCCCTGTCATCTTTTATTCCAGCAACACTCTCCAATATCATTTCATAGCATTTATCAGTCATTAATGAATCACCTTGGGAGTGGCGACCCCATTGTAATAATAGGCTATAGGCCTATATGGTTCATTCATTACATCCCTACCGAGCTCGATAGCTGCAGTCGCTTAAGTGCGGCCAGTATCCAGTAATCAGGAGATAGTGGGTTCGAGCCCCACTGTCGGCAGCCCTGAAGATGGTTTTCCGTGGTTTCCCATTTTCACACCAGGCAAATGCCGGGGCTGTACCTTAATTAAGGCCACGGCCGCTTCCTTCCAATTCCTAGGCCTTTCCTATCCCATCGTTGCCATCATACATATCTGTGTCGGTGCGACGTAAAGCAAATAGCAAAAAAAAATATATAAAAATAGTATTACATCCCTGACCCGGGCAAAGACTGGAAAACAGGTTGTAGGTTTTCATTCATTCAATAATAATAATAATAATAATAATAATAATGTTACACAATTTAGTTTTCAAATTCGAATGAATTAAAGTGATACACTTATATGGTACGAACACACAACACACACACACACACACACACACACACACACACACACACACACACACACACACACACACACACACAAGAAATGCATATTCAAATTATAGTAACAAAAACACGCCGACCATCACAATATTAAGAAATAATCTCGTTCCTAGGACCAAATAATTTACTACTATTTACAACTCAACCGTCCATCGTAGGCATACTTAGCTACACTGGCTGCTGAGAGTTATAAACAGGCTCGAAACTTCAATATTTAGAGTTTAAATAACGAGGATATCCTTGTAATCACATCTTCGCTTCTCAGAATAGGCTAATTACTTCAAAAGCCTTGTTGATTCTTGTGAGTGGCAGCAAGGGTCGTTATTATTGGAACAAGTTGAGAAACCTACATTCTTTCAGAAATAACTACCGTACTCGTATTAATGAAAGAAGCTCTGCACTACGACGGCCTAAGTTTGGAGCTACCCTCTGCAATACAAATAATACGGTGTTGTGTGCTGTAGCTTTATCAATGTATAAAATCACTCTTCAGCTAGTGAATTAAGAAATAGTCATGGGTCCCTCAAAAGCCATGGGCCCGCCCACCCCGCGACGTCTGTGTGATCCTTATCGCCACCACTGTTCCCACACGAAGAAGAAGAAAATATGTTAGTATATGGTCATGGGTCCGGAAAGGCTTTATTTCCATGTCAGGACTCATTTTCAACAACTTTACACAGTACAGTATAGGCATGATTTTTTTTCGCATTAACGATAAACGCGACAAAAGTATTTTGAAGCGATTTTGAGATAGGTAGGTAAGGGTTATTCTGCCCGAAGGCAGGTCCGAACCTCCGCAGAGGTGTTCCTGAGCCGGAGTTTACGTGCGGTAGGGTGGCCAGTTCCTTTCCGCTCCTCCATTCCCTTACCCCCCACCAACAGCGCGTGGCAACCCATCCAACTCCTGACCACGCCCAATGTTGCTTAACTTCTGAGATCTCACGGGATCCGGTGTTTCAACACGGCTACGGCCGTTGGCGATTTTGAGATATCTTAACGAATGATCCTGGTTAACAAATTAGTGATTTTGTTTTCGCGAATTTTAGCGAAACTCATTGAAAATAATGATCTTGAAATTGTATTCCAGAATCATGTATGTGAAAAGAAACAGAAGACAGAATAAGGATTCTTCATTTCGACAAAAACATATCTTTGTATTAATATTCTATTACATCCCTTAATGGTATGGCCAGATTATAGTTCTAATCAAGAATACATAAGGAATAATGGATGATTACCAATACTGCTTCTCTTTACTTATCTATCTTTCACATAAATAATTCACAAATTTCACGAATTAAACTTTTTATGAATAACTTTAGAAAAGGATTAACGCGAAATTAAAGCGATGGAGTCAGCCCTATTCATCGAAATAACACGAAAAATTGTTTCCTTTACGCGAAATCGAACATAAACTAATGCGAAAAAATAATGCCTCTAGCCATGAAACCCCCCGCTAGTTGTTTTACGTCGCACCGACTCAGATAGGTCTTATGGCGACGATGGGACAGGGAAAGGCTAGGAGTGGGAAGGAAGCGGCCGTGGCCTTAATTAAGGTACAGCCCCAGCATTTGCCTGGTGTGAAAATGGGAAACCACGGAAAACCATCTTCAGGGCTGCCGACAGTGGGATTCGAACCTACTATCTCCCGAATACTGGATACTGGCCGCACTTATGCGACTGCAGCTATCGAGCTCGGTCTAGCCATGAAAAACACACAGGAATATAACGTATCAGCATACCACATGAACTGTTCAAACTGCCCTCTGTTAGCATTGATACATGGTGTCTCAGCGCAGCCGGGATACAATGCGACGGCGAGGAGCTGCATTGATATTCGCAGTCAGAATTCTGCCAAGATACTTATACTTCTTTGTTCTTTTATTTTTATTTTTATTTATTTATTTATTTATTTATTTTTTTGTTGCTAGTTGCTTTACGTCGCACCGACACAGATAGGTCTTATGGCGACGATGGGATAGGAAAGGGCTAGGAATGGGAAGGAAGCGGCCGTGGCCTTAATTAAGGTACAGCCCCAGCATTTGCCTGGTGTGAAAATGGGAAACCACGGAAAACCATTTTCAGGGCTGCCGACAGTGGGGTTCGAACCTACTATCTCCCGAATACTGGATACTGGCCGCACTTAAGCGACTGCAGCTATCGAGCTCGGTGTGTTCTTTTAATATCACCATACTTGGTTCCCGTTGTCCAGGTGGAACCTTATGGAACATTATTATTAGTAGGCAAAACATCGGGTCGGGAATCAAAATCCACAGTTCTAACCCTTCAAGCAAGCAACTCAATGTTGAAAATATCCTAGGGATATGAGCTACGAATTTTAGGTAAATAAAATATAATAAAGTATGAGAATATATTCCTTGAATATTGAATTTTCACGACCGCATTGTAATCGAAACCGACTTTCAACCTATTAGGTCGTGTTACGTACATTTAGTACGTGTTGAAGAGATGTTAAGTACAGAACAAAAATGGCCAACCAGACACCAGTGGGATCCGAACCCACAACCTCCCGATTTCGCGTCGGTTGCTCTACCAATTGAGCTATGGTGGCCTAGGCCATCGTTATTCTGTTGGAAAGGATCTGAGCTACAGGTCTGGTACTACTACCATCACACTGTAGAGTGCGTTTAAGTTGCCCGTTGAGGGCCAAGTCAATGAATATTGAATTTTCACGACCGCATTGTAATCGATCCCACTGGTGTCTGGTTGGCCATTTTTGTTCTGTACTTAACATCTCTTCAACATGTACTAAATGTACGTAACACGACCTAATAGGTTGAAAGTCGGTTTCGATTACAATGCGGTCGTGAAAATTCAATATTCATTGACTTGGCCCTCAACGGGCAACTTAAACGCACTCTACAGTGTGATGGTAGTAGTACCAGACCTGTAGCTCAGATCCTTTCCAACAGAGCAAAGATGGCCTAGGCCACCATAGCTCAATTGGTAGAGCAACCGACGCGAAATCGGGAGGTTGTGGGTTCGGATCCCACTGGTGACTGGTTGGCCATTTTTGTTCTGTACTTAACATCTCTTCAACACGTACTAAATGTACGTAACACGACCTAATAGGTTGAAAGTCGGTTTCGAATATATTCTTTATTTATTCCTAAAAATTACAATCCTTTCCTTAATCATTATTATCCGGCCGAGTAGATAAGCAGTTTGCCTTTTTCTACCACTACGAGCGCTAATGTGAAGCAATGCATTGTTTCACTTAAGTACCACAACGAGCGCTAATTTGAGTTAATGCATAGTTGCACTTAAGCCCTTATATCTACATTCGGTGTGGACTTTTTCAAAAAAATAACTCTTGAGGTCATTGAACCACGGAACACATTACAGAAAGAATTATGTAAATAAGTTAATTTGGCTAGGATTTGAATGAAAAAAGAAAACGAGTAAAAGGCCAAGAGATGCGAGGCTGTCTTTCTGGAACTGCATTTAGGCCGGAAATGATTTACGAAATTTGTTTTCTCTTTAGTTTGATATAGCTATTCAAGACTCACAATTTAAAACCTTTCTGGGCCCTTTAGTCCTTCAACCTTCGGTACAGTTGAGTAAATAGCTTAATTTTACGTTTTTCGTAGTACGGGAAGCCCTGCTTTGTCTGCAAAAAATATTGTCAACACTAAGAATTGGAATAGGTAGAGTATTTCAAGTACTTGAGGTGTACATTCTCCAAGAATGGTAGTATACTAAGACAGAAGCATGTCATAGTAACTTAGCTGTGGCGAAATACTAGGAAAACATGAATGAATCGTCTAGTTATTACCTTAGAACTCCTCCTAATTTCTCTTCTTCTTACAATTTATTCTCTTTACCTCTACATTGAAGACGATATTTCGGTATTTTCTTGAAATTTATGGAGTTTTTATCACGTTCTTTCAGTTAGTAAATCTAGTACTTGACATTTACATTGACTCGAATTTAATGTTCATAATTTTGTTATGTAAAGCCTCCGTAGCTCTCGCGGCAGCACGCCAGCCCGTCACCGCTGAGTTCTGTGGTTGAATTCGCGTCACTCCATGTGAGATATGTGCTGGACAAAGCGGAGGCGGGACAGCTTTTTCTCCAGGTACTCCGTCATCTTTCATTCCAGCAATACTCTCCGATTTTATTTCATCTGTTAGTCATTAGTCGTTGCTATAGAGCAGAGGTGCTCACGCTGGGCGTTCCTTCCCGCGTGCGCCCAGCACTGTAAGTGGGCGTACGGTAGCTAAAAAGGGACGGTAGGTGTCACGCGCAGTCGGCCAGGAGCGTGTGACGTCAGCGGACCGTGGACCGTCTGCCAGGCGCTGTAACTTACTGCAAATCAGCGTACCGAGCACTCCGCTTATGTTCCTTATCGCAATTGCTTTTATGTTGTAATAAAAAATCACATGAAAACCACTAAGTTATTGCATAGCACTATTATTTTTATTATTTTGTTTGTGTGCTTTCGTAAATATTGCAGATATACTTTGAAATCCAGAATAGTGAGACCTTTTGCTAATATGTTTAAAAATAAATTTTAAATTTTCCAATATACCGGAAATGTTAGTATTTACAGTTCCCAATCCTATACACGTACAGATTAAATAAATCAGAGCTTAACAATCAAGAAATAATATTAACCGAAACAGGCTGTGGATTTTCAAAGTCTAAATAAAGTACACAAGATTAAATACTGCATGTTGTTACTTTTCCTGAAAATAGTAAGTACTGTACTAACATTATTGCTTTTTTTATTCCTAACAAAATATATAATACTAAACATAATAATAATAATAATAATAATAATAATAATAATAATAATAATAATAATAATAATAATAATAATATTGAATATCCAGTAGAGCATAAGCCTTATTTGACAAAAGTATATTAGGGCCGGGATGGTTTGTACAGCCTGCCAGCACGGCATTTTAACAGTACAAACACGACATATACACTGGAATTCACTTCATTCACGAACGTAATTAAATAATTAAAGAAACAATGTAGAGACCGCAGACGAACAGCAATGCACTGAAATTCACTGCTTATAATGAAATCACCGACACCAAAGATTATACAGACTGATATTAACGCACCAAACAACGCGCAGTGTAATGGGAGCGCTGGTCCAGTGACGTCGCGACCACGGCAGTCTACAGCGCATCCGTCTCGTGACACCTACCAGGAGTGTGAGTGGGCGGACTGGCAGGCGATGAGCGCAAGGTAGTTAGAGGTAGGGATCACGCGCAGGTCTCCCCACCACGCTTCGCCGTCGGTGACATCATCGAGAACCCTCAGTGCCTTGTCTTCTGTATGAAGTAATACAGAGCTGTGAGCTATTCTGTTCCAGCCACAAGTTAGAGATAAGAAATATTTTAACATCACCTCAAAAAAGGCATTCCACTTCACTATTCCATTAGAGTAATAATAGGAGATCAAATACAGTGTGGCCTTATTTAAGTACAGCCCCACGGGTGATAATGAAAAACCACCGAGCTCGATAGCTGCAGTCGCTTAAGTGCGGCCAGTATCCAGTATTCGGGAGATAGTAGGTTCGAACCCCACTGTCGGTAGCCCTGAAAATGGTTTTCCGTGGTTTCCCATTTTCACACCAGGCAAATGCTGGGGCTGTACCTTAATTAAGGCCACGGCCGCTTCCTTCCCACTCCCAGCCCTCCCCTGTCCCATCGTCGCCATAAGACCTATCTGTGTCGGTGCGACGTAGAACAACTAGCAATAAAGATAATGAAAAACCAGAGCTGCCGACAGTGAGGTTCGATCCCACTCTGTCCCGAATGCAAGCTAATAGCTACTGGAACCTCGATATATCAAATCACCTCGGGAGCTAAATTTTATTTCGAGTTATCGAAATTTCGAGGTATAGAGAAAACCGTTTTTGAGCATGTATAGCACACAATTGAATCATGTGGATCTACGGGTTTATACTGAATATATATATTTTTTGCTATTGGCTTTACGTCGCATCGACACAGATAGGTCTTATGGCGACGATGGGACAGGAAAGGGCTAGGAGTGGGAAGGAAGTGTCCGTGGCCTTAATTAAGGTACAGCACCAGCATTTGCCTGGTATGAAAATGGGAAACCATCTTCAGGGCTGCCAACAGTGGGGTTCGAACCCACTATCTCCCGAATACTGAACATTATTTTTAACAGTATTTAGAAATATACGAACAATCTATTTTACGGCATTACTTTAATTATAACGCGTATTATAGTAACTTTTTTATAAGACAGGATACAGAACATACAATAATGAAACAAGAAACATACCTCCGTTAATATCTTTGAAAAAAAATCCGTTAGTCTCTTCTGTTTGTTACTCTTAAACGTTCCTCCCTTCACGTTGAAACTTCTCGGAATATACCGTGTAGCCAAGATTCCTAAATGGAGCTTGTCATCCGCGACTTCGGGGGTTGCTTCGTACCTGACGGGTAACTAATTCACACACGAGAGACAGCGAGGCTTCGCCGATTTTCCGATCATTAGAAGTTTTGGTTTTTCGTTCCCGTCATATTAGTTCCCAGCATCGCTGTAATCCTTTCTTTACTTGTTAACTGTTCCTCACAAATCACACAGTTAACACAAAATTCGAGTTACAGAATTTTTTTTTTTTTTTTCTGCTTCAAGGGAGGAAATGTTTGCTTCTAGAAATCGAGAAATTCGTGTAACCTAATTTCGAGTAACAGAGAAATAAATACAAGTGAAGAATACGACAAACGGCCGGGAAATTTAAGTTACTTCGAGATACTGAAAATTCGAGCAGCGGAGGTTCGATATATCGAGGTTGCACTGTATTGTTGTTATTTTATTAACGGAATGTGAAGTACTTAATTCCTGCGTATTCAGCGACTTCCCTAGATTGTCTCACTTCCTTCCACAGAGCATCATGTTATTCTCCTCTCCACGATCCAACCTGTCCTTGCAGCCATTCATCAGGCTGAACCGGAGGCACGTGCTTGTCCTTCTCAAGTTTCGCATCCGCTCACGGACAGAGAAACGCGGCAGAGGTTGTCAATGGGTTATCATTCTATTCTACGCAGTACGCCAGGTTGAAGGCAAGGTCCACGTCGAGGTATGGACTGAACAAGACTTTCACCCAGCATCAAGAAAGTACCTATTACTCTTGCTAAATTTAGAGGTCGGAAAAGTGGTGGTTATCTGTTCTGTGCAAGGTCTGTGAAACCCATCATTGAACACCCGTGATTGTAGTGTTTTACGTCGTACCAATACAAGACAGGTTTTACGACAACGATGGGATAAAATAAGGCTAGGACTGAGAAGAAAGCGTGACTTTAATTCAGGTACAGGCCCGACAGTTGCCTGGTGTGAAAATGGGAATCCACGTAATACCATCTTCAGGACTGTCGACAGCGGCTTTCAAACCAATAAGATATCCAGCATGACTGTCATGTCTTAGCTGAATGCCTGAGAAAAAATTTCTTAACAGCCAGTTACTCAAAAACTGTCTGTATGATGTTCCATACATCAAAAAATGACCTAAATGGAACTACAAATATATTATTTGGCACCTTGAAGTCGCAATGGGTTAAGAAGTTAAATATCTTGGGCTAATAAATAATTTATAGCGCTCTCTCCTGGACACCTCATACATTACACTTAAAAAATAAAATCTCTGCCTTGATTGGTATCATTGGCAAGATTAAGTACCTGCTAACAATTGCCACTCTTCGTCTAATTTATTTCACAATGATACAATCTCGACGTTCTTGCTTGTTTTTCATTTGGAGCAGAGCAACCCAAAATAACGTAAATACTTTGGAAGTCTTATAAAACAGCGCCCGCCAGTATCCAGTATTCGGGAGATAGTGGGTTCGAACCCCACTGTCGGTAGCCCTGAAGATGGTTTCCCGTGGTTCCACATTTTCACTCCAGGCACATTAAGGCTGTACCTTAATTAAGTCCATGGCCGCCTTCTTCGCACTCCTAGCCCTTTCCTATGCCGCCGTCACCATAAGACCTATCTGTGTCGATGTGACGTAAAGAAAATTGCAAAGAAAAGATCAATAGGCTATCTCAAAAATTTATTATTATTACCGCACCCAAGTTGGTAAACTGTGAACGTTTACCCCTTTATCGAAATTTGCCCAGAGAGCAACAGAAACATATCATTTTGCAGCTTTAAAAAAATGAAGTCTACACTCCATCCTCACTATATCCCCCAGACTCGGGTACTTTTCATTGTGTATACCTTTTTCTTCCCCCTCCCCCACTTCTAATTCCCAATCGCCATCACTGTCCTTGTGCACGATAAACAGACAGTTGTAATTCTTTTCCAACATACTATTTGTTGTTAACGTTTATAGTTATAGCTATAGTTTACTCATAACTCATGTACACAATTTCTTCTAACTGCAATATTCCGCACAAACAAAATTTCGTCATTTCAAATGACCTTCGTATCAGCTAGACAATGTTTGGCGTTACGGAGTCAAAACAGTTCGTGTTCCAGATCAAGGTAATGACTGCGTGGGTCCGAGGTTAAGGTGAATCACATCTTCGAAATAATGTTCCCTCACCTGATGGTGTGCAGCATTGCGTACAAAGATTATATTCAATCAATCATCAATGATGTGTCCGACTCGTTGGCTGAATGGTCAGCGTACTGGCCTTCGGTTCAGAGGGTCCCGGGTTCGATTCCCGGCCGGTTCGGGGATTTTAATCGCTTCTGATTAATTCTTCTGGCTCGGGGACTGGGTGTTTGTGTCCGTCCCAACACTCTCCTCTTCATATTCAGACAACACACTACACTACCAACCACCACAAAAACACGCAATAGTGATCACATCCCTCCATATAGGGTTGGCATCGGGAAGGGCATCCGGCCGTAAAACAGGGCCAGATCCACATGTGCGACGCAGTTCGCACCCGCGGCCCCACAAGTGTGGGAAAAGCGGTAGGAAAAGAATCATCAATGATGTCATTTTGGGCTGTCAACCAGCTGGTTCCCTGTCAATTTTTTACGTATCAAAAAGGAAGCCATAAAGGAAAAAATAATTTCATCGACTTCTTAGGCCTGTACAACGTGTCCGTGTGGCCGTGGGCTCGTCATTTGCGTTGCCACACTGGCGGCCAGTGAGCCGTTGAGTTCTTTACTCATATTACAATATGTACATGAAGGTCCAATAATACTGCCTTGCGGAACTCCCTCTTAATCATCACAGGATGAGTAGTACACAAATTTTAATTCCGTCCCTGAAGGGAATGGCGGGCTTCTTAGACGGTAACACCGTCCCTCGAGCCAGGGAGATTTGATTCGGTGAAGGAGATGTTCGGAAAAGATGAAGGCAGTGGGCGGCCATGCACTGCCTTAGTGCAGGAGAATGGAAATCTACGAAAAACCATTCTCGGGACAGCCGACGGTGGGGACCAGCCCCTCTCCGTCTTCCGAATGCAGAGCTGTAGATCTGCGGCCAAGGGTAAGACGAAGCCTCCTGCTGTACGTACACAGTGACGGTGCACCAGGGGAAGTATGTATAAATACCTACCTTTAGCTTTTATATGTTATAAAAAAATTCCCAGACGGAAATCTTAAATTAATTTCATCTGTTGCAAATGTTAAAAAGTACATTTTCTTAAACGATTTCAGAGAACTTGGAAATATATCGAACATTTTCTCTGATAAATAATTCTAATCCTTAATTTCTTTTCCTCAAAATGAATATTTGCCCCAGTTTGTCCTCCGGAATTACAATTTCATTTATTATACGGTATTTCCTATCTTTAAAAGCTCCCCTGAAGCTTCTTCTTTTCATACCGCTTTTCCCAGACCGGCGGGTATAAACTGCGTCGCACATGTGGATTTAGCCCTATTTTACGGCCGGATGCCCTTCCTGACGCCAACATATATGGAGGGATGTAATCACTATTGCGTGTTTCTGTGGTGGTTGGTAGTGTAGTGTGTTGTGTGAATATAAAGAGTTGAGTGTTGGGACGAACACAAACACCCAGTCCCCGAGCCAGAAGAATTAATCAGAAACGATTAAAATCCCCAACCCGGCCAGGAATCGAACCCGAAACCCTCTGAACCGAAGGCCAGTACGCTGACCATTCAGCCAACGAGTCCGACAAAAGCTCCTCTCAAGCTTATTCGCCTATTCATGTCATCCCACGCCATATCACCACTGAGAGCTTGGAATATACCGCTTAGTGGAACAGCTCGTTTCCATACTCTCAAGACTTCCCAGCCCACAGTTTGCAATATTTTCGTACCGGTCCTCTTTTGTCGGAAAACGATGAGAGTTGGATTTACGTCGCACCGACACAGATAAGTCTTATGACAACGATGGGACAGGAAAGGGCTAGGAGTGGGAAGGAAGCGTCCGTGGCCTTAATTATGGTACAGCCCCAGCATATGCCTGGTGTGAACATGGGAAACCACGGAAAACCATCTTCAGGGCTGCCGACAGTCGGATTCGAACCTTTTATCCCCCAAATGCAAGCTCACAGCCGGCGCTCCTAACCGCACGGCCAACTCACCCAGAACAAATTGTGCTACTTTCCTTTGTATCTCCTCCAGTTCCCGAATGAAGTAGTCCTGACACTGGAACCATACTCTATTTGGAGCATGGGCGTAGGCAGTTTAGTGACAGAACACCCCGCACGGAATTTTCACAAACAGAAAGTATAAGTTACAGAAACTGACAATAAACTACTGTAAGTAAACTTTCAGAGACAAAACTGTAGAACCAACATGTCTGCAATTTACTTGTTTCATTGTCCTTATAATGACAACTCATGCGGCTTCATTGTGTTCTACCATCATTTTGTAACTACAATCTGCCCCCCCTCCCCCTCCTCCCCGCCAATCGGCCGCTACTGATTTGGGGTGTTACCAGTGAATAATATGTCCTCTCCTTTACATCCTTACTTCAAACCCTATAACTAAGGACCTGCGTTTTTCGCGTTTGCGCTAACAGCGATTTTTTAAAAAATACTCCCTAAAATGCTTGGGAAACAGTTACCTATACGTACCGTCGTTTTCAATTCCAAAATTGGACAGATTTATTCCGCGAAATAAAACAAAATGAGACAATAAGGCGAATGTGTCAACTTTATAAATGTTATATGCATAAATGTTTAGTCCAGTAGGTACTCATCATTAACAGAGATGTCGATTCAGCACTAGTGGAAAAAGTTGAGTTTATTCCATGCTTTAAAAATAAGAATGATTCAGTGATCACAAAAGGGGTACAGTGAACTTCAAGAACAAACCAATCAAATTGTGACATGGAAAAATAAAAATTGTGTAAGTTCAGATTACTTTGCTTGACAGTCATCCTTAGAGTTTAGTGGCAGAACTCTCGTATCAGTGTGATAACTAGAGCCCAGATTTTTATGTATTAATAGGTTAGAATGCAAACTTACTGAAGCGAGTAACAAGTATAGTCTACCTTCACAACGATTATGCTCTGAGGTTTTCATCAACATCAGCGGTACGGCCCATCAGAGCCCCTATAATGTATGTTACTCTTGCTACATTATAGAAGAGCGGGTGGCCGACACTTCCTACTAACCAAATTAGTTTGCAATCTAACCTGTTACTGCTAAAAAATCCGGGCTTTAGTGATAACCATGCGCTAATGTTCTTGCTACTCAGGAGTTTTGAGCGACTTGCGTTGCAACAGGAAAGTGACAATCTTCCCCTTTGACAGTTAGACAAAAAATATATATGACGGGAACCGAAAAACAAACTTCTAGTGATCGGAAAATCGGCAAAGCCTCGTTTTCTGGGTGTGAATTGATTACTGGTCACGCTGTGAAACATGATACTGAAAATTTCACGCATGGTGAACCGACTGGCATCCGAGGTCTCCCGCATCGTTACCAAAGTTTTGTGGGCAATCTAGGAGACTACTTTGAGGGTTCATCGTAAAGTTAACTGTACTCTCTGAGAATAAACATTATATATCACAAGGATTTCATGGCTGACATTATTCATACATTCAACAGCACCTTACGCTGCCTTTTCCCATCTGTAGATTTATATTTGTCTAGTAGATCCCGCATTTGTGTGTGGAAAAAAATAGTTCCCATGACTTATGCCCCATCTTATGCCTTATCTTCAGTTAAGAATTTTACATGACTGAGAAAAATTGTGGTATATTTGAAATCAGTATACCAAATTATGTAAAAAGGCATTTTAAATATTAAGAACAATGTTCATTGACCTCAGCTTTCTAGTATTGCGTAATGGTGAGAAGAAAATGGAGCTCATTTCTCGTGTCAAAACTGTCAATGCCCAAATGGGGCTACAAATGAACATTAACAAGACCAATATAATGACTGTTGATAGTGCCAAGAAATTAGCCAGCACAGACATCTTCACGGAATTGGAGAAATTCTCTACCTTGGTTCAGTCATCTCCAGTTCAGGTAGCTGTGCTGCTGACATTAAAGGGGGACCGACACCTTTGATCGACTAAATATGCCGTTTTTCAATTAGTTTTTCATTTAAAAATGAACTTTCTCCTTTATAATAGTGCAATTCTTAATACCTCCAATACTTTCGGAAATATGATAAAAAAACGCGAAGCCCTGTGACCCAAGCAAGCCCTTTATCGGTAAGTTTGTAGCTGGTGTCTCGTTACTTTGGTGTTTCAGAACCTTTTCCCTGATAACAGTTTTTAAGATATTAAGATGAAATTTTGCTTGCGTGTGTATTTCACAGAGAAGAAGAGGGTATACCAGAATTTATTATGGAGCTATTTTCATTGGTTAACTTTCAAACAAATATTTTCAAATGGGAATTAATGAAATATTTGAACATTATCAAAATAACTTCATGAAAAAATGTGTATACTTGATAGACTTCACTGATTCTAGTATATGTTTTAGCTATAACATTACTAATCATAATAAAAAGGAATCATAGAAAAATGTTCATGTGTTTGGAAATTACCAGGGGAATGGCAAAATAGTGGCCATGATACACCGCCTGAATAATTAATTATGTATAATTATGTCTAATGAAGATCGAAATGTGCAGGAGTACATTTTCACCAAGAAGAAATTTCAACCCTCCCTGGGGAAGAACTGTAGGCCTACAAGTGTCAATAATGTAACAGTACGTTTTCGCGAATATATGAGCTCGAAAAACACAATTCCACTCGGAGGTGAGACTACACTAGTGTACATCATGTAGTAATACGTTTTCACGAAACAAACTAGGAATTGTACTGTATGTATGCTCGGTATTCAGCCCGAAAGCTGGTTTGATCCTCCACAGCTCCGCCAACACCTGTCATGAACAGATTAGGCGTCACTGAAGAGGCGTACTAGGGAAATGAGGAGTGAGGTAGTTTCCCGTTGCTTTCCTCACCGAGCCAGAAATTGCTATTACATATCAGTCTGCCAAGCCCACTGAAATGCATGGACTAACAGACCCTATGAGTTATATTTTCACACCATTCATAACACGGACTGGTAGCATAATGAATGGTATTACTAGCATCGCTCATACCTCGGTCACTTTCAAACTGTTAAAGCCAAGGATGAGACTGAGACAGATCAATGAAAGTAACAAATTTATTCTAGCCCATACCAGAAGACATAGTGCACTGTAAACACTACATCTCGCCAACAAAGTAAAAATAACCTATATAATGACCTGCTCACCTGATGAGTTAAACTGAGCATTGTCCCTGCATTGCAGGAGGCCATAGCCCTTAGGGGATTTACAAGGCTATTTATTATTTTATTTTAATGGCATAGGTTATACGATTTCTAAATATGTAGGCATATTATTAGGAATGCCAACGGCCGTAGCCGTGTTGAAACACCAGATCCCGTGAGATCTCCGAAGTTAAGCAACATTGGGCGTGGTCAGGTGTTGGATGGGTTGCCACGCGCTGTTGGTAGGGGGTAAGGGAATGGAGGAGCGGAAAGGAACTGGCCACCCTACCGCACGTAAACTCCGGCTCAGGAACACCTCTGCGGAGGTTCGGACCTGCCTTCGGGCAGAATAACCCTTACTATATTATTAGGAATAATGTGTTCGTCATACTTTCTTTCTAGTTGCTACGGAGTTTCCGTGGCTCAGAGAGAGGTGAAAGAAGGTGCTGGTTGGAATGGGTCTATCTACGATATCAAAGATTAACTTAAAACTTAAAAAAAATAAAGGTTATATTTCTTTTCAAATCTCACACTTAACAAAGTTTTCACTTAGTGAAATAACGAGGTTACAGGTACAAATAGCAGTTCGATACAAGAAAGAAAATCCAAGGGTAGGAAATTACAGGTGCTGAGCATTCAGCTCCAAATTTAGAAGTTTACAACATAACAACAAAATCGTAGTCACCTCAAGATAAATTGAAGGGGAACTCGAGAGGGTAACGCGCTCTCCTTCCCCGATTTACAGTTTAAGACTTTGTGAAATTTTACATGAAAAGGAAGGAGTTTACATTTTATAAATCAGGCAGTTACATGGTTAAAGTTTAGAACCTTCCCCTCGGATAAGTTTGCGGAGACAGCTACAAAGATAGAAAACTGGTGGCCATTACCTGGGCTGCTGTTCTGCCTACCGAAGAATGAGGCGCCCCGCCTCCTGACTTAACACACACACTCAGTAAGTCGACGATCAGTAAGACAAGGTGGCTTGAAAATCCGCAGCTTACACACCCGAGGAGATGATTCGAGAAGGCTCTAGACTAAATCTGGACACAGCCTCTCATTTTTATTGGATAATCCAAAAGGTACAAAAAGCTTATTATTGGCTGAAAAATAATTACAGAAAATTTCCCATTGGCCAGACTCAAAGCTGGCGGGATGAGACGGAAGTGTTGCAAACCTTGAAATAACAAAATAACTGAAAGTTAATTTAGTTGAGAAAACATAAGAACACAAACCTTCTTTAAATTACTAGTTCTTCCACTGTGCACCAGAGTGCATGACCACAGTTTTGTAAGAAGATCTATGGAGAAAAGTTCGAACTTCTTGCTGTACACCAAAACAAATAAATAGATCCAGTCAGTTTAGGAAACATTAAAATAACACAATACTCTGTTATGTATGTGTGACATCTTCTGATTAATGTCCCAACTTCATGCAGTAGCTGTTTCAAGATTTGTATAAGTGATAGCGTTCCTTAAGCCCTTCTTTTAAGTGTGGGGGGTTGACTAGTATTCATTTACATTGCTGCGGGAAACAAAGTTTAATACAACCCATTTTTCTATGATCAAAGGTCTAGGTCCCTCCTTCAGAGAAGAACAGCTACGGCCAAAAATGTAAAGAAGAATTTGTCCGATTTATGGAAGGATCGCTCTATCTCATTGCCACTAAAAATAAGAATAGAATCTAGTCTGGTATTTTCGGTTTTCTGCTATGGAGCCGAGACGTGGCGACCTAAAGAAAGTAAATTATTTTGAAATGTGGTGCTGACGAAGAATGTTACGTATGCCTTGGCCAGCATTTCGCACCAATGATTCATTGTAAACCAACTCAAACCCAGAATCAGATTATCATCAGTGTGTAAACAAAGAGTTTTACAATTCTTTGGGCACACTATGAGATGTTGGAATGACGGCATAGTAAAACTTATCATTCTTGGAAATGTTCCCGGCAAAAGAGATCGTGCACGAGTTCCCGCTCGATGGTCGAACACTATCAAGAGTATAAGTGAGTTGAACCGTTTTGGTGCAGCATGTCTGGCCGGGGACCACAAGAGATGGAGACAACTGACCAATAGCCTCCTCGGAGATCACGATCCTTGGAAATGAGGGATCGATAAGAGAGAGAAAATTTTAATGTCAGACTTTAGCCGATGTAACCGCAAATCAAATCTTCACGTAAAATTTGCGGTGAGCAAAGGAAAGTCTGCAGCGATTGTAATCCGAGTTCTAATGCCTTGTCATTTTTGTCCCATATTGAAATGAAGTCTTAAAGGAAGTAGATGAATATTGTTACTTGGATAGTAAAATAACTAACGATGGCAGAAGTAAGGAGGACATAAAATGCAGATTAGCACAAGCAAGGAAGAGCTTTCTTAAGAAAAGAAATTTGCTCGCTTCAAACATTGATATAGGAATTAGAAAGATGTTTTTCAAGACTTCCGTGTGGGGCGTGGCATTGTATGGAAGTGAAACATGGACGATAACTAGCTCAGAACGAAAGACAATAGAAGCTTTTGAAATGTGGTGTTACAGAAGAATGCTTAATGTGAGATGGATAGATCGAGTCACAAATGAAGAGATACTGAATCGAATTGGTGAGAGGAGATCGATTTGGCTAAATTTGACGAGAAGAAGAGATATAATGATAGGACACATCTTAAGACACCCAGGACTTGTTCAGTTGATTTTTGAAGGAAGTGTAGGTGGTAAGAACGGTAGGGGTAGACCGAGGTATGAATATGACAAGCAGATTAGAGCAGATGTAGGATGCAGTAGTTATGTAGAAATGAAAAGGTTAGCGCAGGGTAGGGTGGCATGGAGAGCTGTATCAAACCAGTCTGTGGACTGATGACTCAAACAACAACAATGAAAGTCTTATTTCTCATTTGTCATCACCACGCAGCCGAGCTCGTTCCTTGAACATGATTTCCAGCACTTTCCTGTAAATCAGGTTAAGTGGCTTTCTGTTATTAGTATCCACTTGATGATTTCTCATAGCAAACTGAATCCTGTGCATTTAAAATACCAAAATACTAAGCTCATTAATGAACTGGTCCAGTGTATCTGTGCCACTGTACAGACCGGTCTAAACTCACACAGTCAATTAGAAGAGGTTACTGCTCTTGTCAGCTCTGTAGTCCGACCGACCGAGCAGAGGAGGGGTGCCCACGGCTCTGCCGTGTGTCTTCGTCTCTGTATTCGGGAGACGGAGATGGGCTGGTCCCCACGTCGTCTGTCCTGAGAATGATTCTCCACGGTTTTCCATTCTCCTGCACTAAGCGAATGCCGGGACAGTTCCTGGTATAGGCCACAGCCGCCAACCCCCTCACCTTCTCCGAACATCTCCTTCATCATAACAAATCTTCAGGCCTGAGAGACGGCGTCACCGTGTAAGAGGCCCGCCTCCACCTTCAGGGGAGGAATGAAAACAGTTTAATGGTTCCTGCGCTTATTCATTGTATACAGTGTGTTCCCAAACATGTGCGAGGTAATCAGGGGGGGTGGATAATTCATCCCAAAACAACACAAAAAAGTCCCTTTGAGTACATGCCCTACAGTCGACACGTTAGTCGATCCGTACGGGAAGTATTGGAAATAGCCTTACCTGGTATCACTTCGAGTATCTGTCGCTATGTTGGTGTACCGTCAGGGATACAGCATTCTAATACAAGAAGCCTTCAAAATGTCCACCATGGGCCTCAGGGCACGCCCGAACACACCAGACATCGACTGTAATTTTATTTGACACGCTCGTGAAGTACTGCGATGCCCGTAATGCCTAGTCTGAGTAGCCTGGAATTTGGGGCGGCATATTTTGCTCCCCCTCCCCCACCTTATATATTACAGAATTAATTAATGTATTGTACTAGAAATACCCCATGTTGACGTTTCTCCAATACAGATTATAATTTGATTTTCGAATGATCTTGCCGTGTACCACGTGTATGCAACAATAAGACTTTGTACAGCCGCGACTGAGTGCTGGACTCATTGTCGACGACAATTGGTAGTTCTCTGTTACAACACAAGAACTGAGTCTGTTTCCTTACAGTGGAAAACTTGAGTTAGTAGTGAACGGACATGTTTACTTTTTAGTTAGACTAGACGTAAAGCTTCTCAAACTGTATGAGATTGTACTCCTCGCTCATGGCTAAAACTTCAATATACCCCCACGAAAAACCCTAAATGATACACACCGTGAATAAGACAAGAATGTGAAATTAAATACAATTTTTATAACACATCACGTCCGCCTCTGTGGTGTAGTGGTTAGCGTGATTAGCTGCCACCCCCAGAGGTCCGGGTTCGATTCCCGGCTCTGCCACGAAATTTGAAAAGTGGTACGAGGGCTGGAACGGGGTCCACTCAGCCTCGGGAGGTCAACTGAGTAGAGGTGGGTTCGATTCCCACCTCAGCCATCCTGGAAGTGGTTTTCCGTGGTTTCCCACTTCTCCTCCAGGCGAATGCCGGGATGGTACCTAACTTAAGGCCACGGCCGCTTCCTTCCCTCTTCCTTGCCTATCCCTTCCAATCTTCCAATCCCTCCACAAGGCCCCTGTTCAGCATAACAGGTGAGGCCGCCTGGGCGAGGTACTGGTCATACTCCCCAGTTGTATCCTCCGACCAAGAGTCTGAAGCTCCAGGACACTGCCTTTGAGGCGGTAGAGGTGGGATCCCTCGCTAAGTCCGAGGGAAAAACCGAACCTGGAGGGTAAACAGATGATGATGATGATGATAACACATCACAAGAAATTTAAGAGTTTGTGTCTTTATTATGTATAATACAATAATAATGAAGTAACACAGGTTACTCTATTTACATGAGAGTTTCAAAAATACACTAGATTTTAGCTTTAGTGTCAAATTAATAAATAAAAATGAACAATTTTCGATCTTAATTCTTGAATTCAGACATTGACAACCATCCAAATAACGTGACAGCCTCTGTGGATCCGTGGTAGAGTGTCGGCCTCCGAATCCCAAGATAGCGGGTTCAAACCTGGCAGAGGTAGTCGGATTTTTGAAGGGCGGAAGAAAGTCCATTCGACACTCCATGTCGTACGATGTCGGCATGTAAAAGATCTCTGGTGATGCATTTGGTATTTACCCGACAAAATAAATTAAATCTCAGCCATAGACGCCCAAGAGAGATCCGGTTTACTCTGTCTGCCATCTAGCGGACCTAGAGTAAAACGGAACGTCGAAATTGACGAGCAGACAGCCAGATGGCGTCAAATCGAAATGTCTGCACACGGTAGCTGAGGCCATACGATTATTATTATTATTATTATTATTATTATTATTATTATTATTATTATTATTATTATTATTAATGTGTCGTAGTCCAGGTGAAACATTCAAGCGAAGCATGGCGATAGGCCTGTATATATATTTAACTTTCTTCTTTTTTTATTTCCACCGGGCGAGTTGGCCGTGCGGTAACGAGCGCGCAGCTGTGAGCTCGCATCCGGAAGATAGTGGGTTCGAACCACACTGTCGGCAGCCCTGAAGAAGATTTTCCGTGGTTTCCTATTTTCACACCAGGCAAATGCTGGGGCTGTACCTTAATTAAGGCCACTACCGCATTCTTCCCATTCCTAGGCCTTTCCTGTCCCATCGTCGCCATAAGACCTATCTGTGTAGGTGCGACGTAAAGCAACTGGCAAAAAAAAATATTTATTTCCATACTTCAATTTTATTATTCCCTTCCCCTCCCCACCCCTCCCCACAGAAGGCTGCTCGCGTACCCCACTAACAGTCTCAGGCGCACAGCTAGGGGTACGCGTACGACAGTTTGAGAACCACTCGACTAGATTATTCAGATTTTTAGATAAGTAACAATTTTCCATGGGTTTATCGGAGGCTTTTTTATATTTATAAATAAACAAAACTTTACTGTTGGCTTTTACAGAAAACGAGTGAAGGAAGGATTTGAAATTCAAGCGATAGAAATACAAACTATTCCCAAAATAGGTCTTTCCTTTGTTGGGAATACAAATGCAAAAACAGAACGCGAACCTACCTGAATTAATTATGTTTGTAGCAATCAGGTCGCACCGTCAAAAATCACTTCGCCTCCTTCAACTACTCCGCCCAAGGAAACGCAAGAAGTCAAGGAACGGGGAAACGAGCCATTCTCTTGAATTGTAATTACCGATTGAATTGTAAACGACATTTTTTTTCGAATGAGAATAACTTTGAGAATGTTTTTTCTCAGTCTAAGATGGTGCAGCTTTAAGGTCGCTGTTGAATGTGATAATGGTCAGTATCATATTTTATATATGGATATTTTTTATTTAATAATTTGCTTTAAGTATCACCGACGCAGATAGCTCTTATGGCTAAAATGGGATAGGAATGGGCTAGGAACGGGAAGGAAACGACCGTGGCCTTAATTAAAGTAAAGCCCCTGCTGTGAAAATAGGAAACCACGGAACATCATCTTCAAGGCTACAACAGTGGGTTTCGAACCAGGGGCGTATTCTCCTTGAATGCAAGGCATTCACAGCATGCGTTATGATAACACAAAGAACTGTCTGATGTACGATTTTAGGTTGTTTTAAGTCAAATATTAACGATTTCATCTCTCAGAAGTTCAAAAGGTCCGCGCAACTGTACTAGTTCCGTTGCTTGACTACGTGTGGTGCTGGTGTAGTCTCGCCGTCTACTCCTCTCTAGGAAGAAAGAGACAGCATGGCGGAGTTAAGGATGCAAGGCATTCAATCTTAAAATTGCATTCGGTGGCAGACGTACTTCTGAAACCCTCCGAACGATGTCGCTGCAATTGAAACTTGGTCAGAATTTGTCACCCCATACCCGTGCTACCCTCTGCCATCTGTTAGCAACTTGGAGAAAGTCGACATGTTTACAGCGAACGGGACCCACAGATTATCCCCCAGCGAGAACCCAACGTGACGAAACTGACCAATGCCACAGAGGTGACTTTCCTCCAGTGCTTCAGTTGTGCCTAACTAGTGAGTTAATTCATTGTGTGTTTTGCTGATTAGTGAGTTCATTCTGTGTGTGCTGTTCCTGTGCTATTCGTCGTTTTCGGTCTTTTATTATATTTTGCGCTTATTGTGGTATTAACGATGGATGAGTCTAAAACGGATATAATTGTAAATCAGTTTACTGGCCGTTCGTTTGATGAAAAGATTCAAATAGTTCAAGCCGGGAGACCTCTACCTTCCCTCGTATATGTCTTCTTTAACGGGCGAGTTGGCCGTGCGTATAGAGGCGCGCGGCTGTGAGCTTGCATCCGGGAGATAGTAGGTTCGAATCCCACTATCGGCAGCCCTGAAGATGGTTTTCCGTGGTTTCCCATTTTCACACCAGGCAAATGCTGGGGCTGTACCTTAATTAAGGCCACGGCCGCTTCCTTCCAACTCCTAGGCCTTTCCTATCCCATCGTCGCCATAAGACCTATCTGTGTCGGTGCGACGTAAAGCCCGTAGCAAAAAAATTCTTCTTCTTCTCCTTCTTCTTAATGTGCTTACCCTCCAGGGTTGGCTTTTCCCTCGGCTTTTCGGACTCAGCGAGGGATCCCACCTGTATCGCCTCAAGGGCAGTGTCCTGGAGCTTCAGACTCTGCGTCGGGGACAAAACTGGGGAGGATGACCAGTACCTCGCCCAGGCGGCCTCACCTGCTATGCTGAACAGGGGCCTTGCGGGGGATGGGAATATTGGAAGGGATAGACAAGGAAGAGGGAAGGAAGCGGCCGTGGCCTGAAGTTAGATACCATCCCGGCATTTGCCTGGAGAAGTGGGAAACCACGGGAAACCACTTCCAGAATGGCTGAGGTGGGAATCGAACCCACCTCTACTCAGTTGACCTCCCGAGGCTGAGTGAACCCCGTTCCAGCCCTCGTAACACTTTTCAAATTTCGTGGCAGAGCCGGGAATCGAACCCGGACCTCCGGGGGTGGCAGCTAATCACACTAACCACTACACCACAGAGGCGGATTCTCGTAAATTTAAAAATAGAAAACAAGAATTGTGTACGCACGTTCAATCCAGGAACTTACAGTAAAACTGTTTGGCTCGAGTTCACTTACATGTAATTAGGGTGAGTAGAATTGAAATTTACTTAATACATTGTGTTAACTGCATGGTTACTAGTTGCATGCCTCAGTGGAGATTCCAGGATACGCCACTGTTTCGAACCCACTATCTCCCGAACGCAAGCTGACAGCTACGTGACTCAAACAACGCAGACAGTTCTACGGGGAAAATGAACAATTTATTTATACAGACAATGGTAAATTTATGAGTAGATTGATGTTACCTTCTGAATTCAAACCATTTCTAACACAGCATATTGCTGTCAAGGGAGAGGAAACTTGTCTTATTTAAGTACAATAATTTGTGATGGACTGATAAGAAACGATGGGACAAATGGTAACTGAAACAATAGTTAATGAGGTAAATCAAAACCAAATATTTATCTCAGTTCAGATTCAACACCGATATGCCCCATTTGGATCTTCTTCGGTATGTGAATGACAACAATTCTATTGAAATATTTCTTACTTATTTACCTACCATGGGGCACAAGGGTGAACATTTATAGAAAGTGCAGTTTTGTCGACTCTACCTAAGCAATATACTGTAGATCTTTCAAACTGCAGGTGTCAGACTGATGATACTGTAAGTAACATGTCTATGAGATATTCACGTCTTAAGAGCCATTGTACCTTACCAAAGTACATCCCACTTACAATCCTTCTCTCAACGTGTCCGGATCAGTCAATCACTACTGATCTGCATTTAGGGTAGTCGCCCAGGTGGCAGATTCCCTATCTGTTGTTTTCGTATCCTTATCTCAAATGATTGCAAAGAAATTAGAAATGAATTGAACATCTCCCTTGGTAAGTTATTCCAATCCCTAACTCCCCTTCCTATACACGAATATTTTTCCCACCTGGGCGACTGCCCTAAATGCAGATCAGTAGTGATTGATTGGATATCACCACATTTATTCTTGGGTTTCTAGACCGGAGCTTGTTATCTCAACGTCAGATATCTACTCATTTATTATCACAAAGGCTGTATGTGCCGCGAATCAGCCCTAGGATACATGTAATAATAATAATAATAATAATAATAATAATAATAATAATTACCGTGTTCTGGTGGATCGCAGAAAGAGGTGAAAGAAGGTGCGGCTGTTGAATGGGTCTAACTACGATATCAGAAATTTGAATTAAAACTTTGAATAAAGGTTATATTTCTTGCAAAAAAAACTTAACAATTTTTCACTAGGTGAAATAACAATGAAATCTCAGGTACAAAATAGCAATCTTGAAACACGACTAGGAAAATCCAAGATTAGTGAATTTTACAGATTCTGGAATTCAAGCCCCTATTTTACAAATTTACAATTTCAAAGTGGTATAATTTTGGCAAGGGCAGAAATCCCCTCATTCAAGAGCACTTTGCTCCAACAAATTTACAGCCTTCTAGAGGCACTCCTCAATATTACAGTAAACTTAGAAAAGAGCTTACAGGTTCTCCAACATTCATCCAATTTTAACCGCCCGCTTAAGGCAACATTTCAAAACCTTACACTCTCTGGTCTCTCTAGGCCCAATTTACAATTGAAATTACTTTTACAGGGGTATTTATTACCCAACCTACTGGGCCTTCATGGAAAAAGAACAGGTTAGATTACTGGCCCAAACACAAAATGAATGGAGGCGTACACTTGCACTCCTAGATAATGAAGAATAAAATCCTAACGGGGCTCTTTGGCCCAGAGATACAGGGGCTAATCCCAAGCTACTGAGGTGACTCGAGTAAAGGTTAATTTAATGTATTACGGAAAGGAAGACAAACACTTACAAAGTCGTAATCACCTCAAATCAAGTTGAAGGGGAACTCGAGAGGGTAACGCACTCTCTATCCCCGATTTACAGTTTTAAGAACTTACGAAATTTTACATGAAAAGAAAGAAGTTTACATTGAACGGTTACATAGTTAGAAATTCGGACCTTCCCCTCGTGTAAATCGGCGGAGGTGGCTACAGAGAGATAAAACTGATGGCCATTACCTGGGCTGATGAACTGCCTGGCGAAGAATGAGGCGTCCCTGTCTTAACACACACTCTTAGAAATTCGGAGATCAAATGACAAGGTAGCCAGAGCAACCGCAGTTTATATACACGAAGGGAAGGTTCGAGAGGATTCTGGACTAATCCGGGCACACCCTCTCAATTGTATTGGTTAATTCAAAAGTTGTATCAAAAAAAACAAGAAGAAGCCTGTGATAGGCTGAAAATTAAGTACAGAAAATTAGTGATTGGTCACATTCAAAAACTGGCGGAAAGAAAGAGAAGTGTAGCCAACCCGAAAATAAATGAACATTGATTCAGTTATGAAAACCTAGAGACACCAAACTTCTTTAAATTATAAGTTCTTCCACCTTGCACCAGAGTGCATGACCAGAGTTTTTGAAATGACATCTATGGAGGAAAGTTTAAACTTCTTGAAGTAAACAAACACCAAGCAAATAAATCCAGTCAGTTTAGGCAACTTCACAATAACACAATTACTTAATACTGCAGTAGTGACATCTTCTGATTAAAGTTCCAACTTCATGTAGTAGCAGTTTCACGTTTGGTTAGATAGATAGAGTTCTTTAAGGCGCATCTTTTGAATGTGCGGAGTTGAGGTGTACCTCCCGATACAATAATAATAATAATAATAATAATAATAATAATAATAATAATCCCTGGAAAAAGTTCAGGCAATTGCTTCCAAAACTGGACTGCGCGTCTCATATGAGAAGCCCTATACATGGAAGGATCTCCTCGATACTTAGACAAACAACTTCTGGTAACTCAGTAAAGCAAAATCCCTCAGCTAAATAATTACAAATACTTAAGAGGAAAGCATCCAACCATCCGGATTAAAACATGAAGGAAACAGACAGAATTTCTACATTACAAAAAGCCTGTAGAATTACATTGAACAGCTACAACAACAAAATTAATATCTCCGAACGCTAAATTAAAATATTATAACACGGTAATTAGGCCTGAAGCATTATTCGCATCAGACACCCTGAGCATTGGGGGCAGGTCACTAACTAAAAACCAGGCAAATGCTGGGGCTGTACCGTAATTAAGGCCATGGCCGCTTCTTTCCCACTCCTAGGCCTTTCCTATTCCATCGTCGCCGTAAGAAACTAACTAAAAATTTAGAAAAACAAGAAAGAAAAATGGTTAGCAAAAGTTTTTGGCTCGGTATGCGTAGAAGTAGTGTGGATGAAAAGGAGATCTGCGATCTGAGAAAATATCAGGCACCATTAGAAAAGCGATTTAAATGTTATGGCCATATTCAAAGAATGGATAATGAAAGACCTACTAAAATGATAGTTAATAATTATGACTCGTCACTAGAAGTCATCCCCTGTGAGTGAGGGCGGTAAAATAACACCCAAGGTATCCCCTCCCTGTCGTAAGAGGCGACTAAAAGGTGGTATCTGAAGGTGCTCAAATACGTCAGCCTCGTGTCAGAGTATGTACTGGCACGTAAAAGAACTCCTGCAGGACAAAATTCCGGCACTTCGGCGTCTCGAAAATCCGTAAGAACGTAGTTAGTGGAACATAAAAGTAATAATAATAATAATAATAATAATAATAATAATAATAATAATAATTGTTACAGGGTTACCCATGGAATGCAGAGATGAAAGAAGGTGCGGGCTGGAATGGGTCTAACTACAAAGCTGAGATATTGATTAAAATTGCATTAAAGGTTATATTTTCGAAATTAGCAAAACATAACAATTTTGACATAGAATTTGAACATTCAACAAATAACAAGTTAACAAATGAGGTACAAGACCAGAAAAGCCAAGATTTAGAGACACTTTAACGATCTGGGCTTTAAGCCCCACTTTTTACAATTTCTGAGCTCTCAGCTCACAACCACATATTACCAAAGGGCAGAAATCCCCTCATTTCATGGAGCACTTACTCCCACCTAGCACTATCAGGCCTCCTAGAGGCACATATCCAAATACAAGAAAGAGCTGACCCGCTCTCAATTTTTCAAGCCTATCAAAGGCCACAACGGTCTTTACTATTAACTACCCTCAAGGCACACTTACAAAGAAACAGGGGTATCTTGTACCCAACCTAATGGGCCTTAGTAGGAAAATAATAGGTTAAGTTAATGGCCCAAAATGCAAAACTGAATGGAGGCGTGAATATGCACTCCTACATGAAACTTCTAAAAACCTAAGAGGCACTAGGCCGATGAAGCAGGGGCTATTCCCAAACTATGGAGGTGACTCGTATACAGAATAAATTTAACACATTAAGGAAGAGTAGAAGAACTGTTACGAAAGCGTAGTCACCTCAAATTCAAAATGAATGGGAGCTCGAGAGCGTAAAGCACTCTCCCCGATTTACAGTTAAAGTTATATGGAAATTTTACATCAAAACGGCAAAAGTTACATTTTTGGACAGATAGGTTACATCAAAAAGGTTTCGGACCTTCCCCGAGGGTTAAACTGCTGAGCTAGCAAGAAAATAAAGATGATAAACGGCCATTACCTTTGTGAAGAGCTGCTGCCCGAAGGAAGAGGCGCTACCCGCCCCTGCTACACTTCCATACACTAGGCTAGATATTGTTCGAGTGGCGGAGAGGCAGGAAAATCAGCAGTTTTTATACTCTCGGGGAGGATTCGAGACCTTTCATGAATAATTAAGACACACCCACAGTCGTTTATTGGGTAGCTTACAGTTACACATCAAAATCGAAGAAGAAAGACACGATTGGTCAAAAATTAATTACAGAAATACTGGATTGGCTAAGTTCAAAACTGGTGGAAAGAAAAGATTTATATTGCCAACCCACAAATGAAAGAACGAAATTTAGTAAAGAACAAACTCATGAATACAAAATTTCTTCAAATAAAGTTCTTCTACTTCGCACCAGGGTGCATAGTCATAGTTTTTTGTAGAGACATCTATCAGAGAATGTCCACACTTCTTGATCGATAGAAAACAAAACAAGTTGAAATCCACACAGTATTGACAACTTTGTAAACACAAAATTTATGGTAGTGACATCTTCTGAGAAACTAGTGAGTTGATCCAGTTTTTAAATTTCAGAGTTTCTCCAGTAGCGGAGTACTTATTGGCGGAAGATTTAAAATTGCGGCGTAAAGGTGTACCACTCGGTACAATAATAATAATAATTATTATTATTATTATTATTATTTTATTAATATTATTATTATCTGGTGGTAATCTCAGTGCATCAGAATGATTTCGAAACTTTTGTATATATTATTGACATGACATAAAAGTCCGGCTCCATGGCTAAATGGTTAGCGTGCTGGCCTTTGGTCACAGGGGTCCCGGGTTCGAATCCCGGCAGGGTCGGGACTTTTAAACACCATTGGTTAATTTCCCTGGCACGGGGGCTGGGTGTATGTGTTGTCTTCATCATCATTTTATCCTCATCACGACGCGCAGGCCGCCTGGGGTCGTCAAATCAAAAGACCTGCACCTGGCAAGCCGAACCCGTCCTGGGATCTCATTTCATGATATAAAATACAACAATGTAAAGCAAAACATCGCCTTTGACACTCTTGCAAGCTTGAAAACGTGAGTTTCTTCACTCGCAGTCCCTCCTGCTGATCCTGCACGTTGAATAAAATGCTCTCGAAGTCACATCAAGGTCGTTATGGAGAGCGTGTTTACATTGAGACTGCATTGTTTACCCTCACAGGTATCGTGTATATAAAGATGGTATGTGATATAGAACATGGACACAGTTATGGCAGTGAGTTCATCAAACATGCTAAGCAAAACATAGAGGTAAGAGAATTGAGATATGTGTATACTATGCTTAACAGGATCAGGAAAGTGAATTGAATATATATATATATATATATATATATATATTGCTAGTTGCTTTACGTCGCACCGACACAGATAGGTCTTATGGCGACGATGGGACAGGAAAGGGCTAGGAATGGGAAGGAAGCGGCCGTGGCCTTAATTAAGGTACAGCCCCAGCATTTGCCTGGTGTTAAAATGGGAAACCACGGAAAACCATTTTCAGGGCTGCCGACAGAGTTGAAATATATTTAGCTGAATTTAACGTAATGAAAGCATAGAAATTCCGTTGAATAATCAATTACTGGTTATGTTGTATTCACAGTATGTGGGGCTAGATTTCGGACACTAATGTTCGGTAACTCGTTATGGTTGTATGAAGGCAATCTAGATGAATAGATTGATCTCCCTTTTAACTATTTTAGATTAATTTACTATTTTAAAATAGTTCAAAAATTAAAAATAGATGTTTTAAGTCAATCAACTCTGAAATAAATATCTAGTCCTTGCAGCTCGTTTCCAGCTTGGTAGTATTTACCTGGAACAGCCGACCTTTCCGTAACCAAGATTGTCAGCTCTTACTTTTCAGATGCCACGCACCACCGTTACTTTACATAGCAGCTACATGCACACAGGTTCGAAGAAAAGTCTTTTGACAATAGCTTTGTTCGTGGTACAGTCAGTAAATGCTGCATTCGCACATTCATTTTCGCGTTCACACTAGTGATCATTAGAATCCGACTCCTTGGCTGAATGATCAGTACGGGGAATTTTGTCACTCCAGGGTGTACTTGGCCGAATCTGCCAATACTCGTATCAAGGAACACCAACGAAATATTCGATTCAACCAACGGGACAAGTCAGCAGTAGCTGAACACGCCCTATCGGCGGGCCATAATGTCGTCTTCCAAGAAGTTCGAGCTCTTACCCACCTAGGATTATAGAGGAAGCTGTGGAAATACGTAAAAATCCTAACAAATGAAAGGGGGCACTGGCTATCAATTAAATAATACGTGGTTGCCAGCCATTAAGGATTTACGTAGGTAGTTCTCTTTCCTGTCCTTTCACTATTGTTATTTCATTTCGGTGTTTTTCAAATTCGCACTCTCCTCATCACCTGATAGTTCATTCCAGGCTAGGTGTACCATACTTCTATAACGTGTGTACACTTGTTATGACACCCTCTTTTCCCCACCACCACCGCCATTAATCCGGCCCACACTCATTTCCTCTGTTTCTTCTGCATATTTTCTTTCCATTCTTCAGTTGTATTCTACCCTGTGAGTTTCTCATTGCTCTTTATTTTATTTTATTATTTTTATTTCCATTTATTTCTTCTGCCACATTCGTCTGTGATTCGTCTGATGACCCTGCTGTTATTTCGCAACGCACATAGGATGGAACAAGAATCTTGGATAATGTCGTCACTTCCCACTCGGTAGGCCAGTATACAGTGAGACATCTAGTGACGAATGGGAGTACCACTCCTGCGCTGCGTTGCTCTAGCTAGAGCGACGTATAAAGTCGGCCGTGCTACAGACCAACGGTAAAGCATTTTTAAATTCAAACCTTCATTATTAGAGAAGTCTTCCAGTCTTCACCGTGAACAGCCGAGATTTTCTTCTGAAGTCACGGAGCGAAGTTCTCTGCGAAACGTAAAGAATTTCACTTTGTTTTCCTGACACGGCAAAAGCCCAAAGGCTGTATTTTCATGTCTACAATTTATGGGCCGTGAAAACATCATTCTAAACATTGTTTTAGTTGTTTTTCATTTTTTACGCTATGCAAATGTTGGGGCTGTAACTTAATTAAAGCCTTGGTGACCTTTTCCTTCTCAGTAGTAGCCCTTTCCTTTCACACCATCGCAAAAACATTTCTGAGTTACTGCCACGTTATAACAGTTGCAAATAATTGGTACTGTATTTTAATAACTTTATTACTTTTACGCAGCTTTGCTATACTACTATCATGACGAATAGAATATTCAGTGAGATCATTCACCGAGTTCAAGCGTGCTTCCGCAAGACGGCGCTAGTGCAGCCAATCACCAACGCTACACGGTCAGCTGTTTTAGTGGACGTTACACTGATAGCCTACGCAAATAACCAAATACAACATCCAGTTGTTTAGACTTATGAATAATACTCTCAGAGAAATATCCTTGGACTTTAATACGAGAACACACGAGAACACACGAGAGAAAATGGAACATTACGAAAAGCGAAAGCAATATTGTATTAAACATTTCGTGTCCTTAATCTATCCCTGTAGGAAATTAATCCTAGCTATGACTGATGAAAGATACATTTAGCTGACATTAAATTACGAGTTGCTTTCTTTAGTCGCCTTCTGAGAGACACAATTGGCTTTTGATCATCGGTAAGAGAACTAGACTGGCCGTGAATTTGACTACAACTAGGCTGACATTGAATACGACCGCTCAGTGTTGCCATCACTCTTCCTAATATGTGCCTTTCACAATATTTTACCTCAGTGGGTAGGTATTTCGATACATTTGGAAAAACATATGAGACACTGCTCCTCGTTTTAATTTCCAGCTCACACGAGGAAGTTCAACGTTTTTACCGTTCACAATGAAACAGTCCGCCTTTATAATTTATTAAATCTGCCGAGAAATGCAGGTCGCATGTTCTGCTTTTGGCCGACAATTACTTATCTTTCCGCGGAATAACTCTCGCCCACTTCGCAAACAAATTCTTTCCTTTTGGTGGTGTAAAAATTCGTCAACCATTACGCTTTCATCCGTAACCCAATGTACAACCAGGAACGAGACAATACGACATTTTCTCGAAATAATAGAAAACTAGTTTATTGCACGCATAAAGCATTGCGCAGGTATTAATACAGATTTTAGGAAGGTATCAAAATAAACAAATTCCCTGATAGGCGTTCAAATTGTTACCATGACTGCACGCACGCTATTACCTTCGTCGACAATTCGGCGCATGCGATGTTGTAGCTGGTTCATTGCGACTGTAGCGCCGCACTCCGGTGGGGCTACCAACGACAATATTAAGAGAGCGGAGTGATCACACTAGGTATTCTATTCGTCATACTACTACAGTCAGTAAGTTCGTGGACTGGCGCCTACAGTGTAGGCAACAACTCAGTTCAAGGATTATTATGTTTATTATACCTGCCTTTTCACGTCGTCTCCCTGTCTGTTGATCCGGGCGATTTCGACTTGATCATTTCAGACGTTTCGCTACCAAATTTTTGGCAGGACTTAAAATTTGCCCTTTGCTCAAACTATGACATTCTCAAGTTCCGCCGCTGAAATTCAATTACCCTTCACAGCAGAGACCGTAGTTCTGCTTATACTGTATGCCTCTTGCTGGGACTGGCGAACAACTGTCACGGCAACATCCTGTGGTTCAAACTCTCAGATACAGTGCAGCACAGCGACACTAGACGGCCAGTCCACGAACTTAATGACTCTAATACGTATTTCTGTGATGATATTCTTTAATAATAAAGAAATTGTAATTTCTGTCAACATTGCTTGCTGTTTTTCAGAAAAGGATGCGGACTGCCCGGTATACTCTATGTATATTAGCAACCCTGACTTTGCTGCAGATCACAGCTTCAATCGTCTGTAACAAGGAGCAGTCTCCTCTGGTGTGGACTGGCGGTATTTTCCATTGGCCGTGCCCCATCACAAAGAGCCTCTTCCAATCTTCAGGACGTTACATTGCCAAGAACGTGATCGCCACTAGAGCTCAGATGCACGACGATGTAGCCTTCCTCGCTCTACCCAGGTTTAAGAGTGGGATTCCTGCCACACTCGCTAAAGTATCCTTGAAGGCTCCGACCTGCCAGGCCGTCCTCGAACCCTACCCCTGCTGGAGCCTTCAGGAGGAAGGCAACTGCAACGCACTTCAGTCTGTGGTGGACATTTTCTTAGACTCTAATGAGGTGCTCTGGGTTTTGGATGTCGGCATCACCAAGTTCCTAGAAGAACCTATTCGCCGGTGCCCTCCTAAAGTGGTCGGCATTGACATTAAGACTGGGAAGATCGCGAAAGTGATTGATCTATCCCCCTTAGTGTGCCCAGCCAGTCGTCTTCAGTATCTAGTAGTAGACTATTCCCCAGATGGAAACTGCTTTCTGTACATTAGCGACGCTGCGACTCGATCTATCCTGGTTTTTAATATATCCACAGGTCGAGGATTTCGTGTGGTGCTTCCTCTAGCTGTAGCTCTAGGCAGTAGTATACGTGATGTCCTGTACATTGCCCTAGTAGTCAGAAGTTCTGGTGTTTATCTGTACTTTACATACTTGTCTGGAAAACACATGTTCGCTATCAAGGTCGAGTTTTTGAGGAGTGGTTCCTGCGCAGGAAAGATTTTAGATATAGGTCTTAAACACGATAGAATGGTCATCTTGGGGACCGACAATGGAAGTGCAATCTTCTTCCGCTTGGAAGGTAGACCTGAGGTGTACAGGTGGGATACCAATAAGGGTATGAAAGTGGAGAATTTCGACGTTGTGCACAGTGGTTCTGAGTGTTTTCTTGCAACCCATGCACTTGCTGATTATAAACATGGACGAATGCGAATTTTAGAAAGCAATTTTCCCGATTATATTCAAAATAAAGTTGGATGTGGGGCCGTGCAATACCTCATAGTAATGCAAACCTGTCGATAATAGAAAAAATTATCTTCCGCAGGGTGAGTGCCAAAATATCGAATATGATGTCGAAAACTTTAGTAGCTATAATTAGACCTCGGATTTTAGGCAAAGCCTATTTTGTTCCTAGAGAGATAACTTTAAATGAAGTTCTATTTACAAGTTTCATGTACATTATATATAAGGTTGAAAACTGTAATCTTATAGTGCCTAAAATGCCTAAATTGACATAAAAACCTATATTTGCCTATTTTTATCCCTAAGCTTATTAAAAATGTTTTTAATTTGTTCCGAGAAACTGAAATATTTGCCGACTCGACTTGATTATCTTGAACAGTCATTATCATCATGATGATCATCATCATCGGTTATCTGCCTATCAGCAGGTTTTCGCATGCATTTTCGAAGCCGATCTGTCTTCTGCGGTTCGATCCTAGCTCAGTCCGGTGGTATTTGAAAGTGCTCAAATACGTCAGTCTCGTGTCGGTAGATTTACTGGCACGTAAAAGAACACCTGAGGGACTAAATTCTGGCACCTCGGCATCTCCGAAAACCGTAAAAACGTAGTTAGTGGGACGTAAAGCCAATAACATTATTATTGTCTTCTGCCATCCTTTGAGTCTTCCAGTATCTTCCATTAATTTTCACACTGTCCATCATCTGATACCTCCTTCTTCCTGCAACTTTTCCTTCCATTGCCTGTATTAATAAACATTTCCTTCGTAAACTGGCCTAACCAATTATTCTTTCTGTTTTAAATGGTTTCCAAGCATCGTCGTCATTTCTTCACCTACTATTTCCAATACTACTTCATTCCTTAATTTGTCTTTCCAGTTGATCTTTTCCATTTTTCTCCACACCCACATTTCAAAAGATTTCAATCATCTTTTTACCTCTCTTCTCAGAGTCCAAGTCTCAGGCCCATAAAGAGCAAAGCTCCATATAAAGCACTTCACAAACTCACTCATCCGTACCCTTTGCTTCATGTACGCTTCCTTGGCCATTGCGATTCTGCTCTTCACCTCATCACTTCTGATTGTGCTTCCTAAATATCTAAATGCACTATATACTTGGATTACTTTTCAAACAAACTCCTGAAATCGGGAAACTGTAAATCATAACCCCGGGAAGTCCTTAAGGACCTCGCGCAGTGCACGCCCCTAGTTGTGTCCTGAATATTCACACTGGCTAAAAGATAAACTCGTGTCCTCATCCCGAGGCGATGCAGTTCTTTTCAGGCACACCCCCAATGGAAGTGAGCTGCATGTATCATTTCAACCGCATACTAGCTCTCCTCCCATTTTTACATTTCTGACAGTACCGGGAACCGAAGCCGGGCCCCCGAGAACGGCTGCTAATAACACTGACCGTTACACTACGAAGGCGGACATTGAGCTGCTGACAGGTTCCAAGTCGTCTTTAATTAAACAGTGATTACAGGAGTTTCCCCATTTCACAGTGGATGGTAAAATTACATTTTGTGACGTTGGTTGCAAAGAGGTGAGGGAAATTTGTTTGATATTTCCCCCTAAAGAATTATCATTTTTTTACAACTTGCTTTACGTCGTGCGGACACAGATAGGTTTTATGGCGACGATTGGACAGGAAAGGGCTAGGAGTAGGAAGGAAACGGCAATTTACGTACAGCCCCCGCATTTGCCTGGTGTGAAAATAGGAAACCTCGGAAAACCATCTTCAGGACTGCCAACAGTGGGGTTCGAACTCGCTGTCTCCCGGATGCGATTTCACAACTGCGCGCCCCTAACCGCGCGGCTAACTCACCCAGTCATCAATTTAGCAATATAAACACGGTATTTTAATTTATAAATGTGTGTTAAAATACGTAAAATTGGAGCTGCCTAAAATATTTTAGAACCTATATTTTCACATCTTAGATGTGAAGCTTCCACGGCGTATAGAATTATTTAGTTATTTTTCCGGGTTGAACCGTGTTGTTGTTGTTGTTTTCTGTACATTACGTACGGTTTGCCGACGTTTCGAATACTTTGATTTGATGTGATTGCTGCCTAGGAGACGGATTACCTCGGATCGAGTAGGGATACTTCAGTCGCCTTGCAACGTCGTCAAACTGTACGTAATGCACAGAAAACAACAACAACACGGTTCAACCCGTAAAAATAACTAAACTATTTTTTTTCACATTTAAGATCCTATTTTAGGCACCTAAAATAAAGTGTTTAGCACCTAAAAGTTCGAGGTCTAGCTATAATGTGCACAGATATATGAATACAACATGCCAATCCAGTGGCAAAATGGATAATATTCACTGTTAAATAGAACGTATCAAACCCATATTAACATCGTTAGGAAGAGACTAATATTTTAAGGTGCATCGTTTGTTCTTAATCGAAGCCAATTTCTCATGGAAGTCCGGCTCCATGGCTAAGTGGTTAGCGTGCTGGTCTTTGGTCACAGGGGTCCCGGGTTCGGTTCCCAGCGGGCTGGGGAATTTTAACCATAACTGGTTAATTCCCTTGGCACGGGGAATGGGTGTATGTGTCGTCTACATCATCATTTCATCCTCATTACGATGCGCAGGTCGCCTACGGGTGTCAAATCAAAAGATCTGCATCTGGCGATCCGAACTTGTCCGCGGACACTCCCCACACTAAAACCCTTATGCCATTTCATTTCTCATGGAAAACCAAATAAATCTTATGACGAACCTATCCCACTTGAGACTGCCGACACAATGTTATCGATATTGTTGAAAACCATATTATGCAATGTCCAGTTGCATGTGGAATATATGTTCACAGTATAGTGATGGGAAATTTATCTCTTTTTTTTTTGGCTATTGGCTTTACGTCGCACCGACACAGATATGTCTTATGGCGACGATGGGACAGGAAAGGGCTAGGACCGGGAAGGAAGCAGCCGTGGCCTTAATTAAGGTACAGCCCCAGCATTTGTCTAGTGTGAAAATGGGAAACCACGGAAAACCATCTTCAGGGCTGCCGACAGTGGGGTTCGAACCCACTATCTCCCGAATACTGGATACTGGCCGCACTTAAGCGACTGCAGCTATCGAGCTCGGTGAAAATTTATCTTTGAGTGGTACAAAACATATCTACCTCTGACTACGAAGACACAGGATTTAAATTTCAGAAAGCGGTCCGAGGATAGCGATTCAATATGTGTTCTTCAAGACTGATCACTAGAGGACATATGTTCAGGTACACAAAGTTGTCAAAGCAGGCAATATACGTAAAAAAAAATTGGCGTCAGACTCCTTGGGTGAATGGTCATCGTTGAGGCCTTTGGTACAGAGGACTCCGGGTTTGATTCCTGGCCGGGTCGGGAATTTTAATTGCATGTGAATGATTCTTCTCCCTCGGGGACTGAGTGTTTGTGTTTGTCCCAGCATTTCTCTTCTTCATATTCAGACAATACACCACACTACCAAACAGCATAGAAACACACAATAGTGGTTACATCTTTCCACATAGATTTGGCGTCAGGAAGGATATCTGGCCGTAAAACAGGGCCAAATCACCATATGTATGGCACAGTTCGCACTAGCCACCCCACAGGTGTGGTAAAAGCGGTATAAGAAGAATATACGTAAAATAGGCACTTCAGATTTAAAAAGAGGCCATTTAAGAACAATATCAATATTCATGTAGGCCTATACGGTACTTTCATAAGAACTTAACAATCAACAATTGTATAGTTGTCCGCAAATGAATGTTGTGTTAAAATATTTATTTTTGTGTTTCACTGGTTTTTTTTTTCTTTTCACAACCTTTACACAACAAAAACTCCTCCGTCTCCGTACAATACATCAGCACCAAACCACGCAGGTTGCTGCTCAGTGGTCCAAATACTGCGTCCATCTCTCATTTCTCATCTCTCAGGTTTACAGAAGTAGTCTATAACAGACAGGCTATTTTAGAACAGAGACTCAGAGGAAATGGGTAATGTTGGTAAAAGATTAGCGATAGCCCCCATGTACTATTTACCAGCCATTAGGAGGTACAGATAGCCTTGGGAATTCTGAGAATATCTTTGTATTTACAAGGCTGGAGAACTTGTGATCTGCTGATCTCTCACCATCATCATTGCTGGCGATGAATATTTTATTCCTATATGGGAGAATATTAGAATAGTATACAGAGTGTCCTTAAAAAAAGGTTCGAATATTTACAGAGGAGGAAGAACGCAACAAACGAAGGAAAGTATGTCCTATAAACATTGGTCACAAACTCAGTATCTTCGGAGTTATGATCCACTACTACTACTATCATGATCACGATGTTCCAGTAATTTACGCAAGGTTGTATGCAAGAAAAGGCGGAAATACGTTCCTACCTACACATTGGCCGTAAACCTACTAGTGTGTTGTGTTATGAACATATTATGATGGGGCATCGGCCATTTTATCGTAGGATTAGGCGACAATTAACACAGGTCTTCTATGAGTGATGGATTGGTCAGGGAGGGCCAATCCCTTGGCCTACACGTTCGCCTGACCTTAACCCTTTAGTTTTTTTAGGTTTGGTGACATGTAAATTCCATGGTGTATGTGGTCCCCTTAAATAATGTGGATGCACTACGACAGGGCCTCTCAAAGGCCCAAAATCTCACACGTGTAAACCGAGGCGCAGAGGTTTTGTGCACCGTGCATCGGCCTGACTTGACTCGGTTCGGACCAGCGTTTTGACTCGGGGCGACTCGGCTAAGCTCGGCTCGACTCTGCTCGGATCGTGGAGCGCTGTAGAGCAAGTGAAGAAGGGGGAGACAGGCGAAGCGAGTGAGACAGGCGTAGGGAAAGAGAGAGACAGGAGTGGGTGTTTGCACTCTGGTCAACCTAGCGAAGTCGTCTTTCGCACGGTGCACCGAGCAATGCTCCGGTGCATGCCCTACGCTTCGAGAACGCGTACTCATTGCTTATATTGCAATTCAGCAATAGCCAAGGATGTTCCAACGAATTCGTGATTCCATGAGACGTAGGGTGGAAGGCTGTATTGCAATGGGTGCCGGTCACATCGAGTACATGTTGTGAAGAAGAGATCGAAGACATGGTGATCATTGATGGTAGTGGTAGCGCACCATAAGTCCGTCTGTGTACATTTTTTTTTTTTTTTTTTGCGAGTTGCTTTACGCCGCACCGACGCAGATAGGTCTTATGGCGACGGGTCAGGAAAGGGCTAGGAATGGGAAGGAAGCATCCGTGGCCTTAATTAAGGAACAGCCCCAGCATTTTCCTAGTGTGAAAATGGGAAACCACGGAAAACCATTTTCAGGGCTGCCGACAGTGGGGTTCGAACCCACTATCTCTCGAATACTGGATACTGACCGCACTTAAGCGACTGCAGCTATCGAGCGTGTGTTGCGTGCTGGCTACTCTGTACATATGAAACCTTTCTAAAGACACTCTGTACATACAGGGTTCGCTCCGAAACTGAACCATGCAAATAGAATGGGAAAAAGTGAATAATTATATCAATGTATTACTTTCAAAGGCTGAACGAGGCATCATTGGCTAAAACAGGCAAACTAGGCAAAATAAATTTGACCCTACTATTCTTTAAAATGTGCCAAAACATTTTTATTTCTATATAAATCTTTCATAACATATCAACCCATCAGAAACAAGTATTTCGCCAAACATCCCGCTCTATTGATTATGATTGCACACCTCATCGCCCTGAAAGGTTTACCGTTCCATTTCGAACTTGAGTTATATGGCGTATATTTTTCTGGTCAATGCAAGGGACCTCATCCCTGGTTCCCTGTTCATGGTGCGAGTTGAACGTCTGCTTTGATAATTGTGTGTACTCTGACAATGACTCTTATCTCCTACAGTTCATCGTCCTATTCAGAGTAACCACACAAATATGGGCAAACTTTCCATTATCAGCTAATGTTCTGTAATCATCTGACTCCTTGGCTGAATGGTCAGCATCGAGGCCTTTGATTCAGAGCGTCCCGGGTTCGATTACCGGCCAGGTCGGGGATTTTAATCGAATATGATTAATTCTTCTTGTATTTGTCCCGACACTCTCCTCTTCATGTCCAGACAACACATCGCAATACCAATCGCCACAGAAACACGCAATAGTGATTACATCCCACAAATACGTTTGGCGTCAGGAACTGTATCTGGCCGCAAAACACGGCCAAATCCACATGTTTGACCCCACAGGTGTGGAAAAAGAGATGGAAAAGGAATAAACAGAAGAAGAAGAAGCTACTTTTCTGTAATCCAGTTTAATTTTCTCGATCTCAAAATGGCATGTATTCCTCATTAAAGTACTGTGTGGTAAACTTCCCATTTTTCTCTGTTGCACTTCTGGACTTGGCGATGTTTTATGGCTGGATGCTATTCCCGACACCAACCTTATGTGGAAGTGTGAAATCAATATTGTGTGTTTGTGGTGGTTGGTACTGCGGTGTGGTGTGTTGAGCTGTGTGCATGTGAAGAGGTGAATTGAGAAAAACACAAACACACGTTCTCCAAGTCAGAGGAATTAACCACATGTAATAATAATCCCCGATACGGCCGGGAATCGAACCCAGTTCACTCCGATCCGAATACTACAACCTCAACCACTCCGCCATGAGCCGGGTTATAATGTGCTAATCTGTAACTTCTTCAAAAATGAACTTAGCCCCCCTTTAGTAGTGTAAGTCATGAGATATTATTTTATGCATGATAATCTTGAAACACTTACACATACAATATCTGATATTTCACAAAGAACTAAACTCGTTATGACTTCGCCTGAAAGTGTAAAACTAATCTGTGTGCAAATATTATGAATTTTAAGTATTGCATTTTAGATTTACACAGTTGAAACCAAACAGTCTCTAACGTCTTGCATTTCTGCTTCTGTACATCTCAGTCAAAATATGTTATCATATAATCATGTATATTTTTATACTTTGTAATAAAATAAATAAAGATTGTAGAAGTTTTTCGTTCTGTTCTGTATATCTCACCCTTTAATTGTATGACCTATTAGTTACCAAGCTGTTAGAATGCACACGAAGCAAAGAAGACCGTCATATGCCCTAAGGCCTTTGGGCCTGACTCACTCACTCGTTCCTTTCAGAAAATACCGAAGTGGGCTACGATAGTGTTGACAGTCACATGACCAAGTAATAATACAATAAAAATGTTATACAGATTTCATGTTGAATCTTCCATTATTAGCTCCCTGTGTCGATCAAAGGTAGAGCGTGGGATTCCGTATCCTAAGATGTCGCGTTCAAACCTGGTGGGGGACAGTAATGGCGACTGGGAATTAGAAGTGGGAGCGGGGGGGGGGGAGGGGCGCACAAACAAAAATTTATAGACTACAAACAGTACCCAGGTATGAGGGATATAGCGGTCGAAGAAAGGTTGTGGGTGGGGGGGGGGCGTATATATATCAAATCTGAAAAAAAATAGCTAGAAAATGGTAAGTTCTTTGATGCTCTCTGAGCGAATTTCGACAAGGAGGTAATAATAGATTTTTTTGAGATTTTGATTCTATACTATACAATAGAACTGTAAACGAATCAGAGAAGTAAGAGAGGATCTGAAGACATCACAAATAAGATAAAAAGATAAGATAAAAGATAAAATTGAATTCAAAATTAAAGAATACAAACCTCCGCTTTACCCTTACAAGAAACAAACCAACAACACACACATTTTCAACCGAGGAAAGGGCACGTAGATCGGAGCGTCTGAAGAAGTGCTGGGAGGACAACAAAGCCCGAATAATCCCTTCAAAGAGACCTGGACGATGGACTGACTAAAGTGATCCTATGTGGTCATGAAAGGAGGAGAAGAATAAGAAGAACTGTCACCAAAGGAACAACATAATTACACATGTATTACTGTACAATTTTAAGTACGGCATGATTATACAATTAAAAGCCGTTTAGTATTCGACTACGCACTAACAAACTAACAGACACTAAAGAGTCTGCCAGACATACGAACGTGCGTGGCAAGCGGGTGAATCATACCTAAGCGTCCATGACCCTGGCAACAATATATCCCTGCTACCCTTCCTCACAACACATACTATACGCCGTTGCGCGAGTCTCCAGTACTTGCTGTGGCGTTGTACGAATCGGTTAGTCACGAAGACCGGCATTTTATGCGTATTTCCACTACGAATTTTGTTAATAACTAAAAGTGAAGGAAAGAATTAGCTGGTAAGACAACAGGGTTTGTTAAAATTCCTTTTTAATCTTCCTCTTCTTAATCTGATTACCCTCCAGGGTCGGCGTTTCCTTCGGACTCAGTGAGGGATCCCACCTCTACCGCCTCAAGGGCAGTGTTCTAGAGCTTCAGCCTCTTGGTCGCGGGATACAGCTGGGGAGGATGACCAGTACCTCACCCAGGCGGCCTCACCTGCTATGCTGAACAGGGGCCTTGTGGGAGTTTGCGGAGATAGGAAGGGATAGACAAGAAAGAGGGAAGGAAGCGGCCGTGGCCTTAAATTAGGTACCATCCAGGCATTTGCCTGGAGGAGAAGTGGGAAACCACGGAAAACCACTTCCAGGATGGATGAGGAGGGAATCGAACTTACCTCTACTCAGTTGACCTCCCGAAGTTGAGCGGATCCCGTTCCAGCCCTCGTACCACTTTTCAAATTTCGTGGCAGAGCCGGAAATCGAACCCGGGCCTCCGGGGGTGGCAGCTAATCACACTAACCACTTCACCACAGAGGCGAACAATTCCTTTTTAATAATGCCTATAATTCCTAGTTTCATGTGGCTAAAATGGAATAAAAATGTAGTGTTCTCCACCCCCACCCCCACCCCCAGCCCCACCACCACCACCACCACCACCACCACCATCACCACCACCCCTCCCAGCACCACCCCCCACCCACCTTATCGCCGCCACTGGTGGAGGTAATAAAAATCTGGAATCTGGATGATAAGGAAATTTCATAACTTGTACCAACCAACCAACCCCATGGCACTACAGCCCTTGAAGGGCCTTGGCCTACCAAGAGACCGCTGCTCAGCCGGAAGGCCTGCAGATTACGAGGTGTCGTGTCGTCACCACGACGAAACCTCTCGGCCGTTATTCTTGGCTTTCGAGACCGGGGCCGCTATCTCACCGGCAGATAACTCCTCAATTCTAATCACGTAGGCTGAGTGGACCTCAGGTCCAGGTAAAAATCCCTGACCTGGCCGGGAATCGAACCGTGGGCCTCCGGGTAATAGGCAGGCACGGTACCCCTACACCACGGTGCTGGTAACTTATACCAACACTCAAAGAAATTCTCAGACACATTTAGGAAAAGACGTTTGATATTTTACGGACATAATCTGAGAATGAGTACTGAGAAACTGACCAAAATAATTATGAACCTTGCTATATCAATGAAATTAAAAAGACAATTGGTTGCTCGAAAACGGAAAAGATCTTCAGTAAATAGGCACAACAGATGGCAATGTATTAGACAGATCTAAGAAAATTAGTCGACAATTACCACTTTACACATGATCCAAGCACTACCAGCAACAAATCCTGGTCAGAAGATCGCAAGAAAAGCCACAGTGAAGATGAGATGTTGAGGGAAGGAAAAGACAACGACATCAGCTAAATACGTTCAATCGCGGTCCTTATTCGGGCATAAGGAAGAAAGAATTATTCTTAAAAGTTGCTTCACGTCGCACCGACGGCGACGAGGGGACAGGAAAGGGCTAGGAGTGGAAAGGAAGCGGCCGTGGCCTTAATCGAGATACATCCCCAGCATTTGCCTGGTGTGAAAATGGGAAACCACGGAAAACCATCTTCAGGACTGCCGACAGTGGGGTTCGAACCCACTATCTCCCGAATACTGGAAACTGGACGCATTTAAAAGACTGCAGCTATCAAGCTCGGTGAAATAATAATAATAATAATAATAATAATAATAATAATAATAATAATAATAATAATAATAATAATAATCGTATGGCCTCAGCTACTGTCTGCAAGCATTTTAATTTGACTGTGGAAAGCACTTCCCGAGAGGGTGCGTCCGCCGGATTATCGGCGGAGGCGATGGAGCACCACGACAGGCGAACGCCTGTCTGTGCAGCTTTATTGATAACATCAAGATACAGATCCAATACAAACGAATTATCATACAGGACAACTCCGCGGCCCGACTGAAGAGTGTATCGGGCCACAGAGCTGTCCGTGAACAATTGAACATGGTCAAAGAACTCTGCTTCCGGCTCTTGTAGAAGGTGGTGAACAGCAACCACTGCTGCAGCAGTCTCCGCGACGTGGATCGAGTGAGGTCGTTCAAAGGCCTGTGCCCAGGCGAGGTGAAGCTGCGGGCAGACGGCGGCAATTGACTGGGGGGTTGCGTCTGGGTAGATCCGGATGACCCTGCAATTGGTAGACATGCGGCGAGGTGTGGTGAGCAGGTCGGGGGTGAGCATTCGTCGAACCCAGAAGAATTCGCCTGCTAGGATGTGCTTGGCAGGAAAGACCGGCCACCCCATGACCCAACTGATCCATGAAAGGTAGCCAGCCGCCTGCTGTCGCTGAAGAGGGGTGTATGTATGGAGGTCGCGCACAATGAGGCGGGCGCGTCGCTGTGTCTGGTAATGGAGGGTGATCTCCTTGCTTGGGATGTCGATGGTCACGCCTAAATACGTGAGGATGGGAGTCGGGTGCAGCACCGACTTGGAATAGTTAACCGTGATGCCCAGGATGTGAGTCAAGAAGACCTCGATCTGGTGCATTAGCTCAGAAGTGAGATCGGGGGAGTGGATGAGCCAGTCGTCCAGATAAGGGATCATCTGGACTCCGAACTCCTGAAGAAGAAATTGCTGCACTGCTATGGCCCAGCGCTGCATGACGGATGGGGCCAGGCTATGCCCCCATCGGCAGGCGAGTCCAGCGATATCGACGCCCCCGATATAAGATGCCGTAGGGGTGTCGGGTATCGCGGGAAATGGGAATCTGATAGAAGCCTGATTTGAGGTCAAGCTTACAAGCCAGATGATCTGGCGGAATGGAGAGCGCCTGGGCTGGGCCTCGGAGAGAGAGAAAGGGGGTGCTGAATGAAGGGAGTCCAGGCGCTAAGGTCGTAAATGACCCGCGCCGCCCCGCATTCCTTGGGCACCAGGAATAGGGGAAAGGCAGACGAACACTCACCCTCATCGATGATATGATAGTCTAGAAGGTCTGCGACGACGTCATCCAACAGAGGCGACGGTTTGGTGGGGCGAAACAGAGTTGGAGCGTCCACTGGCTTGGGCAAGTAGACACCTCGGTCCAGGATGCGGGTAGCGTAGCGGCCCACTGGAGTGCCGGGATAAGGCACGGCGGCAGCAGCTGGTACCGCGACGAAGAGGTAGCGTTCCACCCGAGTTCGAGTGTTCGATGGCGGCTGGCCAGGTAGATGATGCGGCGGTGGCTCAGGCGGTAGACGAGGGCGCAGCCATGGTCCACTCCAGTCAGCTTGGCTGTCGTCGAGAAGCTCCTCGTCGTCTTCGATCGCCGGGGTGCCGGCGTTGGAACCCGGGGTGCCGGGTCGGGGCCCATCGCTGTCGTCGTCCATTACGTCCCATGGGGCTGAGCGGATGTCTGGTTGTCCGTTTTACTCTAGGCCTACTAGATGCCAAGGGGCTGCCTGGCTGAGGCGGTAAAGACGTGCTTGGTTCGCCCGGAAGGACGTGGGTTCGAATCCCTGTCAGGAAGTCGTAAACAATTTAAAAAACGAGATTTCCACTTCCAGAGGTGCACATGGCCCTGAGGTTCACTCAGTCTACACCAAAAATGAGTACCTGGTTAATTCCTGGCAGCAAAGGGGGCCGGGCGTAGAGCTAACGACTCTGCCCCATCACGCGCTGAGGTGCCGGATAGTGGAAGCCTTTACCTTCCACCCCTCCAAGGGCCATCATGGCCTGTACGGGGATGACTTTGCTTTTGCTACTAGATGGCAATGTAAACCGAATCTCTGTTGGGCGTCTATGGCTGAGTTTTAATTAATTTTGTCGGGTAAACACCACGCGTGTCACAAGAGATCTTCTTCTTCTTCTTCTTCTTCTTTATCTGTTTACCCTTCAGGGTTGGTTTTTTCCCTCGGACTCAGCGAGGGATCCCACCTCTACCGTCTCAAGGGCAGTGTCCTGGAACGTGAGATATTGGGTCGGGTGATACAACTGGGGAGGATGACCAGTACCTCACCCAGCCGGCCTCATCTACTATGCTGAACAGGGGCCTTTTGAGGGGATGGGAAGATTGGAAGGGATAGACAAGAACGAGGGAAGGAAGCGGCCATGGCCTTAAGTTAGGTACCATCCCGGCATTTGCCTGGAGGAGAAGTGGGAAACCACGGAAAACCACTTCCAGGATGGCTGAGGTGGGAATTGAACCTACCTCTACTCATTTGACCTCCCGAGGCTGAGTGGACCCCGTTCCAGCCCTCGTACCACTTGTCAAATTTCGTGGCAGAGCCGGGAATCGAACCTGGGCCTCTGGGGGTGGCAGGTAATCACACTAACCACTACAACACGGAGGCGAACAACCTTTCTTTTACAGCACATTATCGTCAACATTTATTTATTTATTTATTTACGTATTTATTTATTTATTTATTTATTTATTTATTTATTTATTTATTTATTTATTTATTTATTTATTTATTTATTTATTTATTTATTTATTTATTTATTTATGTAAAACTCTCTTTTCAACTTGGTATCAATTACAATGCAAAAGTATTAGTCAGACCTATAACTCAAGCCAAATTTTGTGTTCGATAAATATCCATTCTCCACAGTTGAGCACGGATTACCAGTACTTCCAGCAAACTATATACCAAGTTACTGCAAACGAGCTCTCTTGTTGAGTGAGGCCACTTCAATTCATCAAGGCATAATTCCTGTTTCTCCCCAATCTCAAGTATTGACGGGTTCAGAGCTTGCGGTATGCTGATACAGGGAGGGACTGCATTGTCTTCACCGTTAGAATTATTAGCCGTAGTCTGTCAGGAAGGCACAATCTCTCTCTGTACTGTAGTTTCAGGGGAAACCACTGGCAATTATTTATATCAATAAAGATTTTTATTTATAACTAAGGAAACACATGTCCGCCTCTGTGGTGTAGTGATGAGTGCGATTAGCTTCCGCCCCTGGAGGCGCGGGTTCTATTCCCGGCTCTGCCGCGAAATTTTAAAAGTATGAGGGCTGGAACGGGATACACTCAACCTCTGGAGGTCAAGTGAGTGGAGGGGGTTCGATTCCCACTTCAGCCATCCTCGAAGTGGTTTTCTGCGGTTTACCATCTCTCCTCCAGGCAAATTTCGGGATCGTAGGTTATGATCTTCATTTCCGTGTTGACGTTTAACTAATAAGATAGAGTTTGAGGGATTTTCCACCATTCAACACATTGTAAAATATATTAAATTATAAGAAGACCGATTTCGACTCCCTTGGAGTCATCATCAGTTCTTGTTGAAAATCAAATCAAGGGGAATCTGATCATCAATCATCATAATAAAAAATTATGTACCTAAAGGCGATTGCCTGCAAACAGATCAATGGGTGGCAAGACATTACCTTGAAATGTAATGTACACATGGCAAGCAGCACTTGGAACTTTTTTTTTTTTTTTTTTTTTTTTGCTAATTACTTTACGTCGCACCGACACAGATAGGTCTTATGGCGACGATGGGACAGGAAAGGGCTAGGAGTGGAAAGGAAGCGGCCGTGGCCTTAATTAAGGTACAGCCCCAGCATTTGCCTGGTGTGAAAATGGGAAACCACGGAAAACCATTTTCAGGGCTGCCGACAGTGGGGTTCGAACCTACTATCTCCCGAATACTGGATACTGGCCTCACTTAAGCGACTGCAGCTATCGAGCGCGGTGCACTTGGAACTTAAAAAGTTCTTAGTTCTAGCTTAAACTGTCATGTGTTCATGGACACGGAACACTGGAAACATATGCACTGGTTGAAAATATACACAAGTGTTTCATATCGTATGTGTATATATATATATATAACGGTTGTATTGTGAGCTCATAGGTAAGTCTCGAAGGAGCGATTTTTGCCAAGTAGAGACCTTTTTTAAGATACATAGCCCTCACTGTTTCTAGTGTTGCTAGGTTATCCGTCGATAGGTGTTCTCAGATAATGACTAAGGCGTATGTCATGATGGGGTCTGTTTGCACGTAGGCATTTTTTAAAATTTATTTGGCTTTAGATCAGTTACAGACCAAACAGCCACCTGGAGCACGTAGGCTTTTAACTCTTAGCAGCATGTTGTGGCTACTCCAACCACTACTCTTATACCTTCATATCTTCCACACAATATAAATACCATTTGTTTGAGCGCCAATTGCTTTTTTTTTTTTAAAGAAAAACAACAAAATTCGGTAAAGCATACCTCTTATATCAATTATCTCAAGGCGTGAGGTGATAAACTCACATATTTGGCAATATACAGGGATATGGATCAGGAAAATATTAAATTACTGTTGCATTTCCACAATTGAGGATTGTACATGGAACTGGAATCACTTATTATAATTAAAATAAAACTGAGTTTATGACTATAATTTACGTCACAATGAACAATCATTGACGTCTTTAATTTAACAAAAGAAATATATCGTGAGATTTGCGGTACTAATAAAAGGAAAATTTAATCTAAACAAAAAAAACTATTGGCATGAAGTGAGATGTGATATCGCCGCTGATTACATTCTTCTTCATGTTATTAATGCATAACATGTCTGATGCTTTAATTACCTGATGTCGGCATACACCGCTGTTGAACTTGAAATTCTTGGGAAAACCTCTGAGCTGAAGTCGGGAGCCGTCTGCTGTTATCTTCTTATTTTATAACAAGGAGTTGGCCTACATACCATGTACGCGTGTAGGGAGCTCCAATGTAATTACGTCCACTCAATATATTATAAGAAATTGGAAAATATTATTGAAACATCTTGTGAAGTCCATCCTCACAAGAAGATGATGTTTCTTTATCAGCATAGTACCCGTCTCTGCTCGGATACAACCACCACTTGTAGACTTCCTCGATTATTACTTCTTCAAACACAACTCTTAGCTCTGACCATCACACTAAGACCACTTCTTCCATTTGATACCTCTGACTGTTTCATATGATCTGCACAATATGAACTGAACGATATGATCTGAATAATATGAACTGAATACCTCTCCCCACCGTCGCCTCGACTTATATAACCTCGCGATGACGACTCCCTGTTCATCCCTTCCACTTCCACATACAGTAGCTGGCGAATACTGACACTTGGTCGCAATCACGTGCTCACGCACTGATGTCATCAGTCATGTGTCGTCTAAGCGTACCCAAGCGGATTGAGAATGACTATGCTGAATGCGTCACCGGGAAATCTATTTGCACAGTTAAACATAGCCTCGATTGCAAAATACTATGCCAGCTCATCTAGCCAGAGTTACAAGCCACAGCATGGCAATATGAAACCAACAAATCTCACTTACTACAATACAGAATAATTACAAATAAATTTTACTTAACCTATGATTAAATACAATAACATACGTGATACCTAATTATTACAGTCTAAATGATGAGAAACAGAATATATAAAATCTAATGAATCGGGATAATAATAATAATAATAATAATAATAATAATAATAATAATAATAATAATAATAATAATAATAAATACTGAATGGAATCTGTAACCCTGTTGTACGGTTACAATGTAAGTTATACGGAACACTCTGCCATTTGTTGAATATATTTGGAAGCAGTGAAAGTTTAGGGAATCAAAGAGTATCTAGCAGAAAATATTATTCTTCCGTGATCAGAGAAATTGTATACTCTCGTCCTTGACAGGTAGTAATTAAAAATGGCTGTATAAAATGACATTATTAAGGATGAAAATCAAATATCTGAATATTAATGAAAGTGTTAGTAGCTTAGCAACCTGCTAAGTACACAATGTATTGCGGGTTAGGGTAAGCCTTCACCTGCAATTACTGAAGTAATCATTTAATGATTTGATTTTATGATTACTCAAAGTTGGCTGAACTTAGAGACCTACCGATATTTCGTGATTCAGCGGCAAGTAATTCCGGAGAGAAACAAATATGAAGCAAATCGGTCCAGTAAAACGGACGGATGGATTTGCCGAAGCAGTTTGTAGTAAACTCTTAGACTATAGGACCGGACGAATTGGCCGTGCGGTTAGGGACACGCAGCTGTGAGCTTGCATCCGGGAGATAGTGGGTTCTGGCCCAACTGTCGGCAGCCATGAATATGGTTTTCCGTGGTTTTCCATTTTCACACAAGGCAAATATTGGGGTTTGTACCTTTATGAAGGCCACCGCCGCTTCCTTCCCACACCTAGGCCTTTCCTATTCCATCGCCGCCATAAGATCTATCTGTGTCTGTGCGACGTAAAGCCAGTTATTAAAAAAATGTATAATTCTGTTACCATACTGGATGTTTTCTTTTCCAGGTAGTTTATTAATTTATGAAGAGCCTGACAGTTGTAAATCAACTTAGTCGAAACTGGAAATAAATGGCTTCAGGTATCACACATAATGTTTAAGAAGCAATTGTAAGTACACCACAGCACTGCATCTTCAGGAAGTATGCATGCATAAAGCCTGGTGTACACATTGCCTTACAGCGATAGCAACGCATTGTATGTGGACTAGTGGTGAAAAGGTGAATTACGACTTTCTGCTTGCATGCGGACAGTATGCGCCGTGGTCATAGATAAAAGCCTTTCGAAAGGACTATTCCTATGACACACATTAGCTTAGGGAGATGGCATCGCATCATTTTTGCGGGCTAGTGGTGGAAAGGTGAATTACAACTTTCTTCCCGTACTTTTCTCATGACATTGTCCTAAAGAGATAACAGCGCATTCTATTTGACCTAGAGCGATAATAGGACATTCTATGTGGGATTGTGCAGTGCATTCTATTTCACAAGTCCCCGCCAATATCAGTTTATTATTACTACTACTACTAAAATGTTTTTATACCTTCCCTGAAGGGGGAGGCGGGCCTCTTAGACGGTGACGCCGTCTCTCAAACCGGGAGATTCGTTACGGTGAAGGACATGCACGGAGAAGGTGAGGAGATTGGCGGCCGTGGCCCATACTAGGAATTGTCTCGGCATTCCCATTAGTGCAGGAGAATGGAAAACCACGGAAAACCGTTGTCAGGATAGCCGACGGTTGGGGCCAGCCGTGAGGTCCAGCCCTGTCCCGTCTCCCGAATGCAGAGGCGTAGAACCACGGTAGTGCCATGGCCACCCCTCGTCTGCTCGGTTGGCCGGTCAGAGTGCAGAGCTGTTGGACCACGGACCAGCCGTGGCCACTTATAGGCCAAGACCCACTCTGCTTCTACTGACCCTCAGTTTATTGTTGACTGATGAAATGGCTGCTTGCGGTGGATGCGTTCTTAATGTAAGAGGTTTTGCACCTCTATTTACTAGTGCTTTTATTCTGCCGGGGTTGGTAACGAAATCTAATTCTCATCCACCACTTGCTCGACTTGGTCAGGTTTTCGTTCTGTTCTTGGCGAACTTTAACATTGTGATATGCGGAGTAATTGTGATGCTGTGTTGATTTTGTGCAATTTATTGTGAATATTGTTTCTGTCGGTGAGTGTCTGTGAGGTTGAGAAGAAGGTGCACTGCTGTGTACCTCTCTATTTCGGATGACACTATAAAAGCATGAAAATTGACGTTCCATAGTTTCCCTTCCGTGTGCGGTTTAAGGGAGAAATGGAAGCAAACTATTTCTAGGCAAGGTGATGTAGTAGGATCTCTTTAGGTACCTAGCAATTCTTCTCATAAAACAGATTTCAGTGTAAGCACATCAATCAAATTTCTTTCTGTTTTCATTGTGTACCCTGTTCACAAACAGGAAATGTCAAAAGCAGGAAGCGTCCAGCTCCCAAAAATGTTGTATTGCCATCAAAATTTAGTAAAAGTTCCGATTCAGATAAAGATGAATATACCATATCCTCATACGTCAGCCATAAACGAAAAAGGAGTACAAGTCTCGTTTCTATATCAAGGAAAGTCTACGAGTATCTCTGTTAAATCTAAAAAATATACGGATGAGAAAATTAAATACCAGATTGCAGAATATAATCTCAAAATTGAGAAGTAAGATACGGGTAATTAAATCAGAAAAACGTTTTACGGTATCTGAACTTGACCAAAAAGCAAACCAAATTGAAAAAGCATACTAAAATTGGTCATTTAGGAGCTTTATTCCTGTTAGAACGAATTTAATTTTCTTCTTCTTTCTTCATCCGTTTACCCTCCAGGGTCGGTTTTTCCCTCAGACTCAACGAGGGATCCCACCTCTACAGCTCAAGGGTAGTGTCCTGGAGCACAAGACTTTGGGTCGGGGGATACAGCTGGGGAGGATGACCAGTACCTCGCCCAGGCAGCCTCACCTGCTATGTTGAACAAGAGCCTTGTGGAGGGATGGGAAGATTGGAAAGGACAGGCAGGGAAGAGGGAAGGAAGCGGCCGTGGCCTTAAGTTAGGTACTATCCTGGCATTTGCCTGGAGGAGAAGTGGGAAACCACGGAAAACCACTTCGAGGATGGCTGAGGTAGGAATCGAACCCACCTCTACTCAGTTGACCTCCCGAGGCTGAGTGGACCCCGTTCCAGCACTCGTACCACTCTTCAAATTTCGTGGCCGGGCCGGGAATCGAACCTCCGGGGGTGACAGCTAAACATAACCACTACACCACAAAGGCGAACACAAAATTAATTTTACGGGAAGAATGTCAAAATATCAAATGTGCGGAGGAAAAGATTGGATCGCTGATAATTGGATAAAGGGCGATTAAACCCAAAGTTATTTATGACCGCAATCTCGATCCGCTTATCGGATATTCTGAGGCACAATTAGAGGAATCGGTAAGAAGTGACAAACTTGCTATCAGATTTCTCTGCTTCTTTCGTGAATTACTTATTTCGTTAAAGCATGTTGTAAGAAATACGTTGTAGAAAAGTCAAACAATTGCTCTTGGTCTATCTTTGATCTCATATCTGTTTGCTGCCTTCTGAAATTACTAGTTTTAATGAATTTTTATAGTTTTTCATATTCGAACGTGTTACAATGTGCGGGCGAGACAGAACAGTAAAGAGAACTTTAGCGGCACTTGCCGGAAGTATCTCGAGGACGACTCTAGTGTGCTGTATTTCCCGGCCTTGTGTATCTCGTAGGCAGCGCTTATACTCGCTGCTCGTTACATTTTAACATGGCACTAAATGAAATACTGCGTTTACAAGAACCAACGGTAGGTGGCAGCTCCAGTCTGTCGGAATGAAATAGCGGAAAATAGGCTAGACTTTACTTATTTTCAGTGAAAATGGTGTATTATACGGGATTGTATTTGTTAGCGGATTATTTCTCCGAAAGATTATGAGTATGGACAGAAATAAAAACTAATATACTCACCTTCACATAGTACATTAGATAGATATCCTGGAACGATGAAATGTGGAGCAGTATTTCACCGCTAATAAAGAAAAGACTGCAAGCAGGTGCCACTAATTTGAATGATCTAGAGAATGTTTGCCAGTTCCTGATGGAAAACTCATTCCACGTGAAGGCATGAGTTGATTTTTTGGAGGCTAGACCTACCATACAATTTATGAAATATATGTATAAATTTTTCAGTGTCCATGACACCAGCGACAAAACACAACACTTAAAGCAAAATAATCCGTACAAAATGGCATCATTTTCACCAGCATATGAGCGTCTCCAGCGGCTGAAAGATAATTTCTGCCAATATCTCGAAGAGATAAAGGAAACGTCCAAAACTCTAATTTAAAAAAGTACTTACCAAAACCACATCAAGCTATCATTTTTACTGTATTATCTACTTCCTCGTTCATTTTTCATCTTCTACAGAATGGATATTTTTTGTGTGCTGACGCAGACCGTTTCAGGAGATCCAGTTGAATGGAAGAGGTAGTACTAGCATGACTGACTAGCGAGCTGCTCAGTATTCCATAAAGAGAATTCTGAAATCCGAAATTTTAATGTCCACCGATAGTGTTAGCGTTATCCACAAGCAAAATTCACAATTGTCTGCCTCAATATCCTCTCCGAGACTTGGTTAAATAGAATTGTCACTCTCTGAGTACCGTATGTACTTGATTTACTGGAAGATGTTCGTGAGCCCCCTGAGTCATTATGTGCCACTTTGGTCAAATGCTTCGCAGGCTCTACTGTGTGGTTATGTGGTGCGTGTAATCGAAGAAGGAACTGATTGCAGTACGTGCTTGAATAATGTTTACACCTCAGTTACTGCATCCCTATTGATGAATTTGATCAGTCACTCGGATAGGGGAGGTATGCGGAATCACCAACCGAGATTTATTCGCCTAATTATGGGACTATATGAATTTGTTGATGCGGCTGTACCGTACTGCAAGAACTCTTCAAGTCGCTTAACGTGTGTTATAACGATAATCACCAGGAACTTGCGTCAGAAACGTTTGTGGGCAAAATTGTGAGATCTCCGCTTAGTAATGTAGAGAAGTATCGTACAGACAAAGTTTCCAGGTTTTCTTGATCGTCAAAACCTCCTTCTCGAGAAGACCTGAAGCTAGAGCACTACTGTATAAATAAAACTCTTTCCTTTTTCTACTTTACTTTAGATTTCCAACTTCGCTTACGTGCTTATCTACCTGTATTCCCGTAATAACTAGGGTTGTTTGGTGCTGTCATCTAGCGGCGGATTCTTCGCAAGTCGTGTTTCATGTTTGAGTATGGAATGAGCAGGCAGTATAAGCAGCCATCGGATGTATATCGAGCAGGCGGTGTTCTCATCATTGCTGAGAATGACGTCACATCCCATTTTACGTTGGCAAGTAGGATTGCAAGTTGCTACTTCAGCAATGGAGAATGGCGGGTGCTACTCTCTATTAGGTTATAAAAGTAAATGTACTTTTTGGGGGCAGATTGGTGCGTTCCTACATATCGCAAATGAAAACATCACTCCTCTGAAAGGAATTCCATGTAAGATTTGCATAATTTTTACTTCCTTATAACTAGAGCCCGGAAGTTAGGCAAAATGCCTTTTGTTTTTGTTTTGTTTTGTGTTTTGTTTTTGTTTTTTGTTTTGGTTTTGGTTTTGGTTTTTGTTTTTGTTTTTGTTTTTGTTTTTGTTTGGTTTGGTTTGGTTTGGTTTGGTTTGGTTTGGTTTGGTTTGGTTTGGTTTGGTTTGGTTTTTGTTTTTGTTTTTGTTTTTGTTTTTGTTTTTGTTTTTGTTTTTGTTTACGATATAGTGTACGCTCTAGTGTTATTACAATATAATCAATCTTTAGAGAATGAATCATGACTTTTGAAACTAAGAGATTCCGTGAGAGGGATGTCGCACTGTCTATTTCTGACGACATTGTTTGATGGTGTTTACATGACATGTATACATCGAAGTGTCACATAGAGACGAGCATGTTTCCGTGCGTTTGGGAACGGTAGGACGAGTTATTATTTTGCCTTTTTGCCTATTTTAGCTTATGTAGCCTATTTGATAGTTTCATGTCTGTTTTTGCCTTTTTTAAATTGTGGATATTTTCTGCTGTTCTTTATATATTAAAATGAATCAATGGAAAGAATTTCAATGTACTGTATTAGAATAAAGAAACATTTCATTTTAATAAAAAAATAGCATTTACACAAATGATATTTTCATATTACACAAATCTCTACTGAAAACTCCACAAGCCAAATGGTGGAGAGGGTTGCTTCGTAAAATTAAGTGCTGGTGGTGATTATTGTTTTAAGAGGAAGAACAATTTCGTAACCGTCGTCTATTAACACTAATCAGAAATGAATGGAAGAGGTCCGATAGTTTTAAAAAATGAATGTATCGGCAAAATAAAGGAAAGAACCACAAAGAGTGTGAAAATGAAAGACTTCCTGTACCTCGCAAATCTAATACCGTCGAGGTCGGAAATGTATAAGATTTGACCAAGCGAAGTCAGACAAGAAAGGTAAGAGCGAGGAATCTGACACAAGTAAGTGGAAGCAACGCCAGGCTCAGGTGGGGGAACCGTGGTCGCCAAACCACAGTCCCAAGTTGAGAGACCCTGATCCCCATTTTAGTCGCCTCCTCTTACGACAGACAGGGAATACCGTTGACGTTTTTCTATCATCCCCACCCACAGGGGGATGTAAGACTAAGTACTAAAATGTGATGCAGATGTGTGTTATGTAGCTTACGTTAAAGCATGTTTATTATTTTAGTGCCAATTTTTTGTCATTATAAATGCATATCTTGATTATTTCACTGCCTATTTCCTAAATGTTAAGTGCTTATTTGCCTGCCTGTTTTAGGAAAAATAAATTCCCGAACTTCCGGGCTCTACTTATAATTTTAATATACACGGTGTCGTACCCCTAAACTCTCTTTTAGAAGAAAGTCCTGAGACTAACTTATGATGGCGGAAGTAGGGGAGGACAAAAAATGCAGACTGGCAAAAGCAAGGAAGGTCCAAGTTTTTTAAATGTAATTTTCCCACTTCAAACATAGTAAACAAACTTGAGACGCAACACTCAATTAAGGTCCTTCGCCTGCCAAGATGACTGCTGCCAGCCAGATATCCTGTAGATACTGGAGTGTCACGTGGACAACGTGATGACATCTTCCGCCCCATTGCTTGGTTGTTTTCTCAACCGTGTCCTTTGTTTCTCAATACAGCGTTAATATGGTTAATTTATTTGTCTCGGTGACTGAAATATTTTGTGTTTATCTCAATATACACGTCTTCGTACACACACAACACACAAAAATACCAGCCACAAAAGACACGCGCAATAGTGATTATATTCTTCCACATAGGGTTGGCATCAGAAAGGACATACGGCCGTAAACTAAGTCTACAGCTGCGACACAGTACACACCCACACCTTGAAGGGTCTGTTGAGAAAAACGTGACCAAAGAAAATGAATATGGAGAGGATCAGGAAAGTATGCAAAAATAAACAAATCATTTATAAGGAACATGTATTTACATTTTGTTCAGTAATAAGTATAATATTTTTTCCTCAACTTCCGGATTGCGGATCTTCTAAAGTAGACTTCGCACCGATTTTGACATGCCGATTGCAATGCTATCTAGAACCGAAGTGGGGTCTTTACTGGACGTTTTCCAAGGCTGGGACAGTTTTGATGTTGCTCATGCCACCAATATAGCGCTAGAGTAATGCTACATCAGCGTATGATTTTTCTTCAGTCAGCCAGTTTTGCCCTTGGTCAGCCATATATTCAGTTCACCAGAACGAACGGCAAAGAAAATGTTCAGTTTTAATTCAAGACAATAAGGAATAGGGCTATATAAGTATTAGAAAATGAAAAACGTAATTTACAAAACGGACATATTTTTTTATACAGAAATAATTCACTGAACGGCAACTGTCTCCTTGCAATCAAATTGATATTTCCTGTAAACATTCCTTCAGTGTAAATAGCCTTCAAGATCCACGAAAATGATCTCTTGTTACCATCCAGTAAATGTCAATAGGACACATTAAACTGGCATTTAATAGGTAAAATCGTTGGTATTTTAACGGGTATTATGTTAGTAAATAAAGATAATGCTTGTTTCATTGAAGCATAGACTGGTATCTAGAAACATACGCTGTAATGAATTACTCTGTTTTGCGTCAAGTATTCCTGTCGTGCTCTTTTTATTTACATCTTATACAACGTAACCTGTCGATCATAGGCAACTTTTGAAGAAAGCCAATGCGAAATGTTTAATCTTACAACTGAGAATGTATTCCTTAGTAATTCTTGCTTTAACCTTTCAAGTATGTTTTGTTTTGTTTTTGTTTTGTTTTGTTTTTTTTTTGTTTTGTTTCGTTTCGTTTCGTTTTGTTTTGTTTTGTTTTGTTTACGATATAGTGTGCGCTTTAGTATTATTACAATATAATCAATCTTTAGAGGGACTTGGCACTGTCTATTTTTGACAACATTGTTTGGTGGTGTTTGTTTGTTTGTTTGTTTATTTTTAGCATTTTTCCACTGAACTGTGAAAATTCAAGTCTGAAAAAAGAAATGTCTATAGATGATGATGATGATGATGATGATGATGAACGCAGTGAAATCCACATTTTAAAAATGAAACGTGTCTAAATGTAAATAATTACATTATGTGTGACTGTCTGAAATCGCACTTCTGATGTGTGTGACCTGTGCTACCAATCGAAAAACTGCAATATCCATTGAGTCTTCATAAAATCTCACTCATTCTGCTTCGCGAAGTAAAGTTGGATAGTAACTTCTAAGAAATCTTTCGATTATTTAGAAGAGTAGGTGAAATTCGAAGGCAGATGTGACCTGGGCTACCACAAAACTTAAAAAGTATAATGCCACATTAGATCTGTGGTACGGTGGACTACAGTAGGCCTGAAAACTGCAGATTTGGAAAGCGTAATAAAGCATGATCTCAAAAATAACCCATAAATCATAAACAGAAAAAAATGAATATTCTTGCACCAAGTGCAGTGTTTAATTGCATCGTGTCATTTTAAACCAGGAAGAAATAATCTCATCAGTATTCCCATCTTCGAAAAAAAATATTTTCCACGTTGCCAAACTGCAAATCTAAGTTAATTGGCAATGAATACTGTAAGAGTTCCTCTATCCACTGCCTTGGCAGAAAGAAGTTTCTCAAACTTCAGCTTGAATTTGAATTCCCACAGAGCTTTTCGGACGGAAGAAAATTAAAAATGCTCATATACGGCTTATTTGAAATCAACATTTCAACAATGAATGTGAAGGTAAAGATAAACAACTGTTCACAAGAAGCTGCGTTTACCAATTGCATTGCTGGTTCGTAACTTTTTAGTTTATATTTTCCATGATATCTGTACAAATATTACTATTTGAATTAGTACTTACACTTTGATTTAATTTTCATAGGAATTTTGCATATATTTAGTATATTTTTTATTTTCTCATTAAATATTTTGTATTTTATTTATATATATATATATTTAAAGGCATAATGAAGCTTAAAAACGTAAAAGCATAATTTTCCGTAAAGCATAATTTTGGTTGCCCTTGATAGGACAATACTGACAACTTTCATGTTTGTTATTGTTACTGTTGATATCCCCTATTTACAATGTGTGTGGCACTGATAAAATAGTTTTAGATATAGAATAGAATAGAATAGAATATATTTATTTATCACCTACAGGATGTCCCAATTACAGATTATTTAATAGAAAATTAAGTAAAAAATTAAATTAGATAATTCAATAATATACATACAAATATACATACATATACAAGCAGATATAAATCTTCACATGTTTTATACAGATTATTAACATAATTTACAAAATTATCACGTTCCATCCTTGAGAAGAACTTTACGAATTGCAGTGGAAGGGTGGTGAAAAATATCGAGTGACCCTTCCAGCTGATTTATTGTCCTAAGAGCTTGCATGAGCCAAAAATCTTCATGCCGAACCGTCCTACATTTGGGCTGGTGGAATGTACATTTTTGCCTTGTTCGTCTGCTTGGAACATGAGTAGAGTAGAGGGGTTGCTTTTCCTCTAATATGGAAGACATTTCTCTCAGCCTGGAATGATAAAGAGTAACCCTTGCATTCATTTTGTATGGAGGAAATTGTTCAAAGTTTTGAATGATACACAGCAACCATTCCATTCCTTTTACTCTAACGTGGAAGAAATTGTTCAAAGTCTTGAATGATAGACAGCAACCACTGCGTTACTTTCATTCTTCTATCGTGGAAGAAATTATTCAAAGCCTTGAATGATACGCAGCAACCATTGCATTTTTCACGGAATGTGTGGCGGGTACTTCTGGATTAGAACGCAGTGGACGGTCCACGTTTTTAAGTTTGAACTCAAACTGATGAACTGAAATGCTTTAGGTATCAGTCCTTTACGTTTGTTCTGACGTGTCTTCCTCGTGTAACCTGAATGTCGTCGATGTGAAGGCGGATCGCTGACTCTTATCACTGTTGATGGGTTGTGTTCATGTCTTGGAATCTGCACATAAGGTTGCGTAATAGTATTAATTTTGATGAGAATATTCTGCCTATTCGCGTTCCCTCCCTTGTCACTGTCTTCTGTGGTCGTAGATGTTGTTGTGGATGCAAGTCCCACAGAGGGAGTATCGACAACGTTCGCATCCATGATCCTATTACTCCAAATCTTTACACCATCTTCGGATAGCTCTCTGCCTTCTCTCTTAGTGTCTGATAAACTAGTTTCATGTGCCTCCTTATTCAGATTATCATCCTGAGCGTCCTTCAGTGATGGTGGGCTCTGCATTTGAGTGGTGTTGCTGTTAAGCAGCACTCTACTCAATGTCAAGGATGGATCAGTTGTATTTTCACCATCGCTACCCCGCATATTTCCTAGGTAAATATTTTTGATGTTCTGAAACTGTGTTATACGATCACTACCTGGTGTATCCATTAAATTTCCTGTTGAAGCCAACTTATTTGTTTCTGTTACATGCAACACCTTAACATGCTCAATACTTTCTCCGCCGGGAGTCACCTCGCCATCTTCATCCACAGTACCTTCTGCCGACTTTACATGCTCCTTAGATGATACTGTCACTAGTTTGTCAAAATAACTCAGTGAATTGCCCATGTTTACAGTCCACATCATAAATGGCCTCTCTGTTTGATTAGAAACAAGTGATGCCATACTTTCTCGAATATTTTGACCAGAATCCTCCGGTGCATTACCTGAATTGTTTTTTGAGGAGATTTCATTAATACGAATACTTGAAACAAGTGTGTTCATTGTTTTCGTTAGCTGAGAATCATTAGATGGTTTAGCAAAATCGCTATTTAAATACTCTTCCACCTTGACATCTGATGAAGCTCCTTCCAAATTACTAGTGAATCTTGAATCACTTTTACTAGGTAAAGGATTTTCTACGTTCAAGAACATTGTTGACTCAGTAATTGGTACGGTGAAAGACGACGGTTTTGAATTGCTGAAGTAAGGTTTGGCGGTACGTGAGGGAAGTACATTAGAAGACCTGGTAACAGTGCTCGTGAAGACTTCTACACTGCCTTCGTCGCGTGACTCTAACACTTCCATGTCCATAGATGCATCACTTATCATAACATACTGTTCATTTAAAGTTGAAAAGCTTGAATTGGTCGAGTTATGTTCGTCAGTACGTGGGTAGGATGCTACATACGATGTCTTGATATTATCAGAAAATATTTCCATGCTGTCTTGGTTAAGCAACTCTGGTTCTTGCATTTCCACGGCTGTGTCAATTATCTTATCAGTGTTTACTTTAAAGTTTGAATTGCTTAAGTTCTGTTCATCAGCACCTGCAGAGTACGAAACATACGATGTCTTTACGTTACCAGAAAATATGTCAACGCTATCTTTGTTAAGCAGTTCCGGTATGTGTCTCTCACCAGCTGTCTCAGTCATCTCAACAGCGTGCACTTCAAAGGATGAATTACTGCAATTATGTTTGTCAGTATCTGAAGGGGAGCTTACGTTATCATAACATATACTTACGCTGCTTTTCTTACGTGATACTGATACTTGCATGTCCTCAGCTGAATTGGTAAGCAGCGTAGGGTCCTCTTCTAATGTTGATAAGTTTGAACTGTTGAAGGCAACACCCGAAGGACGTGCACCGTGCGACATATCGACACTATCAGAAAATACCTCTTCGCTATTTTCGGCTTGTTCATTAGTTGGTAAGCGTAGATATCCTCCATTGGCCAGATTGCTGTTGGGCATATCTGAAGCATTAGCAGAATATAAAAATTGTGTGTCATTGGTCACAACATTAGGGTCACTGGTTAGTGATGCTCTACTCAGTCGATTGAGACCGATCATTACATCTTCATAAAAAGTTCTTGCGGGGTTCATGATTTCTTTCTCATCAAAGGACCCTTTTGCTGGACGTAAGTCTTCGTTGCTATTTATATAGAGGACAAGGTTGTTCATATTCTCGTTAGGCTTTACGACCCCATCCACGTCACCTAACTTCACAGTGAATCTTACCGGAGTTCCACCAGCTGAAAAAGTTAATGGGTTCTTCGGCCGGGATCTGTCATAGTTATAAATGGCTGAATTTTCTCCTCTTTTTCTCGGAGTAACTACGGGTTTATCAGCAGCACTGATAGAGTATGGACTTCTTAATGGAAATTCCTTAACATTCTGAGCTTTATTTTTGTCGAGTAACACCATTGCATGGCACTCTTCTCCATAACACTGAGCAACCAAACTAACAACGTCGTCTCTCCCTTTTGGCTTTGTAATTCTGGAAACTGCTGGTTTTCTTACAAAGTTGCTCGTCCCCCTGTTCATGGTTCTGCCACTACTTACTCTTGGTAATTTACTCTTTTCCTTTGAGGGTATAAAAGCTTTAGCGATATCTGACGCAATCCCGAGAATGCTGTCTAGGAGTACTGTAGACCATGATCCATCGTTTGTTTTAGATTTTTTCTTCCCCACTTCTCTTGAATAAGATCCTAATGACCCAATTCTTAATGGCTCTCCACTTTTCCTAGAAAAGTATAGTTCATTGGCAGGTTGTTCCTTCGAGTTTTCACGCGCAGATATTGGCTTCCCTCTCCTAAATGTATTCATGTCTTGTCGGTCAGTGGATTTAAAATCTACTGCAGAGTCATCGGGTTCAATTCCCAAGTATATATCACTATTTCCTTTGTCTTGATACCTGTTCGAATTTAAATTTTCTCTTTTCCCAGGTGAGTTCTGAGAACGAGACACAACAGCATGGTTTTCAACTTCCGTCGCTGGTAATGTTCCTTCTCTGTTACACACCAGTCTTACACGTGCGTATTTATGGTCATCATTTTCAGGAACATCTTCACCTCTAAGGTCAATTAGAAATGTCGGCCTGCGAGAATTTAAATACTTCACAGTATTGATACCAATGTTTTCCAAATTAATCTTATCCTCTCCCTGCCTTCCTTCTTCAGCTCTACGTGATAATCGTTCGGAATGTGCAATAGAATTTCTGTCTTGGTGATTTGACCATTCTTCGGACGGTATTGATTCACAGACAAGGCACTTCTCTATACAGTTAACATCTTTTTCATTACTTTCATACTTGGTCCATAAAGGTTGGGTTCTGTAAGAGGGCTCCGACTGTTCCTGGACATTAACATTCATGTGCAACTGAGTTTCCGATGCATCACTGTACGCATTACTGGCAATATTATTATCAACCGGTCGTTCCTCAACGCTTTCTTTTCTTGAAACTGCGATATCTGGAAGTTGAATTTTCAATTCTTTATTAGGGGGTGCTAGGTAAATCTCAGTGCCATCAGCATTTGTTGCTCTCAAGAGGTCAGGCTTTTCATCAATTTCACTATAAAAAGGAATATGAATGGTTTCTACGCCATTTTCAGATGAACTGTCAGTAGATCGTGTTTGTAACTTAGAACTCTCGGAAGCTGTAGTTGAGTATTGTTTAGGGAGTGCTCTAAAGCTCCTTATGACAGGTTGTAAATCATTTGGACCCAAGAGAATATCATTCACCCTATTTTGATCAAGTACGCTATCAGAATATGCCTCAGTGATTGAGGCATACTTTTGAGAATGGATTTCACTCTGTGACTCTATACTGTCTCTTGAAATCTTACCTGTTGTGACGATAATACGAGCATCATTCTGTGAGCTTATTAAATTTATTGTGCTAACTGTTGCTGACTGAGAATTGTTAGATGATGGTTGTGTGACTCTTGTTACTGATTCCTCGTCATGTTCGTCAGTAATCAAGTATTCATAATATTTCGACTTTTCGATGTTTATTTTGTTCACTTGTTGTTGATCTGTCTTTTCAGTAGAGAACGTTGTTCCGTCTATCAACTTACCCCGGGATGTAACTGATTCGTCTTTCATGGAGTTAGAGACAAGATCGCAGATTGCAACAGAATGAGAAGTAGCACGTGTACTTGAGTCATCTTCAGAATCAGTGTATTCGACAGTATCATGCCGTGTTCGCTCTGTGGTAGGCTCATCCATACTGTGAATATCAGTTACGTTAATATTATCAAGAAATGCACTACTATTTATGTGAATATCCACTGAGGTAATCGCCTCGTAACTCACAATGGAAGAAGGTGTCCTCTCTTTAAAATGTGTATTCGGGCGTTCTGAGTCAACAGACCGGCTTAAATTTACCTCAGCAGTATCCGTCCTTCTCTTGGAGTGCAAATTTGATGTGTCATTATTTTCCTCTGTAACGTCTTCTGACCTAGAGGATTCGTCGCTTGAAGGAGTCTCGATTATGTCATTTTTCTGAACACTCCGGATAATATTCGACATTTCCCTGGGATCTCTTGCTGTGTCTTGTATTCTCTCTGCGCTGTATTCTGGAATCAAATGTAATACGTCGATGTCTTCATCAGGGAGTCTATTGATACCTCGTAATTCCTTGTCCGGATATTCATCCAATATTGCGTATGAAAAGTCCGTCTCATATGGTGAACTCTGTGTCGAAAGCTTCGCAAGTCCTTGACCAATTGAATGACTGGTATCTGAAGGACTATCGCTACAAAATGCCCCTTCTTCCAGACGATGTCCACATGAAACTTCTTCGTCATTAGGGAAGTAAATATAGTTGTCTGATGAGGTATAAATCATGTTGTCAGTATTACTGACACCTACCAAATCATGAGAGGGTACTGAGGTGTTGTTATATTCTCCATCTTCAGAAAATGGAATTATAGATGTCTGTCCACTTAGAAAATGTTCAGTTGAAACATTATTCACGTCTATTAATTGACTACCTTCCATATACAAAGGGTTAGCACTGATACTCAGAATTTGTTCCACAGATTCATCAAATATGAATCTGTTATCAGACACATTTCCCGCCAGCTGTTCATTGGCAATTTGTGGAAATCTTAGTTTCTGAAGCTCATCAACACTTTCTGGCCCTGGAGGTAAATTGTCATACACACCTTCATCTTTATCTTCTGTTATCAACGTAACTTCTTCTATGGATAGTGTAGGAAAGGATGACATAGTAGATCGGGCAATACTTGTAAATAAAACGCTGGATGGTAGTTCTATACTACCGAGAGCAGAGAATGGCATTTGTTCCTGAATTTCTCCATCAAAATAATTTCCATCACGATTTGGAAGTTCTTCGAGATATTCTGGAGAAGTATTTATATTGTCTGTTGCAACAGGTGCTTTAAATGACCCTTCTAACCTGCTATCTATACCTCCTTGATCAATCATGATACTCTCAAAATCTTCGTCCTCAGCATGTGGATTGGTCTTTACAAGTTGATTTTCGCCGTTATAGTTTTTTAACATTTCCTCTGAGTTGACAGGTATTTCAAATGTCTCTTCTAACGCGCTATCTGTACCTCCTTGATCAATACTCTCAAAATCTCTTTCTTCAGCATTTGGATAGCTCTGAACAAGTTGATTTCCGCCGTTTTCGTTTTTTAACATTTCCTCTGAGTTGACAGGTATTTCAAATGAGTCTTCTAACGTGCTATCTATACCTCCTTGATCAATCATGATACTCTCAAAATCTCTTACCTCAGCATTTGGATTGGTCTTTACAAGTTGATTTTCGCCGTTGTTTTTTAACTTTTCCTCTGAGTTATTTAAAGCACTTTCTCTATTGATTCTGATAACAGATGGTATTTCATCCGCTTCGTGAAGCAAAGGACTTTCGGGTATCATCCTAAGATATAATTCTGTTGGAATATTTTGTGATATGTAGCTTCGATCGGTTTTTATTTCACTTTGATTTAATAGAAATATATCACTTCCTTCAGTTTTATTTTCATTCGATAATGAGGTGAAATCATCCATTATACCTGCATTCTTCCTGACAATATCGGTGTATTCCTTCACGTTTTCATTCTGGTTTGTTTGTTGCGAATTTTCAAAGGTGACCAACTGATTTCTATCGTTGTACATTTCTCCCGAATTAGACCTACTATAACCTAACAGTTCACCACTTTCGACTTTGATTGGTTTATTTTGTGCGGTCTTACGAAGAATTGTGTTTGTAAAATTAGAACTCTCGGTCTGTTTAACGGTTTCTTCATCCTCTCGCCGGGAAGAATTCCAGAACAAACTCTGAAGAGTCAAAAGTGTTTCTGTTGTAGAAGTTCCAATCTGATCTATATCTTCTGTAATCTCTTCAGTTTCTGCATCAAATGTGCAAAAGTCTGAACTGGTTTGATGCGACTGCCCATTATGTTCATATGCTATCTGGTCATTTTTCACTTGGAAAGGTGTCTGAAAATTGTTTTCTAGCCCGAGTGGAGTGGAAAATTCTCTTTCAGTTGTGGCATATACATTATCTTGAGTGTCTGCAGCATTTGTTATGTCTTCAGTATCGTCAGAAAACTTCTCACCATTTGCGCCGAAAATATTGAATGTCGCAGGATGTTCGGATATGCCCTCCTCTCGATAATACTCCCGCAGAGTTTCCTGTAGGTAATTCGAAAGGGACTCAGTTGCAGGCGTGTCATGCGTTGTATCAAGCTTGTCGGAAGTATAGAAAGTTCCTTCATGAACGTTGTCATAGATTTGTCGAATGTTTCTGGACAGTATTATGTCGTCTGCTAAATCATCTGGAAGAGGATGTTTGTTTTCTGTGCTAACGACAGCCCATACCTGTCGGTGAGGGCATACGAATAGGTGCGCTGTTACTGGCAGGAGCTCGGTGGAGTGGAAGGCTACGGAATGTGCCTCTGGTGAAAGAGGACGACGGGTGTCCCAGCGTACCACGGAAGAGTCTCGCAGCAAAAAGTAATGCAGACCTGCTCGATGATCCATCGCCAGTCCTGCAGAAAGACCAAGCTTTCTGCCTAACACTTGAACTGATGCCGTCTCGGCAACCGGTCGTGACTGCAGAATAAATGAAAGAGACTTTAATGAGCAGATAGAACACCGCAATTGAATTATCTTAAACAATGTTTGCGCTAGCATCTACAGTTAAACCAGCTGCAGGTTTTAAGCATTCATGATATCAAATGAAATCATTAAATCAGTATTTATTCCATACATTCAGGATATAAAGAATTGAATGCATCACATTATTAACACGTATATGTCTTTCCTTCTTTCTTTCTTTCTTTCTTTCTTTCTTTCTTTCTTTCTTTCTTTCTTTCTTTCTTTCCTTCCTTCCTTCCTTTCATTCCTTCTTATTTATTTATTTATTTATTTATTTATTTATTTATTTATTTATTTATTTATTTATTTATTTATTTATTTATTTATTTATTTATTTATTTATTTATTTATTTATTTATTTATTTATTTATTTATTTATTTATTTATATCTCATCCAGTTTTACATGATGGTACCCAGCCTGAAGTCTGCCGCTCTCTCTAACCATAGATTATTTTGAAATTAAAATATGAAAACTTATTTTGTCTATAATTTAAACAACTAAGTACTTATAGTGATCTTATAACTGCATCATTTATTTTAACTTAAGGCGAATGATGACTGAAATTTTGAACTACAATTTACCAGTTATCAAAGCCAAATTTAAAACAAGAGCACATATTAATAAGATACAACCCCACGCAAAACGTTTTAATTTCATGTGCAGCATGGAACAACCTTGCGGGACAGTTTTCATGTTGTTTTCTTGGCTATAATTTGGCAGACTTGTCAAAAATACTCATGTATTTAAGAACAACTGTGGGTTTTGCAGTCAGGTATAAACTATTGGAGATACAGTACATTTTTTCAATTTTTCATTATGCATTCAATAGGCAATCCAGTTTTATGCTATTTCAGGAGTAAAAATATGAAGGTAATATTCGCTGATAATAAAATGCAGAGCTACTTTTAATTCCTGTCCAAATTCAAACATTCTCTGAAAAATTCAGGTGAATCCGATAAGAAGTCTGTCGCAAAGAGAATTGTATGCATGGCAAAGAGCTGGAAAAGTGTTAAGGTGGATAAAAGCAATTGTAAGTTTTAAGAAGCGTTCTTGCTTTAAAATAATATAATTACTCCCTCTGATGTATTTCTCATGTAGAGCCTCCGTGGCTCAGGAGGCAGCGCGTCGACCTCTCACCACAGAGTTCCGTGGTACAAATCCCGGCCACTCCATGTGAGATTTGTGCTGGACAAAGCGGAGGCGGGACAGGTTTTCCCTGTCATATTTCATTCCAGCAACACGCTCCAATATCATTTCATTTAATCTGTCGCCCGCCTCCGTAGCGTAACGGTTAGTGTTATTAGCTGCCGTCCTCGGGGGCCCTGGTTCGATTCCCGCTACTGCCAGAAATTTAAGATTGGCAGGAGGGCTGGTATGTGGTTGAAATGATACATGCATCTCACCTCCACCGGGGGTGTGCCTGAAAAGAGCTGCACCACCTCGGAATGAGGACACGAGTTTAATTAACTTTTATTTCATCTGTCGGTCATTAATCATTGTCCCAGAGGAGTGCGACCGGCACAGATTCCTATCCTCGCCGCTAGATGGGGGCTTCATTCATTCCATTCCTGACCCGGTCGAATGACTGGAAACAGGCTGTGGATTTTTGTTTTCATGTATTTCTCCTCTTGCGCACAGCGTAAGCCTACTACAAGGTATTATTGAACCGGCAGTCCGAAAGAACTCTGAAGCTAATTTTGTATGACAGCATAAAGAAAAGGGGGCGTGGGCTCGCTCTATATACGCCGAACCGCTGCCCTTTAAATCCGACATTTAGATCTTAAAAATGGCGTTAGGAAAGAACTGAAAATGGGATTTGAAAACGGGAGATTTTAAGGTTAAAATTTAAAAATGAATTTTTTGGTCAAAAATCTCAAGAATTCAGTCATGACTCCCCATATACAATGCAGACTTAAAATGCCTTTCAATGTAACTGTTTGTGATAAAGAACAGCAGTTCTAAGGAATATATTGACATTGCTAAGTGGTTTGGCAAACCAAACATGTTAAGAAACTACATTTTACGTATGCCGTTTCTAAAACTGTGAGATTGCATCCGGGAGATAGTGGGTTCGAACCCCACTGTCGGCAGCCCTGAAGATGATTTTCCGTTGTTTCCTTATTTAAGGCCACGGCCGCTTCCTTCCCATTCTTAGGCAATTAAGCAATTAAAGTGAGCAATTAAATCTGTAAAAGAAAATCATTCACCCTGATGTCAAATATATAATTAGAATAATTATCCTGTTGTTCAGACCGGAACGTATTTTTTTAATCATCAGCGAATACGTTCATAATAAAAATATCTACGAACTAAATCTTTCCTTTACGGCAAGTCACTCAAATTCCAGAATTTACTTAGCAGTAATGTACGGTTATTTTTGCTGCAATCATAAATGACCAATGGGATTCTTCTGACGAGGTAGACTCGTACTGAAAGATCTAGGGCTGTCTTTTATAAAATTGCTGAAATCCTCGAAATACATTTTGAATTTAAAGACGAGATTCGTGCGCCGTTACTGGTATGTGTTCTCTGTCCTATATTACAGAACTGAAACGTGGACTCTAACAGAGCTACTAATCAAAGAAATGGGAAGTGTTTGAAATATGGCACTACCCAAGGATGTTAGAGTACAGTGAAATGGAGGCTTCAAAAGAAGAGCAAAGGGGGTGTTGAACGTTTACCTGACAGCAGAAGGATTGAGGGAAACTAAAATTCATCAAAGAATGGCACAAATGTACGGAGAGCACTGCATGTCCGTTGCAAGGGTCAAGGCATGGCACAAGCGATTCAGGGAAGGACGGATGTCGTTGACCGATGATGCACGGTCTGAAAGGCCACACCGCATTACCGATGCCATTGTGCATGTCAAAAATGTTCAGATTCTCAGGAGGATGGATAAGGTAATTATGACCACCATGAAAACAAGGAAAATTTAGTACCTTGCCTACATTATGAAAAGCGAAAGCAAATACCAACAACTACTCTCTATCCTTCGAGGAAAGATACCGGAAAGTACGACGTCTCAGAGCACGGAATATGCCGACCACCCATCGATAATTTTCTGGTTAATCTCAGAACCTGGACCTCCACGTCACGTACAGAACTGCTTGGAGCTGCGCGTAGCAGAGAAAACACTGTTAAGATGCTTCCTGACATTTGCAACGGATGCGGACTAAGAAATATAAGAAGAAGGAAACCGTACAGTAATTGAACCAATGTGTCTGTAGTGAAAGAATTGGGCATTCGGACAATATTTCTCATGGGGACCATTTATGTGCAGCTCCTTTACTTCCAACACGTAGCCAAAACAACTGATGCATATAGAAGATTGTGATAAACGGTCAAAGTTAACGGCAAGAGACTCCGAGGAAGGTATCCAATTCGATGGGAGGTTCAGCTACAGTAGTGGTCAGCATGTTCCATGCTCTCAGACATCGTACTTCCGAGTTGCCGCACTCATTGCTCTGCGTGAAGGGTTTAGGGCAGAAACAAACAAAGAACTCTGTGGCGCTACTTCCTGAGTGTGTCAGCTGTCCGGGTCTCCACCACTATGACAGAACCATTGAACGCTGACTGTATGGGAGCGAAGTGCGGCTTCTGGGGCGACTAGCTGTACGGCATGGAGGCATGACTGACGTATACTGTACGTACATGCGACGAGACACATATATCTTAGCGAATTTTAAACATTTAGGCGGAGTTTCTCTCGCAAATTTCACCTCATTTACGGTGAAATATATATTTCAGAGGATTAATAACAAATATTTTAATACACCAATACCGGACAGCTGTATCTCAACAGCATTGAGTGGAGTGCGAACAGCGACGGTGGTGACATCTAGCGTGTTGGTGTGAACTGCATACTTGTCTGTGCTACAGTTGAGAGGAATGCACCATACTCATTGGAAATATTTTTGTTAAAATAATTGAATAATCACAATAATTAAGAATGAAATTTTAAAATATGAAATTCCTCCTTCATAAACCTCCAAACGAGCATTATGTTAGCCGTGCCTTTCGCTATGTCTTAAAAATTATAAAGCAGAATCTGTTTGAGGATCCACCCAGCCTCTGGGGAAATACTTATTAACTACACTCTCCTCTTCTTTCTAGCCTTTTCTCAATTACCTAGCGCAGGATTTTGTATGGACTTAGCCTAGTTTTCCGGCCGGATGCCTTTCATAACAGCAATCATATGTGGAGGGATATATACCGTACTTACTATTGCGTGTTTCTGTGGTTGTTTTTCGTATGATGTGTTGTATATACTTGAAGATGCGTATGAATACGAACACAAACCCGTAGCCCTCGATCTACAGGAATTAACAGACGCGATTAAAATCTCCGACTTAGCCGGGAATCATACCAGGGTCCTCTGAACCGAAGGCCAGTACGCTGACCATTCCGTGGTGGTGATTATTTTAAAAGGAAGTACAACTGGCCAGCCATCCTCTATTAACACTAATCAGAAGGGAAATGGGCCGGCCCCGTGGTGTAGGGGTAGCGTGCCTCCTCTTACCCGGAGGCCCCGAGTTCGATTTGCCTGGACCTGAGGGCTGGTTCGAAGTCCACTCAGCCTACGTGATTAGAACTGAGGAGCTATCTGACGGTGAGATAGCGGCCCCGGTCTAGAAAGCCAAGAATAACGGCCGAGAGGATTCGTCGTGCTGACCACACGACACCTCGTAATCTTCAGGCCTTCGGGCTGAGCAACGGTCGTTTGGTAGGCCAAGGCCCTTCAAGGGCTGTAATGCCAAGGGGTTTGGTTTTAGAACGGAAATGGAAGAAGTCCAACACTCCAAAGAATGAAGGTATCATAAATGGGGGGGGGGGCACGAAGAGGTAACCAATCAGCAAAAAAGCCAACGGGGACAGATAACCTAACAACATCCATGATTTATTAAGATTTTGGGAAAGAGAAGAAGCTGTAATTAAGAAACAGTAGTTTGGTCCATTATGTTGACTTCTTCTTCTCCTTCGGTACGGCCAATCTTTCCGAACTCTACAGAGCAACACAACCTCATGCTGCCATCTCGCTTTTGCCGTTCTTTGAATTTTCTGTTTTACCTCTGAAGACAAAAATACATAATATATAACACATATTGGGGTTACGTGAGTGAACTACGATGTTCCTGACAAGGATGAAGGGTCCAGAATTTCCTAAAGTCTCTTTCACAAATTAATGCATGAAGAATTACCATACACACGTTTTAAATTAATTGGACTGGTGCTCAAGCCTATGCCAATAATGCACTGAAATAATTTTCTTACGCCGGGCTGAGTGGCTCAGACGGTTGATGCGATGGCCTTCTGATCCAATTTGGCAGGTTCGATCCTGGCTCAGTCCGGTGGTATTTGAAGGTGCTCAAATACGTCAGCCTCGTGTAGGTTGATTTACTGGCATGTAAAAGAATTCCTGCGGGATTATATTCCGGCACCTCGGCGTCTCCGAAAACCGTAAAAGTACTTAGTGGGACGTAAAGAAAATTATTATTATTTTCTTACAGTAAAAGAATAGGTGACTGGATTCGAAACTCATGGCTTTGAATTTTCAGTTTCAAGACTACCACGATAACCATTACGCTACAGACCCGCAAGTTTTCGATTGTGAAATGTATGGCACTGTTTAACAATATGGACCCTCAAGCTTGAGTATACTAGAGTTGCATATTTGTTAATATTATTGGTTTTACGTCCTACTAACATTTCAGTAGGGTATTTGATTGAATTTCTTAATATAAGGGGCATAGAATGTAACCTCAACACAGATGTGAGGTCATTACTTTTTTGAATACGTGCGGTCCTTATCATTTCCCACGCCCATTATCTTGCTGGGTAATTTGTTCAGCGCATAACACTTTTCTTTGGAATATAACTGCAATGTAAGATTATTTAGTGACAAACACTGATACATTATAAACAACACGGCAGTGCGCCAAGAATCATGCAGATGGCAATATGTTTTTGAAGAGTTGGTCACACCAAGCCATGTAGGTAGCAGCACTATCGGCTTTCTCGCTGAAAACAGCAAGCTGTCCGGTATTATCATATTAAAGTATTTGTTAATAACAATTTGAAACTGAAAATGGCTAGGAATATTGGATAAGATGAAAATATATTCTAGGCCTGATTATTCTCAAACATTTTTCCTTCAAGAGATCACAATACAGTAAATGCGTATATCTACACTAAAAAGAGTACCAAACCCCTGGCGCAACAGCCTCGAAGGACCAGAGCTTACCAAGCGACCACTGCTCAGTCCTAAGGCCTGCAGATTAGAAGGTGTCGAGGGGTCAGCACGACGAAACCTCTCGGCCATTCTTGGCTTTCGAGACCGATACCTACACTAGAAAGGCAGTAAAATAGACGCCATACAAACGAAACATATGCATACAATATTAGAACCTAGTGATTTTAGACGGGAAATATCTGCGAATGAATTGAAAATACATTGTAATCAGTTTTGTAACCATATTTACTATCAGGACAAAGGCAGCATACGTATGCGTGTATACAGTATATACATACACAATACACAACTTCACATTGGAATATACACTTAATAAACAAAATATATACACTTTACAAAATAATCAATCACTATTGATCTGCATTTAGGGCACCCACCCAGGTGGCAGATTCCCTAGTCTTTCCTGAAATGATTTCAAAGAATGGAAAATGTATCGAACACCTCCCATTTTGTTCGGCTCCAACCCACTTTTTTTAATATTTTAGGACGTTTCCACGGAAATCTGGAATTGAAGTTATAAATTCTATAACAATATCATTCTGACTATAACCTATAAAACGTAACGTACGATATTTCATATGCAAAAATATCATGTAAGATATTTCCATAAACATAGAATACTTAATGACAAGAGCCAAACCGGAAGAAAATAGTAACTATCGTTTTAAAATACCATATTTATTGCTTTGCAGTGAGATAGTCCTTAGACTGCTTACCTGTGGAAACGAAGCTTTTGTGAGTTCACATCTGTTTTCCTCTGCTGCCTGTGAGTGTAACCGTATGCTACACAAGAAATAATTATCTTGATTGTATCACAAATTTGACGTACGGTCAGATATTACCAAAAGAGTCCATCAAACACAAGACATCAGCTAACTTCCAGGCTCTGTATCTTGTCAACTTTGCCGTACACGAGGGGGTGTGACTAGCCAAGGAACAGGAAGCAGTTTTCTGCAAGAGCTACCACTACAGTCAGCATTCTAGTATTACCTATAGTTCAATGGACAGAACTAGCAGTTCCCCGGTTTCGTTTCGTTTCGTTTGGCTGTGGGACGTCCCTGCAGCGCATACCTACTTGCACTCGCCACAGTCACTTGTTGCTAGCCGCCAGCGTTCTGATAAGCTACAACTGAACAGTAATGGCAAAACGTCTATGCACTTACAAAGAGCGCTGGATGCTTCTGAGAATCGTCACAATAGAAATCATTGCCAACTGCAATCACACTGAGCATGACAATAAATTTGTGTGTACAACCGTGATAAATCAATGCATCAAAATGGTTTCCTTTGTAATTAAATTTAATGTACGTAAGGTAGCACGAAATATATGAGGGACAGTCAAAAAGACATAAGCCGGATGCTATAAAATGAAAACCGCTGAAAGGATCGCAATGTAATTGCCTGCGGAAGAAGGTGCAGTCCCTAAAAACGCGCTAATGTCCCAAACTCGCCGCTGGAGAGACATGGGTGCACACCACGTGACGAAAAAGCGAGCACGCGCACCCGTTGACCGTCCACTGCATGCAGTTGTGATGACAACAGTGAAATAGAGGCTTCAAAGGAAGAGCAAAGGGGTGTGGAGCGTTCCCTGACAGCAGAAGGAGTGAGGGGAACGAAAATTCATCGAAGAATGGCACAAATGTACGGAGAGCATTGCATGTCCGTTGCAAGGGTCGAGGCATGGCACACGGCCGATGATGCTCGGTCTGGAACGCCACACCGCATTACCGATGCGATTGTCCAGCAGGTGGATGCCCTCATTATGTTACGGTAGCGGCCCTTGCCGCGAAGGTCGGAGTGAGCGTTAGAAATATTCACGCCATCATTAAGGACAGATTGAAATTTCGCTACGAGTGCGCCCACTGGGTACCCCACAGTATTAAACCAGCACAGGAAGCATGTCGAATGGACCTCCCTCTTCAACATCTGCTGCGCTGTGCCAAGGAAGGGAATGAGTTCCTATCACAAGTGGTCACTGAAGACGAGATACGGTGCCATCACTTCGATTCCGAGTCAAAACGACAAAGTTTCGAGTTGAAGCACGCAGAGTTGTCGCCGCCCAAAAAATCCAAGGTAAGCTAAAGAAGGCCCTGAGAGGCGACCGATTTACCTCGGACACCGACGTCAAGCAGTACGTTGAGAACTGTTTCACAGCACAGCCCCAGGAATTTTACGAGACGGCCATTCACCGCCTTGTGTCGCAGTGGGACAAGTGCCTTAACAGTGCTCGGCAATACTTTCGAAATAACGGTATAGGTTTTCATTTTATAGCCTCCGGATCGTTTCTTTTTGAATGTCCCTTATGCAATGTAGACATACTTGAAGTACTACTACCAAGGACTTTTCCACTTGAAAACTTGAAAACGGACTGCTGTGCTCCTTTAAATTAGATGTTCCTACACAATATACAAGCTAAACATTACACCGCTGTGCCCGTGCGTGTTTGCAGTAATGCGTCTCCTTGGCTCGGCCATATTTTCGCCTAACTGGCTCTTACGTCAAATCTGCAGCCTTTGCCAGTCACTGAGCTACAGCCTCTGTTAGGAATGTCTAATATATCTCGATGATATCACCCACATGGCGCTACATCGGTGGATCCGGCGTGATCAAATTAGAACTGTAAATACGTGAGCCACCGTCCGACTCGTTGGCTGAATGGTCAGCGTACTGGCCTTCGGTTCAGAGGGTCCCGGGTTCGATTCCCGGCCGGGTCGGGTATTTTAATCGCTTCTGATTAATTCTTCTGGCTCGGGGACTGGGTGTATATGTCCGTCCCAACACTCTCCTCATCATAGTCAGACAACATACTACACTACCATCCACCACAGAAACACGCAATAGTGCTTACATCCCTCCATAGAGGGTTGGCGTCAGGAAGGGCATCCGGCCGTAAAACAGGGCCAAATCCACATGTGCGACGCAGTTCGCACCCGCGACCCCACAGGTGTGGGAAAATCGGCAGAAAAAGAAGAAGAAGAAATACGTGAGCCACCACCATGCCCTGCCAAGGACAAATAATTTGCTGAGAGAGAATGTACTTTTTATATAAATGCTTTTTATTATACAGTAGCAAAGGAAGTTTTCAGGAGGAAACAAAGGCAGCTGACCAAGCGTGAACTGAGCGTACATATGTATACCTAAGTGTTACGTTTTCCTGTTGTATGGAAATGAAACCTGGACCACCAGAAAACGTGACGTGCAGTGACTATGAGTCTTGAGGTGTAAAAAGGGAGAAGACTTCTAAAACACAACAACAAATATGTTGTACAAACCAGGAAGTTCTGGAACGGGTAGGAGAAGAGGGGAGTTAAATTAAGATGATGACGAAAAGGAGAAAAACTTGTATTGGACAGATAATAATCATAAAGAGAAAGAAAATTCCTTAGGAAAATCTTAGGTCCAAAGAAGTCGCTAGATTCACAACCCATATTCGGATTGAGATCAGGATTGGGATCAGATACCGAGAACGAAGAATTATCTACAATCTGTATAAAAATTAGTCTGCAGTGATAAGAACCGAGGGCTTTGAAAAAGAAGCAGCAATCCAGAAAGGAGTGAGGCAAGGCTGCAGTCCCCCCCCCCCTCCTTTTCGTTTACATAGAACAGGCAGTAAAGGAAATCAGAGAGTAATTTGGAAAGGGAATCACAGTCCAAGGAGAGGAAATCAAAACCTTGAGATTTGCCGATGATATTGTTATTTTATCTGAGACTGCAGACGATCTCGAGAAGCTGCTGAATGGTATGGACGAAGTCTTGGGTAGGGAGTACAAGATGAAAACAAATAAGTCCAAAACAAAAGTAATGAAGTACAGTCGAAAGAAGGCAGGTGATGCACGAAATATTAAATTAGGAAATGAAGTCTTAAAGGAAGTAGATGAATATTGTTAGTTGGGTAGTAAAATAACTAACGATGGCAGAAGTAAAGAGGACATAAAATGCAGATTAGCACAAGCAAGGAAGAGCTTTCTTAAGAAAAGAAATTTGCTCACTTCAAACATTGATATAGGAATTAGAAAGATGTTTTTGAAGACTTTCATGTGGAACGTGGCATTGCATGGAAGTGAAACATGGACGATAACTAGCTCAGAAAGAAAGAGAATAGAAGCTTTTGAAATGTGGTGTTACAGAAGAATGCTGAAGGTGAGATGGATAGATCGAATTACAAATGAAGAGACTGAATCGAATTGGTGAGAGGAGATCGATTTGGCTAAATTTGACGAGAAGAAGAGATAGAATGATAGGACACAGCTTAAAACACTCAGGACTTGTGCAGTTGGTTTTTGAAGGAAGTGTACGTGGTAAGAACGGTAGATGTAGACCAAGGTATGAATATGACAAGCAGATTAGAGCAGATGTAGGATGCAGTAGTTACGTAGAAATGAAAAGGTTAGCACAGGATAGGGTGGCATGGAAAGCTGCAGCAAACCAGTCTATGGACTGATGACTCAAACACATTCGGATTGAGACAGAATCTAGAACTGTATGATAAAGTTGAGAAGACAGCAACTACTATGAGAGAAAGACGACACATTAAGAAGATAAATCCAAAGAAACTGGCACACAGGATACTTACTTCATCTACAAGAAAAATGGAAGGCACAAACTTTATGGCTTAAGGAGATTCACAAGGTCTTGGAAGAAGTGGAGATCCATGAGGAAAGAAAAATCTTTAGGAATAAAATTTGAGGAATGAGGAATGCACCGGAGAAAGTCGTCAAGTCACGAAACATCTCGGTTAAAGGGCGACAAAGGAGAAGTCGAAGACTTAAGAACATCCGGAAGGAGTGCAAAGAGAGGGGAATACGTTTGAGAGAGAGAAGATCTGGTGGACTGTGCAAACACGGTCCATGATTACTGTATAATAATAATAATAATAATCATAATAATAATAATAATAATAATAATAATAATAATAATAATAATAATTGTATTACCTCAGCTACCATGTGCAGGTTATTTGGTTTGACGCCATTTAAGTTGCCTGTACGGCAGTTTTCATGTTCCGCTTTATTCTACCAAATGGCAGAGAAGCGGGGCGATCTATGGGAGAGTTTTATTTAATTTTATCACGTAAACAGCAGACATTGCCTGTAAAACTCGTATTCAGAAGTACACTAGGTTTTTAACTGTCTATCAGACTGCCTTGAAGTGCCTACTCCATTTCATTTCGAGACAAATGATATGTTTATCGCAAAGTTCCGCTTATAATGCTAGCTTATGTCTTTCATTGACATGCCCTGTCCATTTAGTGTTACATCACAGGCTTGATAGCCTACTTACAAAGCTGATCAAATCAAGCACTAATGGATCCGTTTGCTGTATCTTCAAATTTCTGCTTGTGCCTTTGCTGGCGGTACCTAGTGTTTACAGTGCACTATGTCTTCTGGTATGGGCTAGAGCAATTTTGTTACTTTCATTGATCTGTCTCAGCTTTATCCTTGGCTTTGACAATATGAAAGTGACTGAGGTATGAGCGATGCTAGTAATGCCATTCCTTCTGAATGGTGTGAAAATATTGCTCATAGGGTCAGTTGGTGCATGCATTTCAGTGGGCTTGGCAGACTGATATGTAATAGCAACTTCTGGCTCGGTGAGGAAAGCAACGGGAAACTACCTCACTCCTCAATTCCCTAGTACGCCTCTTCAGTGATGCCTAGGCCATCTATGACAGCTGATGGCGGAACTGTTGAGGATCCAACCAGCCTTCAGGCTGAGGACTAAACAACAATGGATACTTGGAACAGTAAACTGTAATGAAATTTGAGAACAGAACTTCAACTACTTGAGTTCACATTCCTAATTCCCCGATACGCAAAACGAACACGCTAATCTTTGCACTTAAAGATGGTCGGTAAGCTTTTTATGAGGCTATCCGTTGTCTAATCTCCGACAGGTTCGTAGTTAACAGAATAATTCTCTTCATTTCCAATGACCTTTATCTTCACATCCCTTTTCTTTTCTCTGCAGTTGGCTTTACGTCGCAGGGACACAGAATAGTTTTATGACAACGATGGGATAGGAAAGGGCTAGGCGTGGAAAGGAAGCGGTCGTGGCAAGGTACAGCCCCAGCATTTGCCTGGTATGAAAATGGGAAACTGCCGGGCTGAGTGGCTTAGACGGTTAAGGCGCTGGCCTTCTAACCCCAATTTGGCAGGTTCGATCCTGGCTCAGTCCGGTGGTATTTGAAGGTGCTCAAATACCACAGCCTCGTGTCGGTAGATTTACTGGCACGTAAAAGAACTCCTGCGGGACTAAATTCCGGCACCTCGGCGTCTCCGAAGACCGTAAAAGTAGTTAGTGGGACGTAAAGCAAATAACATTATTCTTATTATTATTATTATTATTATTATTATTATTATTATTATTATTATTATTATTATTATTATTATTATTATTATTATTAAAATGGGAAACCCCGGACAACCACCTTCATGACTGCCGACAGTGGAGTTTGAACCCACTATTTCCCGAACGCAAGCTCAAAGCTGCACGTCCCTAACCGCACAGCCAACTCTCTCGGTAACTTACGTCCCGTAAACCAAATTCGCCGTATGAATTTGTCATCCCAAACAATGTTAGTGTACCTCATGCCATCTATCCATGCATGACTAAATATATTTCTGTATAATTTATAAAGTAAGGGGGTTGCAATAGAAATAATGTCTCCACTCTATTCACTAAAATGCCGTAAATGTACAAAAAGTGCTCTAAATTAATGCAATCACTCTGCTTTTATATGTTATTTTTTTAAAATTATTCTTACTTACTGTGCTATAATTATCCAATTCTCTTCTTTCCTACTTTATTCTAAAATCGCGTATTTTACTATTTGGTATTATTCTACTGACATCTCGTTTACTCTTTTACATTTAATTCTGTTCTAAAATATTGTAATCGATCTATTCTATTTACTTACGTCATAGACAGGAGGAGCATGGTTCCTCCTGAGATCTATCAGGTTGAGACCAAACATCATCTCTGTGTCCGGTGATGTAATGTAGAGGAGGGGCTCCCTACGGGACAGGGCTAGGTCCCATGCTATTACTGGTGTGCCAGCGTCCTTCAGGTCGAGCTGCCACCAGCGTCGATCACGCAAGCTGTAGACCAGCAGTCCCCCGCGGCCGGAGTCTCCTATGTAGGCACGAGGAGCCAGAGAACCCGTGGAGTCAACCACTAACGAACTCAACCACTTTCCAGGCGTGTCTGTCAGTTCAATGTGCAACAACTGTAACAGAAATTATCTCAACTGAACACATGCCAGCAATAATGTTTATAATTGATAGTATATGAAAAACATCTCCATTAGTTCAAACTTGTTTGATTGTCTTCTAAGCAGTTAGGGAATTAAATTTCACCCTTTGTGATCCAATGAGCCCCATACTCTTCAATATAGCGGTCTCAGACCTAATACCCACTATAAAGGTCGAAGGCGACGAGGTACATATACACATGTATGCAGATGACATGGTACTCGTATCAAAAAAAAAACACGAAAAACTACAGGCTGCTTTCAACAAGCTGAACATTTGGGCAGAGAACAATAAATTCAGAATTAATCGACAAAAGACGGTACAGATGATCTTCCGCAAGGGAGGCAGAACTGCATTAACAGAGAAAATTCACTATGAAAATGGAGGAGAAACTATGCCAATCGTAAACAACTTTAAATATTTGGGCATTACATTACAGACGTCAGGAACTACTTATACCAGACACATCAAGGATAGAGTGGCTGCGGCCGTAATAGCAATGAATGACATCTTGATTTTACGCAAACTTTCGGGTGAAGTCGCTATGAAATTGTTCCATGCAAAAATATCTCAGATACACCACGTACGGACTAGAATTGATATGGGAACATCTCACTAAAGGAAATATTCGAGACATTGAAAGTGTAAAAGCAATCTACATGAAAAATATATTATGTTTGTCCAAATTCACTCCTTCAAGACTATGTTACGAGCTGACAAGAGAACTCTTCTATACAGAAGAACTACGTCACAAACTGATATTGCCGTCTACAGATGCATTCAACCAGTTACAAACAGAGCTGCAAACCAAGAAGGGAGATATATAAGAAACATTTTACACCACAGAGGCTATGACCAGTACGGATTGGATGAAGGCAAACTATGAACTCAGGCACATAGTGACTAGATTAGCAACACATGGTTTTCATCATCGTGTGTGTGCTAACAAAACTTTCCACACCCCGAGAAAGGAATGTATATGTGTACTGTGCGAGAAGACTTACGACTTATATCATGTTGTGACGTGTACTAAAAACAGATGGGACTAACCAAATTCTGGTTGATGTAATTAGTCATGGAAACATATTTGAATGGCCATTGGCTGCAGTAAAATCTTTAAAATTTAGGGATGACATAAAATGGATCATTATAGAGTTTTGCAGCTAGTGTTTCACCAAAGTATGCTTAGTTTAAATAAAAATTAAGTCATCTGAAATTCTGAAAGTGAACAGCTATGCCCGTAATTTTCAGATAAGTGACTTTTAATGAGTCAAGAATACTACGAGATACACGCTATACGTAGGAGTGCTGATTGATGCCGTTTAGAAATCAGAAATTGAAAGTTTGTAGCGTTCATACATTTTAATTTAGTGTTTCATAGTGTTTTTAAGAACATAGAATGTGAGTTTTCTCATAAATAGGCGTTTTGATAATATTAATATAAAATCAAAATCACGTTTACGTAGAGCCAATAGTAAAATATCAATTTATAAAGCATTAGAAAACTGTAGTTTAAAATTTATATGGGCTAAAACACAACATTTAAAGAATATTATGATACAAAATCAGAATAAAATTCAAGTCGTGTTCATGAATCAATGGCAATGTTGAAGGAAATCACAGAACACACCTGAACATTTGTTTCTGTCATTCGTGTTCTCTTAACACAAAAAAGCTCCATGGATACACTGTACAGCTGCTTGGGAAAACTCTTGAGTATTTGAATTTAACAGATAACAACATTTGCAGTCAGTCAAAGGGTTCACAACGCCTCGGTTTAAGTGTCAAGGAAATTTTACTAGTTTCAAAGAAGTTGGAAATGTATGGAACATTTCCTTTGATAAATTATTCCAATCCCTAATTTCTCTTCTGTAAACGAATATTTGCTCCAATAACTCCTCTTCAATTCTAACTTTATCTTCATATTGCGATATTTCCTACTTTTTAAAATTATTACAATTTGTTTTGCGTCGCACCGACACAGCTAGGTTTTATGGCGACGATGGGGTAGGAAAGGGTTAGGAGTGGGAAGGAAGCCCTTTTCTTTGCTGTTTGCTTTGCGTCGCACCGACGCAGATAGGCCTTATGGCGACGATGGGAGAGGAAAGTCCTAGGAATGGGAAGGAAGCGGTCGTGGCCCTAATTAAGGTACAGCCCAGCATTTTTCTGGTATAAACATGGGAAACCACGGAAAACCATATTCAGGGCTGCCGACAGTGGGATTCGAACCCACTATCTCCCGGATGCGAGCTCACAGCTGCGCTCCCCTAACCACACGGCCAACTCGCCCGGTGGGAAGGAAGCGGCCGTGGCCTTAATTAAGGTACAACCCTACCATTTGCCTCGTGTGAAAATGGGAAACCACGGTTTGGTTTTCCTACTTTTAAAAACTCTTGGTCTTCTCCACGGAGTCGGCGATGATGCTTTCTATAATCAGCCTGAGATCTTGACGTGAAAAGCCTAATGTTGCGAAAATTTGGGTCACGGGTTGATAAATAGTTCCCCGCGTGCTGGGCAGAAGTCCGTGAACAACGAACTGATGGCTCCCGTAGCGTTCACGATATTTCTCTCTCAGGAAAGAAACGCACTCTATATAAATGTTCTTTTTTGGACTTACTCGGCTTGCGAAGACTGATTTATATTGTTTGTTTCATAACGATTTGTCCGGTCAAGAATATATGCAAAGCGAGAATTTTTCTTGCAAGCAACAATATCAAGAAATCTATTGGAGCTATGTTCATCCAGCGCGCGGACCTCTTCGAAACAATTATAACCCTCATTCATCAAGAAAGAAAAAAGATGAATTTTTATTTGAAAAATCTTTGGTTTCGCATTCATAGTATCTGGTGGTGACACGGGTCCGTTCGTATCGCCATTTAGAACGCCTGGAAAGTATGCATAGCCACTTACGGTATGGACGGACAAGTTGCCGGCTTAACTCCTAACCATTCCAGGGCAAGGACACCTGTGTTATCGCTGCTGTAGTGCGGGTTGTGGCCTGCAGCTACCGAGCTCCGTGCAGAGAGAGTATTAATACAAATTTCTGTATCTGAAATGTTTCCTTATAAATATAAAAATGCTGCTTCCGTAAATAAAAGTTTTGTAAGCTGGAAGTGTAAAGTGAATAACTTCCTAGGAAGAGTATTAAATAAATACTGCTCTAAAATTCCATTGAAAATTACGGGTTACAATTTGGCTCACCTACTGAACAAGACTATTTTATGTTTCTTACTAGGTTAAAACATGTGCCAAAGAGCTAGAGTTCCCCAACATTTAGTTAATAATTTCTCGAGTTCCACGAAAGAAAGGAGTTTGGGAAACATTGCTCTACTAGAATGGCTGAGAATAGGATTGTACTAACTACGCTTCTCATTTGGCTTACCGAGCAAGGAGCTACGCTTGAATTCGGGAGATAGTGGGTTCGAGCCCCATTGTTGGCAGCCCTGAAGATGGTTTTCCATGGTTTCCTCTTTTGTACACCAGGAAAATGCTTGGGGTGTATCTTAATTAAGGCCACAGTCGCTTCCTTCCCACTCCTAGCCCTTTCCTATCCCATCATCGCCGTAAGACGTATCTGCGTCGGTGCGACGGAAAGTAAATTGTGAAAAAAAAAATTAAATTATGGTTACAGCAGCTGAATAGGTAGATAAGAACCAGAGGGTCAAATTTACAACCATACAATCCCAGTTTCGCAAGTTGGACCTGTGCCGAGGTATCCAATTTTCCGATTTGAAAGGCGAGCAAAACTTCAAGGGGATCTCAGTTTTATAGCGTGGGTTGGCGACCACGGGGACCTTATGTGAATACGGTATTGTTTCCATTTATTTGTCGAAGACGCGTCACTTTCCCTTGTTCACGAACCTTGACAATCAATCAATCAATCAATCAATCAATCAATCAATCAATCAATCAATCAATCAATCAATCACCATTGGTCTCCATTTAGGCCTGTCACCCACGTGGCAGATACCTCATCAGTTGTTTACCTTTCTGTAGGTATTAAGTTTGCGAAACATAAGGTGTCTTTCAATTTTATGCCCTTCGTGACCGATTATGAAAACTAATCCCGCCAAGCAATATGTCTGAGAGAGCTGTCGCGCTCCCCGTTCTCTCCACATGGTTATGAGGGTATTTAGGGGTTGTAGTAATGATGTAAAGGAGATGGCATATACCTCTCTGGTAAGAACCCAACTAGAGTATGGTTCCAGTGTATGGGACCCTCACCAGGATTACCTAATTAAAGAACTGGAAAAAATCCAAAGAATAGCAGCTCGATTTGTTCTGGGTGATATCCGACAGAAGAGTAGCGTTACAAAAAAGTTGAAAAGTTTGGACTGAGAAGACTTCGGGGAAAGGAGACGAGCTGCTCGGCTGAGTGGTATGTTCCGAGCTGTCAGTGGAGAGATGGCGTGGATTGACATCAGTAGACGAATAAATTTGAGTGGTGTCTTTAAAAGTAGGAAAGATCACAATATGAAGATAAAGTTGTATTCAAGAGGACAAATTGGGGCAAATATTCGTTAATAGGAAGGGGAGTTAGAGATTGGAATAACTTACCAAGGGAGTTCAATAAATTTCCAATTTCTTTGAAATCATTTAAGATAAGGCTAGGAAAACAACAGATAGGGAATCTGCCACCTGGGCGACTTCCCTAAATGCAGATCAGTAGTGATTGTTTGATTGTCAATGACTGTTGGCCAACTGGCTGAGCACCATGCTTGGAAGGACTGAACCTCTTCCTCTTCTAATTACGGTGTGATTTTATTGATTTATTTATTTATTTATTTATTTATTTATTTATTTATTTATTTATTTATTTATTTATTTATTTATTTATTTATTTATTTATTTATTTATTTATTTATTTATTTATTTATTTATTTATTTATTTATTTATTTATTTATTTATTTATTTATTTATTTACTTAACGTATGGCATATACAGCGTATACACTGTAGAGAAATTAAAACTGAAAAAGAGTTGCAATATGTTTAACAAAGGAAAAGGGAGCGACAACAGCCCTTACAGCTAACAATCAGGATTCTTCAGCCAGTCAAGTGCCTTAGTGGTAACAACAATGAAGTCACTCTTTTTGCCTGCATAAGACCTGACAGAACATTGAAATGATCTGGCTGTCGTCCCCACAGTCACAGGCAGCTGACTGATTTAAGCCCACTTCACTGCTGACGCAGCACAGCTTCCTTGATTGGATCGTAATCCTAGTAAGACGAGCCCGTAGAATACGGGGTAGGTTAAATCCCAGGAGCCTAGCAATCTGCGTGCAGTTCTGGAAGTGACTTGGAGGATCATTCTTCTCATATTTGTTTCAGGTTAAAAGCTTTGGTCGACTGAATGTAACATGCGGATAGGTGTGCGGGGAGTTCTTGATGCCAGTTAAGGGTGTAACACATACTGGTTCAGCAGATCAGCATGAACACGTAACTGAGAGTTAGAAAGTATATTTCATTATTCTCAGACAAGGACATCAATCAATCGATCAATACTGATCTTCATTTAGGGCAGTCGCCCAGGTGGCAGATTCCATATCGGTTGTTTTCCTATACTTTTCTTGAATGATTTCAAAGAAATTGGTAAGTTATTGAACATCTTCCTTGGTACGTAATTCCAATCCCTTACTCCCCTTCTTGTCTGTTAGGTCATCAGCCCAGAGGCTGGTTGGATCCTCAAATAGCACCACATAAGGCTATGCAGTTATAGGGAAACAGCAAAAACCGATGGCAGAGCCCAAATGATGCGTACTAGGCAAGATGAGGAGTCAGGTAGTTTGCCATTGCTTTGCTCACTGGGTTAGAATTTGCCACTGCAGCACGACTGACCCTATGAGCAACACCTTTCATAACACTGAGACACTAGTTGTGCTCCGAATGTCATTATTCAGCACCACCCATACCCCAGCAGCTTCCATATTGTCACAGCCATGGATGAGACTGAGACTTCAGTGGACGCTACACTTTACTCTGGCCTGTGCCAAGAGACGGATACAAAAATACTGCACCCGTCAAGAAATGGCAACATTCTTATAAATGAATATTTGCCCCAATTTGTCCTCTTGTATTCCAACTTTACCTTCATATTGTGATTTTTCCTACTTTTAAAGACGCCACTCAAATTTATTCGTCTACTAATGTCATTCCGCGCCATCTCTCCGCTGACAGCTCGGAACTTACCACTTAGTCGACCAGCTCGTCTTCTTTCTCCCAATTCCTCCCAGCCTAAACTTTGCAACATTTTTGTAACACTACTCTTTTATCGGAAATCGTCCAGAACAAATCGAGCTGCTTTTCTTTGGATTTTTTCTAGTTCCTGAATCAAGTAATCCTGGCGAGGGTCCCATACACTGGAACCATACTCTAGTTGGGGTATTACCAGATACTTATTCTATATGCCCTCTCCTTTACAGCCTTACTGCAACCCCTAAACACCGTCATAACCATGTGCAGAGATCTGTACCCTTTATTTACAATCCCACTTATGTCATTACGCCAATGAATATATTTCCTTCACTGGAATTCTCCCGTCTGAGGAATTATTAGCTGAGACGTGGGAGGAAGCCAAGGAGCATTCCTTCGAACTTCTGAAGCAAGCAGGGAAGATAGGTCTCAAAATCGCCTTTGGAAAGATAAAAATAATAACCAACATTAAGAATCCACCAAAATATTTGAAAGTGGGGGAACAAATCGTCAGGGATTTCAAATACTTTGGTGAATAGATCAGTTGGAATGGTCTTGAGAAGAAAGCAATAGAATCTCGACAAACCGAAGTAGAAACAGCCTTCCATCTTGCGAAAGACACGCACAACAAAAATCCCTCTCCTGGAATTCCAAGATCAGACATTATAATACAGTAGTCAGCCTGAAGGCCCTTACGCTGCAGAAACACTGTCTACAACCACATATGTCATAATGGAAAAGTTGGAGATCAAGAAAAGGAAAATACTACGAAAAATTCTAGGCCCCAAATTCCATAATAACGAACTTTCACACATCAGCAATGAAACCCTATATAGGAAAACGGAAAGGATTTCCGACACAATAAAGAAAAGGAGAATTGATTTATATGGCCACATCCTAAGAATGGACCTGAAAAGGATAACTAAAAGAATCTTCGATTATTTTCGCAATAAGATAACCAAGCCGAACTGGTTTGAGGAAACTGAGAAGGACCTACGAGAGTTCCAAATTACAGAAGAGAAATAACCAAAGATAAAATAAAGAGGTGTTAGGACAGGGTGAAGCCCGAACGACTACACAGAATTTCTGAAGATGAGAGGCAGACAAGGCCTTGTCTGTGTCTGTTAGGTCATCAGTCCAGAGGTTGGTTGGATCCTCAAATAGCACTACCAAAGGCTATGCAGTTATAGGGAAACCGCAAAAGCCAATGGCAGAGCCCAAATGAGGCGTACTAGGCAAGATGAGGAGTGAGGTAGTTTGCCATTGCTTTCCTCACTAGACCAAAAGATGCTACTGCAGCACGACTGATCCTATGAGCAACACCTGTCATAACACTCAGACACCAGTTGTGCACCGAATGTCATTACTCAGCACCACCCATACCCCAGCAAGTTCCATATTGTCACAGCCATGGATGAGACTGGGACTTCGGTGGAAGCTACATTTTTCTCTGGCCTGTGCCAAGAGACGGATACAAAAATACTGCATCCATCAAGAAATGGCAACAGGCGAGGACAAAGCCTAAGGATGTAAAAGTACTGGGAGGAGAGAAAAACACGACTCATTAACCATTGATCGATCTATCGTACACCAAAGTGGATGAAACGGATAATAATAATAATAATAATAATAATAATAATAATAATAATAATAATAATAATAATAATAATAATAATAATAATAATAATGGTTCATGTTTGTGGGTTACTGTAGTCACGTCCTAGTTCGTGAACCATGGGCAACGGCTGAGTGGCCTAGTAAGTGGTCCTGAGAGTCGGGATACCAGTTGCTATGGAATGGGAGTGGGCATCTCTGACATATTCTGAGTCCTGGCCCTCCTTGTGCTCAGGCGGCTAGGACGACACAATTCACCGGTGGTCCATAACCCGTTAGAGGAGAGATCCTCACTTGGACTATGTGCAAGTAGGGCAGCATCCTGCTTCATGAATTTACCGAGCTCAGAACACTTTAAGCAAACCTCGGACCTATGGGAGTAATGGAGTCCCACACCCATTTGACAGGCGAGGGACTCCTTGGAAACAACTTGGCGAACGAAATGGAATTCGATGGGGAGCTATCAATATTAATGGGGCTTATGGAAGAAAGAAGGTAGAACTTGCTGAGTCAGCAAAGAGAATGCATCTGGATGTGCTAGGAGTAAGTGATATTCGGGTAAGGGGAGATAAGGAGGAAGAGATAGGAGATTATAAAATGTACTTGACGGGTGTTAGAAAGGGAAGGACAGAGTCTGGGGTAGGGCTCTTTATCAGGAATACCATTGCACGCAACATAGTTTCTATTAGGCACGTAAGTGAGCGAATGATGTGGGTAGATTTGTCAGTGGGAGGAATTAAGACAAGAATTGTGTCCGTGTATTCACCATGTGAGGGTGCAGATGAGGATGAAGTTGACAAGTTTTATGAAGCATTGAGTGACACCGTGGTCAGGGTCAACAGCAAGGATAGAATCGTGCTAATGGGCGATTTCAATGCGAGAGTTGGGAATAGAACGGAAGGATACGAAAGGGTGATTGGTAAATGTGGGGAAGATATGGAAGCTAATGAGAATGGGAAGCGTTTGCTGGACTTCTGTGCTAGTATGGGGTTAGCTGTTACGAATACATTCTTCAAGCATAAGGCTATTCACCGCTACACATGGGAGGCTAGGGGTACCAGATCCATAATAGACTATATCTTAACAGACTTTGAATTCAGGAAATCTTTTAGGAATGTACGAGTTTTTCGGGGATTTTTCGATGATACAGACCATTATCTGATCTGTAGCGAACTAAGTATCTCTAGGCCTAGGCTAGAGAAAGTGAAATCTGTCTGCAAACGAATAAGGGTAGAAAATCTCCAGGATGAGGAAATTAGACAGAAGTACATGGATATGATTAGTGAGAAGTTTCGAACAGTAGACAGTAAGCAGGTTCAGGATATAGAAAGTGAATGGGTGGCATACAGGGATACTGTAGTAGAAACAGCAAGGGAATGCCTAGGAACAACTGTGTGTAAAGATGGGAAAAGGCGAACATCTTGGTGGAATGATGAAGTGAGAGCAGCCTGTAAACGTAAAAAGAAGGCTTATCAGAAATGGCTCCAAACAAGGGCCGAGGCAGACAGGGATTTGTACGTAGATGAAAGAAACAGAGCGAAACAAATAGTTGTTGAATCCAAAAAGAAGTCATGGGAAGATTTTGGTAATAACCTGGAAAGGCTAGGTCAAGCAGCAGGGAAACCTTTCTGGACAGTAATAAAGAATCTTAGGAAGGGACGGAAAAAGGAAATGAACAGTGTTTTGAGTAATTCAGGTGAACTCATAACAGATCCCAGGGAATCACTGGAGATGTGGAGGGAATATTTTAAACATCTTCTCAATGTAAAAGGAAATCATCATGGTGGTGTTGCAAACAGTCAAGCTCATGGGGAGGAGGAAAATGATGTTGGTGAAATTATGCTTGAGGAAGTGGAAAGGATAGTAAATAAACTCCATTGTCATAAGGCAGCAGGAATAGATGAAATTAGACCTGAAATGAAGTATAGTGGGAAGGCAGGGATGAAATGGCTTCATAGAGTAGTCAAATTAGCGTGGAGTGTTGGTAAGGTACCTTCAGATTGGACAAAAGCAGTAATTTCACCTATCTATAAGCAAGGGAACAGGAAGGATTGCAACAACTATCGAGGTATCTCATTATTAGTATACCAGGCAAAGTATTCACAGGCATCTTGGAAGGGAGGGTGCGATCAGTCGTTGAGAGGAAGTTGGATGAAAACCAGTGTGGTTTCAGACCACAGAGAGGCTGTCAGGATCAGATTTTCAGTATGCGCCAGGTAATTGAAAAATGCTACGAGAGGAATAGGCAGTTGTGTTTATGTTTCGTAGATCTAGAGAAAGCATATGACAGGGTACCGAGGGAAAAGATGTTCGCTATACTGGGAGACTATGGAATTAAAGGTAGATTATTAAAATCAATCAAAGGCATTTATGTTGACAATTGGGCTTCAGTGAGAATTGATGGTAGAATGAGTTCTTGCTTCAGGGTACTTACAGGAGTTAGACAAGGCTGTAATATTTCACCTTTGCTGTTTGTAGTTTACATGGATCATATGCTGAAAGGTATAAAATGGCAGGGAGGGATTCAGATAGGTGGAAATGTAGTAAGCAGCCTGGCCTATGCTGACGACTTGGTCTTAGTGGCAGACTGTGCCGAAAGCCTGCAGTCTAACATCTTGGAACTTGAAAATAGGTGCAATGAGTATGGTATGAAAATTAGCCTCTCGAAGACTAAATTGGTGTCAGTAGGTAAGAAATCCAACAGAATTGAATGTCAGATTGGTGATACAAAGCTAGAACAGGTCGATAATTTCAAGTATTTAGGTTGTGTGCTTTTCCAGGATGATAATATAGTAAGTGAGATTGAATCAAGGTGTAGTAAAGCTAATGCAGTGAGCTCGCAGTTGCGATCAGCAATATTCTGTAAGAAGGAAGTCAGCTCCCAGACGAAACTATCTTTACATCGGTCAGTTTTCAGACCAACTTTGCTTTATGGGAGCGAAAGCTGGGTGGAGTCAGGATATCTTATTCATAAGTTAGAAGTAACAGACATGAAAGTAGCAAGAATGATTGCTGGTACAAACAGGTGGGAACAATGGCAGGAGGGAACGCGGAATGAGGCGATAAAGGCTAATTTAGGAATGAACTCGATGGATGAAGCTGTACGCATAAACCGGCTTCGGTGGTGGGGTCATGTAAGGCGACTGGAGGAGGATAGGTTACCTAGGAGAATAATGGTCTCTGTTATGGAGGGTAAGAGAAGTAGAGGGAGACCAAGACGACGATGGTTAGACTCTGTTTCTAACGATTTAAAGATAAGAGGTATAGAACTAAATGAGGCCACAACACTAGTTGCAAATCGAGGATTGTGGCGACGTTTAGTAAATTCTCAGAGGCTTGCAGACTGAACGCTGAAAGGCATAACAGTCTATAATGATAATGTATGTATGTATGTATGTGTAATAATAATAATCTTACTTTTTTCAGAGATACAGAGGTGTCGAAAATTTTGTACCATGGAAGTTATTTTGCGTGCCGATAAATCTACCGACGCGAGGCTGGGATATTTGAGCAACTTTAAATATAATTGAATTGAGTGGGGATTGAAGCCATCAATGAATCATTTATTAATGATCTGCATTTAAGACTGTCGTCCAATTGACAGATTCCCTATCACAGGTTTACCTAGCATTTTTTAAATGTTTTTAAAAACTTGGATATTTATCAAACATTTCCCTAGATAAAATATTCCAATCCCTTAATCCCCGTCCTATAAATGAATATTTGCTCCAGTGTCTCCTTTTGAATTCCAGCTTCATTTTCATATTATGAACTTTTCTAGTTTTAAAAGATCCACTCAAGCTTATTCGTTTACTAATGTCATCCCACGCTACCTCTCCACAGACAGCTCGGAACATACCACATAGTCAATCTCCTTACTCCCAAGTCTTCCTTGCGCAGAGTTTCCGACATTTGTGTAACACTACTCCTTTGTCGGAAATCACCCAAAACAAATCGTACTGCCTTCCTTTGGACCGAGGAAGTTGGCCGTGCGGTTAGGGGCGCGCAGCCATGAGCTTGCATTCGGGAAATAGTGGTTCGAACCCCACTGTCGGTAGCACTGGAAATGGTTTTCCGTGGTTTCCCATTTTCACACCAGGCAAATGCAGGGGCTGTACCTTAATTAAGACCACGGCCACTTCCTTCCCACTCCTACCCCTTTCCTGCCTTTCCTATCTCATCGTTACCATAAGACCAATCTGTGTCGGTGCGACGTAAATCCAATAATAATAATAATAATAATAATAATAATAATAATAATAATAATAATAATAATATAATTAATTAATAATTCATTAATATAATATAATTAATTATTATTATTATTATTATTATTATTATTATTATTATTATTATTATTATTATTATTATTATTATTATCATTATTACTTCAAAGTATATACGTTCCGTTGACAGCCTACTTTCTTTGTGAACTGCAGTTTCTCTTGATATATTTTGGAAAGGGCAATCTCTATCAGATAAATGTTATCATTGGGCGTTGGCTTCAAATACCCTGGAGATCTTGCATACTCCATTAAGCACCTTATCTTCTTCCCTTGCACGTTTAGATCCGTCCCGCACTAGCTGCTCTGCTGCTAGCATTTATCGTCAAGAATACGATTTTGAATCTCGGCGCAGTGGCTTCGTATTTCAGAGTGATTTAATATGATAGTCTCCTGCCAGTAGATATGCAAGATAGAGAACCGTGTTCAGGTAAAATTTGGCACTACGTCCTCTCTTAAGCCCGATAGTTCTTCATGGGCCTGAAAAATGATTATTATTATATTTGTTAATATTTTTGTTATTTGTTTTATGTCCCACCAACTACACGTATGGTTTTCGAAGACGCTAAGGTGCCGAAATTTTGACCTTCAGGAGTTCTTTTACGTGGCAGTAAATTTACAGACACGAAGCTGACGTATTTGAGCACATTCAAATACCACCATACTGATTCAGGATTGAATCTACCAATTTGGGGTCAGAAGGCAGCGCTCTGCCGTCTTCGCTACTCAACCCGGTATTATTATTATTATTATTATTATTATTATTATTATTATTATTATTATTATTATTATTATTATTTCGTTTCGGCCAACTAAGGACCACGTCATTTCAACTGTTTCCCTTGAGCTTTAATGTTGCTCCAGTATTCCTTCATTCGTATACGGTGTTGCTCCTTTCGCTCTTCCGTCCATGCCTTTCCAGTTTTCATCTTCGACTTTGGTAGGAAACTCTGATGTTCTTGGAGTTTTTTCTTAAGTGGGACACGCTCCTGGATATCTTCAAATGAGATCCCCATCTCCTGCAGATCTTTCTGTATATTATTATTATTATTATTATTATTATTATTATTATTATTATTATTATTATAATTATTATTATTATTATTATTATCTCTGCGTGAAAGCGAGACTGTTGACCCTTGTGAGCTAACAGTTTCTGGTACATTGCCAAGAGACCGGAGGCAATGGAAAAATTGATCATCGAGGGAAAAGTTAACGGCGGAAGTCCAAGAGGTCATGATTGTGTCATAGCGATGGGCGGACGAGCTCAAGAGCCTGAACGGAGAGAGCATGTCAGATGCGATCCACTATACTCAAGAAAGGGAATCCTGGAAGTGAGCCATGGACCTGCTTCTGCAGTATGATGTCATGACACCCTTTCATGAGATTAGAACATGAGAGTATTTATTTGAAAAGAAAATCCACGACCTGTTTCCAGTCGTTCGACCGGGTCATAAATGGAATGAATGAAGCCCACATCTAGCGGCGAGGATAGGAATTGTGCCGACTGCCGAAGCCTGTCGCACTCCTCTGGGGCAATAATTAATGACTGACAGATGAAATGAAATGATATTGGAGAGTGTTGCTGGAATGAAATACGACAGGGAAAACCGGAGTAGCCGGAGAAAAACCTGTCGCGCCTCTACTTTGTCCAGCACAAACCTCACATGGAGTGACTGGGATTTGAACTACGGAACCCAGCGGTGAGAGGCCAGCGCGCTGCCGCCTGAGCCACGGAGGCATTTTTAAATTCCATATAAATATAACTCTTTATACTGAACATCAGATTTCGACAACACGAGCAGAATGTTACGCTCTACGAAACATCTAACACGTGCAGTATCAGTCAATCAATTAATCAATCAATCAGTAAATCGCCACAGATATGCGTTTAGGGCAGATTCCCTATTAGTTGTTTACCTAGTCTTTTCTTAACATTTCAGAGAAGTTGGAAATTTATATTTAAAAACTCTCTTTGTGAATTATTCCAATCCCTAACTCCTCTTCTTATGAACGTATATTAGCCCCAACCTCACGAATTCCAACTTAATATTGTGATCTTTCCAACTTTTAAAAACATCACTCATCTGTATCATGCCTTTGATGACGGGAGCTATGCCTTCTGGTATGGGCTAAAACAAATTTGTTACTTTCATTGACCTGTCTCAGTCTCATCCTTGGCTCTGACAACATGAAAGTGACTGAGCTATGAACGATGCTAGTAATGTCATACCTCATGCAGCCAGTCTCTGTTATGAATGGTGTGAAAATGTCACTCATAGTGACGGTTTCTGCGTGCTTTCCAATGGGCTTGGCAGACTGATATGTATTAGCAACTACCGGCTCGGTGAGGAAAGCAGCGGAGAACTACCTCACTCCTTTCCCTAGAATGCTTTTTCAATGAATAATAATAATAATAATAATAATAATAATAATAATAATAATAATAATAATAATCCGAAGCCAGAATGCCTATATGCAAGCGAGTGTCTGGCATTAAACTATAATTTAGATAAGCTAGAAATACTAGAAAGGCGAATCATGAGGAAAATATTAGGCCCACAAAACACAGCAGAAGGTTGGAAATTACGAAGTAATGCTGAAATATATCAAAAAATAGAAAATATATCAGATGTAATGAGGAAAAGGAGACTTATGTTTTTTGGACATTTATATCGAATGCAAGATAGTAGATTAACCAGTAAGATTTTCAGATATTTGTGGAGTAAGAAATCAACGACAAGCTGGGTCAACGAAGTAAGAAAGGATTTAGAAAAAAACAATATAACAACAGAAGAAATAAATAATAGAGAAGGCTTTCGGTTAAAAGTATTGAAAATAGAAGGATTCCAAGGTAGGAAAGTAAAAACGACTGGTTCAAAGTGGTCTGAAGACAGAAAGAAGAAACATAGTGAACAGATGAAAGCGTACTGGAAGAAAAGGAAAGAACAAAGAAGAAGGAATTGAAATTGGCACGTGGTCCTCTGGTGGCCCATTCGAAAGAAGAAGAAGAATAATAATAATCCGCTTTTCCCACAGCTGCGCGGTCGCGGATGCAAACTATGTTGCTCGTGTGGGTTTGACCCTGTTTTACTGCCGGATGCCCTTCTTAACTCTAACTCTATATGGAGCGATGTCACTATTGCGTGTTTCTGTAGTTGTTGGTAGTGTAGTGTACCTGAATATGAAGAGGAGAGTGTTGGGTCAAATACAAAGACCCAGTGCCCGAGCCAGAAGAATTAATCACACGCTATTAAAATCCCCGAACCGGCCGGGAATCGAACCCAGGACACTCTGAACGGAAGGCCTGAACGCTGACCATTCAGCCAAGGAACCGGACCGATAAATAATAATAATAATAATAATAATAATAATAATAATAATAATAATAATAATAATAATAATAATAATATGATGTCTTAATTTATCATCGTATCACGGTACATTACAGTCGGTATGGTCGAATCAAAGTACTTCACATAACAATCAATTAATCTCCACACCTCCTAATGTTCTTTTTTTTTTTTTTTAAGATACGAACAGCGTACCGATATCCACCCACCTAGTTCTGCCACACAGGACGTGGCTCAAGGGTCATTCACCTCATGCGTAACATAATGTGTGGTAACATCAGTTCTGCTGGCATGGCACCGTCTGCAAACTGATAATGCGATAATCATTCGGTCTCTTACTCAGCTGTTGAATGTGAGGTAACCAAGCCCACTGGCGTCATGAAGACTACAAGAAATAATGCTAAGTACATTGCCCTTGCGTGGTTCCAAACGTTCGACATCCAGGTTTTACAGCTGCCTTCTTCTTATTCCTATTCTTATTCTTATTCTTATTCTTATTCTTATTCTTATTCTATTCTCAAACAATGACTATGGTTGAGTTTTATTTAACGACTAGTTGCAGTATATATCAAAGTTATCTAACTCATCAGTTACTTTCCGCCAATATTCAGGCAGACTGTTTTACTCGGGACGCAACAGTAATCCCATCTATCGGTGATGAGAGGCAGCAGAAGAGGCAAAGCACGGCCGACTTGATGCGCCGCTCTAGCACATTATAAGGAGGGCAGCGAGGGATCCAGTCGGCCGTGGACAAGTCACGACAAAACATATCACAACAATGGCCAATGTAATGTCATTGTTGATCATTTTTATGAGCTGTCGATATTGTAGACTTTCACATTTAGTTTTGTTCCGACTTTGTGATACGAAGTGCCGAAAGTGTCCTAGTCCGTGGACACATTCGACTCGCCAGGTGCAGGTCTTTTGATTCGACTCCCGTAGGCGACCTGCGCATCGTGATGTGGATGAGGATGAAGACGACACATACACCCAGCCCCCATGCCAGCGAAATTAACCAATGATGGTTAAAATTCCCGACCTTGCCGGGAATCGAACCTGGGACCCCTGTGACCAAAGGCCAGCACGCCAACCATTTAACTATGGAGCCGGACATTTTGTGATATTAGGGCATCTAATGTAAAGGGAGTCCTTCCTTCTTACATCTTTCTCCGCGACTCTGGAGGCCCTGGAATGAACTATATTTCTAACTGGGTCTCTCTATCTTGGCCCCAGGGGCTCTGAACTTTTGAAGCGTGGGTTGGCGACCACGGGGCCCTCAGCTGATCATGGTTGCAGGATCGAAACGCGTCAGCTGATAATTAATATTACACGACTTAATATTCCCAAATAATTATCATAATGTCATTTAGTGGTCGTGAAAGTCTACGTATTAAGAATAATGCTCTAGTTTCAAACTTGCTTCCACTTACTTGCGCCAGGCTCCTCACATTCATCTATCCTATCCGACCTCTCTTGGTCAACTCTTGTTCTTTTCCGACCCCGACGCTATTTTGTTTGCGACGGCTAGGGAGTCTTTCATTTTCATGCCCTTCGTGGTCCTTGTCTTCCTTTGGGCGATAACTTCATTTTTCGAAGTATCGGACCCCTTCCAATTTTCCCTCTGATTAGTGTTATATAGAGGATGGTTGCCTAGTTGTACTTCCTCTTAAAACAATAATCACCACCACCACTCTCTCTATCTTGAGTCTGGTTACTATGGACTGACAGTTGCCATTATGCCTTGTTACTGCTCTGTAGACGATCCTGGTTGCAGGATCGAAACGCGTCAGCTGATAATTAATATTACACGACTTAATATTCCCAAATAATTATCATAATGTCATTTAGTGGTCGTGAAAGTCTACGTATTAAGAATAATGCTCTAGTTTCAAACTTATTACATAACGGGTGTTTTAATTTTACTCAATTTTTGTATCTGTGCAAGTACAATCCTAATTGAAATATATATTTTTAGGTCAATGTTCAATTTAATATTATAATAGTTGAGTTAGTGTGTCCCTAAAACTATACCTTACTACATGAAGACGCTACATAAAGGGGTTTTTCAGCCTCAGTGGCATGTAAACCATCAATAAATTCAAACCAATTAATTTTTTATTATTATTATTATTATTATTATTATTATTATTATTATTATTATTATTATTATTATTTATTGGCAAATGATATGGACTTACTTTTCTGCTATTTTTGTTGCTATTTTTACGTCGTACCGACAAAGACAGGTCTTATGTTTTATGGCGACGATGGGATAGGAAAAGGCTAGGAGTGGGAAGGAAGCGACCGTGGTCCTAATTGAGGTAGAGACCCAGCATTTACCTGGTGCGAAAATGGGAAACCATTGAAAACCATCTTCAGGCCTTCCGTAACTGGGGTTCGAACCCGCTATTTCCCAAATGTAAGCTGATAGCTACGTGACCCAAACCGCGCAATCACTTGCTCAATAGATGTATTCAATAATACGTGTCTGTGGTGATTGGTAGTGTGGGGTGTTGTCTGAATATGAAGAGGAGAGTGTTGGGACAAACACAAACACCCAGTCCCCGAGTCAGAAGAATTAATTTTACGCCTTTTAAATCCCCGACTCAGCCGAGAATCGAAGCCGGGACCCTCTGAAACGAAGGCCTCCACGCTGACCATTCAGCCAAGTATTCGGACAATTGAATCAATTTAGTGATATTTCTAATATAACTTAGAATGAATCATCTTGTAGCTAAATAGGATATTAATCATGTCTCTTTCATTAGTTGGCACTTTTCCATATTGGTTGTGCCATCACGGTCCTTGATTAACAATCTTCCCATTGTGTCTATTTCGTTTCTCTTCCATCTCTCATATACTTGCATGGGTAGTCTATTAAGTAGTTTATTGACGGGAATTACTTTTGAAAAGTAGATTAGAACTGAAGAGGTCGGGACCTCCAAGACCTCGTTTAAATATTAAGTAACAAGAATGGGTAGGCTACAGAAGAAAATGTAATACACCTTGTATTCCCTGCCTGTCGTAAGAGGCGACTAAAAGGGGTCACAGGGGCTCTTAACATGGGAGCGGTCGCCATAAGACCTATCTGTGTCGGTGCGACGTAAAATAAATTGTACAAAAAAAAAACATGGGAGCGTACCGAGCTCGATAGCTGCAGTCGCTTAAGTGCGGCCAGTATCCAGTATTCGGGAGATAGTGGGTTCGAACCCACTGTCGGCAGCTCTGAAGATGGTTTCCCGTGGTTTCCCATTTCCACACCAGGCAAATGCTGGGGCTGTGCCTTAATTAAGACCACGGACGCTTCCTTCCCGCTCCTAGCCGGTCCCTGTCCCATCGTCGCCGTAAGACCTATCTGTGTCGGTGCGTTTTTAAAGCGAATTGTAAAAAAAACATGGGAGCGTGGGTTGAGGACCTTGGAGTTCTTAGCTGAGTCTTGGCATTGCTTCCACTTACTTATGCCAGGCCTCCTCACTCTCATCTATCCTATCCAATTACCCTTGGTCAACACTTGTTCATTTCAGACCCCAATGGTATTAGGTCATGAGGCCCCGAGAGTCTTTCATTTTCACGACCCTTCATGGCTCTTGTATTTCTTTGGCCGACAACTTCATTTTTCAAAGCGTCGGATCCCTTCCATATTTCTCTCTGATTAGTATTAATAGAGGATGGTTGCCCAGTTGTACTTCCTCTTAAAACAGTAATCACCATCACCACTTTGTCCGGCTGCATGACTAAATGGTTAGCGTGCTGGCCTTTGGTCACAGGGATCCCGGGTTCGATTCCCGGCAGGGTCGGGAATTTTAACCTTAATTGGTTAATTTCGCTGGCATGGGGGCTGGGTGTATGTGTTGTCTTCATCATTATTTCATCCTCATCACGACGCGCAGCTCGCCTACGGGAGTCAAATCAAAAGACCTGCCTCTGGCGCGCCGAACTTGTCCTCGGACACTCCAGGCACTAAAAGCCATACGCCATTTTATCTCATTTTCATCACCACTTTGATTTTAGAAAGGAATTCTTTTGTTACACCTGTTTCGTGATGAATGTTAGTGATTATTCATTGACTTTGTATGGCGTTTCAGGCATAAAGTATCTCAGTGAGAAAATTAAATATAGGGTGAGTGGTTTACTTTAATTTTACAATTTGCTTTACGTCACACCAACACAGATGCGTCTTATTGCGACGATGGGGTTGGAAAGGGCGAGTAATGGGAATGAAACTATTTGCTTTACGTCGCACCAACACAGATAGGTCTTATGGCGACGATGGGATAGGAAAGGCCTGAGAATTGGAAGGAAGTGGCCGTGGCCTTAATTAAGGTACAGCCCCGGCATTTGCCTGGTGTGAAAATGGGAAACCACGGAAAACTATCTTCAGGGCTGCCGACAGTGGGGCTCGAACCCACTATCTCCCGATTACTGGATACAGGCCGCACTTAAGCGACTGCAGCTATCGAGCTCGGTGGGAAGGAAACGACGCTGGCCTTAATTAAGGTACAGTTCCAGCATTTGCGTGGTGTGAAAATGGGAAACCACAGAAAACCATCTTAATGGCTGCCAACGGTGGGATTCGAACCTAAATCTCCTGAATCCAAGTTGATAGCTACGTGACCCAAACCACACAACCACTTGCTCGGTTGTTGTGAGTAAAAAGCACATACATTGTGGTACTGAATTTGTTATGCTAGAGAAAGTAAACATAAGCTGTCGATTATCTTCTACACACACACTCAAAACAAAACATTTGAACAAGGAAGTAGCTAAAACATTGCTGCATTCTTAGTAAACCGATCGACGCAACTAAGGTTTGCGGTAAATTTGACCTTACACTTAGGGGGCTCTACGAAACAGTGACATCAGAAAATCCAGGAATTCTGTGTGGCTTAATTAACTTAGTATAATGGTCGATTTAGTAGCTACTGTATGGTTCATCCGAAAATTTTCCTTTCGTTTTGACATAAATATGTGTTATGGCTGGAGTTCATCCGAAAATTTGCGTCACGAAATGTATGACGTAATGTTACCCAGCAACCGTGCAGGCTGTGATGTGAAGTATTGATGGATGGCCATGACCGAGAGACATATTATCAAAGAGGGGTGTTAGAGTACAGATGGTCGATATAATATTGCAGGCAGTGATGTGAGGTATTAATGGACAGCCATGACTGAGATAGATACATTCTACATTATCTAATCAAAGAAGCCTCATCATCTCATCGTACCCTGGAGAAATGGTTATTTCATTCATGGTAGTTCTTTAAGCCGTGAGTTAGTTTCTCCCTTTCTATGTAATGAATCATACTTACCGACTCCAAATTCCATACAAACGACTCTCGAAAATGATTCGTTAGATACAAATAATTTAGTCATTATCGGTTTGAGTCTCATTGAAAAACATGTGCATGGTCATTTGATTTTACAAAAGTTTTGTTTTGTCTTTGTTATTATGTTATTTAACTGTTATTTCGTATTTGCTTATTTGGATAAACGTGATAGACAGAGTAGAATTTAATACACAAAGAGAATTCACCAGCCGCTACTGCTTCTCACTAAAGTGGTAATGGGTCGAATGTCGGCCAAACCATGTGGGATTTCTTTAAAATGAAAATTCACGTGCAGTGGTTCAGACGCTATGTAAAACTGGAGGTCTCTTGGCTATTATTACGATATTAAGAAATACACAAAATTATATGCTTTTTTACTTCATTATTTGGACAGCTTGAATTGATCTACAACTAGATACGTACCAAGGATTTTAGAGTAAAGTACTGTTAGACGAAGGTACAGAGATAGTAATTGAAAAAACTATTTTTATAAGTAATATACAAAAAACCCCACCAACCTGGACCCAATGTTTGGGAAGCCAGGCTCTGCCTGTCACAAGTCAGGACCAAGGGCGAGTGATAGAGGACTAACACCTCTTTAAAAACCTTGGTCCAGCTGACCCGGCTGGTAATCCCATGTAAGGGTCCCTTGCCAGGGTTACGGCGAAGACTTCAACGGCAGTGAAGGCGGAGAAGAGGGACTTCGGAACGGTGGAATTGGCGGAAGAGGCAACCCTCCTATTCTGGGTAAATAAAATAGGAACTGCTGCCTTACAGTAGAAGTGGGAACTTCGAAGGCTAAGGGAAGAAACCCCGACAGAAAATCAGCCTGGTGCCTCAGGCTTAAGATGGCAGCCCCGTCAAGGCACTCGGAAGCAGTGGGTTAATCACTCGCTCTTCTTAAATAATCTGATTATAGAAACTGAAGCGAAATTACAAAACCGGACGGATAGTCTGACGACGAACTTTGGCATGAAGAGGGTACGATCGAAAAGGAAATCGCAGAGGTTGACAAAACCTGAAGCGAAGTGAAGAAAATGGCCAGGAACCGTACTGTGTGGAGAAATTTCGCCAATGCCCTCTGCTCCAGAGGGAGCAACAGGAAATAAGTCAAGTAAGTCAATATACAAAGGTAATTTATTGTTTTATAAACCAGACTTGACTAATACTACACCTTTCAATTCCGTCTCTGAAGGGGACGGTGGGCCTCCTACACGGTAACGCCGTCTCTCTGGCCTGGGAGATTTGATTCGGAAAAGATGAGGCAGTTAGTAGACACTAGGAACTATCCCGGCATTCACCTTAGTGCAGGAGAAAGGAAAGCCACGGGAAACCATTGCCTGGACAGGTGACGATGGAGACCTGCACCTTTCCGTCTCCCGAACGCAGAGGTGTAGAGCCACCGTACAGCCGTGGCCACCGGTCCTCTTGATACTAAGAGTTGACTATTGATACTACTATACTGTTTTCATTCATTCCCTGAAGGGGAAGGCGGGCCCCTTAGACGGTGACGCCGTCTCTCAGGCCAGAATATTTGTTGCATTGATGCTAATGTATGGGAAACTTGACGGGGTTGGCGGCCGTGGCTATACTAGGAACTATCCTGGCATTCGCCTTAATGCAGGAGGATGGAAAACCACGGAGAAATATGCTTAGGACAGCCAACGATTGGGACCAGTCACTCTCCGTAAGACTCGAACTATCTACCTACACAAGTTTTAATTCCGTCCCTGAAGGGGACGGTGGGCCCCCTAGAAGGTAACGCCGTCTCTCAGGCCGGGGAGATTTGTAACGGTGAAGGAGATGTTCGGAGAAGGTGAGGGGGTTGGCGGCCATGGCGTATGCTAGGAACTGTCCCTAGATTCGCCTTAGTGCAGGAGAATGGGAAACCACGGGAAACCATTCCCAGGACAGCCGACGGTGGGGACAAGGCCTCTCCGTCTCCCGAATCCAGAGGCGTGGAGTCACGGTACAGCCATAGCCACCCCTCCTGTGTTCGGTTGATCGGACGTAATGCAGAGCTGTCGGACCACGGACCAGGCGAGGTCACTTGTGGACCGAGACCTACTCTGCAACCCCCGACTTAAGACTTGATAAAAAGTAACTCGTCTATAGTGTTAGGTTTTCAAAATTAATATCGTTCTATGCGTATAATATACCGCAAAACGGAAACGAAAAACAAATATATAGAACTCCATCAACTTACTGTAGTACATGTGAACCTTCATAATCACTGCACCTGCTCTAAGCTAAGAATCACTGTCGGGTGAGAGTTACATGCCATGCCACCTACCGGTAACACGATACACTGAGTGTACGAAATGTTATTAAAGTTGCAAAACGGGTTCTGTTGGAATGGAAACAATGTCCGAGTTGCTGCAATCATTAAAACAGACAATAACTTCTGTGTTGTTGAACATTAGTACATTTTACTTGTCTTTGTCTACTTATTTCCGTGTTATGCATAAGTGACAGGAAGTTAAAGATAGGAAAACGCATAAGAATAAGCAGAGTGGCGTGTAACAGGGGACAGGACGAAGATACAGAAAAGAGAGAGAAGAGAATTTACAATTTGTTTTACGTCGCACCGACACTGATAGGTGTTATGACGACGATGAGATAGGAAAGGCCTGGGAGTGGGAAGGAAGCGGCCGTAGCCTTAATTAAGATACAGCCCCAGCATTTTCCTGGTGTGAAAATAGGAAACCACGGAAAAGCACATTCAGGGCTGCCGACAGTGGGGTTCGAACCCACTATCTCCCGGATGCAAGCTCACAGCTGCGCGAACCTAACCGCACGACGGATAAACATGAAAACACACAAGAACAAATTCCATTTCATGTACTACCGTTTCTGTGTGTTGACTCAGTTGTGCAGTTTGTAGTCAGCCTTCTGTATCCAAGACAGCAGGTTCGATCCCGGCTAAGCTTGGTTGCACTTGAATGTTCTTAATGGCGACAACTCTATGTGGTTATGATACATCCTTGGTATCATCTGCCTGTCGAGAGACGACTGACCGAGCGAGTTGGCCGTGCGGTTAGGGTCGGCAGCCCTGAAGATGGTTTTCCGTGGTTTCCCATTTTCATACCAGGGAAATGCCGGAGGTGTACCTCAATTAAGGCCACTACCACTTCCTTCCCACTCCTAGGCCTTTCTTATCCCATTGTCGCCATAAGACCTATCTGTGTCAGTGAGACGTAAAGAAATTATAAAAATCGAGCTCGATAGCTGGAGTCGCTTAAGTGCGGCCAGTATCCAGTAATTGGGAGGTAGTGGGTTCGAGCCTACTGTCGGCAGCCCTGAAGATGGGTTCCCGTGGTTTCCCATTTTCACACCAAGCAAATATTGAGGCTATACCTTAATTAAGGCCACGGTTGCTTCCTTCCCAGTCCTAGCCCTTTCCTGCCCCAACGTCGCCATAAGACCTATCTGTGTCGGTGCGACGTTAAGCAACTTGTAAGCAAACAAAAAAAAAAAAAAAAAAAGAAATTAAAAACACTTTCTTCAAGACTGTAACAGAATACAGGGTGGTCGGCAACAACGTGAACCGTATATGTGAGCGTTAGAGGATTGGTCATAATGATTAATAATATGAAAAAGTAATGCAATATCTCGTACCGTTGTCATTTTATTAGCTACTGAAGTTAGCCAATCAGAGAGCTTCGTGGGCGAATTCAAGTGGGCTTTGCTACGCGGGGTTGCTAAATGTTCACGTAGCTTAAGGCAGGCTTGAAAGCCATGCTGAAAAATCAATATCAAACACAAACACGCCATGGGTTTCAGCTGGTGTCAACGTAGCGCACATGTTACGACGCGATCCTGTCAGCGCGGTATTCGTGTTGATATCCCACACCTGGCGAAGTTTTCTTTTTTCCGATTGCTGCTCTCAAGCCGATCTAAAGCCTCGTGCAAATTTAGCAAAACTGCCTCGCAAAGCCCATTTGAATTACCTCGCGTAACGATCTTATTGGCTACTTTCAGAAACCGATAAAATGACAATGACGCGAGGTATTCAATTTTTTTTCTCAAAATCTTTATCAGTATGACGAACTCTCTAACGCTCATATACCCGGTACAAGTTGTTTTCAACCACCCTATATAATGAAGGTATACCTCATATTTTCTTGTGAGCTCTTGTATCTGTGAGTGAATTGCAGTGAAAATGTTATTGTAACGTCACATGACGTCACAAGCACATGTGAAAAGCACCACAGTTCTTCTAACATTAATGTTATTGATTTTACGTCCCACTAACTTCTTTTACAGTTTTCAGGGACGCCGAGGTGCCGGAATTATGTTCCGCAGGAGTTCCAGCCCACGTACAAATTTCGTGTCAAAGCCGGGAATCGGTGGCAGCTAATCACACTAACCACTACACCACAGAGGCGGACCCGTCGGGTATTAAGTTACTAAAAAGTTCCGATTACAAAATACTGTGTTACATTCCTAAAAAGCTGTCTGGTGAAGAAACAGATACTGAAGAGGAATTCGCCGAAGAAGAGCTGTGAGCCGGGCTGAGATACTCGGACGGTAGAGCGTTAGCCTTCTGACCCAAACTAGGCCGGTTCGATCCCAACTCAGTCCGGTGCTATGTGAAGGTGTTCAAACACGTCAGCCTCGTGTCAGTGAATTTACTAGGACATTAAAGAACTCCTCCGGAACAAAATTCCGGGGTCCACTCAGCCTCGGGAGGTCAACTGACTAGAGGGGGGTTCGATTCCCACCTCAGCCATCCTGGAAATGGTTTTCCGTGGTTTCCCACTTCTCCTACAGGCAAATGCCGGGATGGCACCTAACTTAAGGCCATGGCCGCTTCCTTCCCTCTTCCTTGTCTATCCCTTCCAATCTTCCCATACCCCCACAAGGCCCCTGTTCAGCATAGCAGCTGAGGCCGCCTGGGCGAGGTACTGGTCATCCTCTTGTCGTAAGAGGTGACTAAAAGGGGCCCCAAGGGCTCTCAACGTGTGAGAGTGCGTTGGCCACCACAGGGCCCTTAGCTGAGTCCTGGCATTGCTTCCACTTGTGTCAATCTTCTCACTTTCACCTATCCTAACCGACCTCTCTTGGTCAACTCTTGTTCTTTTCTGATTCCAACTGTATTCGGTAACGACATTTCGGGAGTCTTTCACTTTATTGTTTTGCAAGTTGCTTTACGTCGCACTAACACATCGAAGATTTTCGGCGACGGGGGATAGGAAATGGCTAGGACCGGGAAGGTAGTGGCCATGGCCTTAATTAAGGTACAGCCCCAGCATTTACATGGTGATAAAATAGGAAACTCAGTAATCGGGAGATAGTGGGTTCGAGCCCCACTGTCGGCAGCCCTGAAGATGGTTTTCCGTGGTTTCCCATTTTCACACCAGGCAAATGCAGGGGCTGTACATTAATTAATGCCACGGCCGCTGCCTTTCACTTCCAATGCCTTTCCTATCCCGTCGTCGCCATAAGACATATTTGTGTCGGTGCGACGTAAAACAAATAGCAAAAAAAATGGGAAACCATGGAAAACCATCTTCAGGGCTGCCAACAGTGGGGTTCGAACCCACAATCTTCCGAATGCAAGCTCACAGTCACGCCTCTTACCGCACGGCCAACTCACTCGATGGGTCTTTCATTTTCATACCCTTTTGTGGCGCTCATCTTTCTTTGGCCGATACCTTCATTTTTCGAGGTCTCGGACCCCTTCCATTCTTTCCCTCTTATTATTGTAAATAGAGGATCGTTGGCTACTTGCAGTCTACTTCCTCTTAAAACAATAATCACCGCCACCATTACTTCATTTTCATACCCTCCGTAGCTGATACCTTTTCGAAGTGTCAGACCTGTTCTGATTGCTATTGAGAGAGGATGGTTGTTCAGTCGTGCTTCCTCCTAAAGCAGTAATCACCACCACTACTACCACTTTTAACTAGCTCTCTTCCGAACCCGCTGGAATTAGTATTTCACATCCATCCCCTTTTTCGCCGATACCTCTGTTCTTCGAAGGTTCCGAACTCTTCCATATATTGCTCTGATAAGTGTTAAGAAACGGTGGTTGTACAGTTGTACTTCCCTCTAACAGCCCCAACCACTACATTAAAAAGAGACCGAGCTCGATAGCTGCAGTCGCTTAAGTGCGGCCAGTGTACAGTATTCGGGAGATAGTAGGTTCGAACCCCCACTGTCAGCAGCCCTGAAGATGGTTTTCCGTGGTTTCCCATTTTCTCACCAGGCAAATGCTGGGGCTGTACCTTAATTAAGGCCACGGCCGCTTCCTTCCCACTCCTAGCCCCTTCCCTGTCCCATCGTCGCCATAAGACCTATCTGTGTCGGTGCGACGTAAAGCAACTAGTTGTACCTTAATTAAGGCCACGGCCGCTTCCTTCCCACTCCTAGCCCCTTCCCTGTCCCATCGCCGCCATAAGACCTATCTGTGTCGGTGCGACGTAAAGCAACTAGCAAAAAAAAACATTAAAAAGATCCCGCCACGACGAAATTCCAAAACTACGATGTCTGTTAAGACCATTATCAGTTTCAATGGGCGTTAAATAGTATTAGTACAGTCGAAACCATTTATTGGGACGTGGATTTTGACGACGTGTTTGATATAACGGCGAAATCTAACGGTCTAAATACTATATACACTGACTGACAGAGCAAATGCAACACCAAGAAGGAGTGGTCAGAACTTTATGCCAATTGCAGGGTAGACTGACTTCACTGAGGTATGCTCATGATGTGAAATGCGCCGCTGTGCTGCGCACGTAGCGAACGATAAATGGGACACGGCGTTGGCGAATGGCCCACTTCGTACCGTGATTTCTCAGCCGACAGTCATTGTAGAACGTGTTGTCGTGTGCCACAGGACACGTGTATAGCTAAGAATGCCAGGCCGCCGTCAACGGAGGCATTTCCAGCAGACAGACGACTTTACGAGGGGTATGGTGATCGGGCTGAGAAGGGCAGGTTGGTCGCTTCGTCAAATCGCAGCCGATACCCATAGGGATGTGTCCACGGTGCAGCGCCTGTGGCGAAGATGGTTGGCGCAGGGACATGTGGCACGGGCGAGGGGTCCAGGCGCAGCCCGAGTGACGTCAGCACGCGAGGATCGGCGCATCCGCCGCCAAGCGGTGGCAGTCCCGCACGTCACGTCAACCGCCATTCTTCAGCATGTGCAAGACACCCTGGCTGTTCCAATATCGACCAGAACAATTTGCCGTCGATTGGTTGAAGGAGGCCTGCACTCCCGGCGTCCGCTCAGAAGACTACCATTGACTCCACAGCATAGACGTGCACGCCTGGCATGGTGCCGGGCTGGAGCGACTTGGATGAGGGAATGGTGGAACGTCGTGTTCTCCGATGAGTCACGCTTCTGTTCTGTCAGTGATAGTCACCGCAGACGAGTGTGGCGTCGGCGTGGAGAAAGGTCAAATCCGGCAGTAACTGTGGAGCGCCCTACCGCTAGACAACGCGGCATCATGGTTTGGGGCGCTATTGCGTATGATTCCACGTCACCTCTAGTGCGTATTCAAGGCACGTTAAATGCCCACCGCTACGTGCAGCATGTGCTGCGGCCGGTGGCACTCCCGTACCTTCAGGGGCTGCCCAATGCTCTGTTTCAGCAGGATAATGCCCGCCCACACACTGCTCGCATCTCCCAACAGGCTCTACGAGGTGTACAGATGCTTCCGTGGCCAGCGTACTCTCCGGATCTCTCGCCAATCGAACACGTGTGGGATCTCATTGGACGCCGTTTGCAAACTCTGCCCCAGCCTCGTACGGACGACCAACTGTGGCAAATGGTTGACAGAGAATGGAGAACCATCCCTCAGGACACCATCCGCACTCTTATTGACTCTGTACCTCGACGTGTTTCTGCGTGCATCGCCGCTCGCTGTGGTCCTACATCCTACTGAGTCGATGCCGTGCGCATTGTGTAACCTGCATATCGGTTTGAAATAAACATCAATTATTCGTCCGTGCCGTCTCTGTTTTTTCCCCAACTTTCATCCCTTTCGAACCACTCCTTCTTGGTGTTGCATTTGCTCTGTCAGTCAGTGTAAATACTGTATTTTTAAAAACGCTTAGTACTACATCGCCTATTACGACATATTGTGTAAAACAGCGTATTTTTATCACATTGTCGGTAAAATGTATCGGCTATAACGTCCAATGTTGATTTTTGTTCGTTGCGCGTTTGAAAATTGCTGACAACAACGTAAAGCTTATTTTCAAACTCTTGTTTTCAGTAGATTATAGACTTCAAATGAGTCTCTCTGTTAAATAGTCAAGGCAGGCATCACTGTGAAGATTTCGCAAAAGAAAGGGAAGAAAAGTCGCCAATAATATGGAGAAACAAATGGGGAAACAAATCTTGGTATCGCCAAAGAATTTGGTGTATCACACACAACGAGCTAGAATAACATAGAGGGGCTGTATGCCTGACATCAGCGCTCCCTGCGGAAGCAAGTTGATAAAGGGCAGCCATGTTAACGGTTGTCAAAACAGAGTTAGTTGGCGCGAGAACATTATGTTGAGGTGACAGGGAAATTATGCGTGGCGATTGATCATCGTAAGTTTTAAGAAATTGGAAGTTAGATACTCGCTTTCAAGAATGCCAGGCGTATACTTGCGTATGTACGGTGACTGATGTTCCCTTTTTCCGACTTATTATAAATGATTATTCCTTGGTAGTCTTTTTATATTTTGCCCCTGAGAGTTCATTTTTATGCCATCTGTTGTTAGTGCGTATTTCACTCAAGTTTGATATTCAGGTTCTTTCTTTGTTTTCTCTATAATCGTCCTGAAGGCCATAAGTCACTCTTATTTCAGTCAAACGTACACCAAGCATAGTAAAAACAGTGTTTTACAGCTGTTTGTGAAATTTATGAACTATTTATTGATGTCAGTCGCATTAATATTTAAAATAAGGCTACAGTTTATAATGGACAACTTTCAGGTTACCTTTCATCTAGTAAATCCAGTGCCGAGCGAGTTTACCGTACGGTTAGGGTCGCACATCTGTAATCTTGGTAGTGGTGGTGGTGATTATTATTTTAAGAGGAAGTTCAACTGTTAACACTAATCAAACGAAAAAAATGGAAGGGGTTCGATGCTTCGAAACCTGAAGGTGTCTGCCATAAACATACAAATGCCACGAAGGGCATGAAAATGAAAGTCTCCCTAGTATTCCCAAACCTAGAGTAATACCAAGGGAGGTCAGATAGGATAGATAAAAGTGAGGAGCCTAGCACGAGTAAGTGGAATCAATGCCTGGACTCAGCTAAGGGCCCTGTGGGCGCCAACCTACGCTCCCAACTGGGTCCCATTTTAGTCACCTCTTACGATAGGCAGGAATACTGTGGTTGTTATTCTGCCGCCCCAACACACACGGGGTGCTATGAGCTTGAATTCGGTTGATAGTGGGTTCGAATCCCAACGCGGCAGTCCTGAGGATGGTTGTGCCTTTTTTTCCATTTTCACACTAGCTGTACCTTAATTAAGGCCACGGCCGCCACCTTCCCAATCCTAGCCCTTTTCCATCTCTTCGTCGCCGAAAACCTTCGATGAGCTAGAGCGACGCTAAACAAGTAGGAAAAACATAATTCCAGTACGATACCGTAATGATGTGGATGCAATACGTTTAAAAATATGATCAGAATGAGGTTGCAAGCAAGTTGCTTTAAGTCGCACCGACACAGATAGGTCTTATGGCGACGATGGGACAGGAAAGGACTAGGAATGGGAAGGAAGCGTCCGTGGACTTAATTAAGGTACAGCCCCAGCATTTGCTTGGTGTGAAAATGGGAAACTACGGAAAACCATCTTCAGGGCTGTCGACAGTGGGGTTCGAACCCACTATCATCCGAAGACTGCATACTGGCAGCACTTAAGCGACTGCAGCTATCGATCTGGGTGAATGAGGTTCCTATCGTAGGTCCCTTTCGTTTTAAGGATTTCCGTCATAAATACTCATTTATATCCACGAATTTTTATTGTAATTTACGCTCAACCATAACAATTAAGCAGGGTTTTTATTTCGTAGCCTGTTCGTATGTCACTGTACGACGATTCTCCTTACAGTGTATCCTTTCCGAACTACTCTACAATCAGCTGATCGCGATGCTGGCCTCGCGTCGCAACGAGTATAAAGTGGCGTTAATCGCACTCTATGATTATAATGCTCTACACTTTCGGCTAACGGTCTTTAATTTTGCACCAGTGATTCTATAATGCGTGTCATTCGGGAACCACGACAAGACAGTGTGTGACATTATTAATCAATTTAAATTGTTGCTACGTCTTTCCTCACTTATTATTTTATAGTTTGCTGAGATCTGTACGCAGGTACTGTGTAAACGCTAGAAGAAGAATTCCTCAGTCCCACTACACAAAATAATACTGTGTTGCAAGTAAGGTACTTATTTCATTTACGTCTTTTGAAATTTTAGCTTTATTTTGTTAATTAACAAGGTAACAAGTTTGCAGCCTACAATTTACAGATATGACAATTTTAGCAACAGCAACAACATAAAACAGGTTTGTGCGACTACCGCCTATAACGACCGTTAATTCGCGGTCCCTTCGAGGTCGTTATAACCGGTTTAGACTGTAATAGTATCAAGCAATCTCTGGCAAGAGCAAGCTGGATCTACCGCGCCAAACTCAAAAATGGAGCGACAGACTGGCGAAATATGGCCTGCGCCACAAGAAGAAGAAAATCGAGTACATGACATCAAACACACAAGAAGTGGGAACCATCAAAGTAGACGGCGACGACCTGCTGCGTTTGAGAAAGTTGGTGTCACGATAACTGACGACGGCCGACTCGTCGGGAAAGTCAGCACGAGAATTAATGCAACCTGGATGAAGTGGCGAACAATAACCGGATCCACTTACAACCACAGGATGAAAGATCATCTACTCAAAAATCTGCTGTACTGTCATCCGTCCTATCGCACTCTATGGCTGCGAATGTTGGCCGAACATAACCGAGATTCAATGCCGGCTTAGCGTAATGGAGACGAAGATGCTGCGGTAGACAGCGGCTATCAGTATATCAGATCGCGTTTCCAACGACAGCATCAGGAAGCGATTTGGCGTTGCGCCAATCCACGAGAAAATGTGCGAGAGAGGTCTCCGATAGTCTGGCCATGTTTTATGAGCTGGAGCCGACACAATTACTAAGACGGACTAGAGGTCTTCGGCAGGAGATCAAAGGGATGAGCTGAACACTGCATAAATACCTCAAGGGCATGAATTCCCATCTAGATGCGGCCGAAGATAGAACGAAATGGAGACAGCAGATCCTCGCAGCGGACCCCGCAACCAGGCGGGATGATCGCCAAAGAAAAAGAAAGGGAGAGTAGTATTATCATAGACTAGCTGATGTACCCGTGCTTTGCTACGGGATTCTCAGAAAGACTGACTTCGTGGTTTTCCTAACCTGAGATCAACATAGGTCATTACAAAAACTTAAGTATGAATGTAGCGATTAAAAGCAATGCTATCATATAAAATACTCGATCAAACGGAAAGCCGCACGTTTTATCACTTTTAACGAACAGTGCTGCGGTTAGATTGTGGTGCTAATTTAATAGTCCAAAGTTCCAGAGCTGGGATGATCAGGCCGCAGATTGCCATGAACACTCATCTGCCATTATTCCGCTAAATATGCACACTGTTCATTCCAATCAGTGCCCCAGAGTAGGGATTGAATAGCCCGAATGCTATGATGATCCAGTGTGTTACGAACCAGTAGTATCAGAAAAATTATAAACCAGGGGAACGGCATGCTAAAGAAGAAAGTTATCTAACTCCCCAGCTACTTCCCATCAATATTCAGACAGGCTGTTACACTCTGTATGACTGGGCGAGTTGACCGTGTGGTTAGCGGTGCGCAGCTGTGAGCTTGCATCCGAGAGATAGTGGATTCGAACCCCATTGTCGGCAGCGCTGAAGATGGTATTCCGTGGTTTCCCACTTTCACACCAGTCAAATGCTGGGCCTGTACCTTAATTAAAGCCTAAGGCACTCCTAGCCCTTTCCTATCCCATCGTCGCCATAAAACCTATCTATGTCGGTGCAACGTAAATCAAATAAAAAATACTCTGTACGCAGCAGTAATCCTATTTTATACCATAAACTGTAGTTTCTTATTCTCTGACTTTACATACCGATTTTCATTAAATACAGTTTACCCATTTTCTCGTTACTCGGTGCTGATATGGACTTATTAACAAAAATCCAAATTCATGAATATCTTTGTGATCATAGCCAGTACGGTAACAATGCATAAGACATGAATAATATGAAATTTAATACTATATAACCTTAGTTATGTAGCATTCATCGATTACACCTCTGATAAGAAATATTTGACAATTAAATTTTAGGCCTTCCCCTAAACTACCATTTCACTCAGCGTGAGCAAAATGATTTATAGCCTAGATTGTAGAGGCTCATCCCCCGACTTCACATACCGATTTTCATTAAATTCTCTTCAACCGTTTTCTCGTGATGCGTGTACATACATACAGACAGACAGACAGACAGACAGACAGACAGACAGACAGACAGACAGACAGAGAGAAATTACGGAAAAGTAAAAAATGCATTTTCTTGTTACTATGGACATGACCGATAGAGAAATACCATTATTTTCAAATTCTGAGCAATGTACAGACAAAACTCTTATTTTATATATATAGATAAGTTACGTGCTCTACAATCTCAGTTTTCCAAGAACTATTTCTTCTCAACCTCCGACAGGCTACGTAGTTTGTGATCCCTGGATCGTTAGAGGAGTGGTCGTCCACAATCATCGGAGAATTTAATTCTTAATATGGATGGAGGAGGAGGATAAGAAAGCCAGATAAATACGACAAAATGAGAAAGAAATGTTTTACATTGGTGATACAAAACAAGGAACACAAGACGTCTGTGGTTTTTAGGAACGCCGAGTTGCCGGAATTTTTTTTCATCCAGCAGGAGTTCTTTAACGTGCCAATTGAAAGTGGAATGGCGTATGGCTTTTAGAACCGGGAGTGTCCGAGGACAAGTTCGGCTCGCCAGATGCAGGTCTTCTGATTTGACTCCCATAGGTGACCTGCGCGTCGTGATTAGGATGGAATGATGATGAATACGACACATACACCCAGCACCCATGACAGCGGAATTAACCAGTTATGGTTAAAATTCCCGACCCTGCCGGGAATCGAACCCGGTACCCCTGTCACCAAAGGCCAGCACGCTAACCATGTAGTCATGAAGCCAGACTACGTGCCAGTTGAACTATCGGCACGAGGCTGACGTATTCGAGCACCTTCAAATACCACCAGACTGACAAGGGGGCATTTCCTACTCGTCACCACCGATTTCGCTAAAATTTATAGAACATGCAAGGCTTGGCTACAAATGAAAGTACCCGAAGTGGGAACTCCAGATCGTCAAGCATATAGAAATTAAAAATAAAAATAAAAATGTTGACGCGGCTCTCGCACCGTATAAGCCACTTACGTTAATGCGCACGCCGAGCAGTTGTTGACGTAGCGGTAAGAGCTCGGACTGGTAATGCGATGGGCGTGGGTTCGACTCCCCGTGTGGAGAGTGTTTTTTCTATCAACTTTTATATTATTAATTTTCCAATTACGCAAAGAGGTGAATAATTCATTGTATTAATTTATTTTGTCCGCCTCTGTGGTGTAGTGGTTAGCGTGATTAGCTGCCACCCCCGGAGGCCCGGGTTCGATTCCCGGCTCTGCCACGAAATTTGAAAAGTGGTACGAGGACTGGAACGGGGTCCACTCAGCCTCGGGAGGTCAACTGAGTAGAGGTGGGTTCGATTCCCACCTCAGCCATCCTGGAAGTGGTTTTCCGTGGTGTCCCACTTCTCCTCCAGGCGAATGCCGGGATGGTACCTAACTTAAGGCCACGGCCGCTTCCTTCCCTCTTCCTTGCCTATCCCTTCCAATCTTCCTATCCCTCCACAAGGTCCCTGTTCAGCATAGCAGGTGAGGCCGCCTGGGCGAGGTACTGGTCATACTCCCCAGTTGTATCCCCGATCAAGAGTCTGAAGCTCCAGGACACTGCCCTTGAGGCGGTAGAGGTGGGATCCCTCGCTAAGTCCGAGGGAAAAACCGAACCTGGAGGGTAAACAGATGATGATGATGATGATGATTAATTTATTTACACGCAAAAGGCATAGAAAAGATAAAAAAAATGGGGTTTCATTGCCAAACTTTTTTCTACGTGTGCCAAGAATCTATTGTTTGTGTACAGCCGCCAGGAGCAACCTTCACTTGTCAAGTGAAAACGAATCTTACAGCGAAACGACTATTCACGTTTATGGCACACTCCCCAAGGAGGGGAGATAGCCAATAAAGGAGAAAAAAGTTGAATTTCTGTTTGAACACGTCGGGAAAGTTCGCAACTCCATATTTTCTACAATTGTGCGCTCATTAAAAAGATGACGTCATATACGCCTTTTGCATATAAATAAATACAATAAATTAAAATCAATGAATAATATAAAAATTGAGAAAAATATTCCCCACACGGGGAGCCGAAAACACGACCGTCGAATTACTAGTCCAAGCTCTTACCGCTACGCCAACAACTGTTCGACGTGAGCATTAACGTAAGTGGGTTATACGGTGCGAGAGCCGCGTCAACATTTTTATTTTTATTTTTAACTTCTGTACGCTTGGCCATCTGGAGTTCCCACTTCGGGTACTTTCATTTCTAGCCAAGCCCTGCATGTTCTATAAATTTGAGCGAAATCGGTGGTGACGAGTAGGGAATGCCCCCTTGTGAGTCACGATCGAACCTTCCAAGTTGGGCTCAGGAGGCCAGTGCTCTACCGCCTGAGTTACTTGGCCTAGCCAGAGAGCACTCATTAATTGATTGATTGATTGATTGATTGATTGATTGATTGATTGATTGATTGATTGATTGATTGATTGATGAGGTCTCTCTGGCCAGTTGGTGGTTATCCGTGACTGGGAGGGAGGAGTGTTTATTCATTCAAGCATGCATGAATACCATCCAATCACGCAATTCATTCATTCATACAGTCGTCCACTTATTCAAAATATCTACATGTACTCTAAGCTAAGAATAAATCTGTTCAGACTCATGACAAATAAATACTTGGACTAAAACAAATTAATAACGATAAGAAACATGTTGTCCTAAACTATATAACACAGATATGTCAAAAATAAATAAAATTTTAAAAACTACAATTTAGAGATTGGATGCAAATAGTGATTAAGCGTAATCGTAATGTTTAATGTAGTAATACATACATTAATTGTAACAAGAAAAATCATGCATGTATCATAAATCCACAGTTCTAGCCGTTCAGGCAAGCAACTCAATGTTGAAAACATCCTAGGGATATGAGCTACGAATTTTAGGTAAATAAAATTTAGTAAAATATGAGAATATAATCTTTTTTATTCCTTAAAATTACAATCCTTTTCTTAATCATCGATATCGGGTCGATTAGGTTAGCAGTTCGACCTTTACTACCACTACGAGCGCTAATGTGAGTCAATGCAGAGTTTCACTCAAGCCCTTATAACTATATTCGGTGTGGACATTTTTAAAAACGCCTGAAGGTATTGAACCGAGGAACATATTACAGAAAGAATTATGTAAGGTAGTTAATGTGGCTACAATATGAATAAAAAAAGAAAGCAAGTAAAGAAACAAGCGATTTTATTTTGTTTTTCCGGAATTGCATTGCATTTAGGCCAGAAGTGATTTTCGATTTTTTGTTTGTTTGTTTGTTTGTTTGTTTGTTTGTTTGTTTGTTTGTTTGTTTGTTTGTTTGTTTGTTTGTTTGATAGAGCTATCCCAGACTCACAATTTGAAACCTTTCCGAGCAACATGAAAATAATTTGGATTGCAAAAAAATATTTCTCTCTCCCCAGTTCCTACCGATCCGGAACGAGGGCATGGGAGTATTCTATTCTATTTGGCCTTGCGAAAAGTCAGTTAATGTATCATGGCAATATGGTCATATTTTCTTTACCAGTATTACGCCATGACATTAGAAGTCGAGGACGGAAGATAGTTGTAACTCCGGCCCGGAAAGTGTGCTTATTGAACAAACCAAACCAAACCAAACCCCATGGCACTACAGCCCTTGAAGGACCTTGACCGCTGCTCAGCCCGAAGGCCTGCAGATTACGAGGTGTCGTGTTGTCAGCACGACGAATCCTCTCGGCCGTTATTCTTGGCTTTCTAGACCGGGGCCGCTATCTCACTGTCAGATAGCTCCTCAATTCTAATCACGTAGGCTGAGTGGACCTCGAACCAGCCCTCAGGTCCAGGTAAAAATCCCTGACCTGGCCGGGAATCGAACCCGGGGCCTCTGGGTGAGAGGCAGGCACGCTACCCCTATACCACGGCGCCAGCTGCTTATTGAACAAACTTTAGCAAAATCTATTAAAGTGGGCATTTTTGTTGACAGTTTTGACAAGATGAGACAAACAGTTCAAATATTTCAATATACAGGTAAAATATTTAAGTTGCACCAAATAAATTCTCCCTCACTGTGTGTTTCTAGTTTATTTCTAAATATTAAGAATATATAACTAACCTCTTTGTTATTGATTAGATCAAATATCACAAGTTTTGGTTCGCAGCCATGTCCCCCTGCATCCAGGACCCAGAGTCGTGCCCGAGGGGCCTCCACATCCAAGGCCACCACTGACTGAAATGCAAAGCAGTTCCCGACTTCTTGCATGTCAAAGTTTGGATATGAAGAAGGAATGGAACCTTTCTCAGGCCATACTGCCTCCAGTAACGTAGCTGGCGCCTCTGCATCTTCATCATCACTTCGTGGGACGCAGAGAAATGCGCGCGTCCGCCATACTGCTACACGTCGCACCGGCCGACCACCCACTTCCCAGCAGTCAGTAACGCCAGCTCCCAGTACCAGTATCAGCTGTGAAAAATTAAAAATTGGGGCAGAAAAATAATTGATGCAGATAAGTCAACCGGATTTCATAATTAATAATTACAATTTATTTACAGTAAAATTTAAGTCATCTTTCCCATATAATGCAATGTAAATTTGTTTATTTGTTTTTAATATAACATAATATCCCTACAGTAACTTCTAGTATGTGGTTTGAGTTGTTTTTATTTGCCTAAACAACTTGAAATACAATCTGTCGCAATATATGTATTCTTCAAAAGACATAAAATTAAATTTCCAGTGTCTCCAACCCAAATTTCATTACTGTTCTTTGACAAACAGTCTTGTTCACCCTTTACTATACTACCGGTACTGTCAATTTCATTGATAAGTGGCTCGGGTCTAATAATAATAATTCTAAATGTCTTCGTCTTTCAGCTAACGACTTTTTTATTATTACTTTTTGCTACCTGCTTTACGTCGCACCGATACAGATAGGCCTTATGGCGACGATGGGAGAGGAAAGGCCTAGGAATGGGAAGGGAGCGACCGTGGCCTTAATTAAGGTACAGCCCCAGCATTTGCCTGGTGTGAAAATGGGAAACTACGAAAAACCATTTTCAGGGCTGCCGACAGTGGGGTTCGAACCCACTATCTCCCAGATGCGAGCTCACAGCTGCGCGCTCCTAACCGCACGGCCAACTCGCCTGTTTTTTTTATTTTTAGAATTTGTTTTACGTCGCACCGACACAGATATGTCATATGGTGACGATAGGATAGGAAAGGGCTAGGAGTGGGAAAGAATCGGCTGTGGCCTTAATTAAGGTTCAGTTCCAGCATTTGCCTGATGTAAAAATGGGAAACCACGGATAACCATCTTCAGGTCTGCCAACAGTGGGGTTCGAATCCCACTATGTCCTGAATGCAAGCTCACAGCTGCGCGCCCCTAACCGCACGGCCAGCTCGCCCGGTCAGCTAACGACTTGACCCTGCCATTATTATTTTTAAAACACGATAATTGAGATCAGTCATAGACCAGCCATATACACACACAAAATCAGTCTGTATCGATGAATAATGTTAATGAGGGGCATAATTCAAAATCAGAAAGACAGATGTCACCAGATAAATTCTACAAGGGACTGTACAAGTACGTGCATAGCAAGTGAGGTAAAAATCTCCGAAACGTACCAGTACTCTACGTTCGTAGGCCATGTGACACATGCGGTAGAGAACGTACCGGTAGTAGCGGAAAATGAAATTCCAACCCCAAGAAGTTGTGTTAGATAAATGAAATTCGGGAGGCGTGCCTGCACATATGAAAGATGAAGCCTATTCAAATTTGCGCGCTAGTCGACGAAGAGTGGTGCTAGTAGTGCCATTAAGACCTTGAAAAGCAAGTTTGTTTTAAATACGCGCCGTATACTTCGTGAGCGTTAGTCGTCGTCCGGTGTTGACGTTGTGAGGTAGGTGCGAGTCAAACATGCCTTTTGAGGAGACGAAGAAGGCAGTATTAGCAGCTTACAGAATTTGAACGAGGCCGTGTAATAGGTCTACGAGAAGGTGGATGTTCTTTCCGCGATATTGCAGGGAGACTTGGCAGGGATGTATCCACAGAGCATTGGTGTTGGCAGCAATGATCACGGGAAGACACTATCTCAAGAAGACCAGGCTTCGGCCGCACATGGGCCACTACGGAGAGGGAAGACCGCTATATTCGCTGCATAGCTGCGGCGGATCTTAGTGCGTCTGCAACAGTTATTAGAGCTTCAGTTGGCACCAGAATGCCACAGGAAACTGTAATAAATCAATTGGGACAACTTCGAGCCAGAAGTCCTGTAGCATTCATGTCACTAACTCCGAATCACTGCCATCAAGCCACAGTTTATTGGAGTGTGGAGTGGATATCTGTTGTAATCTTAGATGAAAGACGTTTCTATCTTGGTGCCAGTGATGGCCGTAGGTTGATAAGGAGGAGGCAAGGAGTTTATTTTGAACCAAGCTGTCTGCGACGTCAGACGCACTGGACCAACACCAGGAGTTACGGCCTGGGGAGTGATTTCCTTTGACAGCAGGAGCTCTTTTCGTTATTCCAACAACCTTAACAGCGTGCATGTACGTCAGACTGGTGATTGAACCGGTTTTGCTGCCATTTATTCGCAGTATTCAAGGGGTGGGAGGTTTCCAGCAGGATAATGCTCGTCCTCATACCGTTGCTGTCATCCAACATGTTCTGCTGAGAGTCGACCAGTTGCATTGGCCTCCGTGATCACCAGAACTTTCGCCCGCTGAGCACGTATGGAATATTATGGGACGACAAATCCAGCATCAACCAATACCAACATTAACCGTTCCTGATTTGACTGAACAAGTGCAACATGCCTGGAACGCCATTCCACAAAATGACATACGGCACCTGTATGGCACAATGCATGCACGTTTGCATGCTTCGATTCATAATCGAGGAACTACAGCCACAATGTTACATGTCTTCTTGCGCATACTTGAATCTGTGACCTGGGTATTTTAATCAAATAAATGTGTTACATAGGCAATTGCTTAGCTAAAATTTCTTTCTTTCTTTCTTTCTTTCTTTCTTTCTTAAACAGTTTACCCTTCAGGGTCGGTTTTTCCCTCGGACTCAGTGAGGAATCCCAACTCTACCGCCTCAAGGGCAGTGTCCTAGAGCGTGAGACTTTGGTCAGGGGGATAAAACTGGGGAGGATGACTAGTACCTCGTCCAGGTGGCCGCACCTGCTATGCTGAACAGGGGCCTTGTTGAGGGATGGGAAGATTGGAAGGGATACACAAGGAAGAGGGAAGGAAGCAGCCGTGGCTTTAAGTTAGGTAGGTACCATCCCGGCATTTGCCCGGAGGAGAAGGGGGAAACCACGGAAAACCACTTCGAGGATGGCTGAGAAAGGAATCGAACCCCCTTTAATCAGTTGACCTCCCGAGGCTGAGTGGACCCCGTTCCAGCCCTCGTACCACTTTTCAAATTTCGTAGCAGAGCCGGGAATCGGGGTTGGCAGCTAATTACGCTAACCACTACACCACAGAGCCGGACAATAATAATAATAATAATAATAATAATAATAATAATAATAATAATAATAATAATAATAATAATAATAATAATAATTTCCGAACCATATGTAACCTTCATGATAGTTGCGTGTAGTACCAATTGGGAAACAGAGCATTGCCGTGTCCGAGAATTAATCCAAGTTGGTAAGACCTGGAGTTGGTTCTTCCGCCCTCCAAGCCGTTGGAAATATTCCTATTCTGCCTTAGAGACCATTGACCGGTTTCCTTTTTACCTTAGTTGATCCGAAGGTGCTTATTTGGTCAGGCCTTATTTACATCCGACCTGCATATCTACAGGATGTCCCCTATCAGACATACGAACACACAGCGTCGGGGTTGAGGTCCCCCATCCCAGTGTTTTATGCAGTCCTTACTCAATTCAGAGCCCGACCCCTGCATAAACTAACCGGGCGAGGAAACACTGGGGGAGAGAGTAACGAAGAAGGAATTGGCATTTAGAATGGGTCATGATTCTTACAGTTCCAAATCCATTTCCTACCAGGCTAAATTGAGACAGTGCTGCGTAGTAGTCAGGTCGGCATGGCTTTACGCAGCAGAAGCACTGGCAAAAATCGAAGATATGTCGATTGAGAAAAGGGAAAGGAAGTTCCTCAGAAAGATTTTGGGTCATAAGAAAGTGTCCGAGGGTTTTGTCTTCCACCTGAGGACAAACAAGGAACTGTATGCGACAGTCGGAAAGATCACTACCGTTTTATGGTCACCTGAAGAGAATGAACCCGGACAGATTGGCGCACAAATTGCTCAGGAAAAGTGGAAATGTCATCCCCGCTGGCTTAAAGATATGCACAAATATATACGGGTAAACGATATAAGACCAGGAGATGTAATGGAGAGGGCCATCTTTAAGAAGAAAGTTGAGGGGTAAATGAAATGAAATGAAATGGCATATGGCTTTTAGTGCCGGGAGTGTCCGAGAACAAGTTCGGCTCGCCATATGCAGGTCTTTTGATGTGACTCCCGTAGGCGACCTGCGCGTCGTGATGAGCATGAAATGATGACGAAGACGACACATACACCCAGCCCCCGTGCCAGCGAAATTAACCAATTATGGTTAAATTCCCGACCGTGCCGGAATCGAACCCGGGACCCCTGTGGCCAAAAGCCAGCAGGCTGACCATTTAGCCATGGAGCCGGACAGTTGAGGGATTGAGGGATGGTAAAGAGAAAGAACCTGCTAAACCGCGGAACATCTCGGCGGAAGAACGGCTGGAAAGGAGCGAGAGGTTGAAAAACATTTGGTTACGATGTAAGGACAAAGGTGGCAAGCCTAAAAAAAAGAGAGGCAGGTAGCTTGTGTAATCGTAGTGCACAGTTGGCTGTATCGATATGAATGAATGAATGAATGAATGAATAAATAAATAAATAAATAAATAAATAAATAAATAAATAAAAAGAATAAGAATGTTCTTCTTTTTCTACCGCTTTTCCCACACCGGTGGGGTCGCGGGTGTGAACAGTGTCGCGCATGTGGATTTTGGCCCTGTTTTACGGCCGGATGCTCTTCCTGGCGCCAACTCTATATGGAGGGATGTAATCACTATTGCGTGTTTCTGTGGTGGTTGGTAGTGTAGTGTGTTGTGTTGTGTGAATATGAAGAGGAAAGTGTCGGGACAAACACAAGGGCAGTCTCCGAGCCAGAAGAATTAATCAGAGGCGATTAAAATTCCCGACCCGGCCGGGAATCGAACCCGAGACCCTCTGAACCGAAGGCCTCAACGCTGACCATTCAGCCAATGAGTTGAACAAGAAGAAGAATAATGTTATTTGGTTTAAATCCCACAAACTACTTTTACGATTTTTGGAGACGCCCACGAGCCGGAATTTTATCCCGCAGTAGTTCTTTTATGGGCCAGTAAATCTGGCGACGCGAGGCTGACGTGTTTTAATACCTTCAAATACCACCGGAGTGAGCTGGGATCGAACTCACCAACTTTGGGGGCAGAAGGCCAGCAATCCTACTATCTGAGCCACTCTGCCCAGCATGATGAAACGAAATTATTATTATTATTATTATTATTATTATTATTATTATTATTATTATTTTTATTATTATTATTATTATTATTATTATTATTATTATTATTATTATTATTATTATTATTATTATTATTACTATTATTAACCTGTTTCCCCTCCAGGGTCGGTTTTCCCTCGGACTCAGCGATGGATCCCACCTCTACCGCCTCAAGGGCAGTGTCCTGGAGCTTCAGACTTTGGGTCGGGGGATACAACTGGGGAGAATGACCAGTTCCTCGCCAAGGTGGTCTCACCTGCTATGCTGAACAGGGGCCTTGTGGAGGGATGGGAAGATTGGATGGAACAGGCAAGGAAGAAGGAAGGAAGCGGCCGTGGCCTTAAGTTAGGTACCATCCCGGCGTTTGTCTGGAGGAGAAGTGGGAAACCACGGAATCGAACCTACCTCTACTCAGTTGACCTCCCGAGGCTGAGTGGACCAAGTTCCAGCCCTCGCACCACTTTTCAAATTTCGTGGCAGAGCCGGGAATCGAACCCGGACCTCCGGGGTTGCCAGCTAATCACTCTAACCACTACACCACAGAGGCGGACATTTATTATTATTATTATTATTATTATTATTATTATTATTATTATTATTATTATTATTATTATTAAACCAAACCCCATGACTCAACAGCCTAAAAGGGCCATCGCTCACCAAGCGACCGCTGCTCAGCCCGAAGGCGTGAACATATGAGGTGTCATGTCGTCAGCACAACGAACCCTCTCGGCCGTTATTCTTGGCTTTCTAGACCGGGGCCGCCATCTCAGCGTTAGATAGCTCCTCAATTCTAATCACGTAGGATAAGTAGACCTCGAACTAGCCCTCAGATTCAGGTAGAAATCCCTAACCTGGCCTGGAATCGAACCCGGGACCTCCGTGTAAGAGGCAGACACGCTACTCCTACTCCGTCCAGCCGGCATTATTATTATTATTATTATTATTATTATTATTATTATTATTATTATTATTATTATTATTATTATTATTGGACACAGGGTTACTGGGAGTTTGTGTGCTCACTGTGGGGGCGGGTGCGGGTTGGGATAGTTGCTCCTTTATAATTATTAAGGAAGTGCGTAACAGCAAACGATGTATTAAAAAGATAATGGTGGAGCATACTTCATTGTCTTGAGGTCAAGGACTGTATTTTAGTCAAAGTATTGAAACAATGAGGAGAGTCATTACATTGACTGTGTGCAGAGTTATAATTTTGTAGCTTCTGGTCATAAATACTCCTCCATTATTTCCTATAAATTACAACGTGGGCGTGTTTTACATCGAACTCTTCGTCTGCTCTGGAACAATATATTCTGATATATTTCCGCATGTCAGGAAGAATACTATATTTAACATTCCCTTTATTAAAGCTCCGAAGATTAAAAAGTATATTGTGCAGTAGATGTACTCAGAATCTACTGCAGTATATTTCACCCACATTGCTACAATTTCTGATGGGGTCGAATTCATTGTAGGGGGAGAGAGCAAAGTTTGGGAGTCAAGTACCAAATAGAAAGATAACTTATGGTGGTTATTCAGGACAATTCCTCTCTCATCACTATGATAATTACCTCTGCCTGTGTGTGTGGGTGGGTGCACGTGTGTGTTTGTGTGAGAAAGAAAGAAAGAAAGAAAGAAAGAAAGAAAGAAAGAAAGAAAAAAGAAAGAAAGAAAGAAAGAAAGAAAGAAAGAAAGAAAGCTGCTGGTTTACGTGACTGTTGATATCAACGGGATCTCCAGTGTTACTTAAAATCCAAAACACAGGGCGTGATATATGTATTTCAAAAATCCTACATGCATTGGGTAGGGTTCTTGAAAAAGATCGTATAACATTTATAGAAGTTATGAATATGTGAGGGTCCGACTACAGTATGTGTTGTAGTGGTTAGTGTGATTATCTGCCGCCACCCCCCCTCCCCGTAGGTCCGCGTTCGATTTCCGGCTCTGCCACGAAATTTGGAAAGTGCTACGATTACTTGAAAGGGGTCCACTCAGCCTCGGGAGGTCAGATGAGTAGAGGGGCTTCGATTCTCGCCTCAGCCAACCACGAAGTGATTTTCCGTGATTTCCCACTTATTCTCCAGGAAAATGCAGGGATGGTACCTAACTTAGGCCACAGCCACTTCCTATCCCTTCCAATCTTCACATCCCCCACAATGCCCCTGTTGTATACCTGACCAAATGTCTCACGCTCCAGGACATTACCCTAGAGGCAGAAGAGGTCCGGGGGAATAATCAACCCTGGAGAGTAAACGGGTTAAGAAAGAAATAATAAATAATTTGAAGTGCTTTTCTCGTAATATATTTCTCGTAAGGAACGGAATAGTCAGGCGGCAAAATGAACATGTCGGATGTCACGAATGTACACGAATGTACAACAAACATTGCCGTGTTGTGTGGACTCGTACTAAATTCATTCGGTCTTGATTGCGTCCTTTCTAATTATATTCTGTCTTTCTCTCCTTATTTCCATTGTCATACTAATGTATTTCTTTGCACCGGCCTAAGTAGCTCAGGCAGCAAAGCGCTGGCCTTCTGACCCCAACTTGGCAGGTTCCATTCTGGCTCAGTTCGGTGGCATTTGAAGGGGCTCAAATACGTCAGCCTCCTGTCGGTAGCTTTACTGGCACGTAAAAGAACTCATGCGGGACAAAATTCCGGCACCTTGGCGTCTCCGAAAACTGTAAAAGTAGTTAACGGATATAAAACTAATAACATTATTATTATTATTATTGTTATTATTATTATTATTATTATTATTATTATTATTATTATTATTATTATTATTATTATTATTATTATTATTCATTTATTTATTTGCTAAAAATAGTTTTCCAAATGTGAATTATATGCAAAATCTTACGCAACTTGCATTAACGAATTACAGGAACGGTCTAAAGCTTAACAGAAACTTGAGAGAGAACAGATTTTGATCTAGGGAACTGGCCTTATTAACGTATAACATAATAAATTCCAAACCTGCTCAAGCCAACAATGTTTAAGCGTATTTAAACAAATAACCCCCCTAAACCCCATGGCGCAACAGCCCCGAAGGGCCATGGCCTACCAAGAGACCGCTGCTCAGCCCGAAGGCCTGCAGATTACGAGGTGTCGTGGGGTCAGCACGACGGATCCTCTCGGCCGTTATTCTTGGTTCTCTAGACCGGGGCCGCCTTCTCACCGTCAGAGAGGTCCTCAATTGCAATCAGGTAGGCTGAGTGGACCTCAAACCAGCCCTTAGATGCAGGTAAAAATCCCTGACCTAGCCGGGAATCGAACACGGGACCTCCGGCTAAGAGGCAGGCACGCTACCCCTACACCATGCGGCCGGCATTTAAACAAATAACAGAAGAATAATGTTGCTGGTTTTACGTCCCACCATCATCTTTTATGGTTTTTCGGAGACGCTAAGGTGCCGAAATTTTGTCCATCGGGAGTTCTTTTACGTACTAATAATAATAATAATAATAATAATAATAATAATAATAATAACAATACCCGTATGGGGATTTACCAATTACCTCCATCGGGCGCGTCCCATTGGAATTGGGGAAGCTCGCTGGCTCTGCCGCCAGCAGAGTCATAGGGTAGTAGGGAAATTTAAAAAAATGGTCACTTGCCAGGGTTACGGCGAAGGCTGGTAAATGACCAGAAGCCAGAAAACATCTTGAGGCAACCTCTAGGGCTAACAACCCTAGTTGTAAAAGGATGGGTACCCGTCCAAAGCAAAGTCAAGTCAAAAAGCATGATGGCACAACATTTCAAGAAACATGACCCAGGGGGTAAATCTTCGGATAAATCCCTCGTCGTGAACGCCACGGCGCACGAGTCTCGTTCGGGTTCTGGGGGAGACTAGACATCATGCAAGAGACGAGTCGGAGCGTCTCGGTTTACCCCTAAGAGTCAAAAACTCAGGCCAAAATCTAAAACCTTTTTAGCAACTTTCAACATAAATTCACTTACAAAAACTGGCAAGCTGAAAACCCTCACCAAAGCTCTTCACGAAAATCAGATATCCATAATGGACCTACAGGAAACAAGATACCCAGATGAAGAGATTTTTGAATCCGAAGGCTACCGATTTTTCAAGAGCAAAGCGCAAAGAGGAATCCTCAATGGAGCTGTGATGCTTGGAACTGCGTTTGCTGTTAGAACCAAGATCCTTAAAACGGTTGCAAATTTCGAACCTGTGAATGACAGATTGTCTATACTCACAATTAAATGCGCGAACAAAACGTACGCTCTAGTTAACGCACATGCTCCTACAAACGATAAGAACAAGTCTGATCCAGACGAAGTTGATAATTTCTGGGACCTCCAGGATGAAATATTAAACAAAATCCCCAAACACCATGTCAAGCTTCTTTTGGGTGACTTCAATGCTCAACTAGGTCGTGAACAGAAGTACAAGAAAGTTATAGGAAATTACCCTGCTCACAAAAGAACCAATCCCAATGGCAAAAGACTGGTGTCCATTTGTGAAAATCACAACCTACAGGTCATGTCGACCCACTTTCGCCATCTACCCAGAAAGCAAATGACTTGGCGTTCTCCCGTCCAAACTCTCGGAGAGTTCCAAATTGATCATTTTGAAATCTCCAGGAGAAACAGCCCTGAGATTATGAATGTCAAGGTAAAGAAAGGCATCAATGTGACCTCAGATCACTATATGTCTCTTATCTAATTCAAACCAATTCCCGCAAACACAAGGAAGACAACCAAACAAATCACACGCTTCAACAATGATAAACTTCGGCAAAGGGTCGAGGAGTTCCAGGAGAAGGCTAGACAAAATGACTGTGACTTTAACAACGCCAAAAGTCTGCTGGTTGAGGCCGCCAAAGACGTCGCAGAAATCAAGAGAAGCAAAAAGCATGCCTGGTGGAATGGTACCTGCGAATCAGTCCTCCAAGAAACACTCAATGCGTGGAAACAGTACTACTCTACGAAATCAGAAAATGATTGGGAAACTTACAAAACCCAACGTGCCCAAGCAGCTAGGGTGTTCAGAACTGAGAAACGTAAATACGAAAAATCTCTCATTGAAAAGATAGAACAAAACTTTAGGAAGAATGAAAGCAGAGAGTACTACAGAGCCTTCAAACGCACACTCACTGGCTGTAAACCACCATCTCTATGCTTTGAGCGAAAGGACGGCACACTGGTGACGTCAAATGAAGAAAATTGCAGCATTCTGGCAGACTACTTCAAGAATTTACTTAATTGCTCTAAACCGCAAAGCCCCATTGAGACCAAGGAACCCTTACTCAGGTACCCAGATTCCAGACCACCCGACAGAGATGAAATCAAGCGCCACATTGCCCGTCTCAAAAATAACAAAGCGCCGGGGGAAGACTCAGTAGTAGCAGAACTATGGAAATATGCCCCAGAGGAATCACTTGATATCTTGCAAAAGCAAATAGAAGAAATTTGGAACAAGGAGACCCTACCCGAAGATTGGAAAATAGCTTTGATCCATCCATTACACAAAAAAGGCAGCATGAAGAACATCAACAACTACAGAGGAATATCTTTGCTACCCGTGACTTACAAAATTCTATCACTTGCCATCCTGGAGCGTTTGGAAGCACAAGTCGAACATCAAATAGGTCAATACAAAGGAGGGTTCAGAAAAGGTCGCTCAACAGCTGAACAGATCCAAAATCTCAAAACGATCATCAGATATTGTACACTAAGGTCCAAGCAGTATGTGTCTGTCTTTGTGGACTTTAAGAAAGCGTACGACTCCATTGACCGGGAAGTCCTGCTAAACATCTTAAATGAAATCGGAGTTGATTTGAAACTGCTGGCATTAATTAGAGCCACCCTGACCGATACAAAATCCAAGGTGAAGTTCCACGGATGTCTCTCGCATTCCTTTGACATCAAAACAGGAGTTCGACAAGGTGATGGGCTATCCCCGATACTCTACAACTGTGTTCTCGAAAAGATCATCAGAACCTGGCGGATGAGATTACAGGAAGCCAACTATAGTCCATTGAGAATAGGAACCAAATCCAAGGGGATCGCAACAGACTGCTTAACATTTGCCGATGATATTGCTGTTCTCTCAAAAGACATAGAAACCGCTAGAGCTCAAGTTGAAATGTTAAAGAAGATTGCCGAACATACTGGTTTGCAGATATCGTTTGAGAAAACAGAAGTAATGACTAACATCAAAGAGGCTCCTCCAAAATTCCATACAAAATACGGGGACATCACCCGAGTAGACAAATTCAAATACCTGGGTGAGATCATCATGAAAAATGGACTGGATAAAGAAGCACTTCAGGAGCGAGTACGCAAACTGGAAATAGCCTACCAAACATCCCGCACAATCTACAACAAAAAATGCCTTTCCCAAAACACCAAGATACGTCACTATGAAACAGTTCTGAAGCCAGTAGTTCTATATGCAGCCGAAACCCTGTTTCTAAATGCCAACAAAGGACTCCTTGAAGAACTGGAGTAAAGAGAACGCAAATTTGTGAGAGGAATCTTGGGATCAAAGTACAGAAATGGAATCCATCAAAAGAGATCCAACGAGGAAGTCTACAGCAAAATAGATAAAATTACCGACACAATCAGAAAAAGACGGGCACGATTTTACGGTCATCTGAAAAGAATGGACGGAAGAAAGTTAACTAAAGAAATCTTTCACTTTTTTGATTCAAACCCCAAAACCACAATTCCCTGGTTTAGAAATACCAAAGAAGACCTGCAAATGCTACATATCTCAGCTGAAGACGCCCTTAACAGAGATCTCTTCCGCAAGAAAATATTGACGAACGGGCTAAACCGAGACGAGCAACCGAAGAGAAGACACGGTGCCCCTTGGACAGAGGAGCGTAAGCAGGCCCACTCACATAGAATGAGAGAAATTTGGGCTCTAAAGAAGGCCAAGTTCAGTGTCAAATGCAACAAGACTTAACGTGGTCCTTGATGGCCCCAGCGAATTATATATATATATTCCGTGGTTTCCCACTTCTTCTCCAGGCAAATGCGGGGATGCTACCTAGCATAGGGCCACGGTCGCTTCCTTCCATATTCCTTGCCTATCCCCTCCACTCTTCCTATCCCCCACCAAGGCCCCTCTTCAGCATATCAGGTGAGGCCGTCTGGGGGAGAGACTGTTCCTCCTCCCTAGTTGTATCCCCGACGAAATATCTCACGTTCCAGGACACTGTCCTTGAGTGGTAGTGATGGGATTTCTCGCTGAGTCCAAGGGAAAAAACCAACCCTATACGGTAAACGAATTAAATACATTATTATTATTATTATTATTATTATTATTATTATTATTATTATTATTATTATTATTATTATTATTATTATTTAATTTCGTGTGGCTGTTGCTAGCCTGATGCAGCCCTTCAGACGAGTGTGGGTGGCATCTACCATGTATGGGAAACAACATATTATTTTAGTGTTGGTGGTGATTATTGTTTTAAGAGGAATTACAACTAGGCAACCATCCTCTATTACCACTAACCGAAGAGAAGGGGTCCGACACTTCGAAAATGAAGGTATCAGCCAAAGAATGATACGGGTCACAAAGGGCGTGTAAATGAAAGACTCCCTAGACCTCGATACGTAATACCGTCGGTATAGGAAAAGAACCAGAGTTGACCAAGGAAGTCGGATAGGATAGATGAAAGTGAGGAGTCTGGCACAAGCAAGTGGAAACAGTGCCAGGACTCAGCTAAGGGCCCTGTGGTGGTCAAACCACGCTACCAAGTTGAGAGCCCCTATGTCCCCTTTTAGTCGCCTCTTATGACAGGCAGGGGATACCGAGGGTGTTATTCTACCGCCCCCGCCCACAGGGGGATGCATGATATTGCAGTGGAGGATATTGTTTCGTGTGGTGTGCGAGTTGCAGGGATGTTAGGTACAGTACAATCAGCCTTCCCCCCCCCCCCACCACCACCACCACCGAGCCGATGGAATTATTCATTTAAGGTCAAAATCACCGACCCAGCCGAGAATCTAACTACGCTGACCATTCAACCTAGGATTCGGACATTATCATTTTATTATTATTATTAATATTATTATTATTATTATTATTATTATTATTATTATTATTATTATTATTATTATTATTATTATTATTATTATTGTTAATTGAATAGCAATATGTTCTAATGAGAAGAAGTGTTGGACGTAACAGTAAATTCAAGTCAGGTTTAGCTGGATTCGAAAGATTTAGCAGTTACGTGTCAAACTAGAATATACGATGGAATCCTGAAATCTTACTCTGGATCATAGGATTCCAAACAAAAAACAATATTTTTTTTATTCTGACTAATGCTTTTAAATTAAGGTCACAAAAAACTACTGATAAAACTTTGTTATAATTCGTATAATAATTTTCAAGACAATACAAATCCATAATTTCAGGCCTATCTCATTTGTGAGCGAGAAATCTTAAGTATTGAAGCAGTGGTTTTATCCCACAAAAATATTTTTCTTCTTTTCAAGAGAAAAATGATTATTCTATATTTTGATAATAATATAAGAAGAGAAACTACTTTATTCCTGGTAATAGCAGGAAGACTAAAATTAGTGGAGTAATCGGAGATGCTAAAACATTTTTGTTAAATACGCAGATACCTGAAATTAACATTCAGGAAAAGTACTGAAAGTCATTCGCATCTTTCCTGCCGGTATTAGTTTGGACAGTCACAAGGAAACGATGCGAAATGCGCCTGATTTTACTCTCCATGAATCCAAATATTATTTTATAATCTCTTACTTTGCTTTGAAAGTTTACTGATGACTAATGAAATTTTCCGAACGTTCAGCAGATCGATACGCGGTTCAAAATCCTCAGAGATTCTTTCGTGTACTAATTAGTGTAGTTTCGTTACCTTGCTTAGCAATAATGTAAATTCATCTAATTAATTTAATTAATGATTATTCAGTGTTTCAGTAATGTAAGGAAACGTATGCATGAAATTAAAACACTCTTATGAACAACCGCATAGAATTCTCTATACACTTAAACATGTGCAAGGTAACATCTTACCAGTATTTGACAGGTGTTGAACATTTCCGAATGGATTTGTAACCTCGAACTAAATACACTTTTTACTTCCGAATTCACACACTTGAGAGTAATCGTACGCGCTGTCTTTACTTGATAGCATTCACTGTACAAATAAGAATACATCAACCAAGCTCTTGGGTTTACCTTATGCAATTCTTGTATATAAATTCTTGCAAAAGTTTCCCCACAGGTATGGAATGACAATAAATTATGCAATTTTACCCGCTGTATGGAAAGCGAGTTTTATGTTTAAGCCTGCAGGTTTGTTATTAGTAATACAGTTTAGTGTTGTGGGTTGCCTGAAATTTCGCGGCCCATGTTCTTGAATACAAAGTTTTCCGATAGATGTCGCATTGCATGCGATTTCAGAGACACCTACCCGCGCAGATTAGCATTAACTGTAGTTCTGCAATCCCTCACTTGGTGCGACACAACATTTCTTTTCCCACAGTCCTTTTCAGTAATGGCTACGCTACCGGGTGATGATGTGATGTGCTGATGAATATTGTTGACATGTTAAACGGTTTGTAAAGTGCTTTAAATGTGTGTTCAGTTTTTTAAGTGCCCAGTATGTCAGAGAGGAACTCTACTAGAATTATGAAGTCATCATCTGAAGGTGAAATCCTTGATCGTGAGGAAACTCAGTTAATAAACGAGTCTGCAGATTATGGGAGGCCTAACCGTCATCCTGAGTCTAAGTTAAAACGCACTTTCACGTTGCCTCGCAATCCTTTTATGTCGTCAAGAATGAGTAAACGTAAGGCTAAACATAAAGAAAGTAAGGACATCAAAGGTTCCAGTGTACAAACAATATCTGAAGTGCAAAATTCAGAAACACAGAAAGCCAATAAGAAAGTGTTCAGAAGACCTTCTTGGAAGAAGTTTATAAACAAAATGGTGCAGCATATGTCAACTGTGGGTGTACCTAACAATAAGTATATGTGTGGTAATTATGAATATGGCAGGCGTAGGACAGATACAGTTTCCCTTTCCTCATCTGACATTAGAGTCCCTCCAACTCGCCCCGCCCACCTTGTCAGTTTAGGTAATAATGACAAGGTTCCAGGTGTGATTGGTCTGCGCAATCATGGTAATACTTGCTTTATTAATGCTGTTCTCCAGTGCCTAAGCCACACAGACATTTTGGCTGAGTATTTTGTATTGGACCAATATAAAGTGGACTTATCTCGAAGGAACAAGCTGAATTCTAAAAAGTATGGCACTAAGGGTGAAGTGACTGAACAGTTAGCTCTTTTGTTGAAGTCTATATGGTCATGCCAATATGATCCAGAAATTTCTAATCAGTTCAAGTTAGTAGTAGATAAGTATGGAAGTCAGTATAGAGGCAACAACCAGCATGACGCACAGGAATTTTTGCTCTGGTTACTCGACAAGGTGCACGAGGATTTGAACACTGCTACGAAGAAGAAGTATAAGGTCATAAAGGTATAGAAGTTCTTTTTAAATATTACTAGCATAATAGCCTGTAGTTGTCTTTCTTCAGTAGATAGCTGATAAATTACACTGGTAAATGGTGCAGTTCTTAGTTGATAGGCCTAGTACAATCAGACATTTAGGTATTTATTTTTCTAGACACAGGCTATGCAATTTTCTTCCTTTTGATACAGACATTCCTCTTTCTTTTCTTGTCCGTTTTGTAATCTTATATATATTTCAGTCTTGCTGTTAGGTATTGATTATTTTCCACAATATTTTCTTTTGAATTTTTGAGCAGAATTGAAGGCAGGTGTGTAATGTTGCTTGTTAGGCTCTTTATTCCATGAACAGGATTGATTCCCAGCCCGGTTAGTTACATGTAAGGGTACTTAAATGTGGGAGAATTGTCAGTAAATTTCCTGATTGGGTAAGATTCCCTCCCCTTCCAGCATTTTGGTGCCTCTTGACCAGTAGTTGTTGAAGGGAATCAAACGCATTTATTATTAGCTCCTGAACATTTTATCCAGGTTAAGCACAAGGAGATAATGTTTTGTTTAGTTTAGGTTTTCTCAACATTTTTAGTACTCTTTAAATTCATATTTGCAAACATTTCCCACATATGTGATGCATTTATTATGTTGTTTCCAAACGTTTATTATTGCCATGTTACTCCGGGCTCATTTTACGCAAGATTCAATGAGTAGGCATACATATAGGCCTACTGCACACAATGTGCATTAATAATTTTCCTCTCATTTAGACTCTTACGATTTCATCACACTTGGTCAACTGACATTTTGTACTTTCATCAAACTTTATTTCAGTATTACTGTAACATAATTAAAATGTGATTAGTACCAATTTCTTCTTTTGTTAGGTTTGTTGCTTCAGATAACTAGCTGATACCATTAAGATAGCCAATTTTGACTTCCGATTTCTTCTTTTGTTTCACATAAATAATAATCATATGGCCTCAGATCAAGAGTTGATACCATTAAGACTGCCCGTGTGCCAGTTTTGACATTCCGATTATGCTGCTGTCTAGGAACAAATGCATCCTTTTTCTGGATGGTTCTTATGACTGAGTTAATTTTGTCAGACGGATTGAGTGTGCCACCAGAGATCTGTAGCAAGCCAACATCATCATCTTGCCAAGATTTTTTACCACTCTTCAAAAATCAGCTACCTGTGGCAGGGTCAAGCCTGTAAACTTGGGATTACCTCTGGTCCTCTGAAGCAGCTCTTGCTGTGCATGACAGACACAACATGTACACAATTTATGATTTTGTTGTTGTTAATCAGTTATCCGTAGGCAGTTTTCAAAGTCTGCCTACCTCAATTATCAAAATTTGTTCGATGGCTCATACGAGTTATGACTTAAAAGAAATACCAGCTGTCAATATGAATGTGAACTACTACCTACCTAAACTCTCGTTCACAAACATAACTTAAAATACCGTACTATAAAACTATTTATTTACTTATTTTTTTTACGCTATTTGTTTGGGACGTCGACTCATGTGGATCTTTTACCCCTTAAAGTATTTAATTTTCTCTGTCCTGAAAATCCTGCATGTTAGAATGTGAGAAATAATGATTTGTAGGCTATTTATTGTAACTGATGAAGAAAAAAAAGTGGAAATCCACAGCCTGTTTAGTCATTTGACCAGGTCAGGAATGAAGCCCCCATCTAGCGGTGAGGATAGAAATTATGCCGGCTGCCAAAGCCTGTTATGCACCTCTGGGGCAATGATAAATGACAGTAGAGAGTGTTGCTGGAATGAAAGATGACAGGGAAAACCGGGAGTACCCAAAGAAAAACCTGCCCTGCCTCCGCTTTGTCCAGCACAAATTTCACGTGGAGTGGTCAGGATTTGAACCATGGAACTCATTGGTGAGAGTCTGGCTCCATGGCTAAAAGGTTAGTGTGCTAGCCTTTGGTCACAGGGGTCCCGGGTTCAATTCCCGCCAGGTTGGGGAATTTTATCCATGATAGGTTAATTTCGTTGGCACGGGAGGTCGTCGGCTTCATCCTCATCACGGCGCGCAGGTCGCCTATGGGAGTCAAATCGAAAGACCTGCATCTGGCGAGCCGAACTTGTCCTCAGACACTTCCATCACTAAAAGCCATATGCAATTTCTTTTTTTTTTTTTTTTTCTTTTTTCAGTTTAACGTAACTGATATACATGTTAAAATGGCCTATAGTGTTAGATTTTTGCCAAGTGGAAATTCTATATGAGTTTTACATGTGATAAATCTGAGTTTAAGTTGTAGGCCTACTTACATTTTGATCTTAGATTGACATTTAACAGGTTTTGCTGGAGATCATAGAAATGCGATTGGATATTTTCATACCAAGCAAGCTTGTCCTTGGGAAATGGTGGGTTCAAACCCCACTATCGGCTGTCCTGGGGTTGATTTTCTGTTGTTTCCCATTTTCATACCAGGAAAATACTAACACAAAAAATAAGCAAACTCCTGTACTTAAGAATCAGCAGTAAACATTTTACTTCGTATCATATTGTGCTTTCTATGTATGTTTGGCCAATATACACTTTATCAATGCACTTACCTTGTTATGTTATGCCTCTTTCAGCCAGGTAATTTGTAGCGATTGTTATCATCTAAATTCGCTCTGAAACATAGATATGTGCCTGTTTGTTGGCATATACTCATTCCTTGCAGTCGTGCCTTTACTTCAAGAGACTAGTGGAAATATTCATCCTAGGCCTATTACTTTTTGTATCAAGAATAGTTGATTCCCTTTCTACTGTCTTCTTCAACAAAAACCTATGAGTTATTGCACCATTAACTTGAGCCTGTAACGAAATACAGAAAAAAGAAACTTTTCATGTAAAAGTTTTAGTAAAAGTTGGAACACTTATGACTAGGATTTATTTATTTATTTATTTATTTATTTATTTATTTATTTATTTATTTATTTTAATTTTTTAGCCAACATAGGACTACCTAGTCAGATTTATGAAGGTTTTTATTCTTTTTGTCAGCCCAATACTGTTTCATCCATTCTGAACTTTTCTTTCTGCTTCTGGAAGCACTCTTCACATTATCTGCTTGTTGATTTTTGTCTGTAGTCTAGTGTGTTTATCTTTCAATATGTTGAGTGTGTTTGTTTTGTATTTTAAATCTTCTATTGTAATATACTGTACAGCTCTTTCGTGTCTTCTTTAAGTTCTGTGGTCCATGTAATATTATTCTTGCTCTTACTCTTCCATCATTTTTCTACTATTTTTCTGCTGATTCTGTTTTCTGGTGACCGTATTAGATGGCCTAAGAATGATATTAGTTACTTTTTCATTGTGATAGTCACTGGTTCTATTTCTTTATAAACTGGATTTATTTAAATAATTTTTTTTCACAATTTAACCTCGTCTTCAGACTAGGCCCTATGTAAACAATTCCTCATTTGCCTCTTTCAGCCAGAACTGTCTTGAAACTAATGCATTTCTCTTATAAAACACAAAAAATTGAACCGAATATAGGCATGTTATTGTTGAGGTCGTCCTCACAATCATGGAGCCTACAAGTTCTTCAGCATGACTTCTCATTTCAAAAAATCCCATGTGCATTGGCCTGGATTTTGTTTGCAGCCACCTTGGTGAGAATTTGGTGATGATGCCACTCAGCTATCCCCCTCTGAATTCTACTGCATATTGTAAGTTTTGAGATCATTTTCCTTCCCGTCATCTTAATATGCTAGAAATTGCATAAATTAAATTGACTTAGTCTCTCACAACAGAACACTTTAAAATGCCAACCAACTGTGCTGAGATTCAGTTTTGTGACCTTCAGCACTGGAAGTGAGAGTCTAGCCCACTTTCACACAGGCTAGAACACGTACAGTATCATCATGATCATCATCATCCTTGTCTGATTTGATCTTGAATGGGTTGTGGATCTTTGATCTCCATCTCTGCCTGTCTATTCACCCATTAGAGATGTCTTGAAATTTTGCAACTCTCTTCCTTAGATCTTGATCAGTATTTTTTTTTTTTTTTTTTCATAATTTCATGGTTCTACCTCTAGGTCTTTTTCCTTCTACATCCAGTTCAAACCTCAACTTCAGAATCCTCGTTTCCTCCATTCTTTTCACATGCCCATACCACGTTATTCTCGATCATTCCACTCTCTCCCACTGCATACTCCCACTGTTTTTCATGTTACCATAGCCTATTTTATATTCATATTTGGTCTTCTCTTGGCCAGCAAACATCTTAGGAATTTAATCTCACTTGCTTGGATTTTATGTTCGTCTGCTTTGGTTTTAACTCAAGTTTCAGCTCCTTACACTCAAGATTGGTAGAAAGTAGTACTTGTACGTAATTTCCTTGTATCATATTGGCACTTCCTTAGTCCATAACAGTCCTCTCACACTCTGGTAAATCAAGCTCAGTAGTTGCAATCACTTAAGTGCAGCTATCACTCGGTATCCATCCGGGAGATAGTGGGTTCGAACGCCACTGTCGGCAGCCTTGAAAATGGCTTTCTGTAGTTTCCCATTTTCACACCAGGCAAATGCTGGGACTGTACCTTAATTAGGCCGTGGCCGTTTCCTTCCCACTCCTAGCCCTTTCCTGCCCCTTCGTCACCGTAAGACCTATCTGTACAATTTACGAACTTCATCGTGCAGATCCGTATTGATACAGTTAAAACTAAGAAACAATGTTGGATTTTGGTCCACCCAATCAATACACGTCACTTTACAAGTGATTTTATGGCTGATGAAGTCCCTAAATATTTTAATATGTTTTTATTTAAATAGTTCACTTGTAAAGTGACGTGTATTGATTGGGTGGACCAAAACCTAACATTGTTTCTTAGACCTATCTGAGTCGGTGAGACGTAAAGCAAGTTGTAAAAAAAGAAAAGAAAACACTCTGTTTTTAAACCATTTTTAATTTGCTGCAATCCTATGAAGAGAGTTTTGTAGCCTTCAAATTTAATACAATGCTCAATTGCTTTAAGTGGGTAGTGCTGTAAGAATTCAAAAGAACTCTTGGCTCATTCATCTTATTAAGGGATTTTTGGGTCTGCCAAGATAACTGCTCCTCATCCAGGAGGCTTACAGATATTGGAGTTCATGTAGTCATGTGGTAACTCGCAAGTCGTATTGGTTGACCTGATGAGGCTGAATGAACTCTCCATTCCAACTCTCACACAAGGATTAAAATCCATGGATAAACCAGGAGTTGAATCTGGGGTCTTCTTAAGAGCCAGAGGCATATCGGGGGATTGGTATCATAGTTATAATAATGTGAAAATCCGCAGCCTGTATCCAGTCGTTCGACCAGGTCAGGAACGGATATGAATTGTGCCAGTTGCCAAAGCCTGTCGCATTCCTCTGAGGCAATGATTAATGACTGACAGATTAAATGAAATGATATTGGAGAGTGTTGCTGGAATGAAAAATGATAGGGAAAACCGTAGTACCCGGAGAAAAACCTGTCCCACTTCCGCTTTGTCCAGCACAAATCTCGCATGGAGTGACCAGGATTTGAACCATGGAACTCAGCGGTGAGAGGTCGGCCGCCTGAGCCACGGATGCTCCTTAATAATAATAATAATAATAATAATAATAATAGGCTAACAATAATAATTTATTATTAACCAATAGCAAGCTCAGACTGTCTTGAGGACACAACAGAGCAAGGTTATCTCCCTTACACCCAATTTGAATGGCCAGTTATGTATTTGACTGATACAAGTAGATCAGCGAGTAGACCCGTGGGGATCTTGTCAAGTGCCCATGGACTTGTTTGAATTCACCGTTGGCTACCCGTAAGATAGATGTCCATTTTAACTTCTGAAAATTCTTCAGTGGTATTCTTATGTAGGCTGTTCGACAAATGCACACAGCACTGTTACGTAGAATACTTATCATGATGTCCCAAGCCATTAAATGAATCAAGAACAGTAGCATGGGTCAAGTTCATTAGAAATCTCTACCAAAGTAGAATAGATTAATTATATCTCAGTGTAGGCCTATATTAAATGTTGTATATTTAAGTGAGCCTTGCACAAGAGAGGATATCATTGCCCCTCAGTATTCTAAACATTGGACTATTATGCACATATTAAACAAACCTAAAACCCATGATTTAATAATGGATTCTTATGGAATGATATTTGTATTTATATATTTTAAATACAACACAGGGTGATAATTTAATGGGAATTTTTCTTATTGTTTTTTAGAGAGGGAGAGACTGTGTGGCATTGAAAAGGCAAAACTATTTCTTAACCAACAGTTTCCCAGGTGGGGTAAATAAATGCCTGCCACTTTTTCCAGTCTAAGAAGATTTTGTCCTCTTAAATGTTTTGCCACAAACTCTTGTGCTTCTAGCCATTTTTTATTTTAGTTTGTGACTTTTAGCATTTCAGATTACTTGCCCTTTACAAAATAATTGGTTCTTTAATTTTCACCGCTAAGCCTCGATTTCTTGTGGGACATTTGCTGAAAAGAGACTATAGGGCCACTTGACAGAATACTGTGTTTCTTGGGTATTGTAGGGCAAGTCGGATGTCTTTGGAAGTACTGGAGAGGTAAGAAACTATGGTACCTCATCCCAACAATGGTGAAGCTACTCCTTCTGCTGTAGGTACTGGAAATGTTATCTTCTTGGTCATTTAATTTTTTCCTGTCTCTGCTTCCATTCATTGTACAACAGTTACTAGAATGTAATGATTACAGTGTTATTTCAAGAAGTAAATTAGGCTACGAGTAAAATGTACACTTTGAAGAAAGTAGGCTATATTACAAGTAAAAATTATTTTAAAATTCTGTGTTCGTTACAAGTAATTTGATTACTCATACTGTTACTTCCTGAATCTGTGTTCAACACACTAACAAAACAAACCTTATTAATTTTAGATTTTTAAATCAAATGAATAAGAGATACTTATTTTAAACTAAGTTATATTTAACTTCAGAAATCAGGTTCAGTTTCTTCACCATATGAAAATTACAGTTAGAAAGTATTTTGACAAGAACATTGATATGACTTTCATTGTAGCTTTTCAGTTGCCTCTGGCATGGTTGGATGATGTATTTCTACATCACTTGGACTTAGTGACTTACCTCCTGGCTTCCCACCTTGAAGGCTGAGGTTCGAATCCCTGTCGAGATTTTCATCTGAAGAATCATGTGGCGTCAGGAAGGGCATCCGATCTTAAACCGCCCAGCCAAAACCAAAATGAGTCTGAAGAAAGTTTTTATTTATTTTAATTTTACAGACTAGGAACATTGCAAACTATGTTCTGCACAATTTTTTCCTGTTATGTAGGAAACCGTGTGGTCCATTATGAGCATCTCTCATTTATTCATTTTAAAAAAGATGTATTCAGTGTGATTTATTCATATCCTTCTCCCTGGATGAATGGTCAGCGTACTAGCCGTCGGTTCAGAGGACCCCGGGCTCGATTCCCGGCCAGGTCGAGGATTTTAACTGCGTATAGTTAATTCCGCTGAGTTCTCTTACAACACACCTCACTTACAAACCACCAGGCAATATTCAGTAGTGAATTGATCCCTCCTTCTGCTTGGGGTTGGCGTCAGGAAGAGCATTCGGTCGTAAAACTCCCCCCCCCTCTCCGTGCCGACCCCGATAAATTGGAGGGAAAGGCCAGAAAGAAGTTGTTTTATTCGGTTAATAACCTGCTATTTGAAAGATTATTCCGTATTGTTTCATTTGTTGAACATCATTCTTCCTGTAAGTTAATTTTGTATCTTTATTTTTTGTTTTGTGTATTGTTCCGCCCTTTTATTCGTGTATGCTCTTGTTCAACGTAGGCCTATATTAGTTCTCCGTACTTCGTGAAATTATCTAGAGTGATGTCCATTGGTCCAAAATTCATTCTTAAGGTTTTAAAGTCAAACGACATAATGTAAAGTTATACCGTTACACTTCGATAATCCTGTAATAAGACGATCTATCGACCTTCTGTGCGTGGCAAGGTCGTTAATTCGGTATTAGATTATCAACTTCTTGTCAGGTAGACTTGCTGCCAGCTGAGACTGGATTATTATTTCGGCGAGATCTCAAGTCATAACGAGAATAAACTCTGTATTTTATTTGTTTCTTTTAGCTTTTGATACAAGCTGTTAAGCATAAGCCGACAGTTCGCGTGCATATCGTCTCGTGGCCAGACTCCCGTGATTCTTTTAACCAGTTGCAGCGCTGTCAAGGACATCAGCATGTTTCACTCTCTTTTTATGGTGACCTTCGGTTGCTAATCTGACCAACATTAGCAGGTGGTGGCGTTACATAATTGCATCACACGAAGTCTCTTAGCAGTCAGTGTTTCAAGCACCTGTGATGGTCTTATTCTAGTTTTATCTTGTTATTGCCGTGTAGTTTCAAACATCGTGCTTGCCACGCGCATTCCTGTCAATGTGTTTTCTGAAGTGCCCTATTAATTAGAATAATCTTCGAGAAGATTTGGCTTCCCACAAAGCGGACCATTGTTAATGTGAAGTAGATTGTGTCCTAGAACTAGAATGTATTTTGAGCTTGGCTTCTCTCGTACATCTCTTCCAGATCTATCAGCTCTATCCCCTTCACCTGGGTGGTATTTTGTTCGCGAACTCCAGTGTATGCTACTCGCGCCTACCGCCACTGTATTCTTATTTACCACAATTCGTATTAAGTTTTTCGAGAGGCCGGGACTGATTCATAATCTTGGTGTCGCTTCACTAAGATGAGGTGTGAGACAGTCAGTGGCTTCTCACCAAGGCGGCCGTTGTTCGAATCCTTGCTGTGCATAGGGGATTTTTGAAATGAGGAGTCACGTCCCTATGGTTCGGATTTCACGCAAGACTGGGGGTCCAGTGGCTAACAAGAAGTTTGCTTCCCGGTACAAGATCATAAATATAGTAGCCAGAAAATAAAATGTGAGTGCCTAAAATTTAATTCTTGCTCGTAATAACTGGGGGGGGAGATCCAGCTTAACAGAGGAAAAAGGAAGGTTAATATTCATTCGATTGTTAAATGTACTACAATTGTTGACAATTCCTGCACATACCCCAGTGTTGTAATGCTTCCTGGCAACCGGAAGCAACTTCAATAATGTCAGAATTTTGATATTTTAAAATAAAATGTTCAATATTTCCCGCCTTTTTAACAATATATCACTGTTTCCCTTATAAATTCCAAGTTTATAAGAATTTTCGTACTTTTCCGTGTATCAAACCTCCAGCTACAAAATGAACCTAAATCATTAACATAGACTGTAATTCGGATTTTTTTGTTGGGTTTTTATTCCGAGCACCAGAAAATATTAATTTTTTGTAAATAATTATGTTATATAAAATCTCATTTCAGTCCCATTGATCTGAATGAGGCACAGATTGTAGCACAACGGTATGGGAGGAAACTCTGAAAAATTCATAATTATCCGTGAAACAATAAGGGAGTTATGAAGGAAACCGTTAAAAAGGCGGGAAATTTTGAACATTTTATTTTGAAATTTTGTAATTAGAATTTTGACATTATTGAAGTTGCTTCTGATTGCTCTGAAGCATGCCAATACTGGGTTATGCGCAGCATTTGGCAACTACGTTTGTAGCATATATAACAATCGAATGAATATTGGCCTATATTCCCTGTGTTGAGCTAGGTCTCCCCCCTTAGAGTTTAGCTGGACGTACAATTCATAGTTTTTCCCCGGAGATATTACGCTCTTTAAAGCCACCAATCAAGTGAACCAATCCAAAGAAACTTAAACCTATTCCCCCCTTAGAGTTTAGCTGGACGTACAATTCATAGTTTTTTCCCGGAGATATTACGCTCTTTAAAGCCACCAATCAAGTGAACCAATCCAAAGAAACTTAAACCTATTGTGACTGGTTATCAGGATCCGTAAAACTAGGACCACGGGCCGTGGAGGTAGCGTTTTATGGTCCTCTTAAATGTATTAAACTACGATATTTACAGTTATTGGTCACTTGCATTTAATTTTTCTCTCGACACAGTTTTTATTCCCGGACGTAATCGAACATGCAGACCTCTAGTGCATCCATCTCCTGCTCTCCAATACGGTTTCTCGCCGTGCAATGTCGTTCCAGGACAGAACTGCTGTAGTGAGCTTCCTTGAACTCCGCGTAGCCGTCTGACGGACTCACTCCTCGCTGAATGTCTCTACGGACTCGCGACCGTCTCGTAATTGCTCGAGTTCACTCGCAACTAGCTCAAGACTGATTCACTTCCACCGGTTCCGGTTTTTTTGTATAGGCCAGCGGCAGATTCTCACGGGTTTCATTTCCAGATCATTCTGGGCGCCTTCCTTATAGCAAGCCGTGCCGGATGCGACCACGCCAAAATCGTGCCGCATGTGACCAATCAGTCTGTCACCACTGATCTATATACAGGGCAGTCGCCGAAGTGGCAGATTACCTATCGGCTGTTTACCTAGTCTTTTCTTAAATAATGCCAGAGAATTTGGAAATATGTCGAACATTCCCCATGGTAAATTACTCGTATTCCAATCGCTAACTCCCCTTCATAGGATTTGTCTTCTTGAATTCAAATTTCATCTTCATATTGTGATGTTTCCTACGTTTAAAAGCACCACTCAAACGTATTCGTCTACCAGTGCCATTGTCATTCCACGCTATCTCTCCACTGACAGCTTGGAACATACCGCTTAGTTGAGCAGCTCGTCTTCTTTCTCCCAAGTCTTAGCGTAATGGTGCAAGCTACAGGCAGCATTGTGATTCTTCTTCCAAGATCTACTGTATTAATTTGGTAGCCCGCCTGGTGGCCATGATCGTTAAGGCGCTGAAGTCTAAAACGGTCTTACACCGAGGTTAGCCGGTTCGAGTCCCGTTGGTCGAAAAAATTTTCACCATCAGAATGTTGGCCGGCAGGGTAGGGGAGGTGGTGGTATACAATTTCTAATCACTAGATTGCGTGCCAAAAGCCTGGATTAAATTCCAAACCTCTCCGCAGTGCTCATATGGAGTGAGGGCATATGACGCTGTTGATGGTGATTCGTCCGTCGGATGGGGACGTTAAGCCTTGAGCAGACCCCTTGGTGCTATTCGACAGGAGTAGGCTATGTGCCGGCACCGGGTTTCACCCTCTCCCTACTATCATATATCACGTCATTCATTTCATCTCTCATTAACTCCTCTGATGAGGTTGACGTCAGGAAGGGCATCCGGTCATAAAAAACCGCCACGACAAAATTCATCTCACCTCATACCCGACCCCGTAGGGAAACGGGACAAGGGTTGGACAAACTTCAAACTGTATTAATTTGGTGCATCAGTTACCTTTCATCCTTCATATACTGGAATGAGCTTTATGTGGCATGATCTCGCTAAACTTCAATGTATATGAATAAATGCTACCACTTATTACCTTGAACGTTTTGAAATATTTTTTATCGCGTGACGTTTAGTGCCTGGAATGTTCGAGGACATTTTCCGACTCCTTGGCTGAATGGTCAGCGCTGAGGCCTTCGATTCAGAGGGTCCCGAGTTCGATTCCTGGCTGGGTCGAGGATTTTAATCGCGTGTGATTAATTCTTCTGGCTCGGGGACTGGTTGGTTGTGTTTGTCCCAGCACTCTCCTCTTCATATTTACACACCACACTACAAACCACGACAGAAGCACGCAATAGTGATTACATCCCTCCAAATAGGGTTGGTTTCAGGAAGGGCATCCGGGCGTAAAACAAGGCCAAGTCCACATGTACGCCATAGTTCGCACCCGCGACCCCATAAAGCGTGGGAAAAGCGATAGAAGAAGTGTCCGAGGACGTATTCGCCTCGCCAGATCAGTAGCTGCTTTTCGCGGTACATCCCATGGCAGTGAGCTACATGTACTACTTTGTGAGGGTGTTTCCTGTAGGTGTGATTGTACGAGCTAGGAATGGGAAGTACCGAGCTCGATAGCTGCAGTCGCTTAAGTGCGGCCAGTATCCAGTCATCGGGAGATAGTGGGTTCTGAGCCCCACTGTCGGCAGCCCTGAAGATGGTTTTCCGTGGTTTCCCATTTTCACACCATGCAAATGCCGGGGCTGTACCTTAATTAAGGCCACAGCCGCTTCCTTCCAATTCCTAGGCCATTCCTATACTGTCGTCGCCATAAGACCTATCTGGTTGGTGCGACTTAAAGCAAATAGCAAGAAAAAAAAAAAAAGGAATGGGAAGTGGTCATGGCCATGAGAAAGGCATCATCCTTTCACTTGGCTGGAGATGAAAATAGGAAACCATGAAAAACCATTTTCGAGGATGGCCGACAGGGGATTCGAACCCATCCGTCTTCCGAAGGAAGTAGCCGTAAAAGGTAGTGCCGTAATGCACAGAGATAACCTGTTTGGTACCTTCTCCCAGACACGGAAAAGCAGCTCCGTATATGGCATCACTATATTTCATATGTAAAAACTACCAGTTTCCCGCAGGAGTGTTACGTAAAGTAGGGGCAGTAGCTGCTTATAGGAGTGGTTCAAGTGACATTGCGCTTAGTGGTGGTACTTCGCAGTAAATTCTTCAAAAGCAACTTAGGAAGATGTTGCTGTGTTCCCGAAAATACAGGGACTGATTCAGATGATCCCCAAGAACTGTATATTTTATAGATAAGGTGACTGTAAAACAAATAGAATATTCGTTAAAGTATAACTGAACTTGTGTTATTCTATTATTCAGTATAGAATTACCTGATTGTACATTTACCCCCCCATACACACACACATTTTTAGGGTTTTGGCCTTAAAATATATCTTGCGTTATTTATGACCATCTATATTTCCTCTGGGGAAGGAACATCTCCGTTAATGGCATTCCAAATTATACATTACACTCATTTTTTTTTTTTCCAATTTGCTTTACGTCGCCCAGACACACAGGTTTTACGGCGACGATGGGATCGGAGAGGGCTGGGAGTGGGTAGGAAGCGACCGTGGCCTTAATTAAGATACAGCCCTGGCATTTGACTGGTGTGAAAATGGGAAACCACGGAAAATCAACTTCAGGGCTGCCGACAGTGGGGTTTGAACCCGCTATCTGCCGAATGCAAGCTGATAGCAAGCTACGTGACCGCACAGCCACTTGATCGGTGATTTAATTTTCAACGACGAGTTGTTGAGTTGGGTGTGAAGTAATGTATGCATGTTTTATTTAAACTTTCGTCATAAAAATGGTCTCATTAATTATAGACCTTTCATGGAGTCGTTGGGATTGTTCTCCGTAAAGGCTTATATAGGCTTCAGTGTAAATAATTAAATATTGTCCAAGGTTTGTGGATATAGTAGTTCGCTGCTTCTTTTCCTACCGCTCTTTCCCACACCTGTGGGATCGCGGGTGTGAACTGCGTCACACATGTAGATTTGGTCCTGTTTTACGGTTCGCTGCCCTTCCTGATGCCAAACCGATTGCGTGTTTCTGTGGTGGTATGTTGTCTGAATATGATGAAGAAAGTGTTGGGCCGAACACATACACCCAGTCCCCGAGCCAGAAGAATCAATCAGAAGCGAATAAAATCCCCGACCTGGCCGGGAATCGAACCCGGCACCCTCTGAACCGAAGGCCGGTACGCTGGCCGTTCAGCCAGCGAGTCGGACCTGGTTATAGTAGTTCGCTCTTTGAACAGAACAAAGAACAATTTCATTCCCTACTGGTAAGCAGTGCTATAATTTTTTGGCCTATTTGCTAACCTTTTCTGGTTCTGATTTAGCTTACCTTATTTTGGATGATGACAGTTTATTAAAATGAAAATTGGGTTGTCAATACTGATCGTTAGTGGCACCGGTCGCATCGGGCACGACACCGCCAAAACAATTCACTGGCGGTACTATTTAGCTCGCTGCTGGCCCCGCACACATCGTTGTTGTACTTCCTCGTAAAACAATTACCATCATCGCACACATTGTCGTCGGTGCTCCGACGTTGTAGCCTTGTCAGCCGCCCTGCTTTCATTGTCACTACACCAAACATGAATACCGGGTTCATTCTTGGGGGCAAAGACTGTCTGGCATCCTATTTAGTACTGAGGTTATGGATAGCGGAAGCCTGCACCTTCCTCTCCTCGGTGGGCCCTCAAGTCCTGTATGGAAATCAGTCACCATTGATCTGCACTTTGGACTGTCGCCCAGGTGGTTTTGCTTTAGCTTACCTTTGCTTTTCCGTGTAATGGTTACGAGGTATATCGATATCTCATAGATTTTAGTCACCATTCAATTGAAGCTGTTATAAGCATCAACTTCAATTATAATTATTATAATTGAAGTTGATGCTTATAACAGCTTATAAATTTTAAAACCTCCGTCTTTAGATATGCTAGAGAGATGGCAGTAACAAATTAGTAAAAACTAATTTTGCTGTCGATATTTTTAAAACGCCCATATATGTTATTATTTATAGTGGGGAAAGAAATCCCTCAGACTGGAATTTAGCTGTCACGATTAGAAAAATTTTAGGCACCTGCGTACCTTTTTTTTCCCCGTCGCCATGGCGCTCGGGCGCCTGTTTTATAATACTGTATATAGGCCTGTATATGTATCTCAATAACAAGAAGGTTATTCTGTCAAATATTGTTATCGTACTAGAGGGTTGGTGTATATTTCTGCTATACTCCAAGCTGTTTTCTTGCACGATCATTCCGACATAATTCAGCCTGTGTGCTGTTTATAAACTGACGTGTAATACGTGCCGAATAGTCAGGTAGGATTTGTGCTGATAGCGTGGCCGTAATACAGTTAAAACTAAATTAAACTGGAAATGCTTTATTTTTAACATTGAACGGATTCTCTTCCAATTTCCATAGTAAGTACCTACTACATCTTGGCCCATTCAAATGATAATTATAGGAAAAGGCGGTGATACTTTTTAAGGCCTTGTTTTAATTTATTTCTCTCATTGTGTACCCTAAACAGCCCGCCTGGTGGCCATGATCGTTAAGACGTGAAGTCTATATGATTTAGCACAGTGGTTAGCCGGTTCGAGTCAAGTTGGTCAAAAAACTGTTCAACATCATAATGTTGGCCGGCAGGGTAAGAGAGATGGTGGTATACAATTTCTAATCACTAGATTGCGTGGCAATGGGTAGGACACCTAGCTCGACAAGACTACAACAGGTGGACCTCTAGGATTGTTCACTGGAGACCATGGGAATATAAGAGAGGCAGTGGAAGACCCCAGAAGAGATGGCTCGATGACATAAAGCTGTTGGCTGGAGCACGTTGGTTCCAAGTGCCTCAAGACCGAAGACGATGGAAGCATATGGAAGAGGCCTTTATCCAGCAGTGGATTGAAATAGGCTAGAAAAGAAGATTGCGTGCCGAAAGTGTGGATTAAATTTCAGACCTCTCCGCAGTGCTCTTATTGAGTGAGGGCATATTATGTCGCTGTTGGTGATTCGGCCGTCGGATGTAGACGTAAAGCCTTGAGCAGGCCCTTGGTGCTATTCGACAGGAGAAAGCTATGTGCCGGCACCGGGTTTCACCCTCTCCTTTCCTACTCTCTTATATTACGTCATTCATTTCATCTCATTAACTCCTCTGATGAGGTCGACTTCAGGAAGGACATCCGGTTGTAAAAACTCGCTACGAAGATTTTTATCTTACGTCATACACAACTCCGTAAAGAAACTGGACAAGAGTTGGACGTACATTCATTCGTTTACCCTAAATGTGATTTCAGACCAGAAGCTTTTGCTCTCTGACACTACTCTTCTGATAGATGATGCAGATTCTTTCTTTCTGTTGATTGGTAACAGTAATATCCCTGTACGTAAACCTTAATAAAACGTGTGTAAAGACGATTTGATTACTATTTCCAGTCAAAAAGAATCGAAATGTAAACTGCTTCTCATGAGGCACATAAGCATAGGCTTTATTATTAGTATTATTAGTATTTCATTTTACGTTGCGCCCTTGCTGGCGAGACCTATTTCGTATAGTGGTCTTCTGGTATGGGCTAAATCAAATTTGATACTTTCATTGACCTCTCTGTTTCATCTTTTTACTTTGACGATACAAAAGTGGTGCTGATTATTGTTTTAAGAAGAAGTACAAATAGGCATATATGAACTGTGTTAGTAATGCCATTGCTTTATGCAGCCAGTTCCTGTTATGAATGGTTGTGGAAATGTTGCTCATAGGATCGGTTGGTGCGTGCATTTCAGTGTGCTCGACAAGCTGATATGTAATAGCAACTTCTGGTTCAGTGACAAAAGCAACGGGAAACTGTCTCACTCCTCATTTCCCTAGTATGCCACTTCAGTGACACCTATCTATGACAGCTGTTGGTGGAGCTGTGGAGGATCAAACCAGCATTCGGGCTTAGTACCCAACATACATACATACATACATAGTGATTATAACATTTTTCACAAACTGTAATCTCCGGAAATATTAGTTCTGTCTAAAAATTGCACGTAATAAAAAATTCAGTATAGAAAATCTAATGTATAATATTTTTATCCGATACGTTTGTACTGCACGATCTATAATGTTCCAGCGACGAGCATCGCTGACGTAGAAATACTGTTCAGTCTGTCGTCATTGTAACGAACTAATTGGCAATGGTGGTGGTCAATATCGAGCACACAACAGCAAGTTGTTGAATATGTTATTTTCATTGAAAGGTTTGTGAACAAAAAACAATGATATCGTTCACAGTCCGTGTCCTGCTATACTAAAATCCTTCCAGAGAGTGATTATAGAACTGTGGTGCGTTTAATAATTCGTTTATAGGAGCCCTAGAGTAATCGTTAATCTGTTCCTGACTATTGAAAGACACTTACGTTACTTCTAAATCGAGATTGAGTTTTCAGCAACAAAACGCAAGTTTGTAAATTACGGCGACTGTTGTATCGTGATAATAGTTATGGGACTTTTGTTCTGCGGTATATCTAAACCACAGCGTTGTGACTATTCATTGCAAAAAATCCTTAATCCAACTGCGGCCATCTTTGTGGGAAGCTAGTAACGATACTACTTGGGTATCGCCCCTAAGTTTAAAAAAAAACGATGCCCTTTTACTCATCTGTCTCTGTGAAATACCCGATGAGTCGGAAAATCTCCGTTGTACTGCACTGGCGGGGGATAAATCGATCTCTCATGGCGGCGGTATTGTACCCTCATGTCAGAGGAGAAGCCCCCTCTTCACTTAGCTGTTATTTATAAAACAAAGTCGGAGGAATTTGGAAAATAAAAGAGAGAGAGAACAGCGCTTTGTAAGAAACATGACCTTCCTATTCCCGTGCTTATGGATAGGTGCAATTACCACTTTCGACCAGTCAGAATATACTAATATTCCATGCTAACCTTATTTGCTCTGAAGCCATTTCATCCCTCTCTTCCCACTATATTTCACCATGTCAGGTCTGATTTCATCTATTCTTGCTGCATTATGGCAATGGGGGTTCACTTACCATCCCTTCCACTTCCTCAAGCGTAATTTTACCGTCATTGTTCTCTGCTCCATGAGCTCGGTTGTTCGCGACGTCAACAGGATTTCCTTTTACGTTGGGAAGATTTTCAAAATATATTTTCAGCTGTCCGGTGATACCCTGGAATCTACCCTGAGTTCACCTGATTTACCCAAAACACTATTAATTTCCTTTTCCCTGCCGGTTGACCAAGATTTTCCAGGTTATTACCGAAATCCTCCCATGACTACTTCTTGTATTCAACAATTATTTGTTTCGCTTTGTTTCATTTACGTACAATTTCTTGTCTGCCTCAGTTCTTGTGTGGATCCATTTCTGATATGCCTTCTTTTAACGTTCACAATCTCCCCACACTTCATCATTTCACCATGATGTTCGCTTTTCCCACCTTTACATACAGTTATTCCTAGGCATTCCCTTGCTGCTTCTGTTCCAGCACCCCAGTATGTCAGCCATTCTCTTGCCTGCTTACTGTGTGTTTGGAACGTTTCATCAATCATATCCATGTACTTCCGTCTATTCCTAATCGCTAGATTGCATCCATAAAGCCTGGATTCACTTCCAAACCTCTCCGCAGTGATCATATGGAATGAGGGCATATTACACGTTGGTGGTTCGTCTGTTGGATGGGGACATTAAACCTTGAGCAGCCCCGTTGGTGTCATTCGACAGGAATAGGTTATGTTCCTGCAGCGTATTTCGCCCCCTCTCTTCGTCCTATCATGTGTGATGTTCATTTTATCTAATACAATACTTTTTTGTTTAATTTTGTACTTAATTTCGAAATTCCTTCGTTGAATAAATAATTTTGTTTTAATTGAAATTTCTTTTTCGCGTAATTTGTTCAGAGAGGGTGTTTACGTAGTTGTACTTCCTCTTAAAACAAAAATCACCACTACCATCATTAACTCCTGTGGTGGGGTTGACGTCAAGAAGAGCATCCGGTCGTTAAAAAACTCGTTACGAAAATTTATCTCGCTTCATACCTGAACCCGTACAGAAATGAGACAAGGGTTCGACATGCATTTTTCATATAATTTATTGCAATGAAAAATCTTCTGCTGACTTGTGTCGTCTTTATTACACTGAGTTAAGTTTGTGATGTGCATAAATGTGTAGTATTTTGAGTATATTTGAAATGAGAACACTAGAGGTTCATCTTAAGAATAAGTTAACAATATTGCAGCGTATTTTTCATTGTCTACCAGCTAATCCTCGGCTTGACTGTTGTCCTCAACCAGTCTTGAATCGACTGTGGAAAACTTATTTCCTCCAGAAAAATAAACTTGTTTTGACATCTCGCCGCGAGGCATCTGAAATGAGGGCACATGGCATTGTTGACAGTGATCCATTAAGTTCAGCTTACTCCGGAGTGTCTTTCGACATGAACAGGTCAAGGCTTCTCAATTTTTTCCCTTCGTATCACGTCCAACTGTTTATAAGTACTACAACTTGGCTGAGTTTAGGCGATAATTGTTTTAAGGGAAATATGTTTACGCTGTACCAGTAAGCTTTGCATTATGACGTGTTCCTTGTGACGGTTTTGTTAGCGACCAAATCAATGATGCTTGATGCAGTCACTTGCTAGACTATGAACCACGGACTACGACTGAATGATTTAATTGGCTTGCAAGTTAAGATTAAGAATGTTACGTACTATATTTTGAATTTTAGCCTTACGTTACTTGGATTCGATTGGTTTGTGTGATCTGGCCCATCACCTGGATGTTAAATGCACTGTGTGTGGCTCTGTAAGGAGGATTATTAACATCCTTTGCAATATTTTTCACACGACGATAAGGACGTTTTCGAGGCTGCCTTGCCGGGGTGGTAAAGGCGGGGTGGAGGACGCAGGTTCGGTTCCCTGCGAGGAAATCGAGAAATTTACCAACGAGCCTTCCACTATTGGAGAGGCACATGACTCTGGGGTTCACTCAGCCTACACTAGAAATGAGTACTCGGTTAATTCCTGGCAACACTGGCGGCCTGGCGTAGAGTGAACTATGCTATCCTTCTATAGGTTGCAAATAGTGAAAGCCTTTACCTTCCACTCCTCCAATGGTCTTGGTGGTTTGTAAGGAGATAAGTTAGGAATGTTTTCAGTTAGCGTCGGACTTTCCTGTTTCAGAGGACAGATCCGAAAATAATTAGTTAAATTACACCGACAGGAACATCTTATCTGCTGTTGACGACTGTGGATGGAAGTGAAATTGTCCAAGTTAACAGGCGTGATTTAATTGGTTATGGCATACTTTCGGGAAGAAATTGAACAAAATTATTTATATACAAAATGTATCAATACTCAGCAGCAAAACTTCAGGGATTGATTCCTCATAATTATGATAAGAAAAACAGGTTCAGAAATGCATAATTACGGAGTTACCCGACGTTTAGTAACGTTAATGCAATGCTACACTCCCAACACGGTTACATTGAACAGGTCTGTAACGCCATCTGGAACATACTGACATATCTGATGAAATGTTCAAAGGGACCTCCTCCTGCCTAAATAAAAACCTCCGCTTGTCTTCACACTGAGTGGTCGAACACGATCATAAATGCCTGGTTGAGTGCGTACTGTCTGACAGGTTACCGAAGTGTGCGCACGGAGAGTTGGTTCAACAGCAGCAAATATACGACATATTTGGCATGTCCTTAAAAGTAAATGTTCCAGGGGGTGTAAGTCAGGAGAGCGTGGTGGCTAAATCTGCAGTTATGCTTTTCTAGACCTATATTGTCATATCTCGTTCTTCTCTGTATACTATTAGGAATCCATTCCTAAAGTTTTGCCGTTGAGTTTGATACACCATGTATAAAAGGTGTTGGATAGAGTAGTCTTTCAGATGAAACCCACACAATTTCATCATAACGCTTTGGTTCGTGAGTTATGTGTAACTTGACAGTCACTAAGAACAGAATCAGAATCTTTTCTGCATTTTCAATATAAGGGGCCGTTCAGAATGCACACATACTTCTCTGTACTAATATAAGGAAAACAAACAAATGTTGGTGAATGTTTTCAGTACCAGGATAACTAGAACATAACAGTAAGAGAGAGCAATCGTGCATTGGCTTACTAATCTTGCTTATATAGGAATCAGTAAACAACCGAACACGTCAATAGTCTGCGTTTAATTTCCTCCCGTGGTTCAGCAGTAAGTGGTACATATGTTATCTTCCGTTCGAACTCCACTTTGCCGATTAGGTTAAAGTAAATAAAATATCGTTGAAGGAAGGAAAAAGGAAAATAAATTTAGTATCCAAATCTGGATGTTAACGTCCCAGTCATTGCTAGACCGACATGTGCGCTACCCACCCAACTTTTTACTACACTCAATGTTGTTTAACTTTGGAAATCTCCCAGAATCACCCCTCTGTGGGCGGGGTGGTAGAATATATCCGCGTTATCCCCTGCCTGTTGTAAGAGACGATTTATGGGGCTCTCAACTTGGAGCGTAAGTTGGCGACCACGGAGCTCCTAGCTGATTCCTGCATTGCACTTAATTTAATTTCCAGACTCCTCACTTTAATCTTTCCTGTGCGACCTGTCTTGATCAACTTTTGTTCTCTTCCGACCATGATAGTATTAAGTTTGCGAGGCTTGGGGAATCTGTCATGTCTTTCGTGGCCCTTCCGTTTCATTTGCCCATATCTATATTCTTCGAAGTGTCGGACCTCTCCATTTTTTTCTGATCAGTGTTAAAGAGAGGATGATTGCCCATTTGGACTTCCTTTTGAAACAGTAATCACCACACTCACAGATTCCGGCGTTTGTGTATGACCATTCTGTTTTAAAAATACATGGTATGTACTCACTAACATTCGTTATGTAAATGTAAGATGCAGACCGGATTTCTTATGGGTGTATAAAGTTGCACTTTTCAAGGTGTTGTCTGTAAATAACTTCTCTTTGCTGAGAGCCCCAAGGTTTAGTTTCCTCTCTTTCGAGTACTCTTGGAACCTTGATTGATTGAGATAGGCGTATTTGTTCTCAATCTCTTTGTGCATCTTAAGACTTGTATTGATAGTATGTGTTTTATATAGTTGCTTGGTTTTTGTCCCAGAGATATCGCGAACTTTTTGTCCCGATATAATGCGTAGTTTTCGTCGCCATAAAGGCTTGCTGCTAGTTTTATCTAATTTTATTCAAAGAACAATACCTGCAGAATTCATTTTCTTCCTTCTTTTTCATTCCTAAATTGTCATTAGCTGAAATTGTCCCAGTTGAAGACCGTCGTCATTTTTGGTTGGACTGTGGCTGGGGTGGACGTCGAAGCATGCATGTGTTCATTTTTTCTTTGTAAACTTAAACTGATTATTATCTAGGACGCAGAGGGTGTGGCTTCGTCATGCCAACGACGCCCTCCAAGCCAAAGCAGATTAAACTAGTTCAACATGGGGAGAAGCTATTTGTTCCTTAAATTGTAGCCCCATGTGTGTTACGAAAGCTTTAGGATGCAGGGAATCACTATTTGGTCTGTTTTCCTTTTGTTGTGTTGGTTATTGTGTAAAGACTTACGTTGAAAGAGAATTGAGTGCAGGTGCAGTTTTCTCAGAAACAATAATTGAACATATACCCCATATATCTTTATTGTGGTTATCCACAGGCTTTGTATGTACTTGGGAGGCGAATTATACCGTATTTTGGTAACTAAAATTAAGTTTGATAAAACACTAATTTGTTTTATCGACTATAATGAACCTAAAATTTTGTGTTTTTTCTGACACCACTTCTCATTGGTAGTCTAGTTACTTCTGATAAATATGTGGATATAAGTGTTGGTTATTGTAACGTAGTCCAACAATGCTTGGAGTTAATTGAATAATCCTTCTTGCTTTCAGTTTCGCATTTCATTGCTCTGTGCCTTTCCGTCTTAAACCTCCTTAGTACTCCATGGTGTTCATATCCGTGTGTTCTATCAGCATTCTAATATGTTTGGTCCGGCTGCACGGCTAAATGGTTAGCGTGCTGGCCTTCGGTCACAGGGGTCCCGGGTTCGATTCTCGACAGGGTCGGGAATTTTAAACATCATTGGTTAATTTCGCTGGCACGGGAGCTGGGTGTATGTGTCTTCTTCAACATCGTTTCATCCTCATCATGACGCGCAGGTCGCCTACGGGAATCAAATCAAAAGACCTGCACTCCCGGCACTAAAAGCCATGCGCCAATTTCATTGTTATAATATGTGTATCGTATCTACATACGTTTACACTATTAGGGACGTTGGGTATATTTACTGTAGCGCGAGCTGTTGGTGTGAATAGAATATCAAAATTGACATATATGTCGCCCAAGCGGCGTCAGTTTAGGTTAGGAGCTTGGCATTTCGGGAACTGAGGTCATACATCATCATTATTATTATTAGGTTTGAATGCGGCCACATTTCTCAGTTATAAAGTGTTTTACCCCACAGAAATTTCCGAGCTCCAGCGTTTTATACATCAAACCCCTTTCTTTCTTATTCTAACAGTTTTCACTTTTTATGGTCTGTATGGGTTTGTTCGTCCTCTTGAATCCACCATACTATTCGTTCGTGAAATGTAATCACCTTCACACTCTCAAATGTGTATCGGATGTGCCATTTTGTCTTTTTTTTATGTATTTTATGAAGTCGGGCTCCTTGGCTGAATGGACAGCATGCTGGCCTTCGGTTGAGAGGGCCTTGGTTCAATTCCCAGTCGGACTGATGGTTTTATCTGCGTATGGTTAATTCCTCTCGTACGCGACTGGGTGTTTGTGTTCGCCTCGGTACACTTCTCTTCGTATACACACAACACGTCACACTTCGAATCCACACAGAAACAGCGATGTTTGGCGTCGGGAAGTTCATCCGGCCGTAAAACTGGACCGTGCCATGCCCCGTGCCGACTACAATACATTGCAATAAAGACCGGAAAGATTATTATTTTATCAAATATTTTTATTTCGCTCATCTGTATCATCAGTCCATCATATTCGCTTGTGTGTTTTTTGTCACGCCACCCCTACAGTAGTCCTTCCGAAGTGGGGTAATTTTTTTTCCATCCTGCCTCCGCTTTTGCTGCTACTGGTGGTGTTGACGGTAGTGCGGTATATTCCTGTGTGAAGGAGCGTGATCTCCAACCTGTGAAACGCTAGTAGACTTCCTAAGACATGAAAATCCTTAGCTTGTTATACCACCCAGCACTGTGGTATGCACATGAATTGTCACTAGGCAGAAAGAATTCGTACTCTTAGCGTTCTAACTCGTCTACTAAGTGTTCTCGATTTAACTGATGGGACTACAGACTGTAACATTGGGAACACAGAGCATCGAAATTGACGAACTAGCCGCCACAATGGCACCAAATCAAAAGAACGAACGACTTGCAGTATTAATCTGAAGCCTTAATATATTTCCACCTCCATCAACTTATCCTAATCGCAGAAATAACGAAACATATTTTAGAGTTCAGATACTACAGTAGAGCAATTTATTGAACACATTCTACAGACTAACAATATGGAATGTTGGCCAACTGTGTATCCGGCTACTTCTCGATCCGGATTGTATTTATTGCGCAATACAGTTGTTTTCTGTTTACGATAGGGATATTTTAATGTTTTTGATAATGATTGCATTTAAGGACGTATTGAAATGTCACTGGGGGAAGGCTTAACAAGTTAAACGATTCATATTCAATATATGTTCACTGAATTTACCTCGGTCACTAAATAGGATGAAGGGAAGTTTCTATTCTGTATTTGTAGAAAACCTTATGAGAATCCTTCTGCTAATGCTGCACGATTTCATAGCCTATGTTCACGGTTCATAAAATCGCGTTCTTGGAGACAGACCGAATCCATGAATTACATAATTACCTTGGCCAGCTCCAGTTTTTTGTAGAAGGGGTTTTGCTGTAAATCGGACAGGTTTATATTGCTCTTCAGTGACACTTATTATCTGAAGATAAATTCAAGTACATAGTATTTTTCCATGTTAGTAGATCTAAATTATCTTCTTGTAAACAGATCATATTTTAAGTTTAGTGTAACAGATATGGCAATATAATGCCGTGCACATAGACAGTACATTAGTTCTGACAGTGGGATGATAAGTCATAAACTTTCCACAATCCCACCACTGTTGGTTTATATGATTGCGGATTACTTCAGGCATTATTAGAGCATTCGTGATTTCTTCCGACTCTAACGAAGTTTCAATCCATGATAAAGAATACCGAGCGAGTTCGCTACGCGGGTTGATTCACGTTGCTAGTAGCTTGCATTCGAGAGATAGTGGGTTCGAACCTCACTGTTGACAGTCCTGAAGATGGTTTACGTTGATTTCCCATTTTCACACCAGTCTGTTCCTAAAGACAACGGCCGCTTCCTTTCCAATCCCAGTCCTTTCTTATACTACCGTTGCCATAAGGCCTGTCTGTGCGACGTAAAGCAAATAGAAATAAAATTCAAGAATTCACGCTTAACATGTTAAAAGCAACCAAGGTTCCTTGAAGTTAATATTATATTATGTGAGAATCCATGTTGTGACTGAAGAAAATTTTCGCCTGGGACTGTTACGATTAAAATAGCTGAGCAACATCGACCTTCTGCATTTAACTGTAGACCCTGCCTCATTTATAACGTAATGTTGTCATATTTTAAAATGAAGGATACTCACACGGAACTAGTCAACTCCACGTTTTAATATCGGTAATTTGGTTCTCTGTCACGTTGTGAATATGTTTCATCAACAAGCAAGTCCGCCTCCATAGCGTAACGGTTAGTGCTATTAGCTGCCGTCTTTGGAGGACCGGGTTCGATTCTCGGTACTGCCAGAGATTTAAGAATGGCGGGGCTGATGTGTATTCATAATAGTACATGCAGCTCACCTCCATTGGGGTTTGTGCCTGAAAAGAGCTGCACGCCCTCAGAACGAGGACACGAGAAGCAAAACATGTTCGGAAGTTTTTTTTTTTTTTTTTTACAGTTTTCAGAGACCTCGGAGTGCCGCGATTTTGTCCCACAGGAGTTCCTTTCTGCCTGTAAATCTACTGACTCGATGTTGGCATATTTGTGCACTTTCAAATACCACCGGACTGAGCTAGAATCAAACCCGCTGACTTTTGCTAGGAAGGTCAGCGTTAAGAATTGTACTCTTCTATAAGATCAAGGTTCTGACAAATGTGAACATTTCACTAACTCATGCGGCTTTTCTTTGATCAGGATAGAAACTATAAATTTTAAAGAGTTGGTATTGGTGACTTATTTTGAAGTAAACAGCAAGGGGATTATCTTACGTTCACTTACGGAGTAAATATCACCAATTTTATTCCTCTAAATCTGGGAGCGACAACGCTTTAATTTTATTTTGTCGTAAGAGGCAATTAAAAAGGCAATGCTCAGGAGTTGTGAACTTCGGAGCGTGAGTTGGCGACCTTCACTGAGTCGCATTGCTTCCACTTACGCCAGTCTCCTAGCGTTCAGCATTCGTATTCGACCTTCCTTGGCCAGCTCTTGTTTTCTTCCGACCCCGACGGTATTCTGTTTTTGAGGCCCAGGGAGCCTTTTGTTTTCGCACCCTTCGTGTTCCTTCACTGTCTCTTGCCGATACCGCTATTCTTCGAACCTCATATTTTTGTTTTCTTCCGATCAGAGTTAAGAGGAGATGTTTGCCTTGAACTTCCGCTTGAAACAATAATCACTTGCTTGACCTGTGTCCGAAACCATATTTTGTACATAGGAGCCTTCTATAATTACGTACTACACTCTCCTCGGCAGGATTGTATATCAGTATCTGCACATGCTCATTCATAGCGATGGTGATTAAAGGTATTACAGAACTCTGTAACGATGAACGAATGGAATCGTGTCGTCATCAAGACTTAATTTCGATACCGTGTAACGGCCCGAGCTGAAAATCACAACATTCCTTTTCACGTTACCCCAGTGGGCCTCAGCCGACTGGTTCTGCTTCTCGTAGGCAAAAAAGTCGTCCGCCCGAAATGTTACGAGCAGGTGCTCATGTGCTTTGCAACCAGAATTACTGCTAAATGTGTAGGTTTAGTTGGAAAGAGTGGTTTCGTAAATTTGAAAAAAAAAAAAAATGGAAGGAAGTTTACGGTACGTTCCTGCTAAAACATTTTATTAATTCAATGGTTCACTTAACTAGTATCAGCAACAGTACAACGCCGAATTACAAAGAAGTGAGTGTAAGGAACGGATACTCTGTGGATACTTTCAAGAGTGTTATATGGATCCTGCACTAATCCAGTTCGTTAGTAAAAGATGATCCAGGATTTGAATAGTTTCGGGACTAAGAATGGTTTGTAGAACTTTTGAAACCATTGGTCGTGCGCCCATAGAGATTCAGACATATCCTCCTCTACTATCCTTACGTATCCGAACTTTCTTAGAATTTTTTCGAATTTGGCTTTTTGGAACTAGGTTTCGAAACGTTCTTATAAAATGTTCAGGCATTTATACTTCGTGAGTTAAAAAAGTTCGGATGTCGATTAGATAGTAATAGTAGTATAAAATAGCCTCAGTAACACGAAGGCCTAGGGGAGTGCAAGATTGCGCGAAATACTCTAAATAGTGCAGGAATACTTCGTGACCGAAAATGCAAAATATGGTGGTGGAGGCGGAAAGAATTTGAAATTGCATTAGAACATTCATACGAGAAGTTTAGAATCAAGAAATAACGGTGAGTTGGGGGGGGGGGGGGGGTAGTGGATTAAGGTGTACCAAAGAGGAAAAGAACAACAGTTTCTCAAAGACAAGGCAGTATTTTATGCATACTAGGTTTGGTAGCTCCGGGAAATGTGCATGGTTGCAAACGTCATAATCATTTATAACTATTTCCGCAGATAACACTGTTCACTTCTTCGTAAGCGGAAATGTAAGAGGCAGCTCAGGGCGCTGTTATGGAAATCATCCTCATGCTAAAAAATGGGATATGTTCTTTCCTCATTTTAAATACAGCGAAAGAGTAGGGCGAGGAAAGTTCCCCTTTACACTTTCAGATGTCAAGTAGTATATAGGTTGGGAAAGACCAAGATTATCAAGGATGGTTTCAGAATAAAAAATAGGTGAGCATTACTAAAGTAAGCGGTACCAGTGTCAGGCTCAACTCCGAATACAAAGGTTACATGCTACCAGATGAAAAAATTTAATTTATTTTCCGGATTGAACCGTGTTGTTGTTTTCTGCACATTATGTACAGTTTACCGACGTTTCGAATACATTGCAGTATTCTTTGTCAAGGCGACTGAAATACCCCTACTCGATCCGAGGTAATCATTTTCCCAGGCAGCTGCCTGATTCTACACACCGTGGAAGCTTCACCTCTAAGATACTGATGAAAATAATGTCACGTCTTCTTCTCTTGGAGTACTAAGTAAAGCACTCTGTAGGAATAAACATGGTGCACACTATATGAGGAACACCATGTGATTAGTACTACTATGTGAGGAACACCACAGATTTGTGCATCGCTCGTGATTAGTACCACTGTGAGAAACACCATCGGCCTGCGTTGCCTGAGAGTAGTATAATGTGCTGGACACTATGGGTCTGTGTTGCCTGTCGGTGGTACCATAATGTGTGATACACCGTGGGTCTACATTGCCTCTGATTAGTAACACTATGTGAGCAACACCATGAGTATACATGGCCTGTGATTACTACCACTATGTTAGGAACACCACGGATGTAGCCAGCGCCCGTGATTAGTCCCACAGTGTGAGGAACAAAATGTCCCTACATTGGTTTTGAGTAGTACCCTTATGTGAAAAACATCATGGATCTTTGTTACCTGTGAGTGGTGCCATTGTGTGTAACATACCATGGGTCTACATTACCTGTGATTAGCACCATGCGATAAACGCCTCAAGTCTACGTTACTTGTGATTAGTACCACAATAGGAGGAACACCATGGTTCTGCTTTACCAGTGATTAGTACCATTATGAGGGGCCGGTGATCTGGAATTTGAACCCCTTGAGACAAGCATCATCTCAGAAATAAGGCATTGTGAACTGGAACCAGTGATCGTTTTGGATTCACGATCCTTTTTTTAATTATCACTCATTTTAGATTCTAGTCCGTGGATCCATTTTGAAGTTATAATTATTGTTTCATTTCGTTGCATCTCGTACCATTAGAGGCCGATGGCCTATCTGTTAGGCCCCTTTAAACAACAGACGAAGGTTGAGGCGCTGGCCTTCTAACCCCAACTTGGCAGGTTCGATCCTGGCTCAGTCCGGTGGTATTTGAAGGTGTTCAAATATGTCGGCAACAGTAAAAATAGTAGTTAGTGGGACGTAAAAAAAACATTATTATAACCATCAAAATTAACTTACAGATTTGGTTTAGCTGATAAAAGATACGGTTTTAGAAAAATAATTCATGTTTCTCGCACAGAACTACGGCTGAGAACTCCGTAAAGACCAAGTTGGCTGTGTACTTCAGGCCGTTAGCTGGCATTCGGGTAAGAAGAGGGGGTGGGTCGAACTCCCCACTGTCTGCAGTCCTGAAGATGATTTCCCATTTTCATTCCAGACACCTTAATTATGCCACGGTCGCTTCTCTCCCAGTCGTAGACCTTGACTTGCAGAAAAAAGAAGCCGCGCATCTCTTTCACATATTAGCCGTAATATCAAGAACACAGTTTTGTATAGGGAATACGCCGTCATGGTTTTCATCTCCTTAATATTGTTCTTTGGAGCGTGTTGAACATTAAGGCTTCACATTTGTATAATATGTATTCCTTTATTTCTAATTTTCCCTCCCGTTTTGCATAATTGCGAAACTGAAGCTGAGGTGGCATAATGCAATGGTAAACAAATACAATCTCTACCAGCACAAATTAAACATTATAACCAGTTTTCGATTCTGTGGCAAATTTTATATAGATTCTTTTGTTGAAATTTTAGTCGCAATTTAAAATATAAGTCAATAATTTTTACTGATGGAATTTAAATATGGAAAACAAGCTATAGTAAGTATTAATTTGTGCTGATACAGACTGTATTTGTTTACTTTTGTATTGTGAGTCATCAGCACTGTTTTAAATATGGCTTTTTTAGTTTGTGATGACTATGGAGGTAGTACAAACTCAGACGAGGTCCCACTTCTGAAATGTAGTACCTATGATTGGAGAAAGTAGCGTTATGTGCCTATTGATGATAGTTTTCTTTTAATTTATAAAAATGAAGGTTCTTGACAACCTGTAATGATGCGTAAATAATATTAATAATCATATGGTCTCAGCTACCGAGTTGTAGACCTTCTGAAGTAGTGCTATTCAGACTGCCTTCCTACCAATTTTGACATTCTGATTGTGTTACTGCCTAGCAACGAAAGCGGAATTTTGCTAGACATACTATGTCTGATTGTAATTTTGTCGGGTGGCACTGAGTGCTAACATGCCATCAACATTGACATGAAGTGTCAAAAATCGACTTGGGATCGAACCCATCAACTTCTGATTATGAGTCAGACTCTCCACCACTGATCTTATTTGTGTTTTTGTTAAAAGTATACAGAAGGACGTGGAATGAAAACGGTGGTGAATTTACAGGAATATATATACATTATTCGTCTGCAGTCCATTGATGTGCAGAGAAAATGCATTTTTGCGCGAACAGTAGTCGAATTGGAAATAATTCGTCTCATAATTCTGGAATAGTTCTTCTCTGACATTGATACTGGGTTCCGGGTTTGTTTTTCAACTCCTAGAACCAAGCGACTAGCTGGTTGGTTTGGATCACATAGATGCCAGCTTGCATTCGGCAGATAGTGGGTTCGAACCAGACTGTCGGCAGCCCTGAAGATGGTTTTCCCTGGTTTCCCATTTCAACACCAGGCAGATGCTGGGGCTGTGCCTTAATTAAGGCCATGGTCGCTTCCCTCTCACCCCTAGCCCTTTCCTATCCCATCGTCCCATGAAGACCTGTCTGTGTAGGTGTGACATAGGTCTAAAGCAGTTTTTTCTTTAACTCAAGAGCCAGACTTAATAGCTCAGTCGGCGAGTGCTGACTTCCGAACTTCATTCGATCCCGGTTTAGTCCGATCTGTAAATGTTCAAATATTCCACTCTCGTGTCTGTACGCTTACTTGCACGGGACATCATTCCAGTACCTTAGTGTCTCCAAAAACTCTAAAATCCGCATGTGAAAAAACAAGTTGAAAGGGACGTAAATGATGCTTCTTCGGTACAATATACATGGAAGTACTTTTTTTTTTTTTTTTTTTGCGAGGGGCTTTACGTCGCACCGACACAGATAGGTATTATGGCGACGATGGGATAGGAAAGGCCTAGGAGTTGGAAGGAAGCGACCGTGGCCTTAATTAAGGTGCAGCCCCAGCGTTTGCCTGGTGTGAAAATAGGAAACCACGGAAAACCATTTTCAGGGCTGCCGATAGTGGGATTCGAACCTACTATCTCCCGGATGCAAGCTCACAGCCGCGCGCCTCTACGCGCACGGCCAACTCGCCCGGTGAAGTACTATTTAGTACATACGCAGATATGCTTCATACACACCAATGTATACTTGCAATGTTGACAAGTAAATTTGACAGATATTTACAGGATATTTACTATAGATAGTCAAAATTATTAGCAAACGATTTTCATTAGTTCCCTGTATATGTTGGATGGTTCATGTCAATAAACTTCCTTACTTTATGGCAAGTGGCCAGGATTGCTGCTTTTTGTAATCCTCGGTAAGTGATAGGGTGGAGATTGAATGCTTCAGTGTTCCTGTGTAGTGTCTTTGGTATGATACCATTACATCCAGTCACTTCTGGAATGATAACATTGTTCAGTTTCCACATGGTTTTTATTTCTGTGGCCAGATCTCTCTACTTGGACATCTTCTTTGTATGTGTTGATTGGATGTTGTGAGCATTAGGGCAGGCTATGTCAGTTATGAAGCAGATTTTCTTGTTTTTCTCTACAGAAGTTATATCTATTCTATTGCAGGTAATAGTTTTATCAGTGATGATACTTTTCTCCTAGTATAGTTTGTAATTTCACTTTCCAAGACTGATTGGGGTTTGTAATTCCAATATGCTGCAGTACAATGGACTAGATGATGATGATTATTATTATTATTATTATTATTATTATTATTATTATTATTATTATTATTATTGTTACCGTATTTTTGTGGTAGGTAGAGGTGAAAGAAGGTGCGGGTGTGAACGGGTCTCAAACTACGAAATTAAAATTAATGTAAAATTTTACAAGGTTATATTCTCTTTCCAAAATTCAAAAATAACACGAAAGACAGGTACAGAGTAGCAAGGTAATAAAGGTACAATTACAATATTTACAGGATTCGGGCTTCGAGCCCCGACCTCACAATTCTTGAGCAATTAGCCCAGTTTTACCCCAACACAAGTTTCAACAGAGGGGTGGAAAACCCCATTCATACCCAGGAGCACTTGCTCCAAATTACACAGTAAAGCCTGCTTGAGGCGCGCAGAAAACAAAATTTTCAAGAAAGAGCAACCCGCTCTCAAATTTTAAGCCTGTCAAAGGCCACACCTAATTCCACCTTCAAGCTGTCCTCTAAGGACATAAACACAGGGGTAAAATACCCAACCTACTGAGGCCTGTTAAGTGAGAAAAGGTTAATTATATGGCCTCTAAAATACCAACTTGAGAGGAGGCGATCTGCACTCCTAATGCATTTGTTTTAAAACCTAATCTGGCTCTAGGCCACTAATGCAAGGGCTAATCCCATACTATAGAGGTGACTTTGGAAAAGAACAATTTACAATACATTAAGGAAGAATCGGTTGTGAGAAATAAGTTCACCTCAAAACAATATGAGTGGGAGCTCGAGAGGGTTAAGCACTCTCTATCCCAATATGTAGCTTAAAAGATAGAATAAATACAAAGTGTCTTTACATTTTAGGGAAGGTTACATGGAGGAAACGCTTCGGACCCGCCCCGAGAGTTAAACTGCTCAGCTAGCAAGAAAAGAAGTTATTAAATGGCCATTACCTGGTTGTTGAACTGCTGCCCGAAGAAAGAGGCGCTTCCCGCCCCCTGCTATGTACTTTACACACTGAAAGATGGTACTGAAGTGGCACCGAGACCCGAAAATCAGCAGTTTAAATACTCTCGCGGAAAGTTCGAGGCGTTTTTGAAATAAGCACACCCTCCCACAAGGATTTTATTGGTTCACCAAGAAAACCCCTACACAATACGAAGAAGAAACATATTATTGGTGGAAAATTAATTCGAGAAATTCAGGATTGGCTAAATTCAAAACAAGGGGAAAGAAAGGGGTATACAGCCAACTTAAACAATAACAGAAAGAAATTTAACAAGAAACAAACTTTTGAAATAAAAATTTCTCCAAAAAACAGTTCTTTCACTTCGCACTAGGGTGCACCATTGTAGTTTTTCAATAGTGTCCTCTAGAAGAGAAAGTTCACACTTCTTACTACAGGTAAAACAAAAGTACATCAAAAATGACCCAGTTCAAAAACTCCAAAATTTCCAAGTAGTGACATCTTCTGAGAAACTTGAAAATTAATACCGTAGATAAAGTTCAGACTTCCTCCAGCAGAGGAGTTTCAATTGGCGCAAATTTTAAATAAGCGGCGTGGAGGTGTACCACCCGGTACAATTATTATTATTATTGTTACCGTGTTTTTGTGGTAGTTAGAGGTGAAAGAAGGTGCGGGGTGGTGAACAGGTCTCAAGCTACGAAAGTAAAATTAATTTAAAATTTAACAAGGTTATATTTTCTTTTCAAAATTAAGAAATAACAATTACGGCAGGTACAGAGTAGCAAGGCAACAAAAGGTGGTTACAATATTTACTGGATTTGGGCTTCGCGCCCCGACTTCACACTTCTAGGGCAATTAGCCCAACTTTACTCCAAAATAAGTTTTACCAGAGGGGCCGAAAACCCCATTCATGTTCAAGAGCACTTGCTCCAAATTACACAAGAAAAGCCTCCTCGAGGCATACAACACTTAATTTTCAAGAAAGAGCCACACGCTCTCAAACTTTAAGCCTCTCAAAAGGCCACACCAAACTCCACCTTCAAGTTGTCCTCTCAGGACATAGACACAGGGGTAACATACCCAACCTACTGAGGTCTATTAAATGAAAAAGGATAATTACATGACCTCTAAAATAACAATTTGAGAGGAGGCGATCTGCACTCCTAATGTATTTGTTTCAAAACCTAATTTGGCTCTAGGCCACTGATGCAAGGGCTAATCCCATACTACGGAGGTGACTTTAGAAAAGAAACAAATTTACATAATGTTAAGGAAGAATAGGTTGAGAAAATAAGTTCACCTCAAAACAATATGAGTGGGAGCTCGAGAGGGATAAGCACTCTCTATCCCAATATGTAGTTTAAAAGATAGAATAGATACAAGTTTCTTTACATTTTAAGGAAGGTTACATAATGGAAAAACTTCGGACCCGCCCCGAGAGTTAAACTGCTGAGCAAGGAAGAAAAGAAGTAATTAATCGGCCATTACCTGGTTGTTGACTGCCGCCGAAGAAAGAGGCGCTTCCCGCCCCCTGCTATGTACTTTACACACGAAAAGATGGAACAGAAGTGGCCCGGAGACCCTAAAATCAGCAGTTTATATACTCTCGCGGAAAGTTCGAGGCGTTTGGGGAATGAGAACACCCTCCCACAAAAACTTTATTGGCTAACCAAGAAAACCCCTACACAATATGAAGAAGAAACACATAATTGGTGGAAAATTAATTCAAGAAATTCGGGATTGGCTAAATTCAAAACAAGGGGAAGGAAAGGGTTAATATTGCCAACTTAAACAATGACTGAAGGAAATTTAGCAAAGAACAAACTTTTGAAATTAAATTTTCTCCAAAAAAACAGTTCTTTCACTCCGCACTAGGGTGCACTATTGTTGATCTTCAGTAGTGTCCTCTAGAAGAGAAAGTTCACACTTCTTATTACAAGCAAAACAAAAATACGTCGAAAATGACACAGTTCAAAAACTCCAAAATTTCCAGGTAGTGACATCTTCTGAGAAAGTAGAAAATTAATACCGTAGATTAAGTTCAGACTTCCTCCAGCAGAGGAGTTTCAACTGGCGCAAATTTTAAATAAGCGGCATGGAGGTGTACCGCCCGGTACAATTATTATTATTATTATTATTATTATTATTATTATTATTATTATTATTATTATTATTATTATTATTATTATTATTAGCGAATGCTCCCAGTATTGGAAGACATTAAGCAAATAACTCAATCAGTTCTTCTGTGCGTTCTTCTTGTTGTTCCATTAGGCTTTCATTCTTTCTGAGAAGGCTTGTTTACGTTCTGCCGACCGCTTTGGTTTGTACTGTTTTTGTAGTGGTTGCTCTGATGAAGCTTCCCTTGTGTCTAAAGACGTCTCTTTCTTGAATGTCCGTTGACCTTACGTTTGTGTTCTTTATTATTATTATTATTATTATTATTATTATTATTATTATTATTATTATTAAAACTATAAGGCACGACGCTGTTGATAAGTCCGATGCATCGCAGCTGTTGAGAATCGAAGAAATTCATTTTTTGAATAGGACGGCAGAGAGGAGGAGAGATTTAGGTACTGGTGTATCAGTTTGTTTTGGATGTCTAAACTAGCGTACCACAGAGTTTCTTCTATGTTTTTGATTGGAACTCGTCTTACTCTTTCGATTAGTGGAGTGTAGCTTGGGAACATCTTTCCCAACTGCACATTCACTTTTAGAACTATCTTTCTGCAGGTACTACACACAAGTAGGTCAAAGATTACGTTTCGGAGCAGAATGTCCATTCTGATCTCTAGTGCAGAGTAAGAGCGCTATCTGGCCATTCCTCAGATGTTAAGTCGCGAATTTCCTTCACTGTTATTGCTGGTGATCTTTCCCACAGGCCAGTATGCATTTTTCCTGTAGCGAAACCCGTCTTACGTTTTACTGAAATTACTGTCCCTTATAAGATAATACGTACGTACTGAGGGAAATCCACCCTTGAGGATAATTTCCCAGTTTTACTCCCTCTTAAAACAGTAATCATCACCACCACGTCCGAAAATATTTATAGCTGCATCTTGAAGAACATTGATCAAACAGAAGAAAGAAGCGCACTCGCTATCCTGCGAAATTGGGAATGTATTATATACAATAAAATATAAATGTATATGATTTATTAACACAAAATAACTCCTGTGGAACAAACATCCTGTTCTTCGGCATTTCCGAAAACCGTAAATGTGTTACAAATTGTGCTATGTGTAGCCTAATGCTGTGGCACTGTTTTCGGATTAACGTTTCGTTATTTTGCAGTAAATGAACATGTCTGATGTAGTTCTTTACGTCCTTATGTAGAAAACCTCGTTCAACTACTACTACTATTATTGTTTGTTTGTCCACCCCTTTTCCTGTATCTCTACGGGGTCGGGTATGAAGTGAGATGAATCTCTCGCGGCGGGTTTTTATGACGGGATGCCCTTCCTGACGTCAACTTCGTCAGAGGAGTTGAAAATGAAAACCTACAACCTGTTTTCCAGTCTTTGACCGGGTCAGGGATGTAATGAAGGAATCAGATATAGGCTGTTATTACGATGGGGTCGCCACTCCCAAAGTGCGTCAGAGGAGTTAATGAGATGAAATAAATGACGTGCGTGATATGGTAGTAGGAAGGGAGAGGGTGAAACCCGGTACCGGCACATAGCCTACTCCCGTCGAATAGCACCAAGGGGTCTGCTCAAGGCTTAACGTCGCCATCGGATGAACGAATCACCATCAGCAGTGTCATATGCCCCCACTCCATATGAGCACTGCGGAGAGGTTTTTTTTTTTAAATTTAATCCAGGCTTTTGGAACGCAGTCTAGTGACTAAATTGTATACCACCACCTCCACTACCCTGTCGGCCAACATTCTGATGGTTAAATTTTTTCGACCAGTGGAACTCGAACCGGCTAACCACGGTGTCAGACCATATAGACTTCAACGCCTTGACGACCATGGCCACCAGGTGGGCTACTGTTGCTGCTGCTACTACTACTACTACTACTACTACTACTACTACTACTACCACCGGTACTACTATTATTATTACTACTAGTTTAACGCCTCACTAACTAATTTTACAGCGAGGTGTCGCAAATTTTGCCCTGCAGGCGGACGTGTTTGATCATCTTCAAATACTTCCGACTGACTTACTGAGCATGGACCGAACCCGCTAACTTTGGCTCAGAAATCCAGTACTTTACCATCCATGCCACTCAGCCTGCTTTAAAATAAATTTACTCCGTGGGAATATTAGTGACTGAAATGTTTGAGAACACCTGTTCTTTGACGTAGACTTCGTTATTAATTCATTCGTTCATTCGCTAATGACTAGCATGTTTCCCCTCCTTATGGAACTTGTCGTCTCGCTCCCTAAAAGATCACTGTCTGAGGACGTCACGATTATATATCAACCAGTAAGTACTTTATAGGCTCTTTCAAAAGCTCTGGAATACATTGTACACCCACAAGTTTCCAACTACTTGCAAACTCGTAATGTTCTTGACGAACCTAGTGTGGTTTTCGAAGACGCATAGCACTACTACCGTACTACTTAAGGTTACATACGATATTCGTAATGCAACGGATAAAAGACATGCTGCAATCGTAATTCTTCTCGACTTCTCTAATGCTTTTGACTCTGCTGGCACAGACATTCTACTTTCCAATTCTACTTTCGCGAATTTCCTTCACTGTTATTGCTGGTGATCTTTCCCACAGGCCAGTATGCATTTTTCCTGTAGCGAAACCCGTCTTACGTTTTACTGAAATTACTGTCCCTTATAAGATAATACGTACGTACTGAGGGAAATCCACCCTTGAGGATAATTTCCCAGTTTTACTCCCTCTTAAAACAGTAATCATCACCACCACGTCCGAAAATATTTATAGCTGCATCTTGAAGAACATTGATCAAACAGAAGAAAGAAGCGCACTCGCTATCCTGCGAAATTGGGAATGTATTATATACAATAAAATATAAATGTATATGATTTATTAACACAAAATAACTCCTGTGGAACAAACATCCTGTTCTTCGGCATTTCCGAAAACCGTAAATGTGTTACAAATTGTGCTATGTGTAGCCTAATGCTGTGGCACTGTTTTCGGATTAACGTTTCGTTATTTTGCAGTAAAGGAACATGTCTGATGTAGTTCTTTACGTCCTTATGTAGAAAACCTCGTTCAACTACTACTACTATTATTGTTTGTTTGTCCACCCCTTTTCCTGTATCTCTACGGGGTCGGGTATGAAGTGAGATGAATCTCTCGCGGCGGGTTTTTATGACGGGATGCCCTTCCTGACGTCAACTTCGTCAGAGGAGTTGAAAATGAAAACCTACAACCTGTTTTCCAGTCTTTGACCGGGTCAGGGATGTAATGAAGGAATCAGATATAGGCTGTTATTACGATGGGGTCGCCACTCCCAAAGTGCGTCAGAGGAGTTAATGAGATGAAATAAATGACGTGCGTGATATGGTAGTAGGAAGGGAGAGGGTGAAACCCGGTACCGGCACATAGCCTACTCCCGTCGAATAGCACCAAGGGGTCTGCTCAAGGCTTAACGTCGCCATCGGATGAACGAATCACCATCAGCAGTGTCATATGCCCCCACTCCATATGAGCACTGCGGAGAGGTTTTTTTTTTTTTAAATTTAATCCAGGCTTTTGGAACGCAGTCTAGTGACTAAATTGTATACCACCACCTCCACTACCCTGTCGGCCAACATTCTGATGGTTAAATTTTTTCGACCAGTGGAACTCGAACCGGCTAACCACGGTGTCAGACCATATAGACTTCAACGCCTTGACGACCATGGCCACCAGGTGGGCTACTGTTGCTGCTGCTACTACTACTACTACTACTACTACTACTACTACCACCACCGGTACTACTATTATTATTACTACTAGTTTAACGCCTCACTAACTAATTTTACAGCGAGGTGTCGCAAATTTTGCCCTGCAGGCGGACGTGTTTGATCATCTTCAAATACTTCCGACTGACTTACTGAGCATGGACCGAACCCGCTAACTTTGGCTCAGAAATCCAGTACTTTACCATCCATGCCACTCAGCCTGCTTTAAAATAAATTTACTCCGTGGGAATATTAGTGACTGAAATGTTTGAGAACACCTGTTCTTTGACGTAGACTTCGTTATTAATTCATTCGTTCATTCGCTAATGACTAGCATGTTTCCCCTCCTTATGGAACTTGTCGTCTCGCTCCCTAAAAGATCACTGTCTGAGGACGTCACGATTATATATCAACCAGTAAGTACTTTATAGGCTCTTTCAAAAGCTCTGGAATACATTGTACACCCACAAGTTTCCAACTACTTGCAAACTCGTAATGTTCTTGACGAACCTAGTGTGGTTTTCGAAGACGCATAGCACTACTACCGTACTACTTAAGGTTACATACGATATTCGTAATGCAACGGATAAAAGACATGCTGCAATCGTAATTCTTCTCGACTTCTCTAATGCTTTTGACTCTGCTGGCACAGACATTCTACTTTCCAATTCTACTTTCGCGAATTTCCTTCACTGTTATTGCTGGTGATCTTTCCCACAGGCCAGTATGCATTTTTCCTGTAGCGAAACCCGTCTTACGTTTTACTGAAATTACTGTCCCTTATAAGATAATACGTACGTACTGAGGGAAATCCACCCTTGAGGATAATTTCCCAGTTTTACTCCCTCTTAAAACAGTAATCATCACCACCACGTCCGAAAATATTTATAGCTGCATCTTGAAGAACATTGATCAAACAGAAGAAAGAAGCGCACTCGCTATCCTGCGAAATTGGGAATGTATTATATACAATAAAATATAAATGTATATGATTTATTAACACAAAATAACTCCTGTGGAACAAACATCCTGTTCTTCGGCATTTCCGAAAACCGTAAATGTGTTACAAATTGTGCTATGTGTAGCCTAATGCTGTGGCACTGTTTTCGGATTAACGTTTCGTTATTTTGCAGTAAAGGAACATGTCTGATGTAGTTCTTTACGTCCTTATGTAGAAAACCTCGTTCAACTACTACTACTATTATTGTTTGTTTGTCCACCCCTTTTCCTGTATCTCTACGGGGTCGGGTATGAAGTGAGATGAATCTCTCGCGGCGGGTTTTTATGACGGGATGCCCTTCCTGACGTCAACTTCGTCAGAGGAGTTGAAAATGAAAACCTACAACCTGTTTTCCAGTCTTTGACCGGGTCAGGGATGTAATGAAGGAATCAGATATAGGCTGTTATTACGATGGGGTCGCCACTCCCAAAGTGCGTCAGAGGAGTTAATGAGATGAAATAAATGACGTGCGTGATATGGTAGTAGGAAGGGAGAGGGTGAAACCCGGTACCGGCACATAGCCTA